>NC_063161.1:11158195-11789797 GCF_023159225.1 Perognathus longimembris pacificus | reverse complement strand
GTTCTCTCTGTGGGTCTGTACAGGTTCAAAGTTTCCTTCTGCACTTTTGGCAAGGAATGCCACCCCACATGCTGCCCGTACTGGGATCCTCCACGGTGGTGAACATCGTCGGCGTGTGCGACTCGATCCTCTATAAGGCCATCTCCGGGGTGCTCATGCCCACCGTGCTGCAGGCGTTACCTGACAGGTGGGCACGCTCGTTATCATCTCCCCTTGTGTGGAGACCCAAGCCTTGATGCACTTCCTCTTCTCTTTATAGTCATGCATTGTGCCTTACAAAGATCTTTAATATCGGACATTGGACCACTGGTTCAAAATTCGAGAGGTAGAGTACAGTGCACAATGAACACTCTTCCTGTCCTGTTCCTGTTTCCCGGACAGCTCTGTGCTTCCCAGAGCATCAAATACAATCCTACTTGGGATCAGCCTTACCTGCTATGCACACATAATCAATGTATAGAACACACTATTTCCGATCTCTCTCTCTCTCTCTCTCTCTCTCTCTCTCTCTCTCTCTCTCTCTCTCTCTCTCTCTCACTGCCATCTTTATATTTTGGTGTGTAGTGCTGACCAAATATGCTGTTCTGTGACTTGCTTTAAAACAAGCCCATTTAACACTGTGTATTAAAAAGGATAGTTTCATCGCCACCATGCTATAAGATGGACTGACTCACTGGGACCCTCCCCAGGGAGGGAGGGTAAAGGAGTCAGGAGATTGGGAGATAAGAGTCTTATGGACTTTCCTGCCCAGTCTGGCTTAGAACCTCAATCCCCAGCTCTCATCCTCCAGAGAAGGTAGTATTATAGGTGTGAGCCACCAGTGCCCAGCTTAAAGTCTTGCTTTTTTTTTTTTATCTGATCTGACAATTTTCCTTTATAGTTGCTTTGTCTAGACCTCTACAATTAATGTAATTATATGGTTGAGTTACATCTTCCATCTTGGTGTTCTATTAACTTCATTGGTTCTTTCCTCCTTCCTGCGTCTAGTTTGGAGTTATGTTTTATCCATACATTTATCATCTTATCTTGTTACTTATATTTTTTAAACTAATGGTTACTTTGGGTTTATGCACCCATGACAGGTTAAATATACTTTCAAATAGCATTAAACCTTCATATAAAGGGTCAACATCTTAGGACAGTATACTCTCTATCTGTCAACCTTTCTTTTGTGCTATTGTTGCCATTTAGTACCTGTATATGCTGTAAACTTACAAAATATGATAACAATGTTTGCCTCTGATAATTACATTTGATAATTACATTTCAGAGTGATTCAAGCTATGGAATCTAATCTTTGATATCTATGTTCTTTCCAATGATTTCTGATCTTCTTTTCTCTCTCTCTTTTGGCAGCCCTGGGATTTCGAACACTTGCTAAGCTAGCATTCTATTTTAGATGGAGTCTTGCATTTTTGTCTAGGCCTCCACAAAGCTGGATTATAGGTCTACTCCATCACATCCAATTTATAGATTAAGAAGGGGTTCTTTTTAACTTTTTGTTCAGGCTAGCCTCAAAGCCCAACCCTCCATACCCTCTGCCTCTTGTTTAGCTTGGGATTCAGGCATGAGTTGTTGTGCCGGGCCTGATCTTCATTTATTTAAGGAAATTATTCTTATCTTGTGATATCATTATCCTCTGCCTACAGAATTTTGGTTAACATTTCCTGTATTGCAAGTCTGGTGGTAATGGATTTATTTTTTTTCCTCTGAAACATATTTCAATTCTCTTTCATTTTTGAAAGATACTTTCACAGGGCTTAATATTGTGAATTCACAAGTTTTTGTGAGTGGGTGTTTTATTTTGTTTTCAACATTTTAAAGATTTCACTCTAATACTTTTGGTGGGCATGTTTGTTCACACATCTTTTTTCTCTGTGTGAAATGTGCTTTTTGTTCTTGATTGCCCTAAAAAAAGTTCTCTCTTTGGTTGGCTTCCAGCTGTTTGGCAATGATATATCTAAGAGTTTGATCTTATTTTGAGTTCTGATTAGAGTTTTGTGAGTTTCTTGGATCTTTGCTTTAATATATCTTATTATGTTTGGGAATTTCCCAGACATGTTCCTTATTTCCTCTCTTTTCTTCTTCTGGTATTACAATAACAAGTACTTTAGAACATTTGATATTGTTCCATAACTTGGAGGCTCTGTGTGGTTTTTTTTTTTTTCTCAATGAGTTTAGGTTGGGTAATTGTTGTTGAACTATCTTCTAGTTCACTGATTCATTCCTTGAGAGTCTGGTAATGCTGATGGCTTTGTCTCTTAAGAGTTTTTTTTTTTTCTTTTTTTGCCTTGATTTTGTATGCCTTCCAATTTTGATCGACTACAGAACTGTTTAAAACAACAGACACTGAAGCATTGATGCCCAAAATGGGTATATCTGTTCTCCTAGCTTTGGATGAGAGTTGCTGAGTAACTCTGCTTAAGAATTCATTAGGTTTGGGCTTTGTTGTTGCTCTGCTTGCCTTCAGTGTATCACCAGATTCAAATTCTTCTGAGGTCCTTGTGTTTAGGTGAGAGCTTTCAGACTCCCTGCCTTCCCCTTACTTTTCTTGCTCAGCTTATCTTTCACCTTCTTTGTGTAACCACTACAGTTGGTGCGTGTTGCCTCTTTGTTAGGACTTAGGATGGCACCTACTTCACACAGTGAAAGAAGTTACATGTGAAGTGTTTAGTGATTGGAGCTTATTAACAAGTAATGCTATTATCACATTGGAGCTGTTGTAACAGTTTCACAATGGAGGTCATGTGGGGACCTGGAGTGCTCGGTGAAGATGCAGGAGAAAGTCTGAAGCCAGAGTCACCTTCCCAGAAAGAGAGGAAAAGGAGTGTAAGATGAGAGGAGGCTGGAGGTCAGGGTGCAGGCTGCCCCCCACCCCCAAGGAGGAGGGAAGGTTAAGAAGGGAGTGGCAGTCAACCTGAGCATGGCCCTAACAGGAAGTAAGGGCACTAGAAGGAAGAGATCAGCCAATCAGAGTACAGAGCATTCCAGGAACCAATAACAAGATGTCCCTCTTGGAGTAAGAGACTATTAAGCCATTGAACAAGACCATGTTCTTTCTCTCATATATTATGTGGACATTGTTTGGATTTTTGACTATACCATTGACAGAAATAGAGCAATTTGAACACAGGCTGATTTTTACATGATGTCACAGAATTATCATTCATTCTGCTAGGTGCACAAATGACATGAGGATTTCAAATTTATGCACATCTGGGTGCATGTATACACACACATCCTTAAGCCTTAAATTAAGAATGTACACTAAGCTCCTGTGACTGGATAACACTGTGAGTTTGCTGAGGGCATTCCAGAAAAGAAAAATGTGGCATGTAATACATTTAAGTAAGTAAGCAAGCAAGTCAACTGGCAAAATATTGCTAATTGTTGAAAGTGAGTCATGAGTGTTTAGAGCTTTGTTTTATTATCTTATCTGGGAGTATATTTGAAATTTGATGATAAACAAGTTTAAAAGCAAGCCTTCATGCCTGGTAGAGTGTGGGGTGGAAATAGGGCACACAAGAAAAGAAAGCAGGCTGGATGGGAAAGCAAGGGCTCCCTTGGTCATGTTGAGTCTGACCTGCCCTTGGGAGAAGCGTCATCCACCCAGCCCAAGGTATTAAGGTAAGGGCAGGTTGTGACTGAAGCTGAGGGCAGGAAGAGATTTCTGACTAGTGGAGGAACACACTTTGTGAGAAGCAGGCCCAGGATTAGACCTGAGGAACTGGAAGACATAATGGGCAGCTAAAGGATGGCAAACTCTGTGACTGCAAGAACAGAAGATCGAGGGCAAAAGATGCCAAAGGAAGCCAAGTAGGGGGTTCCCAGAGGAGGACGAGGGTCACAGACTTGAGCCCTGCCAGGATGTCAAGCAAGACACTGCCCCAAAACATTGCTGCGTTGCTATACTGATGGAGCTGGCTTCCCCAGGGACTGCTGTGTAGACTGAGGGACAGAGTGAAGCAAGGAATGATGGGAGTCAAGAGGTGACAAAGAGTGTGGACAGCTCTTTGAAGAAATATGCCTGTGGTCCTGAGATCTGAACTCAAAGCTTCATAGGAGGCTGGCACACAACTACTGAGCCATGTCTCCATCCCTTCTTCATTTTTGTGATAGGCTCTCTCACTTCCTGCCTGAACATGCATCTGGACCGTCATCTTCCTCTTTTTAGCTTCCTACCAATAGCTGGGACGACAGGCATGGACCGCCATGCCCAAGTTGTTACAAATTTCTGTCTGGGCTGGCCTAGCACCACGACCCTCCAAATCTCAGCCACTCTGGTAGCTGGGATGGCAGGTGCAAATGTCTGCACTCAGTTACTGGTTGAGATGTGTGGGGTCTTACAAACATATTTCCTGGGCTGTCTTTGAACTGCAAACCTCTCTAAGCTCCAAAGTAGCAAGGAGAATCATCATAGAGTGCATTAAAATAATGAGAGGAAGGATCCAGTAGAGAGGAAAAAGTCACATATACCACAAGGACAGTTTGTGATGGAATGTTCCCCAGAGTGCAGGAGAGGGTAAGATGAGGTTTGGCCTTGAGACAAGAGGAGGGATTATTGTTTGAGTCTATTGGGAAGAAGGAAGATGATTCTGGAAGGACACTGATGATGATTTTTCCTTTGTGGTTATTCTTCCCTGAGAAGTAAGGGTGATACCATTACTGAAACAGAGACTTAGGGGCTTGGAGGCATGAGGATTTGGGGGATTGGAGAGCTAGTCACAGGAAGTGAATGATTGGGGAGCAGACAAATGGCAGGGATGCCCAGCAGAGCAGATGTTGGAAACCATGATCTGACAGAAGAGAGACAGTGGAAGACTGACCAGGGGTGGAGGAAGGGGTGTTGGTGGAGGGCAAGGGGTGTGGGGATGGTCAATATGGAGAGAGGGCCTGGTGTCCAGCATGATCTCACTGGACCTCAGGCTATGAGAAGTTTCGATGGCAAGAGCTCAAAAGTGGGGCTCCATGTCTTTTAAATCTGAACCCCCCATCTCATGGCACAACCTAATTAGTGCTTCTTACCTCAAGCCCCCTCCACTTTCTGTCTCCAAATGGCTCTTCACTCTCCAAATCCACTATGGTTTCAAGGGGTGTTTGCCAATTTAAATATATGCTATTGCTTTCTAGCTCCCCCAGCCACACTTCCCACAAGGCTCTTCAAGAACACAAAGGAAAATGACCTATGGAACTTGTAGGCAAGGACAGGAGAGGGAAACTGGGAGAAAGCAAAGAGGTGACATTGTCAAAAAAAAACAAAAACCAAAAAAGAAAGAAATGTACTCATTACCTGACTTATGAAATGGCAACCCCTTAATAATAACAATAAAATTATATATATATATATGTATATGTGCATATCTATCTATATCTATCTATCTATATCTATACATACATATATATACATATATATATAACACTTTTAAAAACCCATAAAAGGGCACAGTTTACTTGTGGAAATACTTCTGGATGACACTTCACCTGACAATGGCTTTTCCTCACACAACTGTGTGCCGTAGGCTACCAATTCTCAACGAGGCCTGGGCTGCTGGTTGTGTTTGAGCTGCCCCGCTAGCTATATGGTACAGACCAGCAGCAGCTAAACCCCAACCAGGGAAACAAAAACCCTCTAGGGGCCTTTTAGGAGGAGGGAGCACCCAGAGCAGGTACCTAACATGCATCTTGTCTCTCTCTTCAGCTTAACTCAGGTGATTCGAAAGTTTGCCAAACAACTGGACGAGTGGCTGAAAGTGGCCCTCCACGACCTCCCCGAGAATCTACGAAACATCAAATTTGAATGTAAGTACTACATCTGGGAGCAGAAAGAACAAGAGAGCAGCACCAATTGCCAAGTATTTTATTTACATAGGCCGCAATGTCCTGTTGGCCTACAATGACCCAAGTATTGTGCTTAGGAGTTGACAGGCATAAACTCATTTAATCCTTACGGAATGTTTATTATGGGTGGCAAACTTGAAGAGGAATTCAGACTTAGAGAGTGAGTTAGGTACCAGAGATAAGATTTACTCCCAGGTTATCCCATGTCAAATTTTCTGCTTCATTCAACTCCCTTGCTCTGAGAGGCAGAGAAATTTCTCCCAAGTCACACAGTCACCCCAAACTGGTAACCAAACTCCTGTCTAAGTGACCTCAGATCTGAGATTTCCTCCAAGCTCCTCCAAGCACCAAATGGTGGTGGCAGTTTACAGAGAACAGCTTAAAGGATTCACCTATTCGCTTGTCTAATTAGGAAGCCAAATTAATATTTCTCCTGGGGGTGGGGAGGGGGGGAGTTCTCTCTGCGCTGAGCTTCCCCTCACTTCTCAGATTTAGTCACGTCTGAGGAAGCTCTTGGCTGTGATTTTCTGACTCTATGTGTCTGTGCCTATGAAGCCCTGTGTCTGCTCATTTGTTGCCATTAAGCAAGAGGGAAATGATTTTTAAAGCAAAAATGGGATTTACATGTAGATAGGTTTGTGTATATATACACCTACATGTATATAGATATATGTTTCATAAAGGCCTATTTTAATACAGCTTGCTATTCTTACCCAGCGTAAGTGGCAAGAGGAAAGAAAATAGGGCGATCAAATTACCCTCTCTCTGCAGGCCAGGGAACACTTTCAGACTTGCTTTGAGGCCGCCCCGCCGTGCCCATCACCTACTGATAAAGCCTGCTTTATTTCACGGCTCTCAGTTCTTTTCTTTTCTCCCACACTAAATTCCACATCACAAAGTTAGAGAAAAAGTAATTAAGGAGATGGATTAACGATTGATCAGCCTGGAAAATAAGAAGTTCATCTGTTCCACCCCCCCCCCCCCACCCTCTGGCCTCCGCCTGTCCTCCCGTCCTCATTCCTCTACCCCACACATTATTTTTCAAACCAGGCCAGCCCTGAGTACAGATTAGAATAATCCTAGGGAAATTTCAGAGTTGTGTGTGTGTGAGAGAGAGGGAGCAGTTCAAAAACGAAGAAGAATGCTCCATGCCCGGTTTAATTACACCAAGCAAACAAACCAGTTCAAAGTCAGCAGTGAGGCAGTTCCATGGCCTTCCTCCTGTGTGTCCCCCAGGGAAAGTGGCTCTTCCCAGGGATCCCACAAATTTGGAGAGTTTTGAGAGAGACACAGAGAGAGAGACAGAGACAGAGAGAGACACAGAGAGAGGAAACAAACACTCTCCAAGCTCTTAAGACTCAGTAAGAGTGAAGACCTTGAGCCCTCATCTGTCTTATCTGCTCCCAAATCCACAGATACAAGGTCATTTCACTTCAAATGACCAGCATGTTATATTCACCTAGGAAATGAGCCCCTTTCTTAAAGGTAGCTATCATCAAAACCCACAAATAGGCCATAAAGATCACTGGTAGAAATGACAGATGATGCACGCAAAGCCACATTTGAAGTGCACCCTGGGCCCCACCAAGATTCATCAAGGGTCCTATTAAACATACTACTTTTTAAAAGGGGCTTCTTTAAGGCTTTCATCTGATTCCTGTAATTATTGATGGGGAGAAGAGACTGGGCTTGCAATTAGTGAAATGAAAGACAAGTAAATAATTGCTTTTACTCACAGTTGATTAACACCACCATTTCTCACACCTGCCAGTGTGGGGAGTGTGTGACTTTGAAATCAGTCCCCCAACCCAAATAGGAGAGCAAAGAATCCAACACAGGCTTTTGCCCTGGGGTGGGGGTTGGGGGAGGGGCTGCTTACAATGGCAGGAGAGGAGGAGAGACAAAGTCAGGCCAAGTAGGGAAGCTGCTGTTTGAAATATACCTTTGGAAAATCCAAGGTAAGATCATTACACACACAAATATCTCCAACTACTACTACTTTGTTTCTTTTGCAGTGTCCAGAAGGTTCTCCCAAATTCTGAGACGGCAAACCTCGCTGAACCATCTCTGCCAGGTAGCTTTCTTCTAGCATGCATTAAGCTACTGCCAACACATTGCAACATAGTGGGACCTGTAAGCCCCCCCCACCCTCCCCCACCCCCCGCGCCGGTAGCATCTGCCTGGTGCTTTCACAAGCACCATCTCTATAGTTTCGGCACATACAGACAGTCTTTTCTTCTTTTTTTCAGTACTGGGGTTTGAACTCTCTGTTTAACACTTGCTAGGTAGGTGCTCTACAACCTGAGCCATGTCCCCAGGCTCTTCATTTAGGGTCTCCTGTTTATGCCCAAGTTGGCCTGATTGTTATCCTGCTATTATTTATACTTCCTGTGTAGCTGGGATGGCAAGCATGCCCCCCCCCCCCGCCCCCAGCCTTTACTGGTTGAGATAAGAGTTTGTAAAACTTTTTGCCTGGGCTGGTCTCAAACCTAGAGTTCTTCCTGATTTCATCACCCTGAGTATCGAGGGTTATAAACATGAGCTACTTACTGGGCCTGGCTGTATAATCTTATCTAATATCAAGAGTCCCTTAACCATTTTTAATTAAAAAAATTTGTGGTACAAGGGTTTGAACTCTGGACCTTATACTTGCTAGGCTGGCACAACACCACTGAGACATACCTCCAGTCCTGTTTTTCACAGGTTGTTTTTAGGATAGGTCCTTGTTTCCCATAGGGTACACGGGAGCCACGATCTTCCTACTTTAAGCTTCCTGTAGACTCCAGGCACTCATCCGCCTTGTCCAGCTTCCTCCATGAAGAGGAGGTCCCATGGACTTTTCAATCCTCCAATTCTCAGCCTCCTGTCACTTGAGATGACAGGTGTGTACCAATCTGGCCTCAAACCTAGATCCTTCCAAACCCAGCCTCCCAAGTGGCTAGGATTGAAGTATGATCCACATCATTTCTCACATCAGTTGCCCATAAGCCTTTTGGATATCTTCTAAGCTCACAATTTTGTGCTTCTTTGAAATAATAAACTGCAGTTTTCAACCACGATTGACATTTTGAGGGTGCACAGTTTCTTGTGGTACAGCTGCTTGTGCAGCCTTCCCTGTCTCTACCCACTAGATATCAGTAGTTCTATCCACCCAACTTGAGCTATGACAGGCAAGAATGCCATTGCTGCCTGAGTAGTAAAATTGCCTGGGCTGTGTGCCCTTGAGTCATAAGAGTTTTAAACAGATAACAGGATGATTTGCTTATTGTGTCATCTGAAAGAGTTGAAAGCCAGTCACCACCAGTATAATGCATAAAACATATGTTAAGCTGGGCACCGTGGCTCATGCCTGTAATCCTAGCTACTCAGGAGGCTGAGATCCGAGGATTGGAGTTCAAAGCCAGCCCAGGCAGAAAAGTCTGTGAGACTCTTATCTGCAGTAAACTACTCAGAAAAACCTGAAGCAGGCCTGTGGCTCAAGTGGTAGAGCACTAGCCTTGAGCACAGGAGGCTCAGGGGCCAAGCCCAGGCCCTGAGTTCAAGCCCAGCAACAAAGAAATGTATATGTATATATGTATATATACAATAAACTAAATATAATAAACAATATAATATATCATACTAAATATAAATAGTATATGCAAATAATATAATAAACACTTACCAAATTGTGTTGAGGGTATTTTTTCCAGATCAGAACTATTTTTAGCACAAAAATACAAACCTGGAGTATCTAAGGTAGAAGTGGAGGCTTCCACCCTCTTTGTAGTGGAAAAAAGATGGCATTTAATTGTGTTCCTGGATCTTCACAGAGGGCACCTAAGTCCATTATGGCAACCTACTAACATTACCCTTCGACCACTAATGACCTTAAAGCAGCAGCAACTAACTAGTGGCCATAGGCCAAATCTGGCCCTCAGACATGTAGTTCTTTTTGATTTGCATCTGTTCAAAAATGTTGTTTTTGTGTGGTCACTAGCAGTTGAAACTAGGATAACAGCCAGACACTCCCACTGGCAGACTGCCCCAGAGTGACACTGAATTTCTCTCAGTGGGCACCTCCCTCTTATCCTCCCTCTTATCCTCCCTCCCCCCCTCCCCCCCCGTCTCTCTGTCTCTCTCTCTCTGGCTGTCTCTCTGTCTGTCTGTCTCTGTCTCTCTCTTTTTTCTCTCTCATGGTTGACCCTTCTCACTCACTGTGGGGCTTGTGTGGATAGGATTGTAAGATTGCTGATAAGGTGCTGTTAGGTTGTTGGTTGGTGCTAGTTATTCAAGGTCGAAGTGGGAGGGAGGGGTTTCTGGTTAGAGGAGCCTCCTCCTTGAAGGCTGCAAGTCAGGATCCCCAAAGCATGAAAGAATACCTCCTCACACACCTCCCAGTTCCTGCCCCGCCTATAGCACAAAGCACACAGGGATGAGTTGTGGATCAAAAGAAACCCTTCCAGATTCCTGCCAGCTAAAACAGTCTTTGCACCTTGGTGTTGTCCAGAGAATGGGCAGAGCCTGGCAGATTAGTGGGAATCAGGGAAGAACGTGACTCTTAGCCTAATAAAGAAACGCAGCCATACTTTGGTTGTGCCTGCCAGCCTGGCCCTATGGTTCTCCTCTCCATCCTCCATTGTAGAAGGAGGAAAAGGAGGAGACAACAGGGAACACAGACCTGGTTTGGGTGACCCCCCTCTGGGGCTCAGATAGTTTAGGAACGACTTCATCCCTATATTTCACATTTAGGCAAAAGCACCCACCCCCACGCCGTAACCATGTGTAGGGCAAGCATAAGTATGGGAACACTAGCACAGACACACATGCATGAGTGTGTACACACACACACACACACACACCAGGTCTATCAGCTAAACCGCAAAGCCAGGGTATGAACTAGATGTGCTTGAACCCAGAACACTAACCTGTGTATTCTGTTGCTTTCATTACCATGAGAGACTCTATTCATATATTCTAGGCCTCTGACCTTCAAAGACTTCTGCAATTATTTAAGTAGGATTTTCCTTGTGCTTGGACAGTCTGGGCGTAGCAGTAGTTTGTCAGTATTTACCTTTGTCTGGAAATTCATGAGCCTTAGCAGAGTTACATGTCCTCATGTATTGTAAACCCTTTTAACTTTACATTAACACATTTTGAAAACATGCCAAGTCAAGGGAACAATCCTGGATGTGTTTTTATTTGTTTTCATTGGTATTGTTCCAACTTGGCGATGTTGTTCCAAGTATTATTCTACTTTTAAGTTTAAGTCTACTAATCAGGATTTGCTGTGGAAAGTCACAGCTTTAAAAGGTAATAATGTCTCTCTTCCTCTGTCTCTGTCTCTGTCTCTCATACACACACACACACACACACACACACACACACTAACTACTGGGTCTTGTGGCATAGACTTTTTTTTTCTTCATCTCAATTATTCATATTTGTTTCAATCTCTCAAGTTACATAAGAGGAAAACCAAAAAACTAAAGACTAAAATGCTTGACATGGTCAGGCTACTAGTGGCTCACACCTGTAATCCTAGCTACTCAGGAGGCTGAGATCTGAGGATCAGCCCAAGCAGACAAATCCAAGAGAGTCTTATCTTCAATTAACCAGCAAAAAGCTGAAAGTGAGATTTGGCTCAAGCTGTAAAGCACTAACCTTTAGCAAAAAAAAAAAAAAAAAAAAAAAAAAGTGAAATTGAGAATATAATGCCCTGAGTTCAAGCCCCAATATCAGCACAAAAGCTTTAGAATGCATTTGTATGAAATTTCTGGGGCCAAATCTATCAATAGGCCTAGAGATTCACAGGAACATCTCTTCCACCAGTTGCTTCTCAGATACCAGAGGCACATGTTATTTATACAGGCATGCACACAACCCCAACCCACAAGCTCACCCAGTCTTTGAGTTTCATCTCACTGTCTATCCTCTGGCAGGATGGGCTGAGAACAACAGCATTTGGTCTGGCCTAGGCCATCTTAGTAGTCATAAACACTCCATGCAATCCACGGGGCCTGGATTTTCTTGAATTCCAGCATCATCCCTTCCTTTCCTAGGACTGAGTTTTCCTGACTTTCCAAGTAGTTTACCGAACACCACAAGCAGAGCCATTAAAAAGGCACAGAAGAGGGGCTGGGGATATAGCCTAGTGGCAAGAGTGCCTGCCTCGGATACACGAGGCCCTAGGTTCGATTCCCCAGCACCACATATACAGAAAACGGCCAGAAGTGGCGCTGTGGCTCAAGTGGCAGAGTGCTAGCCTTGAGCGGGAAGAAGCCAGGGACAGTGCTCAGGCCCTGAGTCCAAGGCCCAGGACTGGCAAAAAAAAAAAAAAAAAAAAAAAAAAGGCACAGAAGGAAACAGAGGGGAGGGGTTTTGACCTGACATCCCACATACTAATGAGTGGATTGTCCCGGTGACAGGCATCTCGCACGGTGATCCACAGTGCCGACATCACGTTCCAGATGCTGGAGGACTGGAGGAACGTGGACCTGAGCAGTATCACCAAGCAAACCCTCTACACCATGGAGGACTCTCGAGACGAACACCGAAAGCTCATCATCCAGCGTGAGTTCCCGCCAGGGACCAGGGTCCTTCCATTTTGTGTCCTTTCTTTTTAAAGAAAGGAAACAAAAGCATATCTCGGTATATAGTTAAGTGGTATTTCCACTCCTTCTCTTTCTCCTTGGATCTTGCCTTTCTTTGTTATTCCTGCTAAGTGGGCGGATCCAGGTCAGGAGGTTCATTGACCCAGAGGACACATTATCAACATGCCTGGCACATGTGAGCACCATGCAATATCATGCAAAGGACCCTACACACGACCTGCATGCAGGCATCTCCTCCACAGTGACACACAAAGCACGAGAAGGGAAACTTCATGGACTGTCAACCTATAGCTAGCCACCCCCATCTAAGGTTGAGGTGCTTAGGAACAAGATTTCCCTGAGGGGTTCCTGTTCAAGAACGCTTTCCCTTGAAGGCCTCTTTCAAGGCAAATGGAGCATCTGAAATATTTGCCCCCCCCCCCCAATCAGGGCAGAGCTGCTTTGCCCTGTGAGCTCAGCTCCCTCCACAGCAACACACAGCCCACTTTTTCCCTGTGAGGAATGTTAGAGAGGAAAAAAAAATCATTGAAGTAATCATGGCAATTTGTCACCTGTCAACTCTGCCAGCTCCTGTAAACCCGCCGTAAGAGTGATCTCATTTACTCTACACATGAAACCCAGGAGGGCCCTTCTCCTGTCACCTCCTGAGAAACATTCATCCCTACGAGAGCTTTGCCCAGGTTCAAAATGGCGGTAAAGTAGCAGAGATGGGCCTTGAACCTAAGCCTCGTCTCAGCCTCATCCCCAGTCAATAGGGTTGCTTCTGTTGGGCAGAGCAGAAAGGGACAAAAAGGAATGGAACGGAGGCGAGTTTCAGAGTTTCCGGGATCTTTCCAAGTACTTTCCATCATGCTTCCTGTTCTGTTCTGCACTGCCCATTTCCAGTTAGGAAGACCAAGAGAACAACATGGCCCCAGCACCCTAGAAGCATATGGCCACCTCTGATCCACCTGTCATCAGGACCTTCCACTGGGCCAGGCAGGGAGCAGGCATCCAGGAACAAGGGGAAGAATAGAAAACAGCGTCATCCAAGTCCAGTGCCTCTTTTCCTGAGCACCTCTCCTAGGGAAGGAAAGGGTGACACAGCCAAAGGGAAGAATACAATCCACCAAGCTAGTTGAAGGGACATGGGTGGCAGCACCGTGAAGGTCACAACTGCCTCTTTCTCTCCATGAAAGAACTTTCTGGATGCTCTCTTAAAGTTCTCTTCAATTCAGGGCAGAATGGTGACCTAGGAAGTTCTTTTCTTCTTCCTCACTCCTAGCAGACAGATCTGCCAAGTCACCTTCCCATCCCATCTGATCTAACCCTGCCCTGTCCATTTTGTCCCATCCCATCCCTTCTATTATGCACCACTAGCTTGAAATGCATGACGTACCTTAAATTTAAAAGAGTACTTTGGTACTTGCACATGCTATCAGAATGGGTGTTCAGGGATTCTTGGGGCTAGGGTGCCCAACATACCTTGATTTGAGCCTTGGCTCCAGTGTACCTTGGCCATGTTTTCTATCCTTTTGGTGTTTTGTGGGTTTTTTTTTTGTTGTTGTTGTTTTTTTGCCAGTCCTGGGGCTTAAACTCAGGGTCTGAGCACTGTGCCTTTCTTCTTTTTGCTCAAGGCTAGCACTCTACCACTTGAGCCACAGCGCCACTTTCTATACATGTGGTGCTGAGGAATCGAACCCAGGGCTTCCTGTATGCGAGGCAAGCACTCTACCACTAGCCCATATTCCCAGCCCTGTTGTCTATCTCTTGAAGTGGGAGAAGTGTAGAGGGATTCAGTGCTTGTGCACAGTATAGTAGCTCCAGACAGAGTGAAGTAGTTAGGAAGGGGTGCCAGCACGTGGGTCCGGCTATGGCTTGAATCTTGCCTCTGGGCTCCACTGTGAAACCTTTGGAAAGTTACTCATCTTTAAGTTGATCCAGCTATTTCTTTGCACGATATGGAATAATCATAGTACTTCATTTCCCTCAATAAACATCTGAGTGTCTGCTCTGTACTAAGGACTGTTCTAGGTGCTGGGATCAAATAGTGACCACACACACACACCTGGTGCCCTGTGACATTGGTACACCTGGACACTCAATGCAGGACATTAAGAAGAATGTCTGGCACTTGGCAAGCACTCAGCCACATTATCTGTGGGTGTTTATACTGCACCACTATCATTAACCAAAGCACAATAGGCCGGACCCAGCCAGCATTGTGAAGCAAGAAAGAATCCTAAAGAGACATCTAGAGACCTGGGTTCTAGTCCCTGCCCCAGGACTCCTTTACTCTCTGACTTTGAGTGGGTTGGTTAATCTCATTAAAACAAAGCTCCTCATCTATAAAATAAAAAAGATCAACTCAATGGACTTTTGAAGCCCATCCTTATCTAAGCATTGGGACCTTCTGTAGCAGACATGAACGAAGTAAAGCAGAGCAAAGTGGCCTGGCCTCTAAAATGAGAAAGAAACTGTTCTGACCAATAAAAAGAGGAGACGTTCAGGAGGAGATATAAACCATGGATTGAGATCCACTGCTTGATGTATTTAGTATTTGCATTTTTAGTGTATGTGTGTGGGTACCTAGTCCTATGGTTTGGTGTATGTAGCTCCACATAAAATAATACACACACACACACACACACACACACACACGTAAGAAACAGATGTTTCTAATTAGAGGCAATCACCACCGCGGTGTCTTATTTCCTGGGATGCTTTGCTGATTACAAAGTGTTCCACACCCAATTTTCTGACTTGAAGATGCAGACAGGTATGAAGTGGCAGCAGAAATGTTTTCATCTACTCAACGAACATTTATTAAGCACCTACTACATGCCAAGCATTGAGTGGCTGGCTGGCTCACCTGTACTCACTCAGTATGGTTGTGGGTCCAGAAATAATTGAACGATATCACACTTTCCCCATCACCGGGCATGGTGCCCAGCCCAGGCAAGGACTTATGGGAAGAAAAGCTGTGTCATAGATAACGCGCTAGATAATAACGATACCAGACAAAGAATTAGCAAGGACACTTAAACCTAGCTATAGGTAAGAGTAGAGATAATAAGGTAAGAGTAGAGATAATAAAGAGCTTAGAAAGTATAGAAGAGGAATGATTAAGTCAGATGGCAAGGGGCCATATCACCTGGGTCATAAACTATAATCATCAGGATATAGTAACATGAAGAAGGGACAGCCAGATCTTCAAAATGTTCACAGGCACAAGGGGATGAATCTGGAAAGCAAATTTGAATGTTTACTTATTTATAAAGCCCTGAATGTCCAGCTAAGTCTTTGGAGTCTTATTTTTATTTTGTTATAATTAAAATTAGGTTCCTCTGTTCCTTTAAGATGCACCCCTCTTTAATTCCAATGGCAGTGAGGTGAGGTGCTTGTGCTTCCTTTACAGTATATCAAGAGTTTGACCACCTCTTGGAGGAACAGTCACCCATCGAGTCCTACATCGAGTGGTTGGACACCATGGTGGACCGATGCGTTGTGAAGGTTGGTGAGTGGGAAGGGAAGGGACAGCTTTGGGTCTTGCAGTCCCCCTCCTTGGTCCTTGGGAGCCCCCAGATGACACAGAGCCCCCACAATGAGCTGGCTGATGTTCTGTAGCAGCCTAAGGATCTGAGGGTGAGCCTGATTCCAACTCTGGGAGATCAAGGTGGGCCAGGACACAGAACTGTCTCCTGTCTGATTCAGGAGTCAGCATTTCCTTTATGGGCTGTGTCCATTCAGTTGTAGAATATGATTTCATTTTTAAAGTATATCTTTGTTGCTAGAATCAAAAAGTCAAAACCAGGGCTGGGAATGTGGCTCAAGTGGTAGAGTGCTAGCCTTGAGGAAAAAGAAGCTCAGGGACAGTAAGGCCCTGAGTTCAAGCCCCAGGATTTGCAAAACAAAAAAAACAAAAACAAAAAGTCAAAACCATTTTCTTACAGTCTTAAAGACCCATAAATCTTCCTGATAGTCATGGGGCTTGAACTCAGGGCTTGGGCACTGTCCCTGAGCTCTTTTGCTCAAGGCTAGGGCTCTACTACTTGGAACTACAGCTCCACTTCTGGTTTTCTGGTGGCTAATTGGCAATAAGGGTCTCACAGACCTTCCTGCCCAGACTGGCTTTGGACCTCAATCCTAAGATCCCAACTTCCCGAGTACCTAGGATTTCAGGCATGAGCCACCAGCACTGGATTTTTCCTATTATTTTTCAGAGACATTGATAAATGGAAGATCAAAACAACCACTATTGTTTGTTGTTGTTTTTTTAATCACTTGCTTTTTTGTAGGTAGCTGCCAAGAGACAAGGGTCCTTGAAGAAAGTAGCCCAGCAGTTCCTCTTGATGTGGTCCTGTTTTGGTACAAGGGTGATCCGGGACATGACCTTGCATAGCGCCCCCAGCTTTGGTAAGCCCCCCCCAGCCCTCCCCACATCTAAACACCTGTTCTCTGGGCTCCGTGGTGTCATCCCTGGTCTCACTTGCTGTCTCTGAGGCCACATGACACCAGTGTGACATGCACCTGTTCTGGGAGGGATAGTGTTAGGAACTGGAGAGAGACAATGATGGCAGTGCACACTAACGGTGAGGTGGTGAAGTATTCTGCCTGAAAATGACAGCTCTGCACCCAGAAATGTGACCTGAGTTTTAAAAGGAGTCAGTAGCAGTGGCCATGCACCCCTGTCACTAGACGTGCCTCACGGGCTCTGCTTCTATAGGGCCATTTTGCAGACTTCCACGGTTGTAAATGTCTCAAGACTGAACGTGGGGAGAGGCCATGATTTTAGACATTTGCAGATGGACCAAACAGCACTCCTTTGTAGGTTTTGTTTTCATTTTCCACAACTGACATTCGCTTTTTCTTAAACAAAACAAAACAACAACAACAACAAAAAACGCTGTGCTCTAGCTTGATCTCCCTAGAAGAGGTTTGTTTGTTGCCAGTCAGGGCCTGGGTGCTGTCCTTGAGCTTCTTTAACTCAAGACTAGCACTCTACCACTTGAGCTACAGCTCCACTTCCGGCTTTTTCTGTGATTAATTGGAGGTAAGAGTCTCACAGACTTTCCTGTCTGGTCTGGCTTAGAACCATATTCCTTAGCCTCCTGAGTAGCTAGGATTACAGGCATGGGCTACCGGTGCCTGGCTTTAGAAGAAGGTTGTTGTCTTCTATTTTGTTTTGTTTTTGCACACATTTTCCCCATCATCTTCCTGATCCCCGAGATTTTCACTCTTAAGTCGTCACCTTACTTCTTTCTAGTGGAACAGGCTGAAAATGTCCACCCAGCAGTTCTATCTCTGGAGGCAGAAATCCAACCACCAACCTGCTAGAACATGGTTTTCTGCTTTTCAGCAGAGAAGGAAGGATGGGTGTTGAGTCCAGGTCACCATCAGCGAAGTGAGATGTGGGGCTTTAAAGGCATTCGCTGGACATTTGAAATCCTAGGACTTAGCCTCCATGTTTGAGGCATTTCAGTAAAAGGCCATTAGTAAACTTTCTGGCTGATTGTTTCAATTCTCTATTTTACTCTGCAAAGTGGAAATGTGGTTTTGCTTCTCATTATCTGCAATTAATCCCATCAGCTGTAGGTTTTGCCCTAGGCTTAATTTGACACTTTTCCATCTAGGTTTGTTGTTGTTGTTTTTTTTTTTTTGAATGGTGTTGTCAACCCTTTCTCCATTCTGCTGTACAATGAAGTGACAGTACAGTGAAACACACACACACACTCCAAGAAGCATTCTGTTGTGGACTTCTTTCATCTCAGCTCTGAAAGTTCTCGAAACCTTTGTGCCCTGGCTACAGACGGGAATTCTCTTTGAGCTGAGTGTGGAAATGTGCTGGTCCCTGCTACCTGGGCAGTGCCATCAAGGATGGCATTTTGATGATTTCCAGTTCACCACAGTTAGTGTTAGCACATGTTACCTCTTGTTCTGGAAAGATCATTCCTATGTGACTGCTTTCACTTAGATGAATGGTTGAAAAAAAAAATCTTGAGATTCCTTTTTTCATTGCTTCAAAATCAAAGATACACACAAATGCACACACACACACACACACACACACACACACACGCCCGCCACGTGAACATATGCATGTTGCTTTATCAAAACCCACTTCTTCATTTTGCTGATATAAACTAAGCATTCTACAAACAACCTTCCATCAGACCAGGAAAGCACTTCCCTTTGCATTACTCTGGGCAATTCATTTTTACAGAGCTAACAGTCAAAGGGGGGGAAAAAAAAGGAAGTTTGGGTAGTAGAACAATGAGAGTTTTTGCCTGGGTTGAATATATGACTAAGAAACATGGTTCCACAAAATGGGCTTATCTCTTTTGGAAATACACACTGTTTTCGAATATACTGCCAACCCAGGCAAATGGCAAGGAACAAAAATAAACAAACAAACAAGAAAAGGAGAGATATCAATTTGATTTCAGTTCTGTGATCGTTTTCAACCTTGAATGAGTTGAAATAATACCTGTCTCCAAGTCTATTTGGCAAACTATCTGAAATGGCCCAGCTCATCTGCCTCATTGTTGGGTTTTGCAGCTTGGGGTGCTAGACAAGTTGAAAGAATTTGCGGCAGACAAAAGCCCAGCTCCCCCTTTCTCCCTGTATGTGTCAAAGACCCAGTTGGTGGCTGTGTTTGGGTCATGTGCTCCCTGTATGAAAACAGCTAATTAGGAAAAAGAGCCCTCTGTTCCTGGCCCCCTCCCCCAGCCAACAAGGGTCGGGCTCTAGGCTCCATGTATCTCATAACTCCCACATGGCCCTGGGCCGGGTGAATGGCTTGGAGCCTGGGTTGCCAGCATGGCGGGCTGACCATCACAATGGTCCTGTGAAAGACGGCAAGGAGCCCAGGGAGAGATTCGATCACCTCTTCCCAGAACAGCCCCTTTCAAAGGTAGCTGAAGCCTTTCTTCTCCTTAATTCCTTTTCGCTAGTTTCTCCCTAATTCCCTTTCAGTGAAAGAGCCTGCGCTGTGAACTAAAGTAGCCAGACTTTCTCTCTTCTTTGTAAGCAGTGATTTCTAGCAGAATTAGTCGGCAAAGGTAGCAGGGAGTGGACTTTTAGTCTGGATGGAGCTGAGTGAATGGAAGTTTCTATTTAAAAACACACATCACATTTTCAGTTGATTGCTTTGATTTCAGTTTATAGGCTACCTGGGTCATAGCCCTTCATTTGGGATTTTTTTTGTTGTTGTTGTAAAATCAAATGTCCACTTATTTCACTGTTCTGAACATCTGGAAGGGACTTCAGTATAAAGCCGTTTGGGAAGCAACCCTAGCATGGCAGCTGAGGGCGCATGTCTGCACATCACTTCTAGGATTCATTTTTTTTCTGCATGCTTTGTTTTCCAGCCTAGTATCAAAGCTCACCCACTTGGGCAGGGCCTAGGTGGTCTTCTAGCATGCTGCTAGAAGTTTTGTTTTTTGCCAGTCCTGGGGTTTGGACTCAGGGCCTGAGCACCTTCCCTGGCTTCTTTTTTTTTTTGCTCAAGGCTAGCACTCTGCCACTTGAGCCACAGTGCCACTTCTGGCCGTTTTCTGTATATGTGGTGCTAGGGAATTGAACCCAGGGCCTCATGTATCGGAGGCAAGCACTCTTGCCACTAGGCCATATCCCCAGCCCTTCTAGCATGCTTTTCTGTACTCAGATGTCCTGATCTGGTTCTCTATTACGCAGAACCAGCTAAGCTGCAGGGCCTTTCTGTTTCCAACGTCACTCAGGGCCTCACCAAATACCAGGAGGCTGGAACTGCCTTCCCTGTATTCAGGAGAGGAAGCAGAGACACAGGGAGGAGAGAAAAGGGGCACAGTGTTGTGGGTGCTCTTTCTGTTCCACTACCCGGCCCCTTTTGCCTTTCTTAAGCTGAATAACAATTCTAACAAGACAACACTTAGGAAGGGCCTAAAAGACTTTGGACATTCTATTAGACACCTTTTCATTTACTTCTGCTATCTATCACGAGTCCCATTTCTGCCCTCCCTGTGTCAGATGAGGATGTTAAGTTGGTGACTTGCTTAAGATTAGACACACTAATGAGCCAAGAAAGGCTAAGAATAATTATAACAAATGTGTATCAAGCACATACTATCATTTGAGCCTCATGATCATGTTACCTTTGCAAAGCAGGTAAAAACAGGTTATCTTTCTGAAAAAATATAAAAAGGAACTTGGAGAACTTTATTTCCCAAGATCAAGGTGACAAGTGGAAGAGCTCTGTTTTAAGATCCTGACCACAAAGTCTATGCTTATTTAATTACCACAATGACCCTGGTCTCCGATCAATGACAGACAATTTTTTTTAATCCACATTGGTGGTTTTAAATATATGGCTTAAAATTTAAAACTGCAAAGCGATGAAGGAATAGATTGCCACAAGCAATAACAGATGCCAGAAGACAATGGAGTAATATCTTTTAACTGCTGAGAACAAAAACTGTCGACTATAATCCAAGAATGAAGGCAACGGAAAGACACAGTTATACAAAGACTAAGAAAATTTAGCACCCACAGGTCTTCATTAAAAAAAAAAAAAATCCCAAGAACTATTAAAGGATGCATTTCAGCAAGAACAACAATAAAATGATATAAGTCTGCTATATGATTTTCTGGTAATTATTGCTGTGTAACAAATTACTGCAAAGCTGAGTGGAATATTTGATTATCTTCGTGGATTCTGTGGGTTAGGACCACATGACTGTTCTGACAGTGAAGGCACAGGTCTCAGATATAGTCTACCTTCCTTTATAGCCCCTGTTGGCTCAACCAGTAGTCACAGGCCTACCAAGCTTTAAAGAGGTGGCACAGATCTCTCCTTCCCTGATTTTCAATGTAAGAAATGTAAAGGAATTCAGGGGTCTATTTTTCATATGAGAGAAAAATGTGAAATGGGTAAATAACTTTAATTGACTTCTGATTGTAATTTTTAAATGAACCTTTATGTGTGTTTTAAGAAGGTAAAACCAATTTGTAGGAAAAAATGTAACACAATCATTGAAGAGAATGCTCAAGGAAAAGTTAAAGCATGTCAAGGTCTTTGGTTTATGTAATACTCAATAACTTCAGACTTTGTTGGGAACTTTCATTATTTGATAAATCAAGTGATCATCACTAAAAGAATAGAGTCATACTCTACAGAGGAAAAAATAGAAGGATATGAAAAGTTAAGTGATGGCAAGAAGTGAAAAGATAATGGAAGTTTAGAAAATAAATGGTACATCAAAAACTCAAAATACAATGGTAGCAAAAAATTAATAATCACAGCAAATGAAAAATCGTCTTCCCTCAAGAAACACTGGATAAAAATATTTTTACAGGTACATTTTCTTAGACTTACAAGAAACATAATTCTTAGTTTTTTAAAATAAACATGAAAATGTGAAAAATCAGTGTTTAAGAGAATAATAATGAGGAGTGAAAGCAATCATTCTTGCTTCTTTATGTAGCTAGTCTCAATTTCAATACTGCCAAGAACAGTAAAGAATAAAATTGTGACTGAACCAAACTTTTTTTGATGGATGAAAGCTTCTAAATAAAATACTTGCAATGTTTTAAAATAAAATACAGTGTCAACTTTTAAAAATCGTGATTTAATAGGGCTATGCTAAAAATTTAAATATGATTCAAGATCTGAAAAGCTATGAATTAACATAGTAAATTAATAGAGGAAAGTATAATCTCTCTAGGTACAGAGGAAAAAGCATTTGATTGCCATTTAGCTCTCAAGTATGACTTTTTTTTTAGAAAACTCTTAGCAAACTAGGAATAGAAGAGGATTTGTTTAATATTAAAGAATATTCTCAAATCTGTAATATGCATTATTTTAACTGGTGAAATTTTATCATATTTCCCATTTAAGTCATGAAAAAATGAATTCCTTCTATCTAATAAATGAACAAGTACTAGAGATCTTGGCCAATCAATAAGATAAAGATTGCTAGGAAAACACAAAATTGTTTATGCATAGATGTTTATGCATAGGATTGCTGACAAATGAAAGCTAATTTGCAAACTAGATTCACAATAGCCATTTCCAATAGCAACAGAGACTAAAAGGTATGGAGAAATAATTCTATCAACACGTACTTTAGGATCTTCAGGATGAAAATGTAAAGGCTATTGAACTATTTCATGTTCATGTTTGGAAAACTTGACCTCAAAAAGATGTTGATTCTCTTCAAGCTAATTTATTAATTCTATGGAATGTCAGCCTAAATTTTAGGGGTGTTTTTTCCCTTTGATTTCAATAATCTCAAAATACATATGGAAAAGCCAAAGTAAACAAGCAAACACATTATGGATATAACAAAGAGCAAGGTATAGATCTTGCTTTCTTGGCGGTCAAGTTTATTATTCAGCAATCAGTGCGGTATTCTAGCAGTGATGGACAAGGTTAATCACCCCTACTCTGCTAGATCATTTCCTTGTTGTTCTAGATTTCCAAATAATGTCCTCATGCTGCTATTGCTCAATTTGTCATTTGCAACTTAAGTTTTCTCCTTGTACCAATTCAGCTCGGTGGAACTGCAACTATCCTAGGGCTGACAACATTCAGGTTTTAAATTTCTGTCTAGCAAATAGATCATAGATAAAGCAAAAATATAAAAGCAACAAACAGGGAGAATGGATTTTACAATGCATGGGAGTATCAAAGAGTAAAAATACAGAATGCATAATATACCAAATACCACCAATGACTGACGTATTTCAAAGACAATGACTCCGATGACTGGGACTATGGCTCCTGTGATAGAGCACCTGCCTAGCAAGCACAGAGATCTGAGTTTGAATCCCAGTATCACCAAAGAGAAAAAATAAAAAAGACAAATACCCCAGGAGAAAAATGAGGAATGAGTTTGAGTAAACAGTTCACAAAAGAGGAATTCTGAATGGACAACAATTACATGAAAAGATGAGTGATTAGGGCAAATTAGAATGACAATAGTCTATATCCTCCCAACTGTCAAGCATTAATTGTATATAATTGTATATAATACTGGTAAAAGCATAAACCCCTTTGCTGAACCATTTGGCCCTATCCTCCTAAGACTAAGGATGCAAGTTCCCTTGGACCTATCGACTCTATTTTTAGCCCTAGACCCTAGGGAACAGAATTTTTAAAATACTCATTGCAGCCACGTTCCAATGGTGCAGTGTGCCTCCAACCCACATTTGTAAACAGGAGAATGGATAAAATGTGATCTATTCAACGAGTGTCTATTGAACTAGAGTTCTATGAGCCCACGTGGGTGGATCTAAAACACGCAAAGATGTCAAAAGCAAGTTGCAGGATGCTGTTTAAACTATTATTCCATTTCTATCAAGTTAGAAAACAATGGCATATGTTATTTGTGGCTCAATAAATACCTGTAGTGAGAGTATAAAATTCAGGATAGATTTAAGGGATTAAGGAAGACAGCACTGGACGGTTTTGTCATTTCAATGAACATATCTGATGGAAATGAAGTGACATGTTAAGATATTATAAAGCTAGATGGTAAGTATATAGATGTTTATTTTAAAATCCTCTAGTTCCCTATAAATGTTTGAAATTTTTCATAGGAAGAAGGACATTTTCAGATTCTGTAAAACCTAGTCAACTAGGTTACCATATCATAAGAAAAAGTCTCTTTAGGCTTTATCCTGATCTCTTTTTGCTTCACAGGTTCTAATGATCACAAGCTCTGTGACTTTTTAGGAAAGTTATTTAAAACTCCTGAGCTTACCTCATTCACTTACCTCATTTTATTAACTGAAAATGATAATGCCTTCTTCTTAGTATTGTTGGAAAATTCAAAGAACTTCACCCAGTACACGCGGTAGAGTTAGTCAATACTCTCTCATTTGACTCATGCATCTGACAAATGTTCACTGAGCTTCTACTAGGTGCCTGGCACTGCTTGGTACGGAATGGTGGACAAGACAGATAAAAAAAAAAAAAATCCCTGCATGTAGAGCTTACAGTCTGGTGGAAGGAAGCATGCAATAAAGATTTTTTTGAAAGTGTTAAGTGCATGGCTTAGTAGATGGTAACAATGCTAAAAACAGACATACAGCAGAAAATGTTAGCCTCTCTCTCTCTCTCTCTCTCCCTCCCACCCCTTCCCTCTTTCTTGCTCACCAATCTTTCTGTATCTCTTTTGCATGTTCCTTTCTTCTACTTGGCACTGCCCCTGCGGCCATGACATGCTGGCACTGAGCTACTTATTGCCCAATAACGTTGGTGATGGATTTCTGTTCACTAAGGACACTGTAGCTACTGTGAAGTCAGGGACTGAGCTTCATGCATTCTTCATGCTCAGAATACACAGAACAACAACAAACAGGGGACAATAGCTCTGTAAGCACTTGTTCAAAGGCTGATTGCAAATTAAGGGATAGATTGGGGATGTAGAGGATTTCCAAAGTAGCTGCCTGTACTAATTAGCCTGACACTATTTTTTTTAATCTTCTAGGGTTTTCTGTTCTTATTATTTCATAGTTTGTTTCTATCCATGTCAGTTTAGAACAACACCCCTAGCAAATTATTTCTTCATCATGGATACCTATCACATGGAAATCATTCACAATGGAGTAAACAAGTGAAACTCTAGACCACATCCCTGGAGAACACAGGTGCATGTGCTGTTGACTGAGTGAAGAGGGACATAGTAGTTGTCATGAGTTTCTTTTCTCACCAGGATCCTTTCACCTAATTCACTTGATGTTCGACGACTACGTGCTCTACCTACTAGAATCTCTGCACTGTCAGGAGCGGGCCAACGAACTCATGCGAGCCATGAAGGGCGAAGGAAGCACTGGTAAGCCAGTCTTTCAAAGGGAGCAGCACCATTTGTCCATCTGCATCCTTTACATCTGCACTGTGCTTCCTTAACGGCTGTAGCCCAAAGAGTTTCATTATGGTGGCATGAAACCCCAGGATGTCTTTTTCCCTCTTGTGCCTATGGCGATGGCCTTCAGTGCAGTGATGGTCACAGGAAACCATCAGAGGCTTGAAGCAGAGAGGGACTGACAGGACACAGATTACAAAGTATTTTCAAAGTCCTTTAAAGACTCCTTTCCTTGACACATGGCTCTAAGAACCCACCGTTTTCTTTTCTATTCGTAGCAGAAGTCCAAGAGGAGATTATCTTGACAGAGGCTGCTCCCCCAACCCCATCCCCAGTGCCATCATTTTCTCCAGCAAAATCGGCCGCATCTGTGGAGGTGCCACCTCCCTCCTCCCCTGCCAGCAACCCGTCCCCCGAGTACACTGGCCTCAGCACTACAGGTAATGCAAGGGCCTCAAAGCTGAGGGTGGGGAATGGGTATGGAAAACAAGACCAAAGGGTAATGCCAAAACTTAGTATCATCGTGGATTTGTAGATGACTTGCTGATACTGATTTATTCACTGTTATATCTTCCATCTGCTGCTATTTTCAAGTTGGTAGATTAGGTACATGATAAAATCTGTATACTGAAATGATCAACATGATATGAAGTTAATACACAGGTGTTCTTATGAATAAGAAAGAGAACTCATCATGAACCAACAATTGAGCAGTTTCTCTGGGAGGATCAGGCACAGACAGAGAGCCACGTGCTAAGACATGGCAACCCTGAGCGGGGCAGGGATTGTGAACAGAGTTGGTCATGAGCCAAGCTAGAGCTGTTCTACCCTTGGCTATGAGACTGATGCTTCTTTGGGGCTGCTCTGACAGGAAACCTACATAGTCCAAGGTGTGCACAGAATTCCTAAGGTTAGTTCATAGCCCAGAGTCACCCAAGTCTATGTAGGAACCCATATCCAATAGAACTGAAAATAGAGACCCAGATATTTGTATGTGTCAGCATTCACACCACCACTAGCCAAAAGATGGGACGATCCTGAGTGTCTGTTGTTGGGAAAATGGATATACAAAATGTGGAATATTTACTCTTAAATGACATCCTGACATATACAGCAATGTGAATGAACCTTGAAGGGCTTAGGCCTTAATCTAAACACAAAGAACAAATATTGCATGATCCCTAGAAAACTCAAATTTATAAAGACAGTAGAAAAAGAAGGAAAAAAAAGACAGTAGAATGGTGACTATCAGGGGCTGGAGGCAGGGAATACAGCAAAGAAGAGACACCACTGACAAACGTGCATAAGTAGACAATTTTGTGTTTTCCTAACACAAAGGAGCTAGCATTTCAATTAGTGAAGATAGAAAATTCTGGAGATAGATGAAGATGATGTCTGCACAACACAGCAAATGTACTTAAAATGCCAATGATCCATACACTTAAAAGTGGTTAAAATGGCCGGGCATGGGGGCTCCTGCTTATAATCTCAGTACTGAAGATGTAAAAGCAGAAGTATAAAAAGTTTAAGGTCACCCTGAGCTACATTGGAAGACCCTGTCTTAAATATGCAGACACAATAGTTGAAGTGGTATATTTTACACGACGTGTATTTTACAATAAAAATCACCAGAGTGATGGGGGAAGCCCAACGACAGGAATAACAAACTCAGTCCTAGGAGTGTTTCTGCCCAGAGGAATGATTTTGACCAGGCAACCTGAAAGAACTGGCATGATGAGAACTAAGAAAGGAAATCGGACCCACAAGTCAAAGCCTTCATGAAGAAATACATCATTCTTGAAATAAATTGAACAGGACACGAGATCTAAGTAAAAGAAAAAATTAGTGAACCAAAACAGTAACTTGGCTGGCTCACACCTATAATTCTAGCTACTCAAGAGGCTGAGTGAGGTCTGAGGATTTCAGTTTGAAATTTGCCTGGGCAGGAAAATCTGTGAGACTCTTATCTCTAATCCATCACCAAAAAGCTGAAGTAGAGCTGTGGCGAAAGCAGTGGAGGGCTAGTCGTGAGTACTTAAAGCTCAGGAACAGTGTACAGGGCGTGGGACTGGTACACACGAAGAAAAATCTCACCAACTGGAGGAATAGCCTGATACAATAATACAAAGACATAAAGAAATACTGAGCACAGAACTATGGATATAGTGGTAGAGTGCTTGCCTAGCACATGCAAATCCCTGAGTTCAATGCGTAGGGTGGAAAAAAACATGGCCAGAGTGTCTATAATACCAAGTATGACATAAGCAGATACAATCAGAGGTTCCAATGTTCATTTCTAATTAATGTTCCAAGAAAGAATAGAGGGAAGATGGAGAAGTAATGGCTGACAGTTTTACAGAATAGGAAAATCACAAGACTTCTCAGACTTTCACAGAATAAGTGGCAGGGGATGGAGGAACAAAGCTCATCTCTAAACTAAGAATACCTAAATAAATCTTGTTAGATCGCTCAAAAGAAACACAGATAATCTTCAAAGACACCAGACTGATAATCAGACTTCTTAACAGCAACCTTTTATTCAATAGCTGAAGCAGTTATTATTTAAATACATTGAAGACATTGAATCTATAACCCTACAAATGTATACATTTTATGTGAACATACAGAGATTACTATGCCAAGGCCTTGCTACCAGGAAGTAGCACAAGATAAAAGAATTACAACAATCATAATGGAAAAGAGAATGTGGCATGTGCAATCTGCAAGGTATGAATTAAGGCTGTAGAGCCCCTAAGGAAGGAGATTCCATCTGCTTGGTATCAGAACAACCCCCACCCACACCCCCAAGACTCCAGTCTTCACAGAGTAGAGGGTTTGGTAAGGCTGTTATACTTAATGCATTATTTTCTCATCCAGTCCGACTGTATTATCGTCCCATTGCATAGGCCTCAAATCTGGGAGTCTGCTTCAAGCCTCTCATCTCCCTCAATCCCTTTCTTATGCATTATTTAGGATAGGCTAAGGTGCTATAACAAGTAGATCCAAATATATAAGGAATTAAGGAACAGAAATCTATTTCATGGTTGAACACAGTACTGGCAGAGTACTCTATCCAAACAAGCTCTCTTTAGTGCAACTATTGAAGTACTCCTTCCTTCCAACAATAGGCTCCACCCACACCCCAGGATGGGCTTCTCAAAGCAGGGTCAACAGACCAGTGTTGCAACCTCTCCTCAGATCTATGAGAAAACCTTATATAAGTGCCTCTTTACCTACTGGTCTGAAAACTCTAGGGGCAAGTGATTCTTACTGTCACCAGGTAGACTACTATCTTCAGGTTGTATAAAGTCTGCAGCCACCTGGCAGGGCAGCAAGGGTGGTATGGGGGAAATCCCATTCTCTTTCAAGCCTGAGGTGATACACATCACTTCCACTTACTTTTCATCAACAAGAACCTAGTCATGTGGTCTCACATAGCTGCAAGAGAGGCCAGGAAATACAGAACAGGGGCACCAGCTAGCAAAGGGAAACAGATCCCAGGGAATTCTCCATCAAACCTCCCAAGTCTAGCTGTCTAAATCTAAACCAATCCATTCCTTCCCATCTCACATGTGCTCTCCAGTTCAAGCTCTCCTCACCTCTCAAAACAGCCATGGTGACTCTCAGCCTCCAGCCACCAGCTCACCTCAATCTGTCCAACTCCAAACTGCCCACTAAGTTACGTTGGTGACACTCCTTAGAGTGCTGGTATCGCTTACCAGGCATAAGAAGAGGAATTTTGATGAACAGACTGATTTTATTCACAGGAAGCAAAAAGGGAAAAGAATTTAAACACTATTTGCAGCTCATCAGCCACTCAGGGGTTCTTCTGATCTTGGAATTGTCCTGGATCTCTTACTTTCCTCAGGAAAGATCCAGAAGAGTGAGAATAGCCCAGAGGCATTTACTTGAATAATCCTAAACATCATTAGGGACATTCGCTATCTTTCTTCCAAAATAAACAGGGACATTATACAACTAAATAGACATTATGAAACTGGAAACAATGTGAGTCAAACTCTTCTCACAGTGTGGTAACATATCAAACAAGGAGATTCTCCGGAAATATGAGAGAGGATGGAATGGGTGTTCAGGAAGGTTCTCATCCAGCCCAGTGAGTGAGTCTGGCTTTCTTCATAGCAATTCCGAGGCCTCAAGGAGGTATGGCAGGTGGGATAATAGTAAAGGCCACAGGAATATCATAAATGTGCATTCAGAGATTTCCATGCAATGTGTTCGAGTCATAAAAGTAGCTTCTTAGAAATACAAATGTGAAACAGGTTCTCGTCAGATGATTGTAAGCTTTGAAGATTTTGGCACATTCCAGCTTTGTTCTCAGACTATCTCCAGGGGGTATTAAAAATGTCATCCTACATAAAAAACTATGTATAATATTTTTCTCAAGTACCACTTGTGAAATAGGCCATGGCTAAATGAACCTGGATCTTGGCATGATATGGGTCACAGTCTTCCAGGAAACAAAAACATATATAGTTTCTCAGACATGTTACAAAGCACAAATTATTTATTTATGATCTATACCTAAAACTAGAAAATGTATTTTGTAGTAGACTTCTTAAATTTGGGGATTTGTCCATACCTTCTTGGGACAATACTGTAAATTGGAAAATGATTATATAACTCTTACAAAATGCATTTACCACACTTCCTTATTTTCTCAAAAGAAAAAGTTAACATATGGCTTTCATGCCCAACTAATTTTTATTTCTACTTTCAAATGATTGTTTGACTTATATCCCACTTACTTTCCAAAAAGTTTCTAAAGCATTTTACAATAAAAACAGGAAAAGCAATGTTTTTTTTTCCCTAAAGGATCCAAATCAGGAAGCAAGAAATATAGAAAAAGGTAAAGAGGAATTAACTTTAAAAAACTGTTGCTAAAAATGCTTTTTAAAACTTTAGGTGAACTTTTATGGGATCTAGTTTGCTTTGTTAGGTGTCCAGCATACCTCTGAGCATGATCAAATGATCAAATGATGTATTGCCAGGTTTGACTAGTTGCAAGTCAAGGCCAATCAAGTACCTGTGACTCTTCAACAAATCAATGTCTCCCTTTGGATAGACACTTCCTTATTTTTCAGTTATGAAAAGGAGAACACTATCAAGTCCACTTGGTGAGCACAAAGCAAACCTTAGTCAATTGCACATAACCTTTTTGGCATCCTTTGATACAAGGACTAGGGAATATAAATCAGTACCGATAATGAACTGCAACTCATTAGGAAAACAGCCACTCTGCTTCTTCATAACTATGTCTAGTATGTCTTCATGGTGTACTTTTTCATTGTTTTTAAGGGAACAAGGAGGAAAGAAGGGGGAAAGTAAGGGAAAGGGAAAGGGAAGACAGGAAGGGAAGGGAAGGAAATATCAGGTACCTAAAATTGAATCCAATATATGGTCAATATTGATTGGATTTACTAATGTCCCATGGAAATGCAATGGTAAGAGACCAGTTCAGGGAGTCTGAGTTCAGGACCAGTGGGTTCACATCTGTAATCCTAGATACTCCAGATGTTGTGATTTAAGGTCTGCAGTTCAAAGCCAACCCAGGAAGGAAAGTCCATAAGACTCTTATCTCCAATTAGTCAGCAAAAAGTTGCAAGTGGAGCTGTGGCTTATGTGGTAGAGTGCCAATCTTGAGCAAAAATAGTTAAGGGAGAGCATTCAGGCTCTGAGTTAAAGCCCCAGTACTGACATTAAAAGATAAATAAAAATGAGACTAGTCAAGGGATTTAGACAGATTTCTACAAAGTAAAATCCACCATTATTTTCTCTTCCTCCACCCCCCCCCACCTTTTTTTGAGCTCGTCACCAACCTCCTAGCCAGGCAAAGTTCAGTCACCTTAACTGTAGGGGAAATGGTCTCTTTTTCCTCCTCAAGAAGCTTGTCAAATGGGCCAAATGAACATGACAGAGGGCATTGAAAGCAAAATGTTAAATTCTGTCTCTCTCTGGGCTGGGCAGCAGAAAGGCTCTAAAACTCTAGTTTATGATGTCATTTTAAACATTCCCTCCTTCAGCAATGACAATAAAAGTTAACTATTAAGCTCGAGGCTTCAGCTTCCCACTGTGGGTTCCTTGCCACACAAAACCAGCAAATTAAAGGATTGAGATGTTAGCATGCCTAATGAAACAGAGGCAAATTCCCCATAAATGGCCCTAACTGTAGAACATCTGGCCGGCCCAGCTGCCATTTCCCTATAGCAGTGGAGGATGTAACAAAGATAACTGACCCCTGGTCTTTTCAAATAACAAAAGCTCAGTTATTCCCAGGGTGGCTACTCTGAGTGGCCATGGCAGACCTTAGTGACTCATTTACAGTGAATTCCTCCCCTTTCCACCCCAGCTTCTTCATCTTCCTCAAAGGAACAGAATTAGGAGAAATAAGCAGGGGCTTATTGTCCAATGAACCCTTTGACTCTACACCATCAAGTCTTGGTTTGGCATGAGACCTTGGAAGTACTCCTTCATTTGTTCATTTATTCAGGAATTACAGATTTTTTTTTGTCTAATCTGTGCCCTGCCCTGGGAGTCCAGAGACAAAAACCATAAATAGTTGCTGCCCTTGTGGTATTTAGATTCCAGTGGGCAAGAGTCAATGCAGCTAGAAGCCAGTGGTTCACGCCTGTAATCCTAGCTACTTAGGAAGCTGAGATCTGAGGATCCTAGTGTGAACTCCGTGTGGGCAGGAAAGTCCATGAGACGCTTGTTTCCAATCAACCACCAAAAGGCCAGAAGCAGACCTGTGGCTCAAGTGGTAGAGTGCCCACCCCAGGTGAAAAGGACAGCACCCAGGCTCTGAATTTAAGTCCCAGTTCCAACACACACACACACACACACACACACACACACACACACACACACACGCACACAGAGTCAATGAAGAAATAAACTATCCTGTAAATATGTAATTTTTAATATTCACAAGTGCTATAAGTGAACACAATAGTGTATTATGAAAAGTATAAAATGGGACCTGCCTTGGTTGGTGGTCACACAACACCTTTCTAAGGGGGTTTACCTAAGGTTTGAGGAATCCCAAGGAGCCAGCCATATGGAAGCTGGGGGTGGGGGGGGAGGGGAGGGGAGAAGCACACTCTGGGGAGTGGGGACAGCACAGGCCTGAGGCAGAAGAGAGCTTAGCACAATGAGGACTGACCTGTGTACATACCTAAGGGAACAGGAGAGGAAGTTGCAGAGATAGGTGGAGGTTGCACCATAAATCCGCTCCCGCCCCCGCCTCTGGGAACTGATTCAGTCTCCACTCCTGGCCAGTTTTGTCCATCAGATTTTGCCCATGGAGCAATTGATGTATGCTCCTTAACCCCAGCCACCTGAGAATCAGGACAGACAGACGCTGGGACCCGTGAAGATGCAGGTATATATGTATAATATATATTATATAATGTACATATACATATATAATGTATAAAGATGTACACACACATATGTAAAAATCTTTCCCTGTCTCTATCTTGAAGGCTGCAGGAAATTACTTAGTATCATAAAAATCAAACATTTGTTCCAACAGAGCTTTCTACAATGATGGAAATGAGTATTTTTGTTGTTGTTATTTTTATTTTTGTCTAAATGCTAGCTATTCAAAACAAGCCCCCAGCCACATGTGGCTCCTGATTATTTGAGAACTGAATTTTCCACTGTGTTTTACTTTAACTTCTTTACGTTCAAGTGACCTATTAGTAGTCACATTTGGCTACTATATAGAATAGAGCCAACTGTATAATGTAGTCTCAGGAAAGTAAAAATGAGGGCTTAGGTGAGCTAGAAACTTGAGGGAAACATCTATGATGGTTCATAGAATCCCAATGGGAAAAGGTTCAATTTATTTTGTTCAGGCTATGAAGGAAGAGGTATAGCCAGATAACTTAGAAAGTACCGTCGTTAGCAAAAATCTCACCACTTCTGGGCTAGGAATGTAGCTGAGTTGTGGAGCTCTTGCTTAATATGTGCAAGGCTATGTGTTTAATTACCAATACTGTGCACACACAAAAATCAGCAACAACTGGCGATATATGACCAGATCTTCACTGATAAATGCAAGCCATGAAAGGCATTATTATTCCAAATCTTGTTATACTAAATGCTCCACTGCTCCAGAATCTGCACCTTAACATGATCTCCAGGAATTCAAATGCATATATATGTGAAAAATGGTTGTTGTGGAAAAGACTGGAAACTGGGCAGATCTGAGCTCAAATCCTCACTCAACAATATGGCCTGAGCAAGTCCTTTAACTTTGGGGGAGAGGTCTCAATTTTCTCCCCTGAAAAAGGAGGTGACACTATTACCTATCTCAGAAAGTTTCTCTGAAGATGAAATGAGTCAATATATGAAAAGAAACAAACTCCCCACTGCCAGTAGCTCCCCACCTGTAATCCTAGCTACCTGGGAAGCTGAAAATAGGACAATCACAGTTGAAGGCCAGCTCAGGCAGAAGAGTTTGAGAAACCCTTTCTTGGCCCATCACTGGAGGCAGTGATGGTGTTATGGAGTTATCCTAAGCTGAGCTTGAGAGGATCACAAGAAGTCTAAAAGACTTCATCCCAAAAAGGTGGCTAAGTGTGGTGGTGCTTGCCTGCTAACTCAGGTAAGAGAAGCCTAAAGCAGGTGGACTGCATTCCAGGAGTATACATGGCAGAGAGTTAAGTCCCTATCTCACATACAACCAGTGGCACAAAGGGCAGGAGGTACAGCTCAGTAGTAGCATGCCTACCTCCTCGAAAGCATGAGGCCACCACACACGCACACAAAAAAAGGGAAGCTAGCATGAGCTCTGGTTTATGTTGGATGATCATTAATTTAGACAACAAACCATTATTGACAAGCTGTTCCACTTCAAGCTCCTTTCTTGTTCCGTGTCTAAAAACTCCTTCCAAAACAAATAAACCCTGAGGATTAAAAAATGTTTTGTTGAGAAGGTGGGTAATTGTAATCCTAGCTACTCTGGAGGCTGAGATGTGAGAATCAGAGTTCAAAGACAGCCCTAGCAGATTATTCTCAACCCACCAAAAAAAAAAAAAGCTGAAATGGAGCGGTGGGATTAAGTGGTAGAATGCTCAGCCTTGAGCAAAAAAAGCTAAAAGACAGCTCCCAGGCCCTGATTACAAGCTCCGGTACCAGCACGCACGCACACACACTACTTTGTTGGGGGATGGGAAGAAAATGATCCCCTGTTCTCATGTAGCAATTTTTCAGGGCCACAAGCAGCTTCCCATTGGGTATATTTATAGGATTCTAAAGGGTGAAGGGCATCCACCACTATCCTTAGACTTTAAATGAACATGTGGTGTCTAGGAGATTGGAGAACATATGGGAATTAGACAAATAGGAAAGGGTTGTTACTGTCCCACCAGCAAATAAAAAGCATTAGAGCCATCTTAAAAAAAAAAAAAAAAAAGCAGAGATTTTTCTCTCAATGGTTTCCTTCAAAACGCTGCAGTAGCAGCACAATTCTCACTGGAGGTCCCAGGGGTAGGGGAAGGAATGCAAGGGGTGTTCTTTTCTGCTCTCCAGGCAAAAAGGGTTTCTCACCCAAGCCAGTAGGTGTTAATCTGCTTAAGCTTGCCTGAGTGGGCGCGTTAGATTGCTGGCACATGGCCATTTAGGGGTTTTGTTCCCTAGACCACAGGGGCCCATTTTTCTAGGCGTTCCACTCACTTTTTGTTTGATAACGTCTATTTCTAGCCGCGTTTGTCCCTGCAACAACAAATTCAGTAGAACAAAAACTTTACTGAACACCTACTATTTGGCAGACCCTCTGTTGGGAATACAGGGATGAATAAGGGGCAGTGGTTGTGCTCCCTGGGTTCCTCCAGCAGTAACTTCTGCATTCTCTCAGGTGATGCCTGAGATCATTGTGCTATCTTCCCTACTGCTCAAATATAAATTCTTTGGCTTCCTTAACTGCTCCTCTTTCTAAAAATGTGCTGATCTTGCCTACTCCCCTGGGGCTCCAGGGGCTTCAAGGGTTAACTCCTTGCTTGTTATGGCTGGCTCATTGTTTTTCCAGACTTCACACACATGCATATGCGCGTGCGTGCACACGCACTCCAATTCCATTTCCAACGGTGAAGTCTATAATGCATTTCATTAAGGTTTTTTTTTTCTTTTTACAGAGGCAGTGTACATCTAGAATAGAAACATACAGATAAAGAAAACATTTTTTAAAGCATCCTTCCACCCAAAGATAGCCTGTTATAATGAAAGCTATTCGAGTAATACAATTTCACGTGAGGTTTAGGACACAGTCACCTGAGTCATTTTTCCAGTTTCCCTTCTGATCTTCTGGAGCCCTAATACAAGATGCCCAGCACATCAGCCATTATCTTTAGTGAGAAAGGACATGAAGCAGAAGCTAACAGCAGGAAGAAAGGGCACCTTTAGCCATACTGCCAAAGGAGAACAGTGGCTTTGGGGGGGGAAAAATGTATGTTTAGAAGTTAACTGTAATGGACTAAATTACTGTTGGTGATGTTTCCTCCCTATTGTGTCAGTCAGCTTCCCAGTACTGTAACAAATGCTTGAGATAATCAACTTGTAAAGAGACACTGTTTACTTTGACTCAGTTGTAAAGATTTCAATCAGTCCGCCCTATTGCTTTGAGACTGTGCTGGAACACCATGGCAGGAAAGCATGGAAAAGCAGAGCCATTCACCTTGTGACCCAGAGTAAAGAGAGTCAAGAGGACCCAGATTCCCACAGTCCGCTTCAAGGGTATCCTCCCAATGACATAAAAGCCTCCCCCTACCTCATCTCTTTTTTTTTTTAACATATAATTGTATTGTTATTATTAAGGTATTATACAGAGGGGTTCCCATTTCATAAGTCAAGTAATGAATTTCTTTCTTTGCACAATGCCACCCCTTTGCTTTTCCACTCCTGCCCCTGCCCACAAGTTGCATAGTTCATTTTCCATGTAGTATATACTACATACCATGATTGCATTTGTTCACCTGTAATTCTCTCCTTTTCTGTGCTCTCTTTTGCCCCTACCCCCAAAGGAAAAAAACAACCCCAAAATAAAAACAAGCACTACCATCACCACCACCAACAACAAAAACCCGTGTTTCCGTTTCCTGGAATTAATTTCATCAAATACTATGTTCAGTGTTCACAGAACTTACACCTTTGTGTCCCTCCCCTAATGGTATCTATCCTCCTTTAGTTTGACTGTGACTGCCTCGAGTTCTGTGTAAGTTATTATATCCAGTTATATTTTCAGATCTAGCTTCCATATATGACAGAAAACATGCCATTTGTCTAAGCTTGGCTTACCTCATTTAACATGATTTGTTCTAGACCCATCCATTTCCCTGCAAATGACATAACAATGAGTAAAATCCCATTGTGTATATGTACCATGTTTTTATTGATCCACTTATCTACTGAAGGGCATATGGGCTCTTTCCATACATTGTGAATACTGCAACAATGAATATGGATGTGCAAGTGTCTTTACCGTATCCTGACTTGTAGTCATCTGGGTAGATGCCCAAGAGTGGTATGGCTATGTCATTGGCAATTTCTATGTTTAGTTTGTAGAGGAACCACCAAACTGCCTTCCAGAGTGGTTATAGTAGTTCACATTCCCACCAACAGTGCCATAGGGTTCCTTTCTCCTCATATCCCCACCAGCATTTGTTGTTGTTCGAATTCTTGATACTGGCCAATCTAACTGCCTTTAATCCTCTGTTTCCTCATTTATGAACAGGGGCTAATGCTTCTACAGATGTCTATGAGGCATTTAGCCTAGTACCTGGCCTACAGTAAAAGCTTAACAAACGTCATCTCCTCTTCATGCTCTTGGAATCCATCTGTCACTTCACTGAAAGGGAGCATTCCTTACATCTCAAAAGATCTTTCTACAAGGCTCTTGTTAATAACCTAACATAGGGTGCATATTTTCTCTCATACGTAGATCTAAAATTACACACATACTTGAAAATATATACAGTCATAATATATACAGGGGAGGATCTCGATGATCACACTACTGATTGAACAACTAATTTGCTGTGTTGTTTCATGGGGTGGGGAGGCTGAGCAGAAGGGAGCTGATGAATGGAGAGGGGAAGGATGGGTGAATGCAGTCATAATATTCGATAGTACATATGTGAAGATGGAACCAGATAACTGGAGAGGATGGATGGGGTTGAGAGGGGGCAGGGGGAAAGCAATGGAAGTGGTGACACTGATCAAGATGCTGAATTAAAACCCGATTGTACACCTACTTAAAAATAATAATAACAAGCATAGCGAACTGAAAATAGGATTCTGTATCCACATTCCTTCAAGATACCCTGCCGTGTAATCAACCCAGCACTCACCTCCCAACTCTGCCATGTTCAGCGCTGTTTATGGAGCTACCCCTGGTGCTATTTGCAAAGTCTTAGCAAACCATTTCTATTTTAAAATTCATCTGGAAAGACAAAGGAAGGATATGCTGCAGAAAACACACAGAAGCCCGATTTTTCTCTTTTATGTCACTGTGCAATGGCCATCCTTAGTGATTCCTCCAGTTTTCCACATAACTACAAGGGGATGTTATATATATCCTGTTCCTTCCACCCTCCTGAAATGGGTTTATTACCACTATATCAACTATATGTGTGTGTGATTTATTATACAACATTTGGAGAAAAGTGTTATCATTAAATACTTTTTTGAAAATCAAAAGAAAGTTCAAAAAACAACTATTTTAAATTCCTGCACCTGGGTCACATCACCGTGATGCACAGAAGTTGCCAGTCTGCTCAGAGTTTTCATCAGTTGTGTTTAAAGATATTGTGTGACCGACTGAGGGCTTGCCTGCCCTACATTTTGTGGAACAACTGCCTCCCCCAAAAGCAAATGGATCCCCCAAAAGCAAAGTAAATGTGAAATGTGTTTAAGTGCTAACGTGAACATTTGAGATTTGTTGGAAGGTGGTTTTTCTTTAGTGGTGAGTTGTGAGAAAAATGTGGGGATTTGTGATCAAGATTATGTGATAGATCTGGCTTGGGGTGAGCAGTATTCATGCGTACAGCAGTGTTTTTCCTCACAGTCACATAGGCTGCTTCATGCCGATTCAGGTTATGGGTGCTCAGACCTCCAGTACATAAGGTAAACGTGAGTAATTTTAGATGTATCCTAAACATCCATGGTTTTCCCTCAGTGTCTGTCTTCTTGAGACATACACCTAACAGATACAGTTTCTTTTATTTTAAATTTTATCAAGAATTACATTGTCTGATAAGTTTATCTTATTGCTCTTAACAATCTCTTAAATTTATATATAAAAAAACACTTTAACATCTTATAAAATTCTAACCATCCTAAGAGCCTTTAATTTGGTCAGTTTTCTCCTCCCCCCACCCAGTCTTTAGCACTTTTGAGATACCCAATTAAAAGGAAATAAATGGAATTAATAATATGTATGGAATAGGTCACAGCCCAGGTCACTGTCTAATAATCTTCAAAAAGGCCTGGGTAGGCAGAGCCCAATAATCTACTTAAGTTTGCTTAAAGCAATTTGTTGGATCCTTAACACCTGTTGAGTTAAGCACTGAAAAGTTAATTTGCAAGGCTGGCCTAGGCTACCTTGTCCCAAGATGTTTTTTGTCCTTCCCTTTCTCCCTTCCCCCTCTCCCTTCCACCCTCCACCCCCCCCCCCCCCCATTTTTCCTGTCTCTCTTTTTCATTTTTTTCCTTTGGAAAACATCTTTTGGGAATGGTACTAAGGGTTGAACTCAGGACACAGTGCTTGCTCTAAGTAATGACTCAACCACTTACATTGTGGCTCTAAACTTTCTTTGGCTCTAGTTAATTTTGAGATAGGGTCTTTCTTTTTTTCCCAGGCCAGACTGGACCCTGATCTTTCTATTTATTTTTTTCGCCATAGTTAGGACATGGTCCCTCTAATTATTCTTTACACCATAGTTAGGAGGACAGGTATATGCCACCATGTCCAGCTTTTCCACAAGATTGGGCAGGGAGAAGGGGGCGTCTCGTGAAATGTTTTGCGTAGGCTGGCCTTGAACCATGCCCCCCCCCCCCAGTTTCAGTCTCTCACGTAATTAGGATTATAAATACTCATGAGTCACTGGTGCCCACTTAATATTTTCAGTGAATGTCTTTGGGCCAACAGACTGTACTGAGTTCTGAGGAATCCAAATAGTGAGCGATACAGAGAAATAACTCCCATCTTCATGGAGCTTGCAATCTGTGGGATATGGGCATGTATCCAATCATATTCCATTCTCTGTGTAGGATCGCAGATTGCAAGAGGCACCACGAAAGTGCACCCATGTTTAAAAGTCCTGTGGTGTAGAGGTCCTGTGGTATTCTGGAAATAAATAAATAAATAAATAAATAGATAGATAGATAGATAGATAGATAGATAGAAGCTTTTGCGAATAGACCAGCGATAAGGAAGGCAGAGGAGCCCGGAGGACGCTTTCGGTGCCAGCAAGCAGCAGTGCCAGAGAGACGCAAGCCTTATCAAGATGTTGGCTTTCCTCTTCAGGCTAACGGAAAGCCGCTGCAGTATCATAGGGAAAACGGTATTGGTGAGCAATGCCTCTCCATTTGTCCCTGCAGGAGCAATGCAGTCCTACACGTGGTCTCTCACATACACGGTGACGACAGCTGCTGGGTCCCCAGCTGACAACTCCCAACAGCTGCCCTGCATGAGGAGCACCCACGTGCCTTCGTCCTCCGTCACGCACAGGATTCCAGTCTACCCCCACAGAGAGGAGCACGGGTAGGTGCTGCCCTCGGATGCCCAGGGACCCGGCATGCCCAGCCCTGCACATCATAGCTCCATCCCATCGAATACCCCACAACACCCAGTGGTGGGGGAAGACGGAGGGAGGGAGGTGGTAGTGGTCCCATTTTTTTTACAGATAAGATAATAAGAGACACGGTTGAGTAAGGGTGGAGCCCCAGGCTCATCTCACTGCAAAGCCCAATGTTCCTCAGACTTCACACACACCCTCCCCCAACACCTCCCCTGCATGGCCTTCGGTTCACTCTGTGGCCTTCCAAAGCTTCACTCGGGCTGTGCAATGGTGGCTCACACCTGTAATCCTAGATGCTCAGGGGGAGGCTGAGATCTGAGGATCACAATTCAAAGCCAACCCGAACAGGATAGTCTGTGAGACTTATTTCCAATTAAACACGCCCCTTAAAAAAAAAAAAAAAAAAGCTGAAAGTGGAGTTGAGACTCAAGTGGTAGAGCACTGACTTTGAGCAAAAAAAGAAAAGCAAAAAAGCTCAGGGGCTATGCCCGGGCTCTGAGTTCAAGCCCTAGAACTGGCAAAAAAAAAAAAAAAATGTCTGGGCTGGGAATATGGCCTAGTAGTAAAGTGTTCACCTCGTATACATGAAGCCCTGGGTTGGATTCCTCGGCACCACATATATAAAAAGAGCCGGAAATGGCACTGTGGCTCAAGTGGTAGAGTGCTAGCCTTGAGCAAAAAGAAGCCAGGGACAGTGCTCAGGCCCTGAGTTCAAGCCCCAGGACTGACAAAAAAACCAAAACAAAACAAAAAGTCTTTCCTCAAGTCTGAGTCTTCTGCAGCTCCATTTAGAAGTGGCCTCTCTGCCTTTGGGTAGTGAGTCTCTACTCAGGGAATGCTTTGTAACCCTGGATACATAAATCAAACTTTATTTTTTACAAGTCTTGGTAACAAAGTTGCTGTGATGAATAAAGTACAATCCATTTTTTAAAAAGAAAGAGTCTTAGTAGCATTTGCCATAGTGTACTATCTTTATCAGAAGGCACAGGCTTGACCATGTCTAATAAGCATTCTTTTTTTTTTTTCATGTGTGGGTGTGTGCATGTGTGTCCTGGGGCTTGTACTCAGGGCCTAAGAACTGTCCCTGAGCCAAGGCTAGCGCTTTACCACATAAGCAACAGTTCCATTTCTGGCTTTTCTTTCTTTCTTTCTTTCTTTTTTTTTTTTTTTGAGGTAAGAGTCTCATGGACTTTCCTGCTTGGGCTGGCTTTGAACCAGGATCCTCATAGCCTCAGATCTCAGCCTCCTGCATAGCTAGGATTACAGGCGCCGCCAGGGCCCAGCTCTCTAATGAGCATTCTTTTTTTTTTTTTTTTTTTTTTTTGGCCAGTCCTGGGCCTTGGACTCAGGGCCTGAGCACTGTCCCTGGCTTCTTTTTGCTCAAGGCTAGCACTCTGCCACTTGAGCCACAGCGCCACTTCTGGCTATTTTCTGTATATGTGGTGCTGGGGAATCGAACCCAGGGCCTCATGTCTATGAGGCAGGCACTCTTGCCACTAGGCCATACCCCCAGCACCACATGCTCTAATGAGCATTCTTGATGTTCAGAAAAGACGCTGCCATGTGATGCAAGAAGTCTCACCTGCACTCCCAGGCCAGGTTCCAACAAGGCAGCAGTTGGAGAGGGGGAAACAGGAAAACTTCTCAGCTTGCTTCTCACAGTGGCAGTCTGGCATGAGGAAGCAGGGTTGTAGACAGATGCCACAAGTGGATAGGCTGATGTGTGTGTTCATAATTTCCATGTTCCTGAGCTGTCAATAGGCTAGACATTGAGAGCACTTCCCGCACATTTAAAGGGGTTTCAGAGATGTTTGCATCTGCAGGGGTGGTAGCATAATCACCCAAGTGGCCACGGGTCCCTTTGCTATAAGATGTTAAGAAGGATGGTCATGATAATACTAGGCTATGGTTTTAAAGATCTTCACCCATAGGATCCCCAGAATCACCCAGCCCACCATGGTTGGAAATGCAAGGTACAGGCTGTGAGTAACCCGAGATCACACAGCTAGAAAGTGGGGGAGCTTGGCTTAGAACCAAGGCAGCCCCCACAGTGTTTCCCCTAGAACGGGGGGGGGAAAGGGGGGTTCTCAAAAACACACATCTTTCTCCATAGTGGCCAAGCAGAGCCCCCAGTAATGCAAAACAAAACAAAACAAAACCCCACAAATCCCAGAGCGGTTTCTTCTCTTCTTTCCTTCCTTGACTTCAGGATATAAGGTGGGGCCTGGGACTGCAATCGGAGGGTTTCCACCACGAGTTCTGTTTTGCTCGGGGCTGGATTCCATCCCCTGGGCGCTCCAGCTCTGTCCCCGAGGGTACTGAGGGAGAAGGAAAGTCAACCTGGGGTTTAAAAACTTGCCACAACAAGGCCACAGTGTGGAGATGGAAGGAATCAAAACAAAGAAGAAACATGGAAGTTGGGGGCTGGGGCCGGGTGAGGGTGAACAAATAAAGGAGGGAAAGATATGAGGTTGATTTTTGTAAAGTTGTCAAGCTGACTTGTTCTCCCTGTTATGACTCACGCTATGCAACATGCTTGCTGCGTTTTAGGTACACGGGAAGCTATAACTATGGGAGCTATGGCAACCAGCACCCTCACCCAATGCAGAGCCAGTATCCGGCCCTCCCTCACGACACGGCCATCTCTGGCCCACTCCACTACTCCCCTTACCACAGGAGCTCTGCACAGGTGAGTGAGTAGTCCCATTGGCACGAATCACTTGTGGTCCAGTCTGGTTAATGGAACACAATTAATAAGTCCTTTGGGAGACCCTGTGTGAGCCCGTGGTCCCCAAAGAAAGCATGGTGATCTTTTTTGTCAGCACCCTCTCTGCCCTCCCAAGGGGAGCCCTGGCTTAACCCCCAATGGGAATCCTCAGTGGCTGGCCCAGTGGGCGCTGAGCTGGCCAGGGACCACAAACCACCACCTCTGGCTTATCTAGGTAGCTTAACAGGTCTCTGTCAGTCCTCTCCTGTGTTTGCCCCTCCTCACTGATCTCTCTCGGTCTTTTCTACCCAAACCACCCAGAATCTTATCCAGAAGAGTCCTCCACAAATGGACACCTATCCAATAAGTTGCAGCTGAGGTGTCCCTAATTCAGGGTTGCACCTGGGACACAGCGTTGGGCCTTTTCAGTCTTAGACACCAGCCCCTAACTCCCTTCAACTCTGCATCCTGAATGACTCCCCTTCCTGGCTGTCCTTGCCTCAGCACAGGCCTTGGGCTTTTCTGGCCCATTTCTAGGCTCTGTCTCTAAAGCTTGCCCTGCCTCAATCCTCTACACTTCAGCACCGACCACAGCAATCCCTTTCTGGCCCATCATTGCTTTCAAAGTCCAGATCAATTCTTTCCCAGGTTTCCCATTACCTGTGACCTCTCAAGCCTACCCACTAACCTCTGAGGTCCCTTGTCCTTGCTGCCCCAGCCTATGTACAGTTGCCCTGTCAGCGTGGAGCCTTCCCACATCTTTGTAGGCATTGTTCCCCTCTACCTGGGACTTTTCCCACTTATCATTGAAGACAAGCATCTCATAGTTTTCATGGCATTTCCTGTGCCTCCTCCTGTGCCTCCTGTGCCTCTCTCTGGGCTTCCTCTGTCACACTTTCTGTAATCAGCTCACTTTCCTGTCTAGAGGAGACCCCCAAGCTCCTTGAAGGCAAAGAGTAAATCTATATCCCCATGTCACAGGACATGGTGCCCATCACAAAGATCAGCTAACTTTCCCTGGCCACTTAGCATGTGCCAGGCTCTGCACCAAGAGCTTTCCACATCATTTAGATAAGGCTTACCAAAGAGGAAACCAGACTCTGAATAATTTGCTAGAGCACTGGGACCTTAGGCAATCTGACTCCTGTCCAAGCTCACAAACACCCCCTCCATGGCCTCTCCCATGTGGCCTCACGGCTTACTGGGCAGATGAACGTATGGAAGGAGCCATCACCACAGCCCATGGTGTGATAAGCAGAGGAAGCTTGTTCTAGTCTATAGGCACAGGAAGCCATGGCAGGTATTTAAGTCAGGGAATGGCAATGGCAGAAGCTACGTTTAAGAAAGAGAGCTCCCAGGAAACCCCAGTAGGATGAGCCAGAAAGGGACTAGCAGTGACAGGGAGCCCTGGTCTAAAGCGCTTGCAGGAGGTTAGGAGAGAGAGGCTGTAGGATGGAGGCTAGGCCCCACATTGCATCAGCTGTCAGCATACAGACCTGCCTCACCGGAAGGGCGCAGGGGAGAATGTATCCACAATACTCAGGCACTCAGGGCAAACAGGCATCTGTGTTGATTTCCATCTCAGTACCAAGGGGAGCCCTAGTTGAATCCCCAGACAATCCAAGAAGTTGATTCCACTAAATCATCACCTAGGGCATTCATTACAGATCTCCACCTGCGTCACACATAGATGCCAGCTCCGTAGGTGCCACCTCTCCTGAGAGCAGAGTCTGTGCTTCTCCCCTGGATCTGCTGAGTAACTTAGAATGATTGCCCTGGCCCTGGTCATGTGTTCATTTGCTCGTTCATTCATTCATTCCTCATATGGTTTCTGGGTGCCCACTGTATGCAAGTATGGCTCCAGCCCCTGAGAATTCACCAGGGAAGGAGGCAGAGGTAAGCATACTGTGGGAGAGCCTGTATACAGCAAGGGACAACAGCAGCAAGCCAACCACAGGACTGGGCATTATCTTTTCTCCTCAGCCCAGGAAATTTCAAGAGCTGGTTTTCAGGGATGGTATTTTTAAAGCCATTGCCATAAAAAGAATCAGAGGTCTCCCCGAAGCCCATGCAGACCCTGGTGATCAAAGATAGGCCTGCAGTTGTGGGAGCCACAGTAGACTCTAACCGGAACACTATCATTTAATAGTTGGTCTTAATGGCAGGGCTCAAAGACTAAGCCATGTAAACTGCATGTGAAAGGCTCCAGGGGCCTGAGACAGCTTCTCCACCATCATGTCTTGTGACTCTCAGTCATGGGCCTCTGACACCATCTCATACCATCACACAGAGAGAGAGAGAGAGAGAGAGAGAGAGAGAGAGAGAGAGAGAAAGAGAGAGAGGAAGAAAGGAAGGAGGAGGACGAGGAAGAGGAGGAGGAGGAGGAGGAAGAGAGAAATGCTTGTACATGTTGTATTTTATGGTACATGGCTTAGTCTCCATCTATAAAGTAAGGTGGACAGAAGTTAATGAATTTCATCTCTACCCAAATCAGCGAATGAAGTCAGTGTCAAAAATGTCCCTTTCCTAAGGGAGGTCCTGTCTAAAGACAAGCATCTTTAAAAAAGCAAACACTCATACAGCAAGCACTGTTCTAATCATTTTGAAATAGTCTTACTCAATTCCCATAACAACCTCAGGAAGACTGCATTTTTCCTCCAGTTGTTAAACGTGAAGCATAGCCTTAGACGACAGTAAAGCCGTGTCATCTATAATCTGCAATGCAGATTCAAACAGAAATTCTCCAATTTTGAACCACAGCCCCAAAGCTTGTGACCCTGAAACTACCCTGCCCTGGAGGGCAGAAGCTAATCTCTATTACTACTCTAAGTTTCAAGTTATCAAAGAGATGAAGCGTACATCCCCGATAGCTTATTTCCTTCTTCATGGGTGCTTTGGTCTGAGGGGGAGTGCACAAGGGAAAACCCACTGCAGGGCTCATTAGTTTTAGCTCTACAGAGCAGACGTCAAGTTGCCCCATCCCAAGTAAATGAATATCATACTCTACTGTAGAAGACTCCCTGGGGAAAACCATCAGTCTGAATTGAAGGAGGAAAAAAATCACGGACAGGTGGTTAAAGAAACACACTTGTCAATCACTAAATCAACCTCTTATATTGGGTCTATAGACAAGACTCAAGGAGCCTGAAGATGCTAAAATAAAAAAGAAAGGAGAGATACAAGAAAAGAAGTCATTCTTTTTAAAAAATTTATTTTCCTTTTTTTAAAAGTATTTTGTTATCTTTAAAAGGAAGTTTTAGTCTTGCTCTGTTTAAATCAGAGTGCTCATGTTGAACTGTGCTTTCCTCTCTTTCTCTCCTTCGAGAGAGAATCATTGAGAATTACATCTTAGAAAGGCCAAATTCAAAGACTTTTTTAGGCCACACATCACAATAACTATATGAGTTTTGTATACCAAAGAATTAACTTTCTGGCTAAGGGAACATGGATAAGAAAGAGACACAAACTTGCCCATTAAATCTGGAGTTTTCTGCTTTAAATCGGCCATCCTTTGTAGGACTGAAGGGGAAACAAGTTCTACTTGCTTCTGAAGTGTGGCATGACACAGGGTATGGGCTGTGTATACTATTACAATAAAGAACCAAGACTTCAAAAAAGAAAAGAAACGCACTTGTTCATCAGCACCAGAGTAATGTTTGCAAATTATTTTCTGTTAGGTTGCCTTAAAGAAAGGACACATACATCTATGGAATGCAATAACCATATGCATCCCAGGTTTATATGCTGCAAATCATTTTAACTTGTTTTTCAAACATAGAATATCTCTATGTCCTAGCTGATCCTACTTGTTTGCATAACACCAATGACTTCTGGGTAAGACAACGGTATGCCTCCCAGCCCCACTTGAACTCTTTTCCCTTCTGAACTACTGGTGGAAATATTTCTGAGCCACATGTCCATGGAACCTCAGCCCTTTCTGCAGACATGAATGTGCATTGTAACTCTAGAGTTCAAGGCCATTTGACCAACCGGAAGTTGTATAGCTAGGAATATACTTAGAGTGGACCAGACGGTAGTTCTTCATTTCTCATCTTAATGGCCTGGGTCCAACTTCATCAGCCAATCACCACCTCTCCCAGGTTTCCCAACTGCCTGGTCTAAACTAGTCCAGGGCCAGTGGGGCTAAATGTGTGCTTATGATACTATACTTTGGGGATATCATCTTGAGTCAAAGGGAAAACAAAACAAAAACCAGCCCCATTAATCAACCATAATGCTGTAAGATTGCAGAGTATGGGAGTTTGCTGGTTCAAATCCCAGTCATGCCTCTGATTAAATGTGCCTCAGTTTCCTCATCTGAAAAACAAAGATAATTACCGTATCTATTTAATGAAATCAAATAAATTCACTAAGGTTAGACAAGAACCTTGCTCAGACTTCACACTGCTTGCGTATATTATCAAACTTTGTCACAATTAAAATATTATATCTTGTGTGATTATATAATTAATCTGTGTCCCCTCACATACTGGATCTGTGGAGGCAAGGACTAAGTGCTTACCATTAATACTCCCATGGCCTAGCACAGAGCTCAGTGGTTACTCACTAAGTCCTTGTCAATGAAACCAAAGAACAAATAGTTCTTTATTTTGACACCAACTTGCTCTGTGACCTCAAGCAGGTCATTTCTCTTCTTTCAATCTCACCTGTGAAAGGAGAGGCAGCACTATCAAGTCTGTCACTAAGGCCTTTCCTGTCATTAATGGACCACCAGCCTATCTTCGGAAAGGAAGCGTATTAACAATAGCCAGCAACACCTTTTTGAGACCTTACTATATGAAAATTTTTAAGTGTTTTGTTTTTTCATAAGTAGTCATTCTCTTCACACTGACCTTAAAAAAGTTCAGCAGATGTGGACTCCCTGACAAAAGAGTTTTGGAGAACTATGTCCTCTTCTAGAAGAGGCCAAAAGGAAACCTGCCTGGGGCAGCCCCCTGGTAGGCCCTGCGTGCAGTGAGAGCCGCCTTTCATAGGAAAACAGTTTGTACTCTGGCTTGGGCCACCTTTCACCCCTCACTTGAGTAGAGGCCCATTTGGTAAGGGGCAGGGATAAAGGACTCATTCTTTCCTCTCTGACTGTAGGAAAGCCAGCCCCTGGTGTAGGGAGTCAGTTCCCAAAATAGACTTCCTACTAGAGCTCCAAAGAGGCCAAGAGGCAATCGCAGCTGAGATGGACTTATGCCATAGCCACTTGGCGGCAACTTTGACTGTGCTCACACTAATGCACACGTGCATACACGCACAGGCTCACAAGCACCCCTTACACACTGGTCTCAAGCAGTGGTTAACTAGTGATTTTAAAATCATCAGCAACAGCTTGTGATCTGACCCACAGAATAGTAACTTCCTGTCATGGGCCCTCAATAAAAAGAGCCTTTATTGGAACAGGGGACCCCAGGGTGAAAGCAGATGTAAAGTGTGAAAGGTGAGGGGGGTGCCACAGGCCTGCCTCTACCACTCTCAGCAGACCAAATAGAAGCTCCATTGCCGGTGTTAATCACCAGGACAAGGCAGCAGGCATTTTGACCATCTCGCCTTTCAGTAGTCTCCTCACCATAGGGAAAACGAGTCACTGACTCATTTGCAATTAGCTGACCTAACAGGACAGAATTTTCCATGCCGGATTCAGTAGTAACAGAATTGTATTGTCACACTGGAGATATTTTGAGCCCATCTCATTTCCAGGCAAATTGCTCTTTAGAGTCTATGACACAACCTCTGCACACAGCTGCATGGAGGGTCCTTGACAAGGCACAAAAAGAGCACTCTCTTAGCTTTGGTGGGAAGGAGCTCCCAGCGCTGTTACATTTTACCAACGCAAGCGAGGGCCAGGAGGACTGGGTCAGGCAGACAGCAGGCTGGGATCAAATTAGCATTACAGGGCTTGGCTGCATAGGGGAGAAGGGAGTTTGCTGTAAAAAAAAAAAAAAAAAGATAGATGAAAGTTTCTAAGGACGCCTTTCCGATTCAGGAGTGACAGATCAACGGGTTTAGGTCAGTTGATTGATGCAGGAGAACTGCTACCCTGAGAGTGGGTTCTTCTGCCAGCTCCTCCTCCAGTTGCTCTGTGACTCTAAGCATGGGTTCTAGTGTACTCATTTCTACACTATGAGGTTGAAGGACACAATCTGGACAGTTGTCTTTCTAGTAGTCCTGCCCCCCCCCACCCCTGTATCACTCATCAAGTATGGCTTAGCACCTGCTAGGTGCCAGGCAATGTGCCAGTGCTGGGAACACAGTGTGAACATGACAGAGCCCCACTGGGAGCCGATGAATATAAACCAGTGGAGACAGCTGCCAAGCAGGATGCCTAATGAGGACCCAACCGCACAACTGGAGGGTGTGGGGTGTTTGGCTTCCTAAGACAGGATATCCAGAGAAGTCTCTCCGATGAGGTTAATGCTTGGGCTAAGATCACCGGGGTGGCGAAAAGGCAGGTGTCGTGGTCCCAAAGGGTTCCAGGCAGAGGAAGCAAGTAGAGACCAGCTCAGGATGCCACCAGGCCAGAGGTCAGCCAGAGCACTGTGAGGAGAGGTGACATGCACCCAGGCTGTCTTGCCATTTTGTAACCATCAGTATTCCTTAATGTTATCCATTCAGCCCACCTGGGCTCCTGTTTTCTTTGGGACTTAGAGAACCCCCTCTCGCAAGCCTGAGGACCCACCACCATGCCACCCAGCCAGTGCTTCTGATCTGATCTGAGATTATGAAAGCCTTGCTGTGTTGTCCGCCGTCTCCCTGGCAACAGCCCGGGGTCCTTTTCCCTTGAGTCCCCAGACACCACCTACGCCCTTCTCCCTCACTCCTCGTGGTGCTTTTGACTGCAGAGGGGCCATCCTTTGCTATGTGAGGCATTGGGTCATTACCTAAGGGAAGATCCTTCTCTTCTGAACCTCTGCATAGCTGATTCTCTTCAAATACTTCAGGCCCGCCCATGCACTTTCCCCTGCTTCCTTTGGGCATCTCTTCCAAGAGGCACCATGGTTCCCTATCTCCTGACAGGGAGCTGCCATTGTTGTCACAAAGCCCTTCTCCTGCTGTCTAGCCTTCAGCCTGTCTGTCTCCCTCACAGGAGGTGGCCTCCCACCTAATCCCTCGGGGCTCCACTCTCCAACTGTCAGGGAAGACAGATGGAGAGCAGAAGAATTCACACATTGACACACACGCTCTCTTCTTCGCTGCCCTTGCCATCCTTGTTGATTGGTTCCAGCCCTCACTGGGGTGGCCCTGGGCACAGCAAGGTCCATCTTTGCACAGACTGACCTGCACATAGGGAGTTCTCACGGGGGAGTCCATAGCTCCTCCCCTTCCTCCACTCTGAGCAGGCTACAAGGGGCTTATTTGCATAGCTGTCTTGGTAACAGGGAAGAATGTGAGAGCAGCAGCACCCACAGGCACTTCATTCACTCCAGAGTTGCTTCTTTTACTCCTAATCCTTTCTAGAGCTGCTTCCCCTCTTCTTGTCCACTAACACCTGTTCTTCTGGCGGGAACGGAAGCACCCTTTGTCCCCTGCCTCAGCTTATCTCCACTCCTTCCTCCCCATTTCACACCTAGACGAGTAATTCACCATTTCCTACTCACATACCTTCAGGACTTCAGTGAATCTGAACAATTTTCCTCTAAGTGATAGGCACTAATAATAACCTTTGAAGCAGCTGGCTTGCTTGCTTTCTTACCCCAAAGCCTGCTTTTCAGGCTGCAGTTCCTAACTGAATCCGCTGTGAAAATGCTATTTTTAATAGTGACATTGTGTGTTCCTTGGCAGTATTTTCTTGAGTTAATGGGCCAGGACCTATAACACCTCCATAAGTAAAACTGAAACCCACAACCACCTAGCCACACCTCCATATGTGTGGGGCCATAATGTGGACCCGTGTACACACATGCATGCAAGCACACATGTGCATCCATGCATGTGTACACACAGAAGCATGAACACACACACACACACACACATACACACACACACTGCAATCTCCACTGAGGCTGTTTCTCCTTTTGGGTTTGTCTCAAGCCATTGCAGTTAAGAAGCAGAAAGCTAGCGTAAAAGCTTGAGTCCCCAGACAGAGTTGGCCATGAAATCCCACGCATTTCTCCTAGTGATCGTTTCCTCAGACCGAGGTTTAACCTTGCAGAGATTCACTGAGTCCGCCCATCAATTCTGTGACTACCACCTTAAGACAATGAAACTGTGAACATGGTGGATAAAGTATATGTGCAACTTCCAAGCTCATTTTAACTCTTGTGAAATTTCTTTCCCCTCAACAAGTACCCTTTTAATAGCCCCACTACCCGGATGGAACCCTGTTTGATGAGCAGTACTCCCAGGCTGCATCCTACCCCGGTCACTCCCCGATGGCCAGAGGTGCCCACGGCCAACACGTGCTACGCAAGCCCGTCTGTGCATTCCACGAGGTATGGAAACTCTAGTGACATGTACACACCCCTGACCACGCGCAGGAATTCCGAGTATGAGCACATGCAACACTTTCCTGGCTTTGCTTACATCAACGGAGAGGCCTCCACAGGATGGGCTAAATGACTGCTATCATAGGAATCCATATTTAATATTAATAATTAATATTAATAATAAACCCAATACCCTCCCTCCAGAAGACTTTATCTCTATACATCATAACTCATGGGCTGTTCCCAGACATCCATTTTTTTCCTCATGGAAGGGAGGATGTTCAATATGGGATGAATAAACTTTAGTTCAGAAACAAGACTTACTAAAAGTCAGTGGGACTGGGTTCCCATAAGCCAAGCCAGACTGGATTGTTTGTATAGAGCACTATCTTGGGCAGGCCAATCTGTGCCTTTTCCCTCTGTTCCATGACTTTGTGCTGGCAACCATTCCCTATAGGCAATTTATTTCTCCCCTTGACAAAAGCTCTTTAGTCTTGAAGGAAGGATAGACACTGGAAAAGGAATCTGGTTTGTGTTCTCGGACGGGCACATAATTTACCAAGAACATTCACCTGCACGCCACCTTCCCCCCGTCTGTCATCTCACTGTACAACAAACAGCCCTCAAACAATGTTCCCCTGCCTCTCTTCTTCCTGGTGGTGACATCTCTGCTTCCTGGAGCACCAGGACTCAATGGAGGTTTCTGGAAATGCTAAGCTCCCTGCTATACTTAGATTAGCTGTAGCACCTACATTGTAACTGGACTGTAAGCACTGTTTTGAGGGAAGGAACAGGCCTGTTCTATATTGCCTTAAGTCAGTCAAGGTCTGTAGGGGACAGGTTCTTCTACATACAGGGATTTGTCCTAAGTTTGCACAGTCATTTGTGGCCGCAAAAGGCAGGAGAGGGATTTGTTTTTGTTTCAAGTTGTGTGAGAATGTGGACTTAAGGCACGGAGTACCACACTTCAGCTCTGTTGTGTTAACTTTGTAAAGCTGGATGGACCAAATTTTCACTTACCAAGCACCAAGTGTGAATATGACTTTCACGGTTCCTTCATAAGACTATAATAATTTCCGACACTTTGATAGAAAAAAATTCAAAGTTGTGCCTTTGAGCCTATCCTATATTGTGTATGTGTGGAAATAAAAATGTATTGTACTTTTGGAATTTTTTTTCGTAGGCATCTTTTTTGTCAGATATGTAGCAATTTGTGAAGTTTGTTTAGCAATTAACATAGGTTTTCTTTCTGTATTATAAAATGCACCAAGCAATTATGGTGGACCTATTACCCTATGGGTAAGAAATAAATGGAAATATGACATCGGATGTTTTAGCAATTGTTCTGTAAATAAAATCTTTGATCACACCACTCAGTGTGATAATCATGTCTACAGCTAAAATGGAAATAGTTTTATCTGTACAGTTGTGCAAGATATGAATGGTTTCACACTCAAATAAAAAGTATTGAGATGACCTGTTTCCCTTTCATTTTGCACTTGATATGACTTCCATGTGTGTATAAAATACAAATAACAATCTTAAGTACTCAGCGTGTAAGCAGAACAAAACAAATTCCATCTTGTGTAACTGTGCTTACCTAGTTCCCTGTCATCTTTCCTGTCATAGTTATCAATAAAATTTGGATAGGCCATACTTCCTGTCCATGGCCAAAGGATTAAGTATCGTACCTACCTACAGCCTGGTGAAGGTTTGTAGAGTATCTGATCTTGTCCTTACTGGAATTTTTCCTAAGTTTGCATGATGGCTAATGTTAGCAAAATGCAGGTGCCGCCAAGCTCTTCCAGAGAATGTTATTCTTAAACACCAGCATCATTAAAAGTTTCCTTGGTACTTAGTTTATTATGCTTTGATGATCACGGAATGTAAAGATAGTTCAAGTGCAGTGCTTTAAAAGTTCTAGAACTGAAGAGTTAACCCTACTGAAGACTTAGTAAGTATGAAGTTCCTCTCTAGCATTGTGTTGATTCTGTGGTTGAAAGGAATGGGATACAGAAATGAAATGGCTATATTTTGTCTAAATGTTAAGAATTCAGTACCTAAACCACCAGGGAGCAGTGGCTCATGCTTGTAATCCTACCTGTTCAGGAGGCTTAAACCTGGAGGACCAAATTCGAGGTCAGTGTGGGCAGAAAAGTTTGATAGACTCCATCTCCAATTAACCAGCAAAAAGTAGCACTGAAGACATGGTTCAAGTGGTAGAGCAACAGCCTTGCAAAGTATAAATCCCTGAGTTCAAATCTTATACTACCAAAAGATTAAAAAAAAAAAAAAGAATCTATGAGCTAAGAAAAATTCAGAACCATAGATTTCCAGAAATGGCAGTAGGGATTGTATTAATTTAAAGGCATATGAATTTGAAAACTTAAATCTGCATTTTTAAAGATTTTTTAAAGCCAAGCTCTTATGTGCTCTTACATAACATATTAATTGCTGAAAAGTATCTTAAGATGAAAATTATTTATATATCACGCACAATATCCCTTTAAATATCTTTAGCTGTACTGTTCTACAATAATAAATTTTGAATTTCTCTTAATGGTGAATCTTTTGTCCACAAACAATTAGCTGGCTTCCTGGTATGACTAAAACAAGGGAGAGAAAGAAAGAAATTTCAGATTTAATCATTGAATAAAAGGGAACACCCCCTCCCCTGTTACTCTCACATGGATCTCAAAACTAATGTTCTACAAATAAAAAGGTGTAGTAAGTCTGACTTCTGTCTTACTACACACACAGACACACACACACACACACACACACACACACACACACACAAACCAACCAAATTCTCTAGCCAGGAAGCAGGGACACAATAAACAACACCCACTCACAAGTGACAGTCACAAGCTCATTAAGCGCACAACACATTAAGCAAGCAATAGTCACAATTAACAAGAGTCTGAGGGTGAGAAAATAGAGAGGTAGCTCCAGGAACTTTTACAGGGAGAGAATGTATGTATGTCTCATCCCCGCAGCACAACCAGGAATGGAGTGACCAGCATGGCAGAAAATAAGACAACTTGAAGGCAGATATGCATAAGAATCTTCTCTAGAGTGCAGGGTGCTTGTCTCTCAGGAGCTGACACAACAATCTGTGTGTTTTAGAACCTTCAACTTCAGAACTGGGAAGGATTTGATGAGGCAAAGTCAGCGGCTGCTGTGAGCATACGATTCCAAGCATCTTTTTCTCTCTGATGGTTCCTGGGCAGTCACCAGAATGGGAATGGGCAAGGTCTGCAGCTGGGAGTAGGGCCAGTCAGTTGTCACAGGAAGAACAGAGGGGTTTTGGCAATAAAGGAATACTCCTCTCTTACGAGTTTTTTCTGAAACAGATCTGCCAGCTTGAAACTGGCTGAAGTCATGAACAGCAGCTAGGATAGCTCGCCCACGTTGAAGCCTGCGGTGTCCTTCGTATCCACCCTGCTGTGTCTTTTGTCAGGCCTCTAGTGTACCCCAGGTCAGGATAGAAAGGGAGTTCGTGGCCCCTAGAAAACGGCAACCCAGCCATAGATTAATCAAAATGGTTGGCATCGAGTAAACCCAACCTAAAGGGGCTACAGCCTGAAATCATGACAAAACAATGGCCTCACCATCCTGTAACCCTTGGATGGGTTACTTCCCCACGCTGGACCTCAAACTGGCATGTTACAGGATACTGACATCCCTAATCATACTCTGTGTGCACATGGACCAGCACTGGCAGACCTGGATGAGAAGGAATGGGCTGGATTGACAGAGGGGCAGGATTCAGGGAGGTAATCACAGAGAGCGGGGGCTGGCTCCACCAGCCAGTACCAGTATGCCAAGTAAGGTTCATTCCTGAGAGTTCAGCCAGTATATCTGACCATCACTCAAAAGCCCCATGCCCTTCTTGCCACTCTGGAGTGTGATCGTTTTCAAATTTGCTGTCCCTTCAGAGTTGTCCTTAGTATCCTTAAAGTCCTTAATTGTCATTAACATCCTTCAAGTCCATCCAAATAGCCAAGGTATAGCTAGAGAAGGAAGAAGAGCTCTACCTCTCGAAGGGATATTATCTGTCCCAACTTCTTAAAGTTCTCAGATGTGCAAGATTTTAAAAATATTAAACCCTGGAAAGGTAGGGAGTATGTTGATTTAAGTGGAAGGGTCACAGGGAGGGTTTGCCATGGGTTTTCTGCAGGTCAGAGGAAAAGATGTCTGAAGTTTTACTAAAAGTGGAGGGTTAGAATTCAGATCTAGGCTGGAGCATCAAGTATGTAAATCATCTCTCTCTGAAGCTTAAAAAATAAACTAGAAGTTAAGTCAAATTCAGGTTCCACCAAAGATATGCTGTAGGAGAGACATTTCTGCTCTAAGTAGGATAGGACCTAAGAGTGAATAATTGAGCTGGGCCCCAGTGTCTCACATCTATAATCCTAGCTACATAGGAGGTTAAGATCTGAGGATTAAAGTTCAAAGCCAGCCCAGGCTGGAATTTCTATGAGACTTTTACCTCCAGTTAACTATCAAAAAGCTGGCAGTGGAGGTATGGCTCAAGTGAGTGCCTGCCTAAAGCAAAAGAGAAAGCAAGCAAGCAAGCAAGCAAGAAAGAAAGAGGAAAGGAAAAAGAAACAGCACCAAGCCCTAAGTTCAAGTCCCAACACCAGTATACACACTAAAAAGTAAATACTTGATGTGCATGTGAGCTGGACATCAGTGTGTGTGTGTGTGTGTGTGTGTGTGTGTGTGTGTGTGTGTGTGTGTGTGTGTGTGTTCTTTTTCTTTCAAGCTCCCTAGGGCATTGTAACACATAGTCAAGGTTGAGAAATGCCTTAAAGCTCTCCAACTGTGAAATGCCTCCTCTCTGAGCCTGTACCCCAATATTTCATTGTACTAACAGGGGTGCAGTGTGTCCAGAGTGAAGGGCAGTGTGCTCTGTGCAAGATGGAGCACTGCACAATCGTCCGCCCTGGGTTTCCTTAGCTGATGGGAACCTTTCCCTGTTGGCTCTCCAGTCACACCATCTCCCTGCCACTTTGCCGCCTGCCCTGCTAACCTGGAACGTCTCTGCTCTGGTTCTCTGGCAGCCTTCCAAGCTCAGCCAGCTCAGACGCAGTTCCTTGGGCCTTCCTCTTCTTCTGAGGAGGTCAGAACCTTTTGTGCTTTCTCAGCTTCCTCCCTGAAGCTTCTCCAGCACCTCAGCTCACCCTCCTCCACCCCATCCAGATCTCTCACCCCCATATTTTACTGCTGCTGGTGTAGGTGAGGCGGAAGACGTGGGCCACAGAGTTGAAGAAAGAGCTGTTGCTAGGAACGGAGTGTGGGTGATGAGAGATGGTGGGTGAGAGAAATAGGACTCCCCAGTTTTACACCTCCTTTGTCTCATCATAAATGCCTCAAGAGCTAAAACCAGTTGTTTTAAGATCGATTATGGAAGAAAAAAAAAAAAAAAAAAGCATGAGGTCTGGCCATGACAGCAGGGGTGAGGATGCAAATTCGCTCCAGAAATAGATGTAGAGCTGTTCTTTGGTATTTACAATAGTCTCCTAATAGAAAAGCAAAGCCGGAAGTTTAAAAGAGTGAATTCTCCAAGAAAGGCCAAACTGTGTCTAGTCTAGAAGGTATGATATCCAAAAGTGCCCTGATCCGTGCTGCACCTCTTCAGAGACAGGTAAGGCCACAAATGGCCTCTTCAGGACTGCAATGCAAAAAGATAATCTTTAAAGGAGGAGCCTGCAACACCTGATGAGGAGTGATTTGTGGCAAGTTCCTGAAATCTGCCTGCTCTAAGGCATGGAGAGCCCCAGCTCCTGGAAGTTAAGGATGCACTGGGCATGGTAATTACCATCCTCATTGCCTGCCGGGTCAGTGGTATAGTCAGTCACCTGAGTCCAATTAAGAGCCTTGCTCAAGGTCACAAGCATTTGAGACTTCCAGTTGGTCCATGCTCTTTCTACTACAGCACATTGTCTTCTTCCTCTTTCCGACTTCAGTTCCCACAGCACCCTACCCCACCCCTCGTTCCCCTCTCCTAAGCAGCTTTGCAGTTCTTTTAAATCAACCTTGACCGTGGTAATAGAACTTGCTGGGATCCAAGAGACTTTCAGAAGTTCTGAGAAAAGGTTGTACACATTCAATCAAGACAGTTTTTCTGTGCTAGGCACCAGATCTTCACCCCAAATGGCATTCCACTGGCTATAAGTGAATGGCAGATTTAGCTCTCTATAATTTCCCAAGCTATATACAAACCAAAGCATTATCAAGTACCCAGATTCAGTTCTTCTCTAGACAAGCAGGAACAAAGAAAATCAATAATAATGTAAAAAAAATACCAAGTCACAGGAGGAGTTTTATTACCAGGTTACAAAAAAAAAAAAAAAAGCCCTGCAGGGGAGGAGCAATGAGCCAAGCATTCACTAGAATGAAGTCATTGGAGTGGGGGGTGGGGAGGTGGATGGGGGGGGGGGGGAGTCTGGCTACCTCTTGCTGTTAAGGTCACCACCCTTTGACAGAGGTAGCCTCTGACCTCGACAGCCCTACAATTCTGTTTTGACTCACCCTGAAACCCATGAAATTCAGATGTAGGCCCTGCCCAAAAGTTGAGATAAAGCTGAGTAATATGGGAAAAGCTCCTGGTATGTGCCCCCAGCTCAAAGAAGCTGGCAGTTCTTTGGCATTGGATGCAATTTATTCTGTCTTCCTCTTTTCAGAGAAATGCTAATCCTTCATAGGCAACTCAAGTGGGGGGAGACTAAAATGTGCTGATGATGAATGACAATAATCCTTTGTCCACGGCCACCTCCTCCTAGGGTTGAACCTTAAGAGTTTAATCAAATGGTGATAAGTAAATTAATGCTTTCTTGCAAAAAGAGGTGGTGGGAAGAAGGGTTGTGAGACTGTATTTCTTCTGAAGTGAATTTCAATAGTTAATTGCAAAAGGATGGATATGGGGAGGAAATATTGAAGGAAGGTTTTAAACACACACACGTGCACACGTATGCACACATACACATAATCAGTCTCAAAACTATTACAGCAAATCAGTTTTAAAGACACTACCATGAGGGCCTAGCAAAGGAGATAGCTGGAATTACTTTTGTTAAAAAAAAAAAAAAAACAGAAACCAACCCCCTCCCCACAACCACAGCAATAACAATACTCATGCATGTGAGCATCAACAAGAATAATAGCTCCTTTATTTTGAATTTTCACAACATCCTGGTGAGAGACATTGAATTTTTCCATTCTAGTTCAGGCAATGTTTAATGAAAACTCCATGTGCTGGCCACAATGTCATCCATCTCCTTTAATTCTTTATAACATTCTGCAAAGTAGGTATAATTACGCTCATTAGAGTTGAGAAAATCCACTCGATGAAGGAAAGTGACAAAGGAAAGAACACCCAGACATGTTAAAAATTTGCTTTCAGTTAAATGGCTTTAAGGTTTTCAAAGCTCAGAGAACTTGAGTATTTGATCCACTTCTAGACACAGTGAATTGGGAATAAGGACTCAGTTTCTTCCTGTCACATTCCTGCACTTCCACCAGAGCTTGGGTCCTCCCAAGAGGTGTCTGGATGAAATTCCAAGTCAGCAAACAGGGCTGACCCACATTCCAGTTCTTGGGTAAATAAAAACTCTTAAAGGGCAGAACCCATCTCATGTGCTTAATTTCAGAGCCCCCCCACCCCGTGCATAATCACTATTAACAACTATAGTTCTATTTGGCAAGCACTAACAGCATGAGCTCAATTAGAACGCTGAAAATATTGCAGAACCTCACAGAGGTGCTAAACGGCTGGGACAAGAAAGCATAAAGTTTTAACTGTTAAAACCATTGAAGTCACCTAGTCTAACTTGATTTTACAAATGACCCAGAGATAACATGCAAAAGGATCTGAAGCCAGCTAACATTAAGGCACTTCTCCTGTTTTCTAGTTCTATTTAAGTTTGTCGCTTGCTGTTGTGCAACAATGTTTTCAAGAAGGTAATGTTGTAAGCTGAAGGTAGATTGGCTGAATATAAAGCTGTTAGTGATTATAAAATATCAGATGTTTACTTCCCTCTGTTGACCAAATTGACCTCTAAAAGAATCCCTGTTACTGGCTTTCAAATATAAAGTTGGTGTCATTTCTTAATAAATGTCTTGTTAATTTGGGCATCCATAGCTTTTCTGACAGCATTCCTCGCATCTGGTAGTAGTCCCCCCAAATCTCCCCACCATTCCCTACTGCTTACCTCCTTCAAGGAGGCTTCACTGATTACACTCTTTCCTATTGATGTTTTCTCTTTTGTTGTTTTGTATGGTAGTTATGTCCAATATCCAATCATTGAAAAGAAATTATTTGCTGTCTGCTTCCGTCCAAAGGACAGGATCAAGGATTACTACTGGTTTGGGCATTGGTCACGTTTCATGATGCTTAACACAATGCTGTGCTCCAAAGAGCATAAAATATTTGGAATAAACCATGTTAATTAGCTGTGCTATGAAAGAAGGACAAAGATAACTTCCATTTTACCCGTTTACTCTGCTTTCTCAAAGACTAAGTTCCATGCTTGAAAGTGTACCAAGAAGCTAGTTCAGTGGCTGATTCTTTGTCAGAATATTAGTTTAGTAGTTTCAAATCTTGGCTGCTTGTTCAAGTCAACTGGAAAGCTTTTTAAACTACCTATTCACAGGCCTCCCAAAAATCAACTGAATTGAAATCTTTATAGGTATGCCCAAGCAATTACGTGGCTATATCATAATGTTGATAGTTGATTTGTACATAGTGATTTGTACAATAATACCTCTTCATACATTTTTCTAAGGAATACAAATATTTTAAGTGTGGGGTTTTGTTTAAGAATAAGAACATTTTAGAACTGAGAACTAAAATAACATCTGGATTGACTCCTCTGTTATAGCTAAGGATACTGGCGAAAGGGAGGCTGAGTGAGTGGCCTTTATTCAGTGAGATAGGCCAAGGGTCAGGTCATACTTTGAATTAATGGAATAGTCTGCACTCTATCTGGAGCTGCAATCACTAGATTGGGCTGTTTAGTTCCTAAATTTCTGCTTCTAAGGAAAACGTACAATAAGTATTGTATGTGGGAGAGTTGGATTTTAAAAGCTGTCAGCACTAGATACTCCTGAAAGACCTTCAATTTTGTACATTCCACCTAATTATCATAGCAAGAGGAAATGCCACAGCATGATATATCAAAGTCCAAAATAAATGGCTACTAGCTATCTACAGGCTTTTTCATTGGCCCTAACCCAAAAGCCCATAATATTTTGTTATCAGAGCCTAGAGTACTTCAAGCTCTTAACTATACCACTTATTAGCTGACTTATTTGCTTATGAGCAAGCTGACACCTTGAACTTCCCTTTCCCTGTATAAAAAATAGTATCTGTCCTATTGACCTTACATTGTTCAGTTATTTTAAGAGTTTAATCAGATTATCTACATGGAGATTGTGTGTGTGTGAAAGAGAGAGAGAGAGAGAGAGAGAGAGAGAGAGAGAGAGAGAGAGAGGAGAGAGAGAGGAGAGCATCTGTGCAGGTGTGTGCTGGTCCTGGAGCTTGAACTCAGGGCCTAAGCACTCTCCCTGAGCTTTTCTGCTCAAGACTAGCACCACACCACTGGAGCCACACATCCACTTCAGGCTTTTGGGGGTGGCTAATTAAAACGTCTCATGGGCTTTCCTGCCTAAACTGGCTTTGAACTATGATTCTCAGATCACAGCCTTCTGAGTAGCTAGGGTTATAGGATTGAGCCACTGGAACTCATTTTGGGTGAGTGCCTGGTGTATCTTTAACTTCCAGGAGCTGAGGCCCTCTGTGCATTAGGGCAGACAGATTTCAGGAACATGCCACAAACCACTCAAGCATCAGGTGTTGCAGGCTCCTCCTTTAAAGATCTTTTTGCCTTAATATATATATGTATATATATGTGTATTTGAGAATAGTTATGTGTGTGTGTATAATGAGTGGTGACGAAGTATTTGTTGGTTTTATCATTCAGGCACTAAATCTTTTTGCATATATATGTGTGTATTTGAGAATACATATACGTGTGTGTGTGTGTGTGTGTGTGTGTATACTATGAGAGTAATGAGGTTATTTGTTGCTTTTATCACTTGGCTCTAAATCTTAATTCCTTGGTGACACAATACCTACAATCAACAGGAACTGGGCTGACCGCTGGCTAGAGTCTCTAGTCACTGAAAGTATCTGTAAGGTCCACCCCAGGGAGGGCTCCATGCAGATGCCCCGTTGAAGTCTGCACCCAGTACATGAGTTACCTAGGTAACTGGCACACCTGGAGGCACTTGCCTCCCCTTTGTCTGAGGCCACATCCAATCCACCTGGCCATACCTCCCGCCTTTCCCTATATAATCCAGTTCAACAGGAGTCTCCGCTCTCTTTCTTTTTCTCTGTTACTCTCTTGCTCCCTTTTTTGCTCTCTTTTCGTTTCTTCCTTCCCCTCTGTCTCCCTGTATCTCCATCTTGTGGGGGCTAGCAGTTTGCTCTCCCCTCGCCCAATAAACTCTTCTCTGCCTGAACCGTGTGGCAGGTTTCCTTTCTGACAAACCTTACGTACATCAGAAGGAGGACCTTACAGTATCACATAACTAATATTTAGGAAGGCAAAGCAATGTAGTGGCTAGTCTAGGCTCTAGTCCCAGAGCCTGTATTTAACTATTGACTTTGGACAAGTCAATTAATTTTTCTGGGACCAGAGTCTGCTCAGTGGTCAAAGGATGACTTGAGTTAGAGTCAAAGATCCTTTGATTTATAAAATTGGGATATTAACACTCAATTAAAATTATTAAAGTACAACTTCCCAAGACATTAATTCACGCAGTTTCATATTTCTTCAATTTCTTTTTAAAAGTACAGAATTGAAGCTTAAAAATATAGCCTATTTTAGGCAAACTGGCATTTCCAAGACATGTATAAGAGCTTCTTTAAAAGTAGTATCTCTACTGTGACTTTGCTTTATATATTATGTACTTTTCAGGAGACCTTTGTTCCAAAATATATATGGTTACCCCAAACACAGTTAATACAGTTCTGGACACAGAGGGGCTATCCAAAAACTGACAGCTCTGTTTAAGAGTTAGTGGTGCTTAAATCACCTGTTTTCTTATTTATAAAGTGCAATAACACCTTGACTAGCAATCTATTGAAATCAAGTATATTAAAATCTTTTGTAAACTGTTAAATAAAATGGTAGGTATTACTATTACCTTGGAATTGTAACTTACTATTTCATGACTTTCCTAAGAAGTGTGCTTTTTTTTGAGAGATGGATTAAAATTGTTGTTAGTCTATTATTGATACAGAACCTACCCTGTGATAGGGTGGATCTGAAATGTCCCCCAGAGGCCCATGTGTTAAAGATTTGGTCCCCACCTCAAGTGCTATTGGGTAGTTGAACCTGTAAGAGGTGAGATAGAGTTGAGTGAAGACTGGTTATTAGGGGTGGGCTGGAGAAGAGGATATGGGGATCCCACCCTTGCCTCTACCTATCTCTTTACCTCTTAGCTACCATGAGGTGAGCAGCTTTCTCCATCATAGACTCCCAGCCACCAAGTAATGTTTTACCATCAGCCCAAAGGTAATGGGGGCTAAGCAACCATAGACTGAAATCATGAGCCAAAATAAATCTTTCATTGATTATCATAGGCATTTGGTCACAGTACCAGAACGTTGACTACACACCTAGCTCAACAATTGCTCTCTTACTGCTTGCAGCATGAAAAGTATAATACACAGCAAAAAGCCCTGTCAGGTTCATTTCCAGATTCCCAATGTCTCACACAATATATAGAAAAAAAACTCAATTATTAGATGAATAACCTTCTGCTTCCTTTACTTCCTTTTCAGCACAGCTCAAGAGGGAGAGGCCAGCTGGGGAGGGATTTAAAAACAAACAAACAAACTCGGGTGGTACTTGGGGAATCCATCCAATTGCTGAGAAAAGGGGGTAGCAGGAAGAGAACAGAGTCCAAGTTCAAATCCAGTTCCCCAAATATGCAATTTTGATTACCTTGTCTCAGATCATTTCCTTACCGTAAAATGAATACTAGGACGGTTCGTGGGATTGCTCAGCGTCGCAGACTCTCTGTGAAGGTTTGGACTTTCTTTGGGGGGTGCACTGCACACTGTGCATCGCACAGTGAGAAAATGTACAAACACACTGAAGGGATGTAATAAGAGTGTCTGGCACGGGTTCACTCCTAGCCAACTTCCTAGGCATCACCACTTTTTCTTTTCTTTCTTTTTTAAAAATTAGTGTTGTGTCATTTATGGGGAAGGGAATTAGAGAGCAGCAGCCATTCTTTGGGGGAGAAGATCTGGGTTCAGATCTCGATTCCCTTGACTTGTCCTAGATCCTTTTGGTTACACACACTTGTGCTGTAGATGGACGGTGTGCAAGTCACCAAACAAGTGTGGGGCCCCTGCACCAGCACAAGACATATGGCAGAAGTGACTGGGGCAAAGGGTCTCCAGGTTCTCCCCCTGTATCCGGGCAATTGCCCCGCTCCCCACGTTACCGAGTGCCTAACGCCAACCACCCGCACGCACCCAAGGGAGGCGGGGAAGAAGCCCAGAGACCGAAACCGCTAAGCGAGAACAGAGGGGATTAACAAGGGGCTTGACAGCTCCCAACCAAGAGGCGGCCGTTTCCCCGCGACGGTCAGCCGGGGGGTGGGGGTGGGGGGCAGCCACGTCTGGGGTTCGACATTCAGCTGCACAACAACAACAACAGACAACAAAACAAAACAAAACCTCAAGCACTACCGCAGGTCAGACCCTCCCCCTAACGGTCTGCTAGCCATCGCTGGACTCCCCATTTCCGGCTCCTCACAGGACTACAGTTCCCAGTATGCCCACGCAGGAAGTCTTTCTCCGAGGGGTGACTACTAATCCCGGCATGCCCCTCCAGTTCTCTAGTAAACTGGATGGAAGAGTTAGGAAAGCCCTGTTGCATGCTGGGAATGGTAGTCCGCAGCCCGCTGGCTCGCAGATGGGCGGGGAAGAGCAGGGTTGCTCTTGCCCGCTGCGGAGAATGATTCATAGAGGAGGGTCAGGAGAGAACAGCTCAGCCTGTGGAAGCGCGCTGCAAAGACTAGACTCTTCTCCGAGGCTGGGAAACCGAGAACCCGCAGGGCCCTGGGCCTGACCCCCGCCTCAGGCCGTTCGCCCTAGGCCTCCTCCGAGTCCTAGGCCTGGTCAGGGGCGGCCGCGAGGCAGCGGTTGCTGGGGGAGCGGTGACGTCGCGGGGTGAAAGTTGAGGGGCGGTGACGTCGGGCCTGCCCGGGCGGAGGCTGGCGGGCTGGAGACTGGAGGGAGGGAGGGAAGGAGGGAAGGAAGGAAGCTGGGAAGGAGCGAGCGGGCGAGCGGGGGCGCGAGGCGTTTACCTGGAGGCAGCGGCTCGGGCGCGCACGGTGGCCGCGGCTCCCCCGCACCTGCGGCCATGGATGAGGAGCGCGCCCTCTACATCGTCCGGGCCGGCGAGGCGGGGGCTATCGAGCGGGTCCTGAGGGATTACAGCGACAAGGTAAAGAGCCCCGGCCCCCTGCGTGCCCTGTCGCAGCCCTCGGGCCGCCCGAGGGGCTTGCACGTCGCATCCCTCGCCCATCCCCTCCCCCTCATTCCGGGGATGCGCATTGCTTCTCTCCCCCCATGAAAAACGTTTCCGGCTTGGGCATGCGTGTTTGTGCCCCCAGCCTTTTCCCAGCCCGTGCATCCTGCATCCCCTCTCTCTCCCACCCCCACCCCACCCCGTCTCCCACTCTCAGAGCCCACTCCTCGGATTCCTGGCCTAACAACCTGTCCCCCACCATCCCCTTCCCAAGCGTGCGAGTCACACCCCCAGAATCCCTAGACGTATGTCCGTGCCTTGTGCCCATCTCCTGGATGCATAAATGCACGGCGAGGCTTACTCACCTGTATAGCGTGGGGGTTTGGGGGGGGGGGCAGTGATTCTCTGCAAACAAAAACAACAACAAACTAAAAAAAAAAAAACAACAAAAAACCACAGCCCTTAAACACGCATGAAACACATCAGCAACGATGGCAGTGCTTTCTGTACCCACTCCGCTGTGGTTTTCAAGGCGTTGACATCTCATATGTGTTCTCATTTGATCCTCAAAGAGTATATTTATAGGATAGATGGTTATCATCCTTCCCATTTTATAGATGAGGAAACCGAGATGCAAAGAGCTGAAATCACGCCCAAGGTCATGGACATATTATGTTGTAAGTGGGTGGAGAATCTAACTCCTAATGATACCTATTATTTGTATCGCATTAACGGCTTTCCTATTCATTATCTCATTTAATCTTGACAGCAGTCCTGTGAGGTATTATCTGTGTTTTGCAACTGAGACTCTAGATGGGTTAAGTAATTTGCCCAAGGTCATACTTGAGAGTCAGGATTCCAACGGAGGTCTTCCAACTCTCCATTCATTGTTTCTCCTTTCCACTTTACAACTCTGCAGTGAAATGGTGTCTTGTCCCAGTCGCTTCTCAGAATCTCTCTCCAAGAACCGTTATCTTGTCTTTACTGCTCCTTCCAGGAATTTTACATGTTCACTTCAAAATGCAGCACACCACACCTTTAGTTTGTTTAGAAGACTGCTTTACAGGAGTGACTTGACTGCTCCCTTCTGTAAAAACACACACAATGCCAGGTCACACCCTCTACATAACATCTTTCTGTATCTTGCCCCCTACATGGTCTCCCCTCTACTTGTTCTGTGTCTACCACGTATATACACTTTCATATACTTTGTATTACTGAGCTGCTAGTATGCCATTTATGTCCCTCATAGCAAAGATCCAAAAATAAGGCACAGTCCCTATTTGTGAAGAACCTTCATTCCCATTTAATCCTCCCAACAACACTGTGAATAGAGTATAAATAGTAAGATTTTATAAATGGTAAAATTTACAGTCATAATGTAGTCCCAAATCCACATAGCCAATGTAAGGTGTGACTAAAGTTTGAATCTGATTTTTCAGATCTGAAGTACAGTGCTCTTTCTGCTCTGCCTCTTTCTTTGGGAAGGTGCATGGGCTGTATTCTGTTCACATCTTTGCCCCTTCACTTTATGATATGCTTTATCCTTGAGCATATGTGCTTAATTTAGGAGAAACTCATTTAATGTGTAGGTGTGTGGTGTAGATCATGTTCTTTTAACTTGATTTATTACTGCTTTCCAGAAAAGATAGGAAGCAGCTACCAAAGAAGTATAATAGTATTTCCCAGAGAAGCATAATAAAGAATGTGTCCATTGTATCAAACTAACTAGTGTTTATTTAGTACTTACTATGTGTCAGATACCCAGCAATAAATAGGAACTTTCTTCTGTAGGGAAGGGAGGAGGAAAAACCTCCACCTGGATCTTAACACTTTCTTATGTTTCTATTTTCCTTCATGGCTAAATTAGACACACACATACATTTACTTTCTCCAGTTTTTCTCTTCCTCTTCTTGATCTCCCTCCAGGTTGGTTCCCACTTGTTATTCCTTGCCAGCTTTTGTCAGAGCCTAAGTATTGGATATTAGATCCCTCTTTTTCATATTAGGAGTATTTTTTAAGTTGTGCCTATTATGCATTGCTTAAGGCAATATGCTGAAATGCTTTAGAAGATTCCAGGTAAATGCACTTTTTGGCCAAGTCAAGCCTAAGAATAGTCTGACTTTATAGAAAAAGGGTCAGTTTGGAATTTGATAAGAAAGCTCCATTTTAATGCTGATTATAGTAAGATTAGTATGATAGGTCTGATTATAGTTCAGAAATAATAACTGGGCTTCGTATTGCACTGAAGCTTTGCCCCTCAGAGAGAGATTTGCGGGAATATGAATAGAAGGGAAATCCTATATCAGTGGTCAGGCAATAAGAATAGAGGAATGAAAAGAAACTACCTGGCTTTATGGTATATGGAATCTGACACCCTGAAGAAAAGTGGCTGGATAGCATGTGCAATTTTCTTATTTGCGACAATGGATTTTGGAAATATTTGGAATCAGAGGTGAATATAAGAAAAGATATTGAGGAGTCCATACAAAGGAGGAATGAATGATGTAAAGAAATGATCATTCCCTGACTGGAAGAAGAGAGAAAGTGAGGTTCATTATGTTACCTTGTTATAGCTAATAAAGACAATCCTTTCAAGTATTGTAGAAAGAAGGTATATTTACTATATATTATATAGAAAGAGGGTATATTTACTAAGGTAAACCTTAGTTCTAATTCCAACTCTACCATTAATTAGTTTCAAGATTATGGATAAGTTGTTTTAGGCTTCTGAGTCTCAGTTACCTTATCTGTAAAACAAGGATAATACTATATTCTCTTAATTTATTTTGAGGATTAAGTTAAATGAAGTATAAAAGCCAAACAGTAAGCACAGTGCACGGAGGAGGTGCTCACTTAGTAAGTTATGAGCGTAATAGTCAAGGTACTTGAAGAGGTCATATGGTCTGATACAGGCTCTGGATCCAGACTGTCTGGACGCGAATCCTCAGTTTAGAATCTAGTAGTCTAGGACAAGTTTTTTAACTTTGCTGTGCCTGGTGTTCTCATCTGCCAAAGGAATAATAAAGTATCATATCATAGGGCTGTTCTTCGGAATTAAGTGAGTAATATATGTAAAGCATTTAGAACAGTGTCTTATCATGGAACAAGTAAAAAACCCATAGCTATTAGCTTTGAACAACAAAGGTAGAAACCAAAGGTAGTAATGAATTGCTATAACACAGTAAGAAATTTAGGTTTCTGCTCCATTTCCCCCTCCCCCCTGCTTCCTTGACCCTTGCACGTTCTAGTGGGTGTCATTAGCGTGGTCCATCTTGTATGGTGTGCAGAGCAACAGTTCTGACCCTAGAAGACATCCAGTTTCTGCTGTGTTACAGAGGCTCTTATTTCCAAGTGTTCTTGTTTCATTCATTGACCCTTGTTATCTTGGGAAAGGGAAGATCTCTATCCCAGAAAAAAACAGAACTTGTCTATTCATCTGCACATTGACTGGGACTAGGGAATTTCTTTAAGAGTAGTTACTTATTCCTCTGAGTTTACATGGTATCATTTATTGAGTTCCTGCTGTGCACTATGTATTTTCCTAAGACTTTCATGTCATCACATATAATCCTTTCATCTTAAAAGTTATAAGGCAAATGGAAGTATTTTGTTTTGATTGGGAAATTGAGGTTCAGAGAGACAAAGTGGCTATCTACAAGCTTAAGTGCTAGGACGTAACAGATCTACTCTTCAGATTCTATACCCAGGGGGCTGGGGATATAGCCTAGTGGCAAGAGTGCCTGCCTTGGATACCAGAGGCCCTAGGTTCGATTCCCCAGCACCACATATACAGAAAACGGCCAGAAGCGGCGCTGTGGCTCAAGTGGCAGAGTGCTAGCCTTGAGCGGGAAGAAGCCAGGGACAGTGCTCAGGCCCTGAGTCCAAGGCCCAGGACTGGCCAAAAAAAAAAAACACAGATTCTATACCCAGGACTCATTATGCCAACGAAAGACTACGATCAAGCCCTCAAAGGTACATAGTATAATGGTACTTTGAATCCCAGGATTTTAGAAGAGAGTTGCTGTACATTGATTGAATCCGGGATCTAACAACTAAGATCACACTGTGCCATTGAGCTACCCCTTTCACCCCTACCAAGTCAGAATCACAGAATATTTTGAGTAGATTCTCGAAGACAATTGGGTGCAAACTTCTCTTTTAATAGGTGAACTGCCTAGGGCCATCAACTCTGATGATGACTCAAGAGATGGTTTGGCAGGTATAGAAGCCACCTGGGCATATGGCTATCCCATAGCAGGTTCCATCAGGATTCCACTATATGACAAGTTTGTGGTTAAATTAAGTAACGTAAGATGCTGTCAACTAGGTTGATCTCCAATAACTCATAGGAGAGGGAAAATGCTACAGTAGTGCTGAGGTCTTGGTTTATATATTCTAAGGTCCTGATTGATAGACACTTAATATTTGGGATAGTTCTAGAAATATAGCCTCTGTATTTGAATGGGGGTGTTTGGATATACTGAACCAAATAGGAAGACTTTTTGATCTCCACTTTAGAGGATGAAATTCCAACCCTGGTCAGACCTGGTTTCTGGGGTCACCCTGTTTTTTTGCAGAGGTGTACCTTTTCCTTTGTTACCTTGTCCTTTTTTCCAGCTTGTGGTACATAATCTGTTACTTGGTTTTTAGCAAACTGTTGATAAAATGCAACACAGTCAACTCACAACCATCCTAATTAGGTCTGTTTCCTTGTATTGGTACTGTTTAAGTATAATCTTTACAAATCTAGGAAATAACTCCTAGTGCTATAATGGCTTAGTATTTGACCAGACAACATATCAGAGGCAATATAGTAACAACAGTGGCCATTTAATGAATAACTACCATGTGAAAAGAGCTGTAACATAAAGGAAAATCTGAAGCGCTGTAGAGTTGGATAACTTGACCACGGTTGTACTTAGTAAACTCTCATAGAGTTGGATAACTTGACCAAGGTTGTACTTAGTAAACTCTAAGACTGGACTCAAACTCAAGGTTGTTTAACACTTGAGATTTTTAGAGCCTTTTCATAGGGTACGAAACCTATTGTCAGGAGCCTTCATGGGCCTCTTGATCATTGAGCTGCTCTAGTATGCTTGGTCTGTAAATTGAATCATGGTTTTTATTCTTTAGCTTAGATTTGTCTTATTGCTTTTATTCCTCTGGAAATTAAGGGTATAAAGAAGAAAAGGTAGTTGACTGTTGACTAATAGTTGTGAAAGGCATTTACAGTTGGAATGCTAGTTCTCTTTCTCCAATTTGAGCTTTAGAAAGAGGAGAGAATAAGGGCTAGAGATACTGAATACATTAGATAGGGTTCAAATTGGATAAAAGAAGCTAGACTTATAGAAGCCAATACCTATTGGATACCACTAATCTGAGAGAGTTGATCCTCTCTGAACAGATTGGTACATTTAGAGATTAATATGTAGTGCTTTACATGTCAGCGTAGTTTCTAAATAAGCCTGCATGCTCGAATGACAGGGCTTTTGGAAGATGGGTGCATGAGTGTGGGTGTGCGCATGCACACGCACACACACACACACACATTTCAGTCCTGGGGCTTGAACTCAGGGCCTGGACACTGTCTCTGGTGTTTTTTTTTTTTTTTTTTTTTTGCCTAAGCATAGTGTTCTACCACTTGAGCCATACCTCTACTTCTAGCTTTTGAGTGGTTAATTGGAAATAATAGTTTCATGTTGAACCATGATCCTCAGATCTCAGCACCTAAGTAGCTAGAATTACAGTTCTGAGCCACCAGCATGTAGCTTGATTTTTTTTAACGTGATTTTATGATACAGCCTTGCGACAGAAGGATTAGCCTTTGTACTATTCTAAATTCTCACCTAAAAAATTAACTCCACATAGGAATTATTTACAAGTATTCTTCTAACTTAATGGGTATCTTTCCAAAATATTATTTTTTTCATGTTCTCTTGTCTTGTCTCCATAAAAGCCAAAAAAAAGTTTATGAGAACCACTGTATATTAAGAACTAGGCACATTTATTCCAGATAATTTATAGAATTACTATTTTACAAAGAATGGCATAAAATGCTTTTCTTTTGGTTTCTATTACAATTATTCACTTTCATTTGTGTTGAACCTTTGTTCAACTTCTTTACATGGCTTTGGCCTGATACCTAGTGCTTTAATCCTACGCCCCCTCCCCCATTGTTAGATCTATAAATTCCTAAGAATATCCCTCAGCTTTACAACTTATTCTTTCTTCCTTCCTTTCTTGTTCACTTCTTCTTTATCTTTTATTTTTAAATTTTATTTATTGTAAAAATAATATACCAACAAAGAGTCTTTTTATTGCTGTACAGTATTTTATTAGATGGACATGATTTGTTCAATAGATTAGTGTTATATACATATTTTGTCAGTCTCTTCCTGGATATTCAGCTTGTCTCTCTTCCTTTTGCCTTATTAAATAACACTGAGAATATGCTTACGTACATAATTTTTGTCTCCTTCTGGATGATTTCATTAGGATAAATTCTTATGAGTAGGAGATCTGGGTCAAAGGGGATAAATATTTTTATGGCTACTAATGTGAGTTGCCAAATCATTTTCCCTTTTAAGGTTTGTGTCAATTTTTACTGCTCCCAACAAGATCACACCTGGATTTAGATACCTACTCCTCACTTCCTTATGTTGTTAATCTTGCTTTTCTCTGAGCTAGCCAGGACCAATGATCAGCTGCCCAAAATATTCTTCCTGAATGCTGTTCATTCCTCCTTGCTAGTCTTCTCTTGGTTGCCTGTTACATATCTACTATTTCAGGTATATATTTTTAAATCTATATACTTAGCACCTGACTTCACCCATCTTAATTATTCCGTGTCCATATTTAAGGCAGCCTCCCTGAGATTTCCTTAAGTAGCCCTTATATCTTACCGTCCCTTGTCTTCCCTCTAATCATTTCTTAAATTCAGAACTGCTTCCTTTTCTTCATCTCATTTAATTTCACACATGGCTATTCTACAAAGCTGTCAACACAGAACCACCTGTAATGATGCTATCTTTAGTACTTAATGTACTTAATTCCTGGTGGGTTGCCAGTACCCATTTGTCCCGATGGCCAGTAAGAAAAAAACACAAAGTAAAAATAGAGATGTTTAATGGAGTGGGGGTGTTTTGTTTTTATGGTTTTTGCTGTTTTGTTTTTGTTTTTAAAGGAAGGTGGAAGATTCATAAGAGTATTTGTTTTTCCTTTTTTCTTTTGTGATACTGGGAATTGAACTTAAGACCCCGTGCTTTCTAAGCAGTTATTCTACTACTTGAGCCACAACCCTCTAGTCCCTATACTTTTCAGTTTGTTTTCCAGATAGAGTCTGGTGTTGACTTTGCCTGCGCTCCCAAGTAACTGGGATTCCAGATGTGTACCACCATACCTGTAAAGGCCTGGTTCTCCTGACTGAAACTTGAGAGAATGAGGAATTCTATGCTCTTGTGTTTTAGGTACCCCTTTCCCTCCAAAGATGGGTACCACTGCTCTTCATCAGCAAGCCAACATATTCTGTTGTTCTCTAGTTCATTTACAAAGTAGAAAATACATTCCCAGGCATTTCAGGAGAGTCAACACTCTTCCCGTTCAGTAATTTTTTTCCCCTTTCTATTGGCATCATCATCATTATAACCTGAGTATTTATTACATGTCAGGCAGTGAGGTTGTGTTTTAAATACCATAGCCATTCAGATCCTCACATCCATCCTGTGAACTTATGTTTGCCATCCCTCCCTATTTTCATATGAGAAGCCCAGTCACAGTTACTGGCTTAAGAGCACAGCTAGTAAGTGGTGGATCTGTGACTTAAACTCTCATTCATTCAGGATGCTTTCCTAAACATCAAGTCTTTATCTGATTAGTTTTTATGGCATGTAAAAAGAAATGTAAACTGATTAAGATTAGAAAGCCTTTTACAAATCTCAGTCCAGTCTATTTCTCCATTCTCATCTTCCTCTGAATCCCATCCCTTGACGTGTGTCCCTTCTAACAGTCTCACAGAGCTGCTTGTTTCATGACAGTTTCACACTATTAAGACTTAGTCTTTGTGCTGTTTGTCTCATGACACACTACTGTTTATCCCTTAAGCTCTACCTCCCAAGGTCCAGGTTCTGTATCTATGTAATCCAAGTTTTCTTTGACAGTTAATGGTTTCATTCTCTGTACTCCTCTGTATATATTTCTACTGCATTAATAATTTATTTACAGGTCTGTCTCTTTAATAAGAATATTAGGATATGGGAAGATTATGTCGTGTATTTTGTTGAAAAAGAAAAAGGAAAAGTCAAAATCTATGTATTTAAAATGACAATTTCCCTTTTTTTTTCCCCCTCAGCATAGGGCTACTTTCAAATTTGAACCAACAGATGAAGATAAAAGAAAGGTAAGCCTTAATGTTACTTTGTCTGTCTTTTTCTCTGTCTCCCCCCATCCCCCCCCCATTATTTCATTCTTGACTTTTTAAGCAGTGGGCCTTTTTTCATCTGATGATTGTTGAGTAGATTTTGTTTCCCTTCAGTTTGTTTGTTTTTTTAGAAGTGGCCAGAAGAAAGAAAGGTGCCTGGTTTAATGTGGGTTATACACAACTCCTCCTGCTCCTTACCCACAGCACTATTAGATTCACACACCCCAGAGAAAAAGGTTGCCTTTATATGGTGACAGGATTCCATATTGTCCGAAATACATTCTTGATGTAAAGTATGACACAAGTTACATATTGGGGAAAGCAGCTGTTATGCTGTTGTCCCTCAACCACATAGTCCTCTTAGATTGCAGTTATTTATGCTTTTAGCAGTTGTCTCAGTCACTAGCATAAGCACAGAGGAAAAAAGAGTTAAGATTTCACCCATAGAGGACTTATTTTCAAAGAGTGTATATCTGAAATGTGAGCATGTAGTGTATGCTTGCCAATTGAGGTTGCCTGTGATTGCTTTAGTTGGTTCTTTAAAGCATGATGCTAAGGATAAACTTACTAGTTTTCCCTTAGTGTTTTGCTGGGCTCTATGCATCTATCCCAGCCTCACAAGTGCCAAGGTCAGATAAGAGAGTATATCTGAGTCAGCATGAATCTATCATTGCTTCTGGGGGGGAAAAAAAAAAACCCAACAAAACATCTTATATCCAGTACTTTACTGATAGTGGTCTTCAATCCATTCTTCCTTAACTTTTCTCTTAATTTAAACCTTCATCCAGATTACTACATCAGTTTTCTAACTGGAGTTTTATTTTCCAGTTACATGCTTATCTAGTTGATTGCCCATAAATCTGAAACAGCAATCTGACCATCTCATTCTTAGTCCTAAAACTCTTCAATGACTTTTTTTGCCTATAGAGTGAACTTTATGCTTCTTAATGTGACACACTAGGTACTCTGATCTGATCTCTGTACTTTTGCGGCCTATTTCTTTCTTTCCTTTGTATTTTATGTTCCACAATATAAAATGTTTACAATTACATGTATGTACATGTCCTTGTTTTTCCTATTTTTGCATCTGTTATACCTCTTTTTTTTTCAATCTTGTACAGTTTATTTCCTTTTTACCTGGTAATTCCTCCACAGGAATTAATTCTTCCTGCCCAGCAAATCTCCTTTGCCAGTCCAGTTAGGGTAAAGTTCTCCTCTTCAGTGTTTCCATAGTATTTAATGTAAATCTCTAACGTGAATACCTTATTTCATACATTTCTGTGTCTCTGAATACAAGGCCCTGAGGACTCCTGATAGTGGGGTACTATTATTTATCTTTATGCCCTCAGCATCTGGAAAGCCTAGTAGACAAGTATTCAAAAAATATTTACTGAGTGAATGACCATGAATATGAACTCTCTTTTGGATTTAAGCAATGTAAATAAGATTCATATATTTTAGAATAGAGATTGTCAACCAGGAATGCACTCTTCGGGTAGTTTTTTCCAGGACAGGCCTGCTCAGAGCCAATCCCTTATCTATGGACTTAGAATTTGGGAATAGGCCCAGTGTTTATATTTTTATAGATAGTCTTATAAACTATATATTTTAAGTGGGAATGTAGACTTTAATAATCCCTATAGAGGAGAAAAATGATAGGATCCACCAAAATTACAGATGCTGTTGCCAATAATTTAGAAATCTATTCTGTGTGTAGATTGAACCCAAGTAAACAAGTTATTTATTAAGACATTTTACATAAATGGCAAAAAATTTACAGCAGTTTTGTTGTATCTGAAGAGCATTTGAAGAAAATGGTGCCATATTTATATAAGAGAACATTATGATATACTAAAAAGAGGGAAAATACTGTTAAATGCTAATAGAAGAAAGGATGGGAGGGGGGAAGCAAACACATTATTCAACAAACTCATGATAGATATTTAAACAGAGAAGTCAGCTGCTATTCCTTTAGTTGGGAGGACTCATACTGTATCTGTCTATAAGATTCATGATATCAGGCTGGGAATATGGCCTAGTGGTAAAGTGCTTGTCTCGCAGACATGAAGCCCTGAGTTTGATTCCTCAGCACCACATATATACAAAAAGCCAGAAGTGGTGCTGTGGCTCAAGTGGTAGAGTGCTAGCCTTGAGCAGAAAGAAGCCAGGGACAGTGCTCAGGCCCTAGTTCAAGCCCCAGGACTGGTGGCTCACACTTGTAATCCTAGCTACTCAGGAGACTGCGATCTAAGGATCATGGTTTGAAGCCAACCCAGTCAGGAAAGTCCATGAGACTCTTCTATTAAACACCCAAAAGCCATAAGTGGACCTATGACCCAAGATGTAGAGCCACTAGCCTTAAGCAAAAAAGCACCCTGGCCCCAAGTTCAAGCCCCAGGAACAGCAGCAAAAAAGAAGAGGAAGAGGAAGAAGACGAAGAAGAAGAGGAGGAGGAGGAGGAGGAGGAGGAAGAAGAGGAGGAGGAGGAGGAGGAAAAGATTCATAGTATCTTAGGAATATGACTACAATCTTCCATAATCCTTTTACTGGCCAAAATAAGTACATTAAGACAGAGATTTCCATACCCCACATTAATTTTAGTTGAGAAGGGGAAATTTCCCACACAGTTATGAATAAAAGCATATTTATTTCCAGTGAAACAGTAGAAAATTCTTACATTTTCTAAGTCTTTTCATCCCCTCAGTGTCTACTTGGTGTTGCTTTCAGAACAGCCTCCCCCAGGACACTAAAACTCCCAGACATTCTTGCTTTTTATATAAAATGGTATACTATTTACATAGGAAATCATGATACAGTACCTTGTTTGGTCCTTTTTTGTACATTGAGACACCATTTAGGAAACAAGACTTGAACTGGAATATAGCAAAAGAAATTGTCAACTAGGAGTGATTAAACTTGTAAAACAAAACAATATATGACTTCCATATATCTTCTCATTTATTTTAAGCCATTTTTAAATTACTTCTTATACCAAAACTTTGTAGATAGTTGTTACACCATATTATTTAGGAAATCTTTTTTTAAATGTTAGTACATATTCTGTACACAGACTTTTTTCCCAATATTTTTAATCAAGAGATTGGTTGTGTAAGTGTGTAGACTGTCATTTGTTACTTTTAGATCTCTAGAGAGAGTAACTTCTGTATTAGTGTTTATTCCAGTAAATAGTGTGTAGATTTCTGCTTCCTGCAAGGTCTGTTATAAACAAGCCTCATTAGGGACCAAGCTAGGTAATCTTCATTAATGGAAAGGTGTTGGCAAACAAATCCATTTGAATCTCCAAGGGTTAAAACCATTAGGGACTGTGCCAGTACTGAGGCTTGAACTCAAGGTCTGGTTGCTATTCCTTAGCTTTTGCATTCAAGGCTGACACTCTATCACTTGAACCACACCTCCACTTCTGGCTTTTTAGTTATTAATTGGAGATGAGTCTCATGGACTTTTCCATCCAGGCTGGCTTTGAACTGGGATCCTCAAATCTCTGGCTCCTTAGTAGCTAGGATTACAGATATGAGCCACTAACCCCTGGCATAAGACTCTATTTCGAAAGAACCTACACTCTTAACAGTATTGTAAGTTCTCAGTGTAGAGACACACAGAATAGTACCTACTTCTCTACATTAAGCCCAAGCTTAAAATAAAAGGTATTAAAAAACTGCACAATTAAGTTTGTTGTCCTAGGGGCTGGGAATATGGCCTAGTGGCAAGAGAGCTCGCCTCGTATACATGAAGCCCTGGGTTCGATTCTCCAGCACCACATATCTAGAAAACGGCCAGAAGTGGCGCTGTGGCTCAAGTGGCAGAGTGCTAGCCTTGAGCAAAAAGAAGCCAGGGACAGTGCTCAGACCCTGAGTCCAAGCCCCAGGACTGGCCAAAAAAAAAAAAAATAAAGTTTGTTGTCCTAGTTCTTATGTTCTTTTTCATAAATGTGTTTTTGGAAGCCCTTCTATCAGCAGCCACTTGGTAACAGCAGAATCCCCTTCAATAAAGTACAGTGCTATTTCTCTGAAAGCACATTAATACTTTTCTTTTTTTTTAATTCAATTTTATAGATAAGGTGATGTACAGAGAGGGTATAGTTACCTAATAAGATAGTGAGTACATTTCTTGTCATATTTGTTACTCCCTCCTTCATTTTTCTTATGTAAAAAGAAAAACATTGTGACAGCATGGACATAAGGGCACTGTACACTTCAAAAAATAATACTTGATTAATAAAACTTGATTAGGCCTTTTGAAGATATGGTTATAAGTGAGTGATCCTTGGTCCTAATTTCCTGAGACTTACATAGTAGTCTGTACTTTTACAAAGATTTACTTATCACTATTAGTGCTATAAGTATGTGGAGATACCACCACTCCTACTTTATGTAAAAGAAACTGACTTACATGAATGACAGCTTGCTTATACTTGCACCAATAGTAGGTGATGGAGTCTAAAATTTAAAAAAAAACAACCTATCTATTATATGCAGCTTTCTCACTACTCATTGCTCCATATTTCTACTTAAAGAATATTTTAGAAGACTTGAAATTACTATCCCGTACCTTGTTTCATCTCTTATTTGGTACCTAGTGACCTTAATTTGAAGATAGCAGAGGAAACTAGCAACTTAAGAGTGCTTAAATTATTTTCAAAAAATAAAGTTAGGCTAATTGTCAGTGGCTCACGCCTGTAATTCTAGCTATTTGGAAGGCTGAGAGAAGAGGGACTGAGGATTGAAGCCAGCCTTGGCAGAAAAAGTTCATGAGTTTGTCTTGAAAATAACCAGCCCAAAACAGGCATCCATGGTTCTAGTGACAGAGCACCAGCCTAGCAAGTGCAAGACCCTTACTTAGTTCAAACCCCAGTACCACAAAAGAGAGTAAATCCAGATATAGTTCTAATATTTGTGCATACAATGCAAATAGTTGCAGGTGTATGTGAATCACAATATATTTGAATGTATGCACCTGTGCTTATTTAGGAATTCGTTTTACATCATCTACCTCAGTTGGTAGGCTGTGATCACCTGCCAGCACATAAGCAAATGTATCATGCAAATCTGTAGGTGAGGAGAGGGTATGATGAATGATCGGAAAACTTACTTCTTGAGATAATGAAAGCTCTCATTGGTTTTTTAAAAACTAACCTCAAGGGGCTGGGAATATGGCCTAGTGGCAAGAGAGCTCACCTCATATACATGAAGCCCTGGGTTCAATTCTCCAGCACCACATATCTAGAAAACGGCCAGAAGTGGCGCTGTGGCTCAAGTGGCAGCGTGCTAGCCTTGAGAAAACCAGGGACAGTGCTCAGGCCCTGAGTCCAAGCCCCAGGACTGGCCAAAAAAAAAAAAAAAAAAACTAACCTCAAAACCAACAGAAATAATAATTGCAATAAAGTACATATGAAACTGTAACCCTCTGTACATCACTTTGACAATAAATAATTACTCAAAAAATTGCAATAAAGGTTGAAAAAGAAATATCATAAAATGAGTGGAAAAAAACCTGTAGCTTTCTCACTTATAAGATAAAAATGCAGCCTTACCAACTGTTGGAAAACTTCATCTAAGGTAAATCTTTGTGTATAGATATTTTTTTTCCTCAAAAGAGTAAAGTTTAAAATAACTTTAAGTTTCAAGTCTTACTTTCACTTGATTACATCAGAGTCACATACTTCTGTGAACCCTTTGAGGGAAAAGAAGTCTGGATTGCTTATCTTTGTATTTTGAGCTTCCTCCATTACACGTGGAAGATAATAAGCACCTATAAAATACCTGTTAAATAAATGAGAGTAGCTAGAGCCAGTCTATTCAGTGAAACAAATATATTTATAGGAACTCAGAAGTCCACTTTGCCCCATTCAGCTGCCTTTTCTTTTCACTATCCCCCCACTGGCCTTGGGTATACTAGATATTGTATGTTAGAACTTTCTGTAATCCATGCATCTTTTCTCAGTGATTCCTGTAGGTAGTTATTCCTAAATTGGCTATTTCTCTATAGAGTTTTGTATGGCACTTTCTCAGTTACAGATGGGATTGCCATTGTAGACAATAAAAAATGAATGGGCAAATAAATTGAGTAGATTTCTCTGAGGAAAAGGTGCCAGGATTGAACCATCAGTCTATAACTATGAATCTATGCTTGGGAACAGCTTGGGGATTGGAATGCTTATTCTGAAAACTCTTTATTCTTACTTTAGACACTTGAAATTCTCAAACTCTAATGTTAATAAAGCAAAACAAGCTTTGTATGAATTGTAAGTTGGAGTTACTTGATGTCTCCACCCGAGAGACTGTCTGGCTACGTGCTCTCACCACTAGTTCTCCATAATTTGAAGCCAGTAGCTTTAAAGATAATTTTCAATATTGTCATCTCTTTAATATGTATATTCACAGTACCAAAACTGCATCTAAACTTTTTAGTTTTTAAAATTCCTATCTAGCTTGAATCTGGCATATTAAGGAGGCTGAGTTATATGGTAAGGCTGGATGAATGCCTCACACTAATAAAACTTCTAATAAAACAATTTAACTTTTTAACTCTTTCTAACTTTACTTTTCATTTTGGATGTTTTACCAAGACATTAAGGGACTAAGAATGCAACAGCTCTCCTGATTTAGTGAGCCATAGTGGTGGCATCCATATACAATCGTTAGATTACTTTTTTAGGGTTTGTGTCTGGATTGATAAGAATAGGTAGTGTCTTTGATTTTTTTACTTCAGAGTTTCAGGTGCATTTTCTCCTTTAAAATTTCTTCAATAAGTTTATCTTCTAGTTATGATGGGATATAAATACACTTTTTCCCCAATGAAAGTAATGAAAATTATTTTTAAAAATAAACATTTTTAGGTCTCTGGAAATAAACCCAAGTACCCACAGGCAATTAGGAAAATCTTTGTTCAGGGAAATTTGAAACTTAATGAGAAACGTGAAAGTCTGCCTGAGGTAAAGCCTGGTCCTTCCTGTCTCCTCCGAGAAAGGTAAAACTCTGCTCCAAATGGGCACAGCCAAGAGCACAGGGCTCCCTCTTCTCCCAGCTCTCGACTGAAGGACATTCTTCGCAGAAGGGACAGGTTGCCAGCATTTCTCATCCTGCTTCCAACTCCCTGGAATGAAATTCTGGATGAGTAGAGCTGAGCGGTGGGTGCTCATTTAGCCCTGCCTTGTAGAATGGGGCTGTACTTTTAGCTCCCCTGCTGAAAATTACGGAGTTGTCCTTCCTTAGCTAGTGGGCATGGACTTACTCCAGGAAAGGCAACCAACGAGACCTGGGGCATTGCACCTTACCTCCACCAAGGTCTCTATAGTGGATATGCTACTCAAAGAGATGCATGCTGTTGTCCCTGCCTCCAGCATCATAACCATGGCTTAGAAATTTTACCCACTTAGAGAATCAAGCCTAATAAAAGGTCTGAATGTCTCCTCAATGGAAATAACTTCTTGTGCAGTAGAGCAAGAAATTTATAGCTAAGGGTGTGGGTGTGGTGAAAAGCAGTTGGGGTAGATAACAGATTCATTGGAGGTATAGTTTACCTGAAGGTTAGCTAATTTGCTAGAGACAAAGAGAAAAGAGATAGTTTGGAAGAACTCTTCTGTGGTCAGAACAAATTCTAATTGCTGACGATAGGAATTGCCTCTTCAAAAGAGCGCTAATAGTCTAGGCATTATAGCTCACATCTTTCAGCCCATCTGCTTAGGAGGCAGAAATTGGAAAGATTGTGGTTTGAGGCTAGCCCTAGCAAAAAGTTAGCAAGACCTTACTCAACCAGTAAGCTGAGTGTGGTGGTTTTACATCTCAATTCTAGCTTTGAGAGTAGCATATAGGATCACACACCAACCTGGCAGGGCAAAACCACCAGACCTATTTAAAAAATAAAAAAGGGCTAGGAGCATGGCTCAGGCAGTAGAGTGCCTACCTAGAAAACATGAGGTACAAAGGTCAAACCTCATTATTGAAAAAAAATATATCAAAACTGAGCCCTCAGACTGTGGATCAGTCTGTGGAGCAGTTTTTGCCCCAGGACTGAAGACAGTAAATCAAAAGGCTGATATTCCTGTGGTCAGCTGTGTGGGTTCATTGAAAGAGAAAGTCAGAGAGGTAACTGCCAAGACCACTGTTATTCCAGAACTACAGTGAGCATCTCCAAGGGTGTGCCCTCAAAGGTGAACCATTAGGGTTTCAGTAGATGGGAAAGAGGGTCAAAATAATTCCACCAGACACCAAGCAAGTCCTGAGACAATGGGTTGTGAGAGCTGCTACAATATATTATACAAAGTGCCGACTCTCCCACCCTCCAAAGTGTGAGGCATGCAGAGACAGAACACAACAACTTACACACAGGAAAAAAAGCACACAAATTGGCTCTGAGATTTCACAGATGCCTTCAACGTAGCCATTGTAAATATATTCAGAGAACCAAAGGCAACTCTATCTTTAAAAGTAATGAATAATATAATATCTGTATCAGTTCAAAAATGCAAGTTTCTTTTTTAGGCCAAAGGACCATTCTGGAGGTGGAAAGACAAGTATAGTAACAAAAATAAAAGTTCACTCAATAGTGTAAAAGGGCAAGAGGAAGAATAATCACACTCGAAGCAAAAGCAATAAGCAATAAGATGAAAAACAGAAAAAAAAAAGATTAAAACATGAAGAATTTCTTAGAAAAATGTGGGACAGCATTTATACCTAACATCTACATAATGGGAGTTCCAGAAGAGAGAAAAAAAAGCTTGAAAAAATAATGGCTGAAAACTCTAAATTTATTGGAAATCTGCACATTCAGGGAGTTCACTGAACTCAGAAAGAAATTCAAGGATAGTGACATCATAGAAAAAAATGCTAAAAGCAAAGACAAAGAGAAAATGTTGAAAGCAGTAAGGGGAAAATGAGTCATCACTTAAGAAAGAACCTCAAGAAGATACACAGCTGAGTTCTCATCAAGAATGTAGGCAAGATGTAGTGGGATAACATACTCAAAGCAAAAAACCTCAACTAAGTCGTGTGTGTGTGTGTGTGTGTGTGTGTGTGTGTGTGTGTGTGTGTAATTTGGCCTTGTGCTTGCTAGGCAGGCGCTACCTCTGAGCCACACTTCCAGCTATTTTTTTTCTGACCTGGTTGTTTTTGAGATAGGGTCTTGCCTCTCCCCTGTCTGTGCCTGGACTTCAATCAGCCTATTTTACACTTCCCATTGGAGCCAATACTTTTCTGCCCTGATTGGTCTAGAGCCACAGTCCTCCTAATCTCAGCCTCTCACATAGCTGAGGTGACAGGCATGTGCCACATGCTCAGCTACTGGTTGAGAAGTATTCCTGGAATGGCCTCAAACCAAAATCCTCCCATTCTTAGCCTCTGAGGTAGCTAGGATTACAGATATGAGTCACTTGCTTCTGACTTAGGAAATAAAAGACATATCCAGACTTAAACACAACTAAATTTGTTGACAAATGGCCCACTTTACCAGAATTGCTAAAAATTAAGTCCTTTAGATTGAAAGCAGATAACTTCATGGTAATTTAAATCCATACAAAAACGTAGATGACGTATTTAAAGGTAATTGGCTAATTGTTAAAGTCATACAAGTATAGTCCTTTCACTTCTCCTAACTGATTTTGACTGAAACATTGTGTATACAATGTATAGAATAAAGGAATATAACATTTGCCAAAATATAAAACAGAAGTGAATGTGAACAAAACTTTATTGAACTAAGGAAGTGTCTCCAGATGGTAACTAGAATTGATAAGAATGAATCAGGAGAATCAGAAATGATCAATAAGAAGGCTAATTGCTTTCTCTCAGCTTCTTTAAAATACAAACTTATATAAAGCAATGAATATAATATATTGGGTTGCACAATTTACAGATATACATAAATAGTAGTAGTTGAAAAGGAGCAGAAGTAACATTTTATACTTCACAGTCTTTCAATGATACTCTCAAGTAGTTTTGAAAACTTCAAAATGTTGGGAAAAAAATTTAGATAGCTGAGGGGGTCACCCCTGTGATCCCTATTTTGGAGTTTTAGAATAAGAGGATTACAGTTTAAAGTACATCCTGGGTAAAAACAGTTCAAAAACCCCGTTCATTCCCCTACTGCCAACCCGCAGTTGGGTGTGATGGAATGCACCATGTGAGTCGTCATTGCTAGTGGGAGGGTGAGGTCAGAATGACAACAGTTCCAAGCCAGCCTAGGCAGTAAAGTCCATGAGACTACACCTCAGTGGAAGAAGCTGTGAGTAGTGGTGTAAACCCATTATCCTAGCTATGGCGACAAACCTAAAATAGGTGGATTATGGTCCAGGTTCATGTCTGGGCAGGAAGCAAGGCCCTATCAAAAACTATCCACAACAACAACAAAAAGGCTATATATGGGGGCTGGGGATATAGCCTAGTGGCAAGAGTGCCTGCCTCGGATACACGAGGCCCTAGGTTCGATTCCCCAGCACCACATATACAGAAAACGGCCAGAAGTGGCGCTGTGGCTCAAGTGGCAGAGTGCTAGCCTTGAGCGGGAAGAAGCCAGGGACAGTGCTCAGGCCCTGAGTCCAAGGCCCAGGACTGGCCAAAAAAAAAACCAAACAAACCAAAAAAAAAGGCTATATATATATAGATGGGGAGGGTTCAACAAGTAGAGCAAGAGCAAGGAAGAAAAAGGAGAAAACATCCCATGTTCATGGACTGTAAGATATACTCTTGCTAAAATGTCAGTATTCTCCACATTAATTTAGAAACTCAATGCAACTAAAATTCCAGGTGGCTGAAGCTTTATAGAAATTGACAAGAAAGTTCTAAAATTTATGTGACAATTCTAACAGGTACAAAATAGCTAAAACAAACTTGAAGGAAAAAGACTATATTAGATTTACAGGGCTCAATAATTTCATCTGGGAGTGGCAGTATGCTCCGGTAATGTCAGCCAATTGAGAGCCAGAGACATGATGAGGATTATGAGTTCAAGGCCTACCTGGACCAAAAGGAACTTGTTTCATAAACAAAAGGGTTGAGGACATAACTTATAGTAGAGCACTTGCACAGCATGCTCAAAGCCCTAGATTCAATGCCAGGACTAAAGCAAAGCAAAGACAATTTCTGATTTCCAAACATAGTCCTGGACTATAGTACCCAAGGCAGTTGAAACTGGCATAAGGGTGAATATACCACATAACTATATAGAAAGTGATGTAGTTGAGTGACATTAGCTCGCACCTCTGAGGATCACAGTTTGAAGCCAGCTCAGGTAGAAAAGTCCAAGAAACTTCATCTCCAGTTAACTAGCAAAAAGCCAGAGTGGAGATGTGGCTCGAATAGAGTAGAGATTCAGCTATGAACAAGAAAGCCAAACAAAACTTGGGAAAGTTATAGCATTCTAAGTTGGGGGTGGGGCTTAGTTGAGCACTAGCCAAGGAATGAAAGCAGCTGCAGGTACCAAGTTTGCTGCAGGTTCCCAGTCTCGGACCAAAAAAAGAAAAATTACAGTACTCATGTACTGATGATTAGAAAGTAAAATGGTGCAGACACGTTGGAAAATAATCTGGCAGTTACTCAAAAGATTAAACAGTTATCACATAATCTAGCAATTGTACACCTAGGTATCTAGAGTTGCTATAATATATTTGTTATAAAAATGACAACATATGTCCATTTGAAAACTTGTATATGGACATGATGGTTTAACATGTAATCTTATAATCCTTGTTCATAGAAAGCTGAGATCAGGAGGATCACCATTTACAGCCAAGCTGCAAAAGGTTTACAAAACCCCATCTCAACAGAAAAAGCTGGATATAGTGGATATAATTCTTGTTCCAGATAGGAAGCATAAATAAGAGGATTGTAGTTTAGGCCAGCCTGGGCAAAAATTGAGAGCCTCTCTCAAAAACTTACCATAGCAAAGATCTGGAGGTGTGGTTCAAATAGTTCAAAAGGTAGCCTAGCAAGCATGAGGCCCTAGGTTCGAACAAACCTCAAAAACCACAAAAAACAAACAACAACAAAAACCTTAGACACAGATGTTTACCACAGTATTACTCATAATTGCTAAAAGGTAGAAACAGTCCAAATGTCCATCAGCTGATGAATGGGTGAACAAATCTTGTTATATCCATACAATGGAACATCTTGTGATGATAAAAAGAAATAAGGCAACTGATTCATACTATGAGATAGATGGATCTTGAAAGTATCCACTATGCTAAGTAAAAGAAACTAGACGTGAAAGGCTACCTGTGCGATTCCATCAATGTGCAATGTCCAGGAGAGCAGATCTGTGGTGGCAGGAAGTACATTACTGGTTGTCACAGACTGTGGCTAAGGAAAGGAGAATCTGGATTTACCGCTAATGGGTGTTGAGTTTCTTTTGGGAGAAGAGAATGGTCTAAAAATTAGTGATGATGGGTTGTTTCACAAGTGAGAATATATGTACAAAAGCAGGGGGATTGTATGACAGGATGAACTTTGGTATGTGACTTGTGTCTGGAGTTGTTTTTAAAATAGGTACTGATAGGTACTAATAGACACTACATGTCCATCAGTATCAAGAACTGTGTGTATGTGAATGTATTCGAGTTATTACAACAAAGTTGTACTATAATTTTGCTTATTTTAGATGTGAGGAAACAAAGCAAATTACTTGCCAAAACCAGTGAAATGGGAAGCCATGGTTCAAGCCTAGGGAGTCTGCACTGTACTGCCACTCAGTAATAATTGGATTGACTCATTGTATAGCTTATGAATCAATTTTATTTATTTTGGGCATCCAGAATTTTCGATCTGACTGGCAGAGTTTGTGCTTGGCAAAGTGTGTTTATGTTGAACTGATGATCATCATTGACAGCAAACAGAGAGGTGAGCTCTCCAGAATAAATTACTGCATAGGATAACTAGTGAAGATGTCTTTCAGCTGGGTGCAGATGTAATTCCAGGTACTCAGAGGCAGAGAGAGGCAAGTGGATAATGAGCTTAAGGTCATAATGAAACCTATTTGTAAAACAAAACAATAAAGGCTAGGGATGTAGTTCAAGAGGCAGAGTTCTTGCCTAGCAAGCAAGCAAGTAAGTACAAAGCCCTGGGTTCAATACCCAGTACCAGTACCACACACATAAAAATGATATCTAAGCTAGCTGTTCCCATAAATGGTGCAGAACTTTAGAAGTAGGGCAGCCTTTATATTTTAGAGGCTTCAGATTCTTTTCCCCAAAATATGACATTTCTTTTTTATTAGTAGTTTTGCTTAGAAATTTTGATCATATGGTAAGGAAAGTAGAGAATTTGATGAAAGACAGAAATCAGGCATTTCCATTGTTTCCAGCTCACTCAACTGTTGATGAAAAACATTGGGCTGAAAACAATGAGATGTAGACTTAACTAAGGTCACAATGTGTGGAAGAGCTGAGACTCCAAGTAGGTCATCACTGTAGGCCTGTCAACCCCAGGAAAACTAACATTGAAGTGAGGGACTCAGACTATCTTTTTTTTTTTGCCAGTCCTGGGGCTTGAACTCAGGGCCTAAGCACTGTCCCTGGCTTCTTTTTGCGCAAGGCTAGCACTCTGCCACTTGAGCCACAGCGCCACTTCTGGCCTTTTTCTATATATGTGGTGCTGAGGAAGCAAACCCAGGGCTTCATGTATACGAGACAAGCACTCTACCACTAGGCCATATTCCCAGCTTGACTCAGATTATATTAATGGGCAGTAAGTGATTCCTTCTAAGATGTCCCACACTAAGGTCATTACACTCCACTGAATACTTTTAGTAATGGGAAGTTCACAGCAGCCACTCTGCTTCAGATAGCATAAGCTAGAAAACTTTTACATTTATGAACTCTAAGTCTGCTTTGGTTGATTCTCCTACTTTATCCATATTCCTCTCTGCCTCTGTTCATGTGATTCATCATTTGGCTTATCTTTCTATTGCCTTCCTGCTACTCAGCCTCATTTTTCCCCATTTACTGTTCAACATATCAAGAAACACTCTCTGGCCAAGTTTCCTATTGTTTCTTCCTTCAATCTTCTAACGCACAGCTTAAGTTGCTTTATATTAAGAGATAGTTTAGCACTGCTTAGTCACTTTACATATGTTAAATCTACCTAATATTATAAATTACTTGAGTTATGTTCTTTTATAGCTCACTAACCCAAAATAAGTGCCTTGTCATTTGGAATGTATTTCCCTAGAATAACTTAGATGCACTGAATTTTAGATTAGAAACATTTTCAGTGGTGTGCCTACATTCAAGCTGTACACGCCAGTGTTAAAAGGGTTTGATTCCGCAGCACCACATAAACAGAAAAAGCCAGAAGTAGCTCTGTGGCTCAAGTGGTAGAGCACTAGCCTTGAGCAAAAGAAGCTCAGGGACAGTGCTTATATCTTGAGTTCAAGCCCCAGGACTGGCAAAAAAAAAAAAAGTAATGAATGCATACTATAGGAGCTATAGAATTCATAGACGATTGTGTTGTTATGTTTAGAATATCACCACTTGGCTTTCTTAAGTGGCTTTGCTATTAAAAAGTAAAAACTAGCCAGGTGGCAGTGGCTCAGGCCTATAATCCTACCTACTCAGGATGAGATCTGAGGATCGTGATTCAAAGCCAGCTCAGGCACGAAAGTCTGTGAAACTCTTATCTCCATTTAACCACCAGAAAATGAGAAGTGGTGCTATGGCTCAAGTGGTAGAGCACTAGCCTTGAGCTAAAGAGCTCAGGGACAACCCAGGCCCTGAGTTCAAGCCCCATGACAGACAAAAAAAAAAGAAAGAAAACTGTCTAGCCAGTTTTTGCTTGTTAGTGTTCTTGATCTGATTATCCATCTGGACAGCATTGTGATAAAATATGCACTTGCTTCCTACCCTTCATGACCTTGCTAAGTATAATTACATCCCAAAGCCCTAACTCTAAAAGTCATCACTTTGGAGGTTAAAGCTTCAACACAAGAATGGGGGTGGGGAGCAGAACACAAATGTTGAGTTCATGGGTCAGTATGCCATCATAGTCTCTGGTTATCATCTATACATGCAAACTATTAGAAGTGAGTTTAGGGAAGGACTAGTGTAGAGTAAGTGGTTGAACATTATAGGGTAAATGGGTAGATGGGATTGGAGACAAAATAAGGACTATCCAGAGACTGTAAATAGGAAAGATCTTGATGTAGTAAGAAATGCAGTGAGCCTACAGAGATCCACGGGACCCAGATCTTTATCAGTCACAAAGATATGAGGTGTATGTGCTACCCCCGCTGTCCAGCTTTGTTAATATACTGCACTAGCAAACCATTGCTTATACTAAGAACTCCCTAAAGATAAAATAATGTGCAAGAACTGAATACAGGTACTTCAGAATCTGCCAATATATTAACTTGGCAAGACTAAAATTTTGCCAGGCATTGTGAAGAAAAGGACTTCCATGAAAAATAAAGACACTTAAGTAGTAAGAGAAGCAGAGTTGGCTGGTACTGTGTTTGAAGATAAACAAAAGTTTTTCTGCCCGCCCTCAAGAAAGGAAGGGCAGCTGATTGTTGTTTTGTATGCTTTTATTTACACCTAAGCTGTCTTTCCCAACTGTTAATGGACTCTTGGTGATGCCGCATGTCTTTCTCAGGACTGCTAATTAGCAAAGAAATTTGAGCCAAACCGGTTTAATTATTGTTGCTTGGAATTCTCTTTTCAGTCTATTTGGCAGGTTCACCATGATATAGAACATAGCCAGAAGGATTGTATTACTGAAAAATGTACATATATAACAAGGGAAGTTGGAAATGGAATATATGAAGTAAGATTAAGCTTCATTTAGATAGACTATCCATTAAATAAAAAATGAGAATTATAATTGTGGAAAAAAGTATATAAATATAATACTACACTAAATATACATGGATCAAATGCATGAGATTCATTTTGAGAAATTCCGAATTTGACCTCCAAAATTATCCCTTTTCCAACTTTTATTGAAAGCACATTTTTACATTCTGGCAGTAAGCCATTAACTGTTTAGTATTTTCAAAAAATACAGTTTTGAATAGTTTGGTTTGTGGAACTGACAAAATTATTCCAACAAGTAATTACAGAAAGTTTATTTCCAACTGTTAATTACAGTAAGCTCCCTTCTTTGCGCTGTTCCCTCCCCTTCTCTCATTTTCTCTTGCTTGCGTACTAGCTTGCTCACTGTGTGAAGAGGGCAAAAGTTTAGAACTATCAGATTTAGGTGGCTGACCTTCAGCTCTAGTTAAGAACTAAAATTAGATCTCCATGGAATACATATCTGCTGACATCCATCAGAGGAGAGTGTAGTCATAACTTGAGAGGCTAGGAAGACATCATAATGGAGCTTGCCATAACTATCTTTGACATCTCTTTTTTTAATCTTAAAAATTCATGTGTCTTATGTATAATGATTTGTAAGGGGGCTGGGAATGTGGCTTAGTGGTAGAGTGCTTGCCTAGCATGCATGAAGCCCTGGGTTTGAGTCCTCAGCACCACATCAACAGAAAAAGCCAGAAGTGGCACTGTGGCTCAAGTGGTAGAGTGCTAGCCTTGAGCAAAAAAGAAGCTCAGAGATAGTGCTCAGGCCCTGAGTGTAAGTGCCAGGCTTGGGGGGAAAAAAAACCCTATGGTTTTTAAAATTTCTTTATATTCATGTAGCAATCCCTTCACCCCCCAAAATCTTTGACTTCAAGGAGGGAGTCTTGTGACTTTATGTACAGTACTGAGCCACATCTCCCAGATGGATGTGCAAAGTCTATTTTAAGAGCAGGGTCTAGCCCATCTCTGTAAGAGTACTGCTTGACTGAGTGAAAGTAAATATTAACCTTGTTGCTGATTGTGTAGTTGGAATGAGCAAAGCAAGAGGAAAGCCCATGCTTGTTAAAGAGAAAGTGGCCGACTATAGGATAGGTGTTTCACTACCACAGAAATATTTAAAAAATTAGAAGGATTTAGTTCTGTTTAATTAAAGAGGAAAAAAAAAACATCCTCAGTATTTCCTTTCACAAGCCTAGAGTAACTCAGAATCGTTTTTAATTTTTAGAATATACATGTTTGCTTTATTTTCTAATAGTACCACTGATCATTAGAATGAAAAGGAGAACTGAGTCCTCTTTCCTTTGTAACTTTCTGTACTACTTTAAGCAAATTATTTAACCTCTCTGCAAGTCATCTTTTGTATTATGGAACAAAATAGTTCTTTATCCCAAGTATGTTAATAGATCTTATGTTTTCTTAGGTTTTGTGGTCAAGTAAGTTAAGGAAAGTTTAAAAATTAAACAGATTTCTTTCCTATAGTATATAAGTTTTTAAACTTCTTGCTCAACAAACTCATTTTTGATAGAACCTTTCATGCTACTGGTATCTGTTAATGTTAAGTGGTCACCGTAAGCCCCTTCTAGCTCTAAAACTCTTGATTCTGATCATTGCACCTATTCAATTTGGTTCCTTGGCTCTTGTCTAGTTATCCTAGGGTTATTGCCAAGTTGAACACGGTGCCTGTGCTGTGTGTACCCTGCCCTTCTCTCTAGTTTGAACTGGAAAGTTATTACATTTTCCATTAGTCCTTGTCTTTAGAGCTTACTTTCTCTTTTCACTGTTGTTTCATTTCATTCATTAGCCCATCTTAATTCTAAATCAATCTACTACTTTCTATCTGAATCTCATCAGCTAAGATTCAAAATTCTGAAATGCTCTGCTCATTAAATCCTTTTGATAGCAATAATGTCAGAGAGAACTGATATTTTGTCAGATCTACATGGCTTATTTTTTCAAACAGAAAAATACGTTTTCTTAAATAAGCATTATCCTTAAAGATGCGGTGGTTAGATGAGGTCTTATTAAAAGCATTGTTGTTAGAAGTGTATAATTTTAGCTCTTACTGTGTACCATTGTCTCACTTACTAAAACATCATTGTTTTACAGAGTATCAGTCTCATTTTACAGGTAATGAAACTGAAATTTAGAAATCCATATAACTTGCCTAGATCTCACAGGAAATAAATAGCAAAGTCACATCTGTCTCACAGCGCCACTTTTTTTTTTTTTTTTGGCCAGTCCTGGGCCTTGAACTCAGGGCCTGAGCACCATCCCTGGCTTCTTCCCGCTCAAGGCTAGCACTCTGCCACCTGAGCCACAGCACCCCTTCTGGCCATTGTCCATATATGTGGTGCTGGGGAATCGAACTGAGAGCTTCATGTGTAGGCCATATTCCCAGCCCTCACAGCGCCACTTCTGACTTTTTCTGTTTATGTGGTGGTGAGGAATTGAAGTCAGGGCTTCATGCATGCCAGGCAAGCACTCTACCACTAATCCACATTCCCATCCCCTCTCTTTATTTTTGAAGTAGCATATACTCAATTGCTCTTTTTAATCCCCCCCCCCAGCAACCCTATGAAATAGATATTATACCCATTTTGCAGATGAAGAAATTGAAGTTGGCCATGTTATTCAGTCTTATAACTAAGTGGCAACTGGGAATTGAATCCAGAGTTTTAATGTCCTATTAAATGTTGGGACAATAATCTATAACGCAAACTACTTGGAAAATGAGATGCTGTGTGTCTGTGTATAGATTCCATGTATTTGACAGCATCATAGTACCTAAGGAAGAGCAAAACTACTGGACAAATGCTGTCCCTCAAGTTGATAAGAGAGATAAGACTCCATAAATATAATTCAAGGTCAGAAGCGTTAAGTTCTGTGATAGTAGTAGAGATTAAATACTCTGAATTTAGATCTGGAAGGGATTTCTTCCTGCTGGAGGATAGTGAAAAAGATGGCATTTGTTTTGAAGATAGGAATAATGAAGGAAGGTCAGGGTTGGAAGACATTCTAAGTATAGGAAATAATAAGAAAAGGCAGAGGTTCAGACAGGAAATAGCAAGTTACTGTACTTGCGTCAAGGATATTGTGACAATAAATAGTTGACTATAAGTTTTAGGATAAAGACTTCTTCAAAGGTCAGGTGTTTGGATGTATATTATTTGATGTGTCTCTTTGTTGCTAATATAGAAAATGAATTCCTTAACTCAGAAGTAAGTAATACCACCATTGACCACATTATCCAAGTTAGAAACCTAGGAGGGGAAAAATTTGCTCTTTGTGCATCAAGGAAGAAGACTGGAAAAGTAACATTCTTTATGACTACTTCATCTGAGGGCATGCACTGCTTCCATGTTTCAAAGGAGCTCTATATCCTCATTATGTTTTTCCCATCAGCATTTGTGTGTATGTGTGTGTGTGTGTGTGTGTGTTATAAATTTTTTGTTATTATTGGCAGTACTGAGGATGCACAAGCCAGATAAGCACTCAACCATTGAGCTACATCTCTACCCATTTACAAGTATATTTAAGGTTGAGTTACTCTTCCTAAAACATACCCTCTCTCTCTCTTCAAACGCTTTCCATAACTCCCTGTTGCCCACAGCTGAAATAAGCCCACTGTCATCTTTCCTGTTTCTGTCTTTTGTTACACCTATGTAGCCTTCTCTACATGTTCTGAACGGACGGGGGTGTATCCTGAGACATGGTATGTCTTGAGACTTCCTCGTGGTTCCTTCAGCATGGCATGGTTTACCACCATGTTTTCCCATTAGAACTCTAGTCTTTGTTAGGCTTACTTTGAGGCTGTCTTTAAGCCTCCTCATTTTCTTCTCTGCCTATTTCTGTGCTCATCTGCCTGCTTTTCTGCATATATCTGGCCAGTTACCTTCAGTTTACCTTATTCCCTAACTTCTAGATTATGTCCGTCTGTTGCTAGCCATAATTCAGTAGCTGTCTGAGTATGGTTTCTGAACCACCAGCACCAGCAACATTATCTAAAAACATGATAAAATTCCCAGTTCTGAAGACTCCCCTCATATCTGCTGAATCAAAAACTTGGGGTGAGGGGCTGGGGATATAGCCTAGCGGCAAGAGTGCCTGCCTCCGATACATGAGGCCCTAGGTTCGATTCCCCAACACCACATATACAGAAAACGGCCAGAAGCGGCGCTGTGGCTCAAGTGGCAGAGTGCTAGCCTTGAGCGGGAAGAAGCCAGGGACAGGGCTCAGGCCCTGAGTCCAAGGCCCAGGACTGGCAAAAAAAAAAAAAAAAAAAAAAAAAACTTGGGGTGAGGTGCAACTATCTATGTTTTAACAAGTCCCTTAGGCAATTATAGTGCACAATGAAGTTTGAGAGCCACTGCTATTGTCTATTCTAGTTTCAGTTCAGGAGAAAGTGAATTTTTTTTTCTGGAAATCCCTGGCATTGGCACTAGGGAACTTCTTGGGACCTGCTGCTGGACGTTGTAGTTTGACTTTATGGACATTTTAAAAAAAGGGCTTCTTCTAAGACTATCTTAAAATTGTACTTTATAAGCATACTTACCCTTGGTTTTGTGACTTTAATTTGTTCTTAAAAGCTGATCTCTAAAGTGAAAAGTTACTAAGTCAGAAAGTATTTCCACTGATTCAAATTGTTACTGTTACAGTTTTGATTGAGAAAAAGGGAATAAAGATATATCTATGCAGATATACATAATTTTACATTCATAGATTAATCTTTTATTATATATTTATTCTGTATTTCTCAACTTAATTAGGAAGGTAAATGACTTATTTCCTGAACTAAATTATATAGGACTAAAAGTGATCTGATTTCACCCTTGGAATATCCCATATATGAAATACTACGTAGACTATATCTTTTGTCTTACATGTGAAATAGAAGAAAAATGTCCCCATCCTATATAATTCTATATAGTTCTAATAATAGGTATACTAAATTCCCCTCCATCCTCAAACAGCAGTAATTTTTAAGACTTTTTACAGTAATATTAAAACATTAAAAGAAAATCCCTTCAGGTGTGGCAATGATAAGAGTTGGCACTGATACAGGACATCCTTATTTAGAGAACATATTTACATTTAAGATGAACATTTCTATAACTGTATAATTAAACTGTACCAAGAAGTAGCACATGGTATGAGACGCCTACCAGTCCATATTGTTTGACCTTATGTAGCCTCTTTTTAAACAACTGTCTGATGAAAGGGTAACAGAAAGTTTTTAAAATGTTACATTTGTGGTTATTTTTCATAAAATGTAATGGAGTATGGAGATGTCCAACAGTGTAATAATTATACTTTCTTGCTTTATGTATAAAGCTAAGCTTGAGAGACTCAGTCCTGCCACTTGTAAAGCAAGCCGATAATGAGTTTTGAGGGAATTATTGGTGATTATTAAATATGACAATGGTATACATAGTTACTTTTCAAAAAATAACTAGAATATACTTATGGGCCCATGCAAAAAGAATTTTTTATTGGGTAGTGGTAGCTAGATTTGGTTCCAGGACTACCAGATGTATTTATATACTCTGTACTCAACATAGGACAAAGATCCTGTCTCCTTTGAGCTTCTGAAGCCATGAGTCCTGCCCAGAGAAAAAGGACTTTTTACAGTTTCCTCGTTGAGTGGGGCCACTTTTATGTTGTTAGCTTATATAGTATGATCATTTTTTTGCATACTGTATTCTAGCTGAACTCTTTGGGTCCCAACTGTTGGATTAACTTTTAACAGTTTGTCAGCACAAATTTTTCTCTGAGGTTATGTGATGATAAGTATTATTCGATTTTACCTAAAGAGGGTTCTTAGGTTTCTGAAGTATGAAACTACTGCCGCAGAACTATAAATTCAGAAGAACTAACTAAAAACTTGCAGAAATGCACTTCGTTAACAATTTTATAAGAGTACCTACTGTGAGCAATTGTGAACCAGCTCTAAAGTGTTGATACAGTATTTACTTCTGAGAATGGAGCAGCTATAATTCAGCTTGCCTTCTACTTAGTACTATATTTAGCCTGATATTTAAAATATATTAGGATCAAAGCTATATAAAACATTTGAAATGATTCACCTCAACAGACTGTGTGATTTTATATAGATTATAACAGACCCAGAAGGTAAGAAATACATACTCTAGCTCTTTCCATGCTACTATTCCACTCTGCCCCAGTAATGTTCTTATCTGTAAAGTAAAAGAAGTGCACCCAAGATAAGTTGTCTTTCAGTCCCCCTATTTTGTGGTATAAAAAATAAAACCCTTTTCAAGCCAGATCTTTAGCTGGTATTTACATTGGGAGAGACACATTCTGTTTTAAATCATTTAAGCCAAATAGTGTTTTGTTTTGTTTTTTTCACAAAGTTCTTCTTGTTTTTCAGAAACTCTGCGAAGGCATATTTAAAGTCCTTGTAAAGGACGTCCCAACAACATGTCAAGTGTCCTGCCTGGAAGTACTCCGCATTCTCTCCAGAGACAAAAAGATTTTAGTTCCTGTAACAACTAAGGAAAATATGCAGATACTGCTGAGACTAGCCAAGCTAAATGAGTCGGATGATTCCTTGGAGAAGGTGTCAGAGTTCCCAGTTATTGTGGAATCATTAAAATGTCTGTGTAACATCGTGTTTAACAGTCAGATGGCACAGCAGCTCAGCCTGGAACTTAATCTTGCTGCAAAGCTCTGTAACCTCCTGAGAAAGTGCAAGGACCGAAAATTTATCAACGACATTAAGTGCTTTGACTTGCGCTTGCTCTTCCTCTTGTCCCTTTTGCATACCGACATCAGAACACAATTGCGCTATGAGCTCCAGGGACTACCGCTGCTAACCCAGATTTTGGAAAGTGCCTTTAGCATCAAGTGGACCGATGAGTATGAATCGGCCATAGACCATAATGGACCTCCTCTCTCACCTCAGGAGACAGACTGTGCCATTGAAGCTCTCAAAGCTCTCTTCAATGTGACAGTAGACAGTTGGAAGGTGCATAAAGAGGTAAGGTGGTTGACAAGGATATTCTTACCTACCTGACATTTTAATTGGTCTAGGGTTCTTATAGCTGCCTGGAAAGGAAGAATACTAAGTTGAGAAATGAAAAAAAGTTCTCAGTTCCCCATGAATGTTGATATAATATGCTTCTTACATGTTAAGTCTTATTCTTTCCATTTGTGTAATATCCATCAGAAGCATAAAGATACCAAATACAGTTTTCTGATTTATACTATAATATATCTTATTTTGGGGGGGGTTGAACTCAAGGCTTCCTGCTTGCTAGTCAGGCTCTCTACTTCTTTTTTTTTTTTTGCCAGTCCTGGGCCTTGGACTCAGGGCCTAAGCACTGCCCCTGGCTTCTTCCCGCTCAAGGCTAGCACTCTGCCACTTGAGCCACAGCGCCGCTTCTGGCCGTTTTCTGTATATGTGGTGCTGGGGAATCGAACCTAGGGCCTCGGGTATACCGAGGCAGGCACTCTTGCCACTAGGCTATATCCCCAGCCCAGGCTCTCTACTTCTTGAATCGCACCTCTAGCCCTTTGTAGTCTAGTTTGTTTCTTTTCCACATTTCTGTTAATATCAATTAGTTCTCCAAATGGATTTTTGTTTTTATATGTCCTTATATTTGTACAGTGTACCTTGAGCTAGTCTGATTTTTTTTTTTTTTTAGTGCCCAGTCCTGGGCCTTGGACTCAGGGCCTGAGCACTGTCCCTGGCTTCTTCTTGCTCAAGGCTAGCACTCTGCCACTTGAGCCACAGCGCCACTTCTGGCCGTTTTCTGTATATGTGGTGCTGGGGAATCGAACCCAGGGCCTCATGTATACAAGGCAAACACTCTTGCCACTAGGCCATATCCCCAGCCCCTAGTCTGATTATTTTTGAGATAAGGTATCAGGTTTTGCACTAGTTAGCCTGGACTACAGTCCTCTCTTTATGCTTCCCATCATAGCTGGGTGACAAGTATGTGCCAACACATCCAGTTTTTTTCTGTTGAGGTGGGGGGCTTTACAAACTCCTTAGCCTGGGCTCTAGAATTACAATCCTCTTGATCTCAGCCTCCTGGGTAGCTAGAATTTCAGGTATAAGCCACTAGTACCCAGCTATTTTTTTTTTTTTGGAGACCAATATCTTGCTAGCCTGGAATTTACCATCCTCTTCCCTCAAGAGGTTACAGGTATGTGCCATCATGCCTGGCAGCATTTTTCTTTTTCTTTTTAGATCTTTTTCAAGAGGATTTAAGTTATAATATTTTAAGAGAAATTATGGGGTTGGTAAAGGTACAGATGATTTTAATGGCTATCATCATAAACAGTTACCAGGTGCTTATGCCTATAATCCTAACTGTTCAGAAGTTTGGGAGCTAGGGACCAAGGTTCAAAGCCAGCCTGGGAAGAAATCCATGAGACTCTTATCTCCAGTTAACCAGCAAAAAGCCAGTAGTGGAGCTGTGGCTTAAGTGATAGAGCACAAACCTTGAGCAAAGAAAAGAAAAAAGCTAAGGGACAGTGCCAAGGCCCTGAGTTTAAGCCCCAGTACTGACATCAGAAAAAAAAGAAAAAAAAATTAAGATAAATCCAATTAATTGAAATCGATCAATCAGAATTAATATTGATATCTGTTGAAAAGAGTAGAAAAATGCTGTGAAGATTTTGATCATCCTAATGCCCTTGCATATCACTTTATGGTATTAGATAACTTTCAGAAGTGTAGGGCTACACCTACATGTTCATGCTTGTACATAGTCCTAGAAAAAAACAACAACACAATTATACCAGTGTGGAAATGGTTACATTAAAACATTTGACTTATTTCCAGATTTATGTCTCTTTGTGGTTTAAACCTTCTAGTAATCAGAAGTGAAGCAGATTTGATGGTTTTAAGTTTGACTACCCACCTGAATAATACACTGAACAAAATCTTAATTTAAGGAAGTGAACAGTGTTAAGTGCAACAGACATAAACTCCTTCTAGAATCCTAACATTTCACGTTCTCTCTTTTTCTCTCTCTCCCTCACTCTTTCTTCTCTTTTCTCCCTCCCTCCCTCCCTTCTTTCCTTGCTTTCCCTTTCCCCTATACTGAGTTTTGGACTCAGGGCCTTGTACTCTGGCTCATTCATTGCCTAGAGCTGGTAGACTGATACTTGAGCAATGGCTCCAGTTCCAGGTTATGGCTGATTAAGTAGAGATAAGAGTCTGGGATTTGTCTGCCCTGCTGACTTCAGTCCTTCAGATCTCAGCCTCCTAAGTAACTAGGATTGTAGGTGTGAGCCATATGTGCCCAGCTACATTTTCTCAGTCTTTAAACTTAAGTAACTGGTGAAATTCAGCCCTTGCCTTAAAAGAAAAAAAGTACAGTCAATTTCAGGACTTAGGTTAACATTTTTCTGCATCCGTTTGAAATAGTTCTCACCAATGAATAAAGATTTGTTTTTGCCAAAAGCCTACTTTTAAAGGATTATCTCAATGTAGTGCCATGGTGGTAGTGTGCAGGCAGCTGAGTTTTAAAGTGCAAATAGGTCTGTATTTTGAAACCAAATATTTGAAGATCAGTCCTAACAGCTGTTTTAGATGACTGCAGTATGGTCAGTTTTTCCTGAGACTTGGCAGGAAAAGAATTGGAAAGCCAACATGCTCCATTTATGCTTTGAAACCAAATATTTGGAAGTATTTAAAATGTTATGTCTCTGCTTATTTGGTACCTTCTATGGTTATTTTTCTTACACTGTTTGTTTTGGTGTTTTTAAGTTCTCCATTTAGTTGCAAGAGCTCCTCTGGGACAGTTGGTTTGCCATTGTTGGAGCCCTTTTTACTTAAGTTATGCCCAAAATAGTAGTTAAAGTTAACACTGTTAAATGTTAAATGGTGGCTGCACATTAATATATGTGTGATACGATAGGTAATAAAAAAAAGTAAATTAAGATTAGTCTTCATTAGTGTGCTGCAGTTAAAAAGGCTAGAGGAAGCTTTAGAAAATATTAAAGTAGCAACTACTCATTCTGTTATAGAATGTTTATTCTCCAGAACACAAGGGTCTACTGATAAAGGATCAGTAGTCTTAGAGTAGGTATCTCAGACCTGGTTCTGTACCTGTTGTGAGTCATAGATCAGGTGATAAAGCTGTTCTGAAATGCGCATAGTTAATATGATCCTGGGTTATTGCTCAAGTTTTCAGAAATACAAACCGTATCGAAAACCAGACTCTTTCTTGCCTATTCATTTAGAAATGAATGTCCTTAAGAGTCTCTAGATTTGACTTTTAGCAAATATTTAAGTTACTCAGTCACTCAACAGATACTGACAGGACAATTGCTAGATATTATGCTGGGTATTAGGTAATATGTCTGCAAATAGTCGACATTGGTTTTTTTTTAAAGTTTTTATTATCAAACTGATGTACAGAGAGGTTACAGTTTCATACGTTAGGCATTGGATACATTTCTTGTACTGTTTGTTACCTTGTCCCTCATATCCCCTACCCCCTCCCCCTAACCCTTTCCCCCCCTGAGGTGTTCAGTTCACTTACACCAAACAGTTTTGCAAGTATTGATTTGTAGTTGTTTCTCTTTTTTTACCCTGTGTCTCTCAATTTTGGTATTCCCTTTCAATTTCCTAGTTCTAATACCAGTATACATGGTTTCCAGTATACTCAGATAAGATTACAGAGATAGTGTAGATACAATCACAGGAAGGTGATACAAGAACATCATCAATAGTAGAAGCTACAGATACAGATACACATGGGACGTTGAAAGTAGTTACAACTGTGATATAACAATCATTTCCATAACATGGAGTTCATTTCACTTAGCATCATCTTATGTCATCATAAGGGTATAGCTATTGGGCTCTTGTGATCCTCTGCTGTGACTTGCCTAAACCTGTGCTAGTTATTCCCAATAAGGGAGACCATAGAGTCCATGTTTCTTTGGGTCTGGCTCACTTCACTTAGTATAATTTTTTCCAAGTCCTTCCATTTCCTTACAAATGGGGCAATGTCATTCTTTCTGATAGAGGCATAAAATTCCATTGTGTATATGTACCACATTTTCCTGATCCATTCGTCTATGGAGGGGCATCTGGGTTGGTTCCAGATTCTCACTATGACAAATTGCGCTGCAATGAACATTGTTGTGCTGGTGGCTTTACTGTGATTTTGTTTGTGGGTTTTTGGATAGATACCCATAGACATTGGTTTTGCCCCAATGAAACGTTTAGTTTTCTAATGAGATAGGTAGTAAGTCTGTAAGCAAATAAATAGCATAAGTTTTATTAAGTGGTAGGATAGAAACAGTGCAGTGATTAAAAATAGTATAGTCAAAGATTTCAGAAGATTTTTTTCCTAGTATCTACACACTACGCATGATTTGCCCATTTGATGAATACAGGGATTAAAATTTCCTGGAAATTCAACAGCATATGAATAGAGGCAGAAAGCAAAGGACAGAGTGCTTTTCAGCGAGCTACTCAGAATTTAGCATAAAGAAATCTTTATTCAGAGTATAAAGGGGTTTGCTATTTAGTTATTTACCTGGATTTCAGTATTTTTTTATTTTTTGGATGAAAGATGTTTTTCTGCAGCCTAGCAAGTAATACTTTTTAGTAAAGGATTAAACACCAACTGAAATAAAGGGATATGGAAATTTTATTATACAGAGGAATCCAACTTTAAAAATAATGTTAGCTAGGTACCAGTGGCTCATGCCTTTCAGGAGGCTGACATCTGGAAGATCATGGGGTTGAAGACAGCCTGGGCAGAAAATTCTGCAAGATTTTATCTCCAATTAACTAGCAAAAGAGCTCCAGTTGTGAGCAAAAAGGCTGAGCAAGTGTAAGTCCCTGAGTCCAAGCCCTGGGACTACCACAGTAAAATTAAACAGCTAACGATATTTTCCTTCTTAATTTCTTGCCTGTTTTACAGTATAACAGTTATAGAAAATACAGATATTTACTTTGGTCTTAACTGTTGTAGCAGGTATTTTTATGATTGTTTTAATTTACATCCCCCCCCAAAAAAAAACAAATTGAAAAGTTTGGGTGTTCCGGGTTTCTTTTTTTGAGGTTTAGCAAATTAGTACCATTTGTTCATTTTAGATTCACATACCTCAGCGCGAAATTCCTGCCAGCCTGCTGATGCCATTAGGTTAATTCAGAGATCCCTTTCGTCTCAGTGCAAAATGTAGTTCTCATTTCTGCATGAGAATTCAGTGTCTTTCTCTTCCCCCATGTTTTTTCTCTTTCATGAAGGTAGGATCTTTGTAAAGGTCAAATGATTCCTAGAGAAGGGCATAAAGTTAGTTCTAGAAAAGTTAATTGAAATGGTCCTCTGTTTTTTCTACATTAATATTTTCCTAAACCTTTCTGTTGGTAGAAAAGAGAGTGTTTTTCTAGAAATCCTTTTCTGCTGGCACAAGAGCCAACAAACATATTAGAGCCAGACCACCAAGTATAAACAGAGAAGTACAACTGTCTGAACAGTCAAAAGATGCTGTTGGAATGACATAAAACTAAGTGCCCATAAAAGTTAATTGAGGATGTCACATTGTAACAGAACACTTTATTTATAGACTATTCTAGAAAATTTGAAGGAAATGTGGAAAAGGATAGGATATGACTTTAATAAAAATAAAACTTGAGGCTATATAATGTTTTCTTACTGAATCAGGTTTAAAACAAACATGTACAGAGTGCCCAATTTGTAAATTTCATATTAGGTAAATGAAATGTAAAATATCACTACCCTCAGCCTAATAGGGAAACTAGACATATGGACACATGTATACTGTTGTGTCTTTATTTTCTTCTGCTCTATAACAGAACACCATGGGCTGGATAATTTATAAATAATATAGGTTTGTTTGGCTCATAGTTCTGGAGCCTGGAAAGTCCCAGGTCAAGAGGCTCCATCTAGGGAATGTCTTCTTGCTGTGTTATAACGTGGCAGAAAGCATCATATGGCAGAGGAGCAAGCATATTTGAGAGGCAAAGACATAATACAGAATGTGAAAGGGGACTCTTAATTCATTGCAGCTTACCCTAAGGCACTCCTGAGATAACAGCATTTATCCATTCATAGTAGATCCCTCATCATCTAATCACTTCTTAAAACATCCTGCCATCCAATACTATTACAATGGAGATTAGATTTCAATATGTTTTGGAGGTACCATTGAAACCATAGCAATATCACCTTAGTATTGAACAGCTGCTTCATATGCCATATAATCTTTAACTCTCAGGCATGAATTAGATAAAATTTTGAATGGAAATGTATTTTTAAAAAATTGATACTTTTGCCTAATAAAATGAAACCATCCACATTTGCATGGGAGAGGGGAAAATAGAATAGTACACTAGTGGAATCCTAATAAGAACTTGAGATCCCACTGGATGCTGGTGGCTCATACCCATAATCCTACATACTCAGGAGGCTGAGAGCTGAGAATCATGCTTCAAAGCCAGCCCAGCCAGGAAAGTCTGTGAGACTCTTATCTGCAGTTAACTACTAGAAAGCCAGAAGTAGAAATGTGGTTCAAAGTGGTAGAGCACTAGCCTTGAGCAAAAGAGCTCAGCAACAGCATCCAAGCCCTGAGTTCAACAAGCCCCACAACCAACACACACACACACACACACACACACACACACACACACACACACACACACACGATATTCTGAAAAATCTTCCTCTTTTTATCTCCCTTTTAAAATGTTATCTCATTTTGATTCCCACTGCCACAACTAAGCTTGCCTCTCTTCATTTGCCTTTTGTTCTTATGGTCTTTTTTTCCTTGTCAGTTGGATGTAGTATCATTTTCAGTGGAAAGAATATTGATGTGTCTTTACTAAAGATATCAAAAGCAGTCATGAAGCAAGTAAATAACAGAATGGTTTATAAAGAGCAATTACATTCACTCCTTTTAGTGTTCCTGTTTCAACAGATGAAGACACTGAAGATTAGAAAGTTCAGATTACTTGGGGAAAGCCACACCATAGAATAACCAATAGTAAAAAGAGTGTCCACTTTTAACTTTTGTTGAGAGTTAAATGATAACACTAGACTGATGAAATAGAATAAATATCTAGAAATTAACCTACATACATACAGTCAGCTGGTTATGATATGATGTAATAACATGGAAGTGCTGTAGGAAGAGGATGGGCTTTTTAGTAAATGGTACAGCATCAATTATATAGAAAAGAAATGCACTTGAATTCCTACCTTATACCTGGCAAATACTGATTTTAGTTGGGTAAGAGACCTAAGTGGACCATACAAAATAACAAAACTTACAGAAGATTATCTTCATGACTGTCTCTGTCAAATTTTTCTGACTAAAAATGTTTTCCCTTTAGTTGTCAGTTTGGGGAATAATGATTGACAATACAGCAAATTCTAGTGAATCATCAAAAATTTCTGAAATAAGCAAGGATTTCTAAAGAAAACAACAAAATAAGGGTCAGATTATAAAAGGAAAAGTTGACTAATTGATATTCATTTGCATGAGTTCATTGAAAGAAGAAAATGGAAAGGTAGGTCACTAAGTATTAGAAGTTATTTGCAGCTCATATGTGTAATAATGACTTCAGAAATCAGTCAGCTGCTTCTGTCAGTCAACAGAAAATAAATACAAGGCTTGAACTGGAACTTTCCACAAAAGCTATGGTGTTCAACCATATTATGAAAATACATACTAAAATAAAAAAAACTACCTTATATACAAGTATAAGAATTATTAAACAGGCTGAAAATATCAAATGTCAGGACAGCTTGGAGTATGATACTTTAAAACACTCTGGTAGGACCTTCTAAAGCTGGACATACACATATTCCCTGTGACTCAGCATCTTTCTTTGGCACCCAGTAAATTCCAAAAGGCATGTAAAAGTATGTGCATAGCAACGCTCTTCAAAATACCCCACTGCACGCAATCCACATGTCTTATCAGAGAAAGATGGATAAGTAAATAATGATATAATCTTATGATAGAATACTATATAACAGTGCTTTTTCCCCCCTAGTTTTTTGGCTTTATTGAGATGGGGTCTTGCTTTATAGCTGGGCTGGCTTCAACTTGGAATCCTCTTGATTTAACCTTTGGAGTGCTTATATTATAGATGTACACCACCACATCTGACTAGTAGTGCTTGCCTTTTTGTCTGCCTCCCTCCTCCTTCCCTCACTTTGTTTTCTCTCTTCTTCCCTCCCTTCATTCCTTCCCAGTGCTTTCCTTTTTTTTTTTTTGGCCAGTCCTGGGGCTTGAACTCAGGGCCTGAGCACTGTCCCTGGCTTCTTTTTACTCAAGGCTAGTGCTCTACCACTTGAGCCACAGCGCCACCTCTGGCCTTTTCTATATATGTGGTGCTGAGGAATCAAACCCAGGGCTTCATGTATATGAGGCGAGCACTCTACCACTAGGCCATATTCCCAGCCCCAGTGCTTTCCTTTTTAAACCTATCTGTGGTAATAAGACAATTTTTCCTACAGTATTATACATGATACTGTCATATAACGCAAGAAGTTTCCAAATGTTCACATATTCCTTCTGAACTTATGATATCGCTGATTAGTATTACACTTACAATAACTCTGCTCTCAAGCAGGGAAAGAGAACTAACTGCAACTAAAACAACATTGATAAGTCTCGTAATCAGACACAAATCTATCTTATGGTTTAATTCATAGAAAGTACAATGACAACAAAAATCATTCCCTTATAATATTAGAAGTTAGAATTGCTTTTGAGGAGAAGATTATGATTTAAAGAGGACATGAGAACAGTTTTGAGATTCTCAGTATTAGCATTGCATGATTTTTGTGCTGGAGGTTGTAGTCTAAGAAGTTTTCCACACTTAGAATTTGAATGCTTTTCTGTATACGTTTTATACTTAATCGAATTAAAAATTATTGATCACCTATTAAGCCTCTGTTTTCACAAAGACAGATTAGTAGAGGAAATGAAGTATATTTAAGTATAAGTTAACAATATGAAATACTAATTGTGATTTTACGTAAAAATCCTTAACAAGATACAGTGATAGAAATGATGAAAGAACCTACTTAAATCAAGTGGTCAAAGAAGGATTTTTCTCTGAGAAAAAAATGAGACCTGGAAGATATAGAGGAATTGACAAAGGAAAAAGTGGAGGTAGTGATTTTAGAAGTCATTTTATCTAGAGAAATGGAGATAATTTAATAGATACATAGTAAAAAGAGGACATTATGTACAGAAAGTACAACTTGGGAAGAGGAGTTATGAAACCTAAAAAAGGAAGAATGAAATGGAAAGTAGGTTTGGCTTTGCAGTAGCAAATAAAGGAAACATAAAGGATAGTGTAGCAAGAAGCTTGGCATCAGCACAAGAAAAGCAAGAGTGCTATACCTCAAGTAAAGGAAAGTTGGTTTAAAGGAAGCACAACCAGGTTTCGTGACACATACCTGTAAACCTAGCACTAGGTGGGGTGGAGGCAGAGAAAAGAGGATCTCAAGTTCAAGACCAGCTTAACCACATTTGAAAAAATGGGTAGGGATGTAACCCAGTAGTTACCTAGCATGCACAAGTCCCTGCATGTGACCGCCAGCACTGTGACTGCAAGCAAAACAAAACACAAAGGTAGCCATTGATTTTTTAACGTGAAGGAAAATACCATCTTATCAAGAGTCAAGTCATGTTTGAGTTTGGCATAAGTTTTAGTGTGCTTGTAATTTGAGAGTAGGTAAGAGTCTATTTTATACATGAGAGAATTTTCACTACAACAGTTAGGTATAGAGTGGGATGACATTCCTTCCAAGCTTGCCAGTCTTAGAGACTCTGGCTTCCCACCTGTAGCCCACATTTATTTCTTCACCATTTGTTTCAGCTCTGTCAGTCTTGTTTCTTGTTCATTTCTTCTCTCATCTTTCCCTTTCATGTTTATGTTTTATTGAAAAGTTTTAAAGCACTTCTGTGAATATGATTTTCTTTAATCCTAACAACCAAATGCTTGTGGAGGTATATGTGGGGAAATTGAGGCTCAGAAATCTGTATATGACTTATGTAAGGTAATATCTTGGAGTCCGAGTCCCAAGTCCAGTGCTTTTCCATTGTACTAGAGGCCTTCCTCTCTTCCAGATCTACTTATGATGGTGCTATGTTTAAAATATAATCATCCTCATTCTGAGTAATGAATGTGTGGCCTGTTTCTAGATTTTATCAAAGGCATCTTCCTAGAAGGGCTATGTGAGTTAAATATTTAAATATAGCATATGTGCATGTGAATATATTTTACATACACTTGAAATCAATTATATACTAAGGAGTTTTTGAAATTTTTAATAGCTTTTGAAGTAATTAGAGCCTTCCTGATATAGGGATATCCAGGCTCTCTAATAATTATCTGTAATTTCTTGTGTTGTTTTAATTACTTAAAATCTGGTGAAGAGAGACAGGACCTAGATACAGAGTTGAAAAAAAATTGTAATGGTCCAAAAATACACTAAAGTGAAGAAAGAAACCAAATGGTTATTTAAACTTAGTTTATTTCCCCCACTGTTCGTCTTTTCTCCAACTCCTGTCTCTGCCAATGAATATACTTGCTGGTAGTTGTTTTTCATTACTTGTTGGTAGTTATGAGGGGCTTGGGATCATGTAAATCTGGTAAATATAATTTCCTCACTCTATACACGATTACTGTTGGAATTAAAACGGTGAAAACAATAAACTTCAGCCTCTCAAAAGTAGCACGCTATATTTTCATATTCTCCAGCCAAATATGCTATTCAGTAAAGGGCATTAGAGGACTGACAGATCATTTTTTAGAGATTGATTGAAATGAAGTTCATGGAGTCATTGCTTTTGAGAGTTAAGAGATACTTTTATTAAAGATATATAACCAGTTCCTAAAATACCCTAATGTAAGGTAGCATTACATTTATTTGAATTTTTATAATGAAAAATAAACTGGAATGGTATACCGTAGAACAATAACAACAACAACAAAAATCTGGGACTTCTGGAACTGAAAAATCCCCTAGTACAGTTAAATCTTCAGAAAAGGTAAGGCAGAGTGGCAAGATCAGCAACTACTAGAGCCATCCATTTGGGAGGGGGGGAGGGGGTTGTGGCTATTCATTTGAGAGAATTACTGTTAGTATTGCCTTGGGAAATCTTCGTAGCACATTGTGTTGTCTCCTGCATAGTTGGGGGGCCAGATGATATAATATTGCACAAGACTCTTTAAGGCATTTCAATGCCCAATTTTCCTGTTTTGTTTTTTTAACCATAGAGTGATTCTCATCAGTTCCGTGTCATGGCAGCTGTCCTTCGCCATTGTTTACTAATCGTAGGTCCAACTGAAGACAAAACAGAAGAATTGCACAGGTGGGTGACCTCTGTGTTGGTGTCTTGGTGAAGTGCATCATCAGTTCTTATTGCCATTATGCATATGATTTTAATTGTTTAATATAAGCATAAGAAAGTGAAAATATTACTGTAAGTCAGGTAAATGGTAAGTCAAAAATTATGCCCTGATGTGGAATTTCCATTCTGTCCTCTTTGACTTTGTAATATTGAGCCCCAACATAAGAAGACAGTTTGGCATTTGTGATATTCAACAATAAAACCCAGAACAATAAAAATGATTCACACAATTATTGAATGTTTTCTGTATATGGCACTGACTGAGCTAAGTGCTTTATAAAAGTTAACTTCTGAGATGGAAATGTAGCTCAGTGGTAGAGTCCTGTTTTATTATCTTTAACAAAGTTTCTAATGAAGAAACTCAGATACAGGAAGAACAAGTATTTTCTCTGAGATGACAGTCTTAATAAATCAAAGTCCTAAGATTTAACCCCTATTTTTGTGTGTGGGTACCAGTCTAGAGGGCCTGGGTGCTGTCCTGAGTTTTTGTGCTCAAGGCTAGAACTCTACTACTTGAAGCTTTTTATAGTTAATTGGAGATAATCTCATGGACATTCCTGCCCAGGCTGGCTTCTAGTCATGATCCTAAGATTTGGGCCTCCTAAATAACCAAAGAGGCCCAGCAAACCTCTACTTCTAATTACTATACTTAATATTCTTACTAATCTCTCTCACTTTCTCTCTAACACTTTTTCTGCCTCTGTGTGTGTGTGTGTGTGTGTGTGTGTGTGGTGTGTGTGTGTGTGTGTGTGTGTGTGTGTGTGTGTGTATGTTACTGGGGTTTGAACTGGGGACCTTATGCTTGCTAGGAAGGTGCTCTACTGCTGAGCCATGTCTATTTTAGGCTTCCCAAAGTTGCTGGAACAATAGCTACAACCCCATGTCTAGCTTCTCTTCAGTTAAGTGAAGTCTCCTGGATTTTTCTTCCTGGGTTTTGGTCTTAACCTCCCACATAGCTTAGTATGAGTAGCATTTGCTACCTTGCCCAGCTATGGTTGAGAAGGAATCTTGAAAACTTTCCTGCCTTCTATCTGACCTTGAGTCTCAGTCTCCCGAGTAACTAGGATTATAGAAATGAGCCATCAGTACTTGGCTGACCAATTTCATTTATAAATATTTACCAAAAAGTGTATCTTAAGCAATGTAATTTTAAAAAACAAAATAAAGAAGCGTAATATTAATGTATATTAAAATATGTGAAATATAGTAAAAATCATTCTAATTATGCAACTTGTCTATTAGAATAGTTAATAGGTTGCTTTTAAAACTATCATTCTTTGGGACTGGGAATATGTACCTCATAGTAGGCCAGTTGGCTAGCATGCACAAAACTATGAGTTTAGTCCCTAAAATAATTAATCTCTGAATAAGAAAATAAGAACTGAATAAGAATTAATGCATTTTCCATTCTCACTATTATAGAGCAAATTTGTAGTAACAGAAATCTGACTTTATGATGACTGTGCTTTATTCTACAAAAATATAACTAATATTTTGAACAACTCAAAACTTAATGACTTTGGCATTAACTCTGTTTTCTGAAGAAATTAGCATGGGGTTTGTTAGTAGAAATTACCCTTGAGCACTTAAAATACCCAATTTTCCAAAATATAGCTTACATAAAATTTTTACAGAAGCATATCTATTGAATAAATGAAACCAACTCTTAATTATGGTTTTTCAGTCAAATCCATATTATTTTAGTTATGTTCAGAGGCATGTTTATGTTGTACTGAATTTGTACATAGGTTATCTTTATATATGCTCTGCATGAGTTTTCAAGGTTTTAGTTTCACGATTGAAAAACACAAATTCTAAACTGAGCATGCTGATATGGAGGCTTCTGGTAGCAGCACTCAGAAAGTAAAGGCAAGAGGATCACAAGTTCAAGGCCATCCTGGGCTACATAGCAAGCTCAAGGCCAGTTTGGTCTACATTGCATCCCCAAAAAAGTAAAACTTTTCAGCAGCTGTAGATCAAACATTCCTTTAATTTTCTTGAGCTGACTCATTAAAAGAATTGGATTACCTGTAATAAAATATATCCTAAAAGGATTTTAAGTAATGTTACCCACCACAATTTGTTTTGATAATCAAGAGATACCAGTAATCTAAACACTAAAACTAAAAGAAAATTGGCTTATAAGTCCAGAAGTGAATTGACTCTTTTGGAAATCACATACGCTAAATGAAGTTGTCATACCAAGGATGTGAGGAGAAAACATTTTGACAAGAGTGTTGGCTAGTCACAGGTGCACTGCAAGGATTTCTCCGAAGAATAAATTGAAGACCTTAACATATCACCCAGAATTAGTCAATAAAAAAAACACATAAAGATTTTTCAACCAGAATTTTAAAGTTACATTTATTTAATTTTCCTTTGTGATACTACCTTTTCTCCTTAAATTTGCCTTTATGTTAAGGTGCTTTGGTTTAAAAAAAAACAAACCTATTAGTTTCACTATAGATACAGAATTGAATGTCTTATACAGAAATATTGAATACCTAGTGCCACAGACAGTGTTACAAGTATTTCTCAAAGGCTTTCTTGGGAGACTGAGGTTGCTGCTGACTTAACAGTTTGTCTGGAGTGGCCCTGCATGGCCCTTTAATAAGAATTAAAGTGATTAGTGTTATTTTGAGCAGTAATGACTCTAAGCTAATCCACTTAAATAGAAAACTGCACCAACCTCAAGGGCAATTTTAGGAACTTACTAAATTGTTAAGTCTATTAAAATCTTCTTTATACCTACCCCGAAAACAGATTCTGTGTGTGTGTGTGTGTGTGTGTATCTATTGTGTACATGTATAAGGAATAAATTAATCTTTTAGAAAAAGAATGTATCAGTGTCAAATTTCTCATTCTTAAAATGTTACTTTAGGACTGGGATGTAGCTCAGTGGCAAAGTGCTTGCCCGGCAAATACAACATCCTGGGTTCGATTCCCAGTACCAAAACAGAAAAAAAGGCCAAAGAAAAAAAAAGTTATTATACAACTTTATGTTTTGCCCATTTGATCTGTCGTAAGGAAAAAGGTAATGTTCCAAGTAGTCTTGAATAGACTAGTCTATGGCCTGCATTTCAAATCCAAATGAATGTGATGCTTAATGAGAGGTTGCTGAAGCCCCCTCTCACTGGCACTACGTAATCTCTTAGTAAATGAAAGGTGCTGCCGATGCTGTTCCTGCCATATTACCTCTGTCACTATTACTTTTAGATATTCAGTTGTAGCTTTTAGATCTTTTTAAAGTTGTTTTCTTGATCCGATATCTTGTGTAAGAACTTACTTCTCTGTTTACTCTGTGACCATGTAAAGACGTCTGCTGTCTGTTATTATTTCTTTCTGCAGCCAGGTGCATGCTTTGTGATACATATGTTAGAAGCATGTCAGTGTATTAAAAGAGTCAAATAATAGATTGGCAACTTTCTTACTGGTGTGTTTTCTCTCTAAGGAAGTTCTGTTTTACTTTTTCAGAAAAGTCAGGAGGGCATAGACATAGAGATAAAAATGAGTTATCTCACCAAGATAGCAGACCTTGACCTTCATTTCTACTAATCAACCTTTTAATAGTTTTTTTGTTTGTTCTATATTGTTTCTTTTTTATCCATACATATGGCAACAAGAAGGTTTTTGGCGTTATCCATCTTTTTTTTTGCTACTTGAAAGGACATTGTAATCTTATTTGCCTTAAAGTATTTTAGCACTTTTCCATAATTAATAAGCTTATATATAAATACTTAGCCCCCAAAAGCTGCATGTGGATATGGTTTATTTGGGGAGAAAAGGAGGTAGAGGAGAGGAGAAGATGAGATCAGATCACACCCACATGTACACCAATCCTGGGGCTTGAACTCAGTGCCCAAGCACTGTCCTTGAGCGTCTTTTGCTCAAGGCTAGTACTCTACCACTTGAGCCACAGCTCTGCTTCCAGTTTTTTTTTTGTGATTAATTAGAGATAAAAGTCTCACAGATTTCTGCCTGGGCTGGCTTTGAACCTCGATCCTCAGATCCCAGCCTCCTGAACAACTAGGATTATAGGCATGAGCCACCAGCGCCTGCTGACTTAATTTCCTTTTGACATTTAATCTAGTTGTTTTATCCATCAAGTACATTGACATCTATAAAGTTTTGTTGCTGTTTTTTGTTCAGACTAATTCATTTTTTCCTCACATAACTTAAAAGAGGACAGTTTAGCACCTAACACCTCATTATAATGAGGCTTTTTTTTACAACTGTTTAATTGTGGTAAAATAGAGATAAAACTTAGCATCTTAACAATTTTAAATGTACAATTCAGTGTTATTAAATAGATTTATCATCACCACCATTCATCTTTTCTCACCTTGTAAACTTTATTCCTATAAACAGTAACTTCTCTTTCCTCCCTTTTCCTGGCTTCTGGTAAGCACCATTCTATCTAAGCACTTTCTATCCAAGAATTGACTATCCAATAGGTCTCCTGTATAAAAGTATACAAGACTTATCTGGTGACTGGCTTTTTACTCATAGAAAAATACCCTCAGGATTCATCAATGTTGCAACATGTGATTACATTTTCCTTCTCTTTTTAAAGGTAGAATAATATTCCATTTGTATACATATAATCCATAGGTCCTTATCCTTATGTGTATCAGTGACACATTTTAACTGTTGATAATGTGGAAGCATACCTGCTATGAACAAATCATACAAGAACTTCTTCAACCCCTTGCTCTCAGTTATTTTGCATCCATACCTAGAAGTGAAATGCTAGGTCATGTGGTAATTTCGTTTCTAGTTTTTTGAGGACCCACTATAATGTTTTCAACAGGTATTGTATTGTTTTTCATTTCTACCATTAGTGTGGTAAGCATTCCAGTTTCTCTTTATCCTTGCCAACACTTGTCATAGTCTGGGTTTGGGATTGGTTTTGATTTTTATAGTAGCAATCCTATGGCTATGAAGTAGTATCTCGTTATAGTTGTAACCTACATTTCCCTAGTGATTACTTATGGTGAGCATCTTTTTGCATGCTTGTTAGCCATTTGCATGTGTTCTTTGGAAACTGTGTGTGTGTATGCCTGCCCTGGGGCTTGAACTCAGGACTGTCCTTGAGCTTTTGTTCTTGAGCCACAGCTCCACTTCCAGCTTTTTGGGGTGTTAATTGGAGATGAAGTGTCACAGACTTCTCTGGATGGGCTGGTTTCAAACCACAATAGCCAGATCCCAGTCTCCTGAGTAGCTAGGGTTATAGGAGTGAGCCACCAGTGTCCACCTTTTAGAAACTATTCAAACTTAAAAATTGTAAATTTTTCATAAAGTCCTGTCTATGGTTTTTTTTTTCTTTTGTTGCCTATCTTTGGTGTCATATCTAAGAAATTATTGCCAAATTCAAGTCTTCTGGAGCTTTTATGCTATGTTTTCTTCTATAAGTTTTATTCCTACATGTAGGTCTTTGAACTGCAGCTGAGCACTGAACTAGGTGCCCCAAGGACTCTATAGTGGACACCTAAGTGGGGAGACAGACATAAATATTATGAAAAGTGTAAGAACAATTCTAGGCAAGAGTAGAAAGAGATCACAAGATAGGTTTTTGTTTTTTGTTTTTGTGCTGGTCATGGGGCTTGAATGCAGGGCCTGAGCACTGTCCGTGAGCTTTTTTGCTCATAGCTAGCACTCTACCACTTGAAGCACAGCTCCTTCCAGCTGTGTGTGTGTATGTGTGTGTGTGTGTGTGTGTGTGTGTGTGTTTAATTGGAGTGAGAGTCTCCTAAATGTATGTAAACAGATGAATGGATAAAATATATGTGTGTATGTATTTCATGTATATATGTATATACACATAAATATATTATTCATCCCTTAAAAATAAAAATTCTAGCCAGGCGCCAATGACTCATACCCGTAATCCTAGCTACTCAGGAGGCTGAGATCTGAGGATCACAGTTTGAAGCCAGCCGGGGCAGAAAAGTCTATAAGACTCTTATCCCCAATAAACCACTCAGAAAAGAAAAAAAAAGGAAGTGTCACTATGGCCCAAGTGGTAGAGCACTTAGAAGCTCAGGGACAGCACCCAAGCCCTGAGTTCAAGCCCCAGGACTAGCTAAATAAATAAATAAAAGATAAAAGATAAAAATTCTATAATTTTCAGTAATGTAGATGGATGTGGAAGACATAACACATTTAACTAAGCCAGGGCTGGGAATATGGCCTAGTGGCAAGAGTGCTTGCCTCATATACATGAAGCCCTGGGTTCTATTCCTCAGCACCACATATCTAGAAAATGGCCAGAAGTGGCTCAAGTGGCAGGGTGCTAGCCCAGGGACAGTGCTCAGGCTCTGAGTCCAAGCCCCAAGACTGGCAAAAAATAAAATAAAATTTAAATTTAAATAAATAAATTTATCTGGTGCAAGCCAGATACAAAAGGACAAAGACTGCATGATTCCACTTTTTATGGGGAATTGACAGTAATGAAACTTACAGAAGCAGATAACACAGTAGTGGTCACCAAGAGCTGAGATGGGTGGAGCATGGGCTGGCCAGAGGGAACAGGCATAGGATACAAAGTTTCAGTTCTACAATGAATAAAGTCTAGAAGACTCTTTTACTGTACAAAATAGTCTGCAGTTGACATTACTACTGTTCTGCATACTTCAAATTTGCTTTAGGAGTAGATCCTCTGTGAAGTATTCTTAACCACCAAATAAAAAGATTATTTTAAAGTTTTCTAAACAAAAAGAACAGAACAGAAATCTTTCAGAGCTCTTAAGGTTTGTTTCAATCAACTATCCAGTCTTGAAATTAGATAACTAAGCTCCAAATTAAAAAAAAAAAAAAAAGATGCATTTAGCCAGGAAGAGTTGCTACTGCTACAACTTAGCATGCTTCTGACTGTCATTTGGTGTTAAATCACTGCTTAGTGCAATGATTGATGGAGGACTAGATTTTAGGTGCCCTTCCTTCCCACAGCTAACAAGGCTTTAATCAGGGCATTAAGGAGCTCTAAATAGGCCTTGCTTTTTAATTTGCATATCAGGAGGGGGCTGGGAGCGTGAGCTGGAGGATGTCATGTTGCAGTGATTAATGATCTCTAGGAAGCTGAAAAGGAGAGAGTAATATACACAGTATTTCTACCCCCTGGAGTAGGAATGCAAACACCATTGTGCAAATCTGTGCATAGTCACTGACTTCCTGGTAGCTGGAGAATTTCATACACTCTTCTACCACAAATAAAACTGTCAAGAGAAGTGACAAAGCTCAAAAAGCTGGCCTTCCTTACTTAAAAAAAGAATAGCACAAACACAGTGAGCCAGAAAATTAATTTTGTAGTTATTTGGGAACTGAGTTATTTAATAACAAATGAGAAAATGGGAACTTTTCTTGAAAAGCCTAAAACCTCCAAATATTTGTTGATGCCAATCCAACACTACATTTAGTTTTTTAAATTTGCTGAGTTCCTAGAAACTGTTTACTTTAAATGAATTTAAAAGGGAAACATTCCTTTGTAATGAAATAACCCATCCTAAACTTCTCAATCTGGTGCCTGTGGTAGATTTAGAGAATCAGACTGTTAAGGAACTCCAGAGCCTTTTATTGCCTTTTATTAAGGGAGGAAAAAATCCTAACTTTTCAGAATGGCTTGTAGTTTTCCAAAGTGCAGTTCTTTCTCTATGTCTTTTTCTCTTTTTCTCGTTCTCCCTTCCTTTCTCTCCCTCCTGTCCCCCTGTCCCCCATGAATCTAGGGTATTTACTAACAATTTCCAAATGCTTAAGTCAGAAGCAAATCATTTTAAGACTAGAATAAACTTCAAGGTTTGCAGAAATCATGAAAAAGAAATTTGGAAGAAAGTATTATTTCAGTAACCTTGGAATAGTTACAAATAACCAAATTTAGAGACTTTATGTAATAATAATAGCAGCGGCAGCCGCAGGCTTTTGTGAAAACATCCAAATTACTTGTAATTTGTCAGGAATTATTTATTCATAAAACTTACTCAATTATTTTTGCCTACAGTTTATTTACTTTTTGTGCCAGTACCAGGGCTTGAACTCAGGGCATAGGCTCTGTTATTAGCTTTTTCCACTCAAGGTTAGCACTCTACTACTTGAATCACAACTCCACTTCCAGCTTTTTGGTGGTTAAATTAGAGATAAAAGTCTCATGGGCTTTACTGCTTGGGCTGGCTTGAACTGTGATCTTTAGCTCTCAACTTCCTGAGCAGCAAGCATTACAGGCACAAGCCATCGGCACCTAGCCATATTTATCCATTACCAGTCATTGTTCTGCATCGTCTAATTTTTTAAATGGATTTCTTGCTGATTTTATCTTTCCATAATGTAACAAGAGAGGACATATTTATCTGTGGAGAAATAGAGCCTCACTTCAAGGTAAAGGAAAGAGAAGCCTTTATTTTATATTTGTATTTTTTTTATTTTTCTGTTTATGTTTTAGGATGTCACTATGATCTAAATTGATTTTTACTACTATGGTCTAACTTAAAACAGCATCAAATGGATTAAGCCCGGAGTTTAGTTTCCAAGTGGTTAGACTTTTAAATTGCATTTGCAACAGTTTATTTTTAATCAGGATGTGGTTATTTTTAGACCTGCCTCTCTGTCACTAGGAAATGTAATGCCTGTCTTTCCATTGTTGTTTATCAGGAAGTTCTGAGGTACAGGCAATTAAGATTAGTTAGCATAGAACAGTACCTCTCTTTTTAAATAAAAATATGAAATAATTCATGGAGGAAAATGTGCTCATTGAGAACATTTCTAATTTTGAAGTTGTTAGTGTGATTTTAATCTCTGTACACTGAACAACAGAACAAGGTTTTTCGAGAAGGCCAGAAATACAAGGCATGGGTTCCCCCTACTGGTGTGCATCCCAGGCTTATGAACTCCTTAAAGTATAGCAGAAAGGCCTAAGGGACTGAGATTAGAAATAGCTGTGTTGGCCTCGTTTGAAGAGACCTGATGATAAGAAGGGGAAAAATAGCACCATTTCCTTTTTTTCTACATATGCCTTTAGAAAAAAAAAATTGGATGATTTAAAAATTGTATTTTGCACAAAACTCAATCCTGCAATGTTTGGTTTTTTTTATGTTGTTGCCTCTGTGATAAGCTGCTTATATGCATTGCTTCTCAAATGCTTTATGTTGTAATCTAAGGAAGAATAAAACACCAATGGATCCACGAAAGGATTAAAACCCCCAGAAGAAAATGCAAAGCTTTAGCATTATTGTCAAAATAAAATCAAAGAACTAGCTTTAAAGCTCACTAATTCCCATTTTAGCAGTTCAGATAGTGACATGACATCATGTGACTCTGCCTGTCCATTTAACATCTGGTCTTACTAATTTGTCCTGTGTGTTTTGAGACTGTCCTTTATTTTTTGCCTCTTAGTAAATGCCAAGTAATATTAATGGCTTATTTTGAAAAAGAAAAATTTTAATTGATTCCTTAAAAATCATCACTGAACTTCTTATTGTGTTTGCATTTTAAAGGACTAGTCAATCAAATTAAAATATTGTATTTCTAAATTGCTTTTCAGCAATGCAGTCAACCTTTTAAGCAATGTTCCGGTCTCTTGTCTGGATGTTCTCATTTGTCCATTAACCCATGAAGAAACAGCCCAAGAGGCAACAACTCTAGATGAACTGCCCAGTGATAAAACAACTGAGAAAGAAACGATTTTGAAAAACAATACCATGGTATACAATGGTATGAATATGGAGGCCATTCATGTTTTACTCAATTTTATGGAGAAGAGAATAGACAAGGTAAGGCTAACAAAATGGAAATTTGGGGAAGATGTTTCTAAAGAATGTAAATGTGGAATGCTTACAAACACAAACCAGTGAGATATTCACATCTCAGCTTTATTTTATACCCAATTGGTTGCATAATTTTACTTTTTAAAGTATTTTATTGCAATGTACGATAAATAGCAGAATTTTAATGTAATGTACGATAAATAACAGAAACCATATAGGCTTATTTGTTTAATGCCAAAAATTGTGTTCATGTAAGACCAAATTTGTGACTAGTGCCTGAAAATAGATGAAAACTTCCCCACTCTTCTTTGTACTTTTTAAATGTTCGGAGTAAAGCACACTCCACCCACAAACATGACAAATACTTGGGAAAATACCTTTAAAGATACATATTTTTAATCCTTTTTTTTTTTTAAAGTTTTCACTTGCGAATCTTCTCTAGGCTGTCTCTCACTGTGTTTGGTGACTGTGCTAAAAGGTAGCGGGATGATATAGGTGGGTCACCTAGACTTTCACCTCACTGAAGCATGTTGGCTGAGCCTGGGTACATTCTGGAAAATGGAGGACAGTCCAGAAAAGATAAAAACTGATAGTAAATATGAAAATATCTTAAAAAATAGAAATACTATTAAAAATAGTTTTAAACATAGTTTGTCAACTAATAGTACTCCCCCCCCAAAAGTATCCTTATGCTCCAATTAAAGGAGAAAAATATACTTTTAAAACTGAACTAATTAACATGTATGGTTTCCTCCATAGGGAAGCAGCTATAGAGAAGGTCTGACTCCAGTTCTCAGCCTGTTAACAGAATGTTCTCGAGCCCATCGGAACATCAGAAAATTTCTCAAAGATCAGGTAAAACTATTAAATCTCAAAGTTAATGTCTTTATGTGTTTAACTAGCATAGTATTAATTAATCCAGTTCTTATACAGTGGGTGTTTTTCCAGAAAATCAGAAATCCATAAAAGTTTTAATCTTGCCAAGAATCCAATCAAGAAATAAGTGATCTTGTATATTTTTTGAGTCACACATGCACTTATCCAACAAATGTCTTTTGACATCTACTATGTGCTATGTTCTAAGTATTGCTCTGAATATTAAACAACAGACAAATTTTTACACTGGTAGACTTTACAGCACAGTGTATGATTCGGTAAAATATAGAATATACTGGCAGAAAACGCTGAGTGTTTTGAAGAAAGATTAAAATAGGCTAGAAGAAAGACTTCAAGGGAAAGCTTCCCTGAGGCAATGACATTTGAGCAGAAAGTTGGATAAGTAAGAAGGGTCTCTGAGAATGTCTGGAAGACACATCTTCAAGAGTCTAAGTCCCTGAGGTGAGAGGCCGTTTTGGTATGCTTAAAAAATAACAACAGCAAAAAAGCAATTGCGACCTGGGCAACTCAGGCTGGCCTTAACTCATTCTTGTTTGTGGCAGAGATTACAGAAATAGACCACTATCCTCAGCTTCTCTCTCTCTCTCTCTCTTTCTCTCTTTATAAAGACACCAGTACTTAATCTTGGGACTCTACCTAAAAGACCTGGCCAATTGTAATCACCTCCCAAAAATCCCAACTCTAAGAACTGTAATAGTTTATTAAATTTCCATCCTTTTAATACCTCAGAGTGGGGATTAAGTTTAATAATCAGTCGTTAGAGAAAAACATTCAGACCACATCTATCCAAACTATAACATTCTACTACTAGTCCCAAAGTTCATATCCTTCTTACAATGCAAAATGCAGTCTCTCTATCCCCAGTAGTGCCAGATTTTAACTTGTTCCATCATTAATTCAAAAGTACCAAGCCAGATGTGGTAGTATACTTCTATAATCCTAGCACTCAGGAGGCTAAATCAGGAGAATCATGAGTTCAAGACTAGCTTGGACTAAAATCAAGAAACTATCTCAGAAACCAAAAAGAAGGCCAGGCATGGTGATACACACCTATAAACCTAGCTATTTGAAAGGCAGACATCAGGAGGATTTCTGAGGTTCAAGGTCAGTCCAAGTAAGAAATTGGTGAGGCTCCATCTTAGTAAACAAATATGGGCATGATAGTTCACACCTATAATCCAGCTACATGAAAGGTGTAGGCCAGAGGACCACTACCTAACGCCTTTTTCTTTAGGGGAAAAAGAATGTCTAAAGCAAAAAGAGACTGGAGGGTGTAGCTCAAGTGGTAGTTTCCTGCCTAACAAGTAGGAGGCCCTGCCTAACAAGTACGAGGCCCTAAGTTCAAACTTGGTATCAGAAAGAAAAAAGTACAAAGTTTTATCCAAGGCAGACTTATAGCACAAAACCAAAATGAGCTAAATTGTTCCAGTGTACAGTGGTGGAACAGAAACAGTTTAAAAGCAGAGAGCTTTCAGCTGTTACAGTACCAACCTCACTCCTGGTGCTAATTTTCTAATTAGACTGATTTTTTCATTACTGTGGTAAAACATCTAAGGCAAGTTGACTTAATAAGGAAAACTGATTTAGCCATGAGACACAGGGCAAGACACCATTAGCGTTGGCTTAGCTCTGGTGAAGACCACATGACATTTGACAAGAGATGGAAACCATATTTCAAAACAGAAAGCCAGAGAGGGTCGTGTTGAGCTGGTTTTTATAACGACTTGCTCTCATGAGAGCTCAAGATATCTTAATGCCTTTTGAGGCCAGTTCCTCAGTGACCTAAGGACTTCTCTCTAACGCCAACCAGTTAAGGCTCTCATTACCTATTGGCACCGAGGAATCAAGATCTCAACACATGAGCCCCTGAAGGGTGCACACTCCATGCTCAGAGTATAATACAGAAATATATAAAAACCAACTTTCCTTAAAGAAGGTTCATAGGGCCTGGTTTATGTAGAAAGCACTTGTTATGGTTTGGATGTCATTTGACACCTAGGAATCTTGGTCCTGAGAATGGATGATGTAAACCTTTTTAAGAGGTAGGGCCTGGAGCCAGATGTGGGTGGCACATACCTGTAATCCTAACTCCTCAGGAGGCTGAGATCTGAGGATCACAGTTCAAAACAAGCCCAGGCAGGAAAGTTCTTGAGGCTCTTATCTCCAATTAACCACCAGAAACCAGAAGTGGTGCTGTGGCTCAAAGTGGTAGAATGCTAGCCTTGAGCACCAAGGCTCAGGGACAGCTTCTAGGTCCCTAGTTCAAGCCTCAAAACAACAACAAAAAAAAAAAAAAAAAAAGAGGAAGGTCCTTAGGTCCTTAGAGTATCCCTCTGGAGGGATTAAGGTAGCCCTTGAAGGATCCTGGAGCTTTTGCAAGAACAAGTTATTATAGAAGCTCAACCTTTAAACCAATGCATGGTTGGCCTCCTCCAACACACCCCTTTACCATATTATACCAATTCTCCTTGGGCACTCAACAGAAGTTGAACTGTGGGTGTGGAGAGGAAAGCCATCTGATCTAGGGCTTTGGACCTCCAGAACTCTGAACAAAATAAACCTCTTTTCTTCATACAGTTTCATAACCAGTTTCAAGTATTTCCTTATGGTAATAGAAAACATGCTAACAGAATACTTAATAAAAAATATTTGAGTTGATTTGTTTACCCTCCGGTCAACAAATATACATTGAGCACCTATACAATATGCTGGGCACTGGGAAGAGAACAGTAAGCAAAAAATACATATCTGCACCAGTGGAATTTCGATGAAAAGAAGTACACAGTAAATCAAGTGCCAAGTGGTAGTCATAGTTGGGGAAAGAGGAGAAAGAGGACACTAACGGTTATTGAAAGGGCAGTCAGAGATTATCTCATGTAAGTGACACCTAAACAGACCTGAAGAAAGTAAGAAAAAGAATCGTACACATAGTTTTAGGAAGAGAGTTTCTGGGCAAATGGAACAGCAAATGCAAGGACATGACGCAGGAAAGTTTAAGGAACTCCATGGAGGATGAGGTGGCTATAGTAGCATAAATAAGCATGATAGCAGAAATTAATTCAGAGGAGTAGCAGGAAGCCTGATTATATAGAACCTTGTAAGGAAGCTGAGAGAACCTTGCCTTTTCCTGTGAGTGAGATGAGAAGTCATGGGAACTAGAGGATCTGACTTATAAAAGACTCTATCCTAGGGCTGAGAAGGTGGCCTAGCAGTAGAGTGTTCGCCTGGCATGCATGAAGCTCTTCCTCAGCACCACATAAACAGAAAAGGCCGGAAGTAGTGCTGTGGCTCAAGAGATAGAGTGCTAGCCTTGAGCAAAAAGAAGCTCAGGGACAGTGCCCAGGCCCTGAGTCCAAGCCCCAGGACTGGCAAAAAAAAAAAAAGACTGTCCTAGCTACTAGGTAGAGAATAAATCATAGACAACCAGGTTGGAAGCATGGAACAAACATTTCACAGGCTGCAATGAGTGAGTCTAACCAAAAAAATACTAGTAGCTTGGACTTGGTGACACTGGAGGAGCTAATAAGGAGTGGTTGGATCATGGCTGTTTCTCAAGGGCAGGCAACATAATTTGCTGGTGAACGAATGTGGGGCAAAAAAAAAAAAAAGAAGAGTCGAGGGTATTTCTAAGTTTCTTGTACTTAGCAGTTAGAAAAGTGAACTTTCAGTTTTTAAGGAGATGAAAAACTGTAGGAGAAGCAGGTCTGTTGGGAAGAGTCCCATGTAGAACATGCCAAGTGTGAGAAGCTTTAAAGTCTGGAAGTTAGAAACAGTAGAATATTGCTTACTAAGGAGTTAGGGAGAAGATGGAGAGTTACTATCCAAAAAGTGATTATAGTCTAGAGATCTATACAGCATTGCACCTGTAGTATACACTGGATTATGTGCATAAGAATTTGCCAAGAAGATTAAAAGAAAGGAAACCAAAGAGTGAATCAGAATTGGCATTTTAACAAGATCCATGCATATTTATTTGGCAAGCAGTGTCTTGAGAAGCATTAATGTGAAGGTTAAAAAGATAATTTCATGACATTTTGATTTGCCCTGTAATCAGCCTATAAGCGAGGTGGCAACATACTGAATATTGTATTATGCCAAGTATTCTCTCTGTACACTCACCCATAGATATAATCATAATTAAAATGGAAGTAAGCCATTTTAATATAATTTCTGAGCAGGCACCAGTGGCTCACACCTGTAATCCTAGCTACTCCGGAGGCTGAGATCTGAGGATCACAGTTCAAAGCCAACTTGGACAGAAAAGTGTTAGCCACTCAGAAAAGCTGGAAGTTGTGCTGTGGATCAAGTGGTAGAGCACTAGCCTTGAGCACAGAGGCTCAGAAACAGTTCCCAGGCCCTGAGTTCATGTCCTAGGACCAGCAAAAAAAAAAAAAATTATACCCATAATTTCTTTTGTTATTTTAATCTATTATTTTCTATAGCCCTTTGTAAAATATAATACATTTCTGTTCAGTGATTTTTTTTTTAAAAGAAGCTCTCAATATCAGGAAAGAAATCAATAGGAAATACAATTTGGAAATGGAGGATGCAAACACTGTATAAAGTCATAAAACTGGATGAGACCACCAATGGTAGGAGTAGACATAATAAAGAAAAATTCACTGATCAAGTTGCATTGTACTTATAAACTGATACATTAAATTGACCCCTTGTGCAACTACTTAAAGATAATAAAATGAATAAAATGCATCATTGCCAGGGGAGGGGGAAAATTACTAAAGAATTCTGCCCTTGAGTATTCCAACATTTATAAGACAGGAAGAGAAGAGAATTAGCAAAAGCGACTGAGACAAAGACTAGTCAGATGACAGGAAACCAGAGCAAGTATTGTCATATGGATAGACAAATGAGTGAGCAAAGAAACAAGTTACATTAAAAATTAACCCGTTAAGGTTAAGATAGATGTGAGTCATTTTATTACCTTCTTTGCAGGGTTACTGTGAGCACTGTAAATAATGTGTCACAACAGCTGACACGTACAAAATACCCATTAATTACAGATTAAATCTCTCTCTCTCTCTCTCTCTCTCTCTCTCTCTCTCTCTCTCTCTCTCTTGCCAATCCTGGGATTTGAACTCCAGGCCTGAGCACAGTCCCTGGCTTCTTTTTGCTCAAGGCTAGCACTTTACCACTTGAGCCACAGCCCAACTTCCAGCTTTTTCTATATATGTGGTGCTGAGGAAGAAAACCCAGGGCTTCATGTATACGAGGCAAACACTCTACCACTAGGCCATATTCCCAGCCCTAATATCTCTTATTCTTAACCATTAATTACAGATTAAATATCTCTTATTCAAAAACTTGGTATTAGAAGTATTTCAGATTTAGAATCTTTTAGATTTTGTATTTGCAGAGATACCTAATGAGATATCTTGTTAATGGGGTACAAGTCTAAACACAAAATTCACTGTGTATTATATAGACCTTATAAACCTTGCCAGAAGGTAATTTTATACAATATTTTTAGTGTATCTTCATTTGACTGCCACCTGTCACATAATATAAATTTATATATGGAATTTTCCATTTGGGACATCATGTCTGCTTTAAAAAAAATAGTGCCCATATAAGAATAATTCTGCCCATGTAAGAATTTACTTTAATACTTTCTAAAAGTAGAGACTTTCCTTCATAAATAGGTTTTGTACTTTCTTACCAACCCTGTCTGAAACATGAAGGCATCTGCCTTAACATCAAGAGAATATATTTGACCAGCAGGTACTTGTACTTAGGTAAACTCTACCCTTTAATTTTTAGTAAATTGATAAATGGTTTTAAAATCCCACCTCCCCCCCCCCCAAAAAAAAAGAAACTTTCAGATTTTGGAGCATTTCAGATTTTCAAGTTAGGGATGCTTAACCCATAATAGTGATTTTTATCATAAAATTAAAAAACTTGAAAGCTTAAGTGCAAAATTTTTTAAGTAAATACTGAAAATGCTGTCAGACTGAAAAAAAAAAGGAAGAGACCACATTGTCTTAGTATTAAGGGCAACTATAGAAGAAAAAGAAAGTTGCATTGATGTTAAAATGAATTTTGATGGGGTCAAGAAGAGGTATTGTGGGAGTTGAGTGAAAATTCAGAAGTGCTTTTAGGAGAGTTTGGTGACATACACAGGTGAGGTTTCTGGTCTAATGAAACCTCAGTACTGCCATGAAACTACTAGAGAACTGTGTGTTTCTATTTATTTTTATTTTATTATTATTTTTTAGTCTTTCATTATACTTTCTTTTTTTCTTTATTGTCAAAGTTTGATACAGAGGGGTTACAGATTCATATGAAAGGCAGTGAGTACATTTCTTGTTCTACTTGTTACCTCCTCCCTTATTTCCCCCCTCCCCCCTCCCCCTCTCCCTCCAAGAGTTGTGCAGTTGGTTTACACCAAATGGTTTCTAAGTGTTGCTTTTTGGATGGTTTGTCTTTTTGTTCTTTGTCTCTCGATTTTGGTATTCCCTCTCTCTTCCCTAGTTCTGTTACCTGTATCAGACAATATCCAGGGTACTCAGATGTAGTACAGTGGTAGCGAGGGTATACGCACAGGAAGGGCTACAAGAGAAACAAAACTAGACAGACCACTCAGTCAAACAAACAGACAAGGAAAAAGAGAAAAAAAGTAGTATGAGTTTGCATAGCATGTTGAGAATAATTACAACAGTGGTATAACTCTTTTTTCTGTAATTTGGAGTTCATTTCACTTGGCATCTTATGTGGTCACATATGGGTGTAGTTATTGGGGTATTTTGGTCTTCTACCATGACTAGCCTATTCCTATACTAGCTATTCCCTATGAGGGACACCATAGGGTTTATGTTTCTTTGGGTCTGGCTCACTTCACTTAGTGTGATTTTTTTTTTTCCAAGTGCTTCCATTTCCTTATGAATGGGGCAGTGTCATTCCTTCTGATGGAGACATAGAATTCCATTGTGTATATGTACCACATTTTCCTGATCTTCTGAGGGGCATCTAGGTTGGTTCCATGTTTTAGCGATGACAAGTTGTGCTGCAATGAACATAGTTGTGCTGGTGGCTTTACTGTGGTCTTGCTTGTAGTCTTTTGGGTAGATGCCCAAAAGTGGGGCTGCTGGGTCGTAGGGGAGCTCTATGTTTTAGCCTTCTGAGGAGCCTCCACACTGCTTTCCAGAGGGGTTGAACAAGTTCGCATTCCCACCAACAATGTAGTAGAGTTCCCTTTTGGCCACATCGATTTATTTTTATTTTATTTTGGTGCTAACCTGTATTTATTTTTAACTTTTTCTCAGTTTTACCAAACGAAGCCCAGTACACATTGAAAGACTGATGAGTTGTATGCCTCCATTCTCACTCCAGTTTCCTTCATCGATGATGTTTTTTTCATTTGTGCCATCAGGTCTTACCACCTTTGAGGGATGTGACAAATCGACCTGAAGTTGGCTCCACTGTGAGAAATAAGCTGGTGCGCCTCATGACACACGTTGACCTTGGAGTCAAGCAAATTGCTGCTGAATTCCTTTTTGTCCTTTGCAAAGAAAGAGGTAGGTTAAACTCTCTTTTCCCTCTGTTGTTTTTTTTTTTTAAATCTTTTGGGCACAGTTTGAGACAATTCCAGTTGCTAGTGATCATCACTCTACTCTTTTTCAAAGCATTGATTATTTTTTACTTACTGTGGTTTATGACAGTGCTGGGGTTTAAACCCAGAGCTTGCAGTTGCTACACTCATGCTATACAACTTGAGCTACACCTCCAACCCTTTTTACTTTTGCTACTTTTCAATAGGATTTCACATCTATTCCTGGGCTTTTGTGAAACTCAGTTCTAATATTTATGTTTGTCACCTAGGTAGGATGACAGTTGTGCACCATGATGCCCAGCTTTTTATTGGTTGATATGGAAGATCATGAACTTTTTGCTGAGGGTTAACTTCAAACCTCAGTCCTCTCGATCTCAGCTTCTTGGTAGCTAGGATGACAAGTGTGAGCCATTGCGCCCAGCTTAAAAGCAGCAATGTTAAAACACTTTTAGAGCCAGGTATGGTGGCTCACATCTATAATTCCAGCTCTCAAAATACAGAGTTTAGGAGGGCTGAGGTTCAGACTGATCCAGGCAAAAAGCATGAGACTGGGGCTGGGGATATAGCCTAGTGGCAAGAGTGCCTGCCTCGGATACACGAGGCCCTAGGTTCGATTCCCCAGCACCACATATACAGAAAACGGCCAGAAGCGGCGCTGTGGCTCAAGTGGCAGAGTGCTAGCCTTGAGCGGGAAGAAGCCAGGGACAGTGCTCAGGCCCTGAGTCCAAGGCCCAGGACTGGCCAAAAAAAAAAAAAAGCATGAGACTAAATCTGAAAAATAACTAAAGCAAAAAGGGCTGGGCGTGTGACTCAAGTAGTTAAGCACCTGCCTAGGAAGCACGGGTACTTATTAGGTACTAGTACTTCAATTGCTAATACTATCAAATAAGTACATACATAAATGCATTTACATGTTTCTGAATTTATTAAGACATTCAGAGACAGGTAAATTACCAAATGCACATGCATGTAAACTTTGCCTCCTGTGTTTTTACCCCCACTTATAATATTGATGGGACAAAACCTTGAGCCATTATGAGAAGTCTTCCTAATAATTTTGATACTATTTTGATAACCAGGCACATACCTGGGTCAGTTACTATTATTCCTTTTGAAATTATAGTTCATTAAAATTTAGTTTCTTTACCAAGTTTTTTAACTAGTAGTCATATGAGCTGCATAATCCACCAAATAGAAATACAAATATTTATGATATGCATCTTTGGTAACAATCTTCAAGAAATTAAAGAGAAATTTAAAAATAATTACTACAGTGTAATAAAGACTACTCTTATAAGTACGTATAAAGTGATTATAGACCCAACAACTGAAAGTAGTCCTAAAGTTATATGAATTACTTGTTCTATAAAAGTCTAATTCTCCAAATGAGCAGCTTTATTCACGTATCCCCACCAATTTCTCCTTGTTTATTTAAAAAATCCATCAAGCAGATTTCTTATTATACTTTTTGTAGTGCTCAAATTTTCTGAGATAGCTTGGAGATGGAAAAGTTCACTCTTCTCAAAGTCTGTTTTTTTCAAACATCATACCTGACTTATGGATCCATCATTTAATTTCCTCTTAAGAACAAAATTAGGGCTGGGAATATGGCCTAGTGGTAAAGTGTTCATCTCATATACATGAAGCCCTAGGTTCGATTCCTCGGCACCACATATATAGAAAAAGCCAGAAGTGACTCTGTGGCTCAAGTGGTAGAGTGCTAGCCTTAAGCAAAAGGAAGCCAGGGACAGTTCAAGCCCCAGGACTGGCAAAAAAACAAAACAAAACAAAAGAACAAAATTAGATCATCATCACAATGACAACACACATAGCTCTTATGACCTGAGAAGTATCAGTACCTGACATACTCTTTTAATTCTCATAAGGACTCGCTGTGGTGGTGGTTATTATTACTATTATTATTATCATCATTATTCATCTGTCCATTTGGACAGTTTACTTCTGCCATGACTTTGATTTAACATCTTGTAATTAAATGGTCATCTTAACGTCTTAGTGTCAGTAAACACTGGCTACATTGAGCCTGTATTTCTTAGATGGCAAATGAGTTGTTTTTAAAGTTTGTGTATGTATCCACATAAATCTAAAACATATACACATGAGTCCCATCTGTATCTGTAGCTTCTATTATTGATGATGTTCTTGTATCACCTTCCTGTGGTTGTACCTACACTATCTCTATAATCTTATCTGAGTATATTGGAAACCGTGTATACTGGTATTAAAAGTAGGAAATTGAAAGGGAATACAAAATTGAGAGACACGGTAAAAAAAGACAAACAACTACAAAAGCAATACTTGCAAAACTGTTTGGTGTAAGTGAACTGAACACCTCAGGGGGGGAAAGGGAAAGTGGGAGGAGGGAGGGGGAGAAGGGACAAGGTAACAAACAGTACAAGAAATGTATCCAGTGCCTAATGTATGAAACTGTAGCCTCTCTGTACATCAGTTTGATAATAAAAATTTGGAAAAAAAAAAAACAACATATACACATGAATCTTCATTTTACGAGGTTTGTCAAGATGCATACAAAAGGCCTGGTAAACCTATCTATTCAGGCCATCAAGCTGAGCAAGTGCAAGGCCCTGAGTCAAATCCTAGTACCTAAAATATGTGTATGTATATGTGTATGTGTGTGTGCATATATACATACATATGTTACATATATGTACACACATATATACATTTTTACAGTGAATATCACTTCTCATAGATACTTCTTTAAAAATTCAAGAAGGCAAATCTAACATTTGTTTCTTTTATTTGCATGTAAATTATATATCTAAGTGCATATACATATATTATATATATATCTAAGTGCAAAATACATACATAAATATGTACTGGTGAATGTAATTATATTACTGATGATTTAGTGAGTGTCACAGCTTATCAGCAGATACAGTGTATGCGTTTGTAAGTGAATTCCATTCATTTTTTTTAGTTGGAAATGGTTAGCTTTTGGCTCCCTTCTTCAGCCTAACACTTATGATGCTTCATAGTTGTGATTTGGGGCTCGATGCCAACCTTGATTAAAGCACAGTAATATTTTTTATTTGAACTTGGACAATTCCATATTAATCGTCTGATTTTCTTTCCAATTGAATTAAAAACTTTTTTGGAGTCAACCTTCTTTCATTCTTAAAATATTTTTTGAGTTAGATCTTAGGATTATAGGAGTATACCTGATCAAATCTGTGGCTTTATATTACATACTTTCTTATGCAAGCGTCATAGACTCCAATAGGCTTGTCATAATAAAAGTAAGTCAAGTGAGCCAGGTATATGGGTAATAAATGAACACCAGAACCTCAGCAACACACTTAGAAGCACTATAGGGTACTGAAGAGGGGATATTGCTGTTGAGCTTATTGATTATTATCAGGAAGGAACTGTGGCAATTGTTAGTAGATCGGCCAGGTTTTCAAAAAGAAGCTAGACCATGACTTTTAAGTAAAATCTCTCCATTTTAAAATGTTTTCATCTAACTCAAATTTAAAACCATGGATAGAAAAAGTCTACAATCTAGCTTCAACTTGAAAGTCATCAAGTTTCAAAATTCAGATTTGGGAGTAGATTATCAAATGAAATAAGTTTCAAATAATTTGTCAGAGTGTCAGTCTTTCTTCTTGAGGACGTGCAAAACTAAGTTAAAAATGAAGGTACTTTGATCAGTGTTCAAAGCTTAGACAGCACAATAGAGACTGTAAGCAGCAAATCTATTGAGTTTGCAACATAGAGACTACACAAGAAAGGAAAATGAAATGAGAAGCACAAAATCTCACAGTGGAAGAGTGTGTAAAGAATGACTTGTTCCAGTGTCTTAAATACCCACCTATATCAGGCACACCTCCAGGCTTTAGTGACCAAAAGATAAACTTGTTCTTATTCCACCCACTTGCTCTGTTGAGCCCTGATATAACAAATGTTTTACTTTTGCTCTACAAATTACCTACTTTCTACACATGGTCTTAAAATAAGCCTTACATCGTTTAAAGAAAAAGCTTTGTAAAATAATTCCTTGCCTCCTCTTACACCTCACCCTACAACATATTTACTAATTTCCAGTGCCATTCATTGTGGCAGGTGCGGAGTTACAGGGAAACTATAGCACCATAGCCCCACATTTAAATTTTAGTTTCCTCTTTATTTCAGTCTCAGAGGAATAGCTGTGTCTAGCTTAGAACTAAAATCTCCACTTCCTGTTTATCTTTTCCTGTCCTTCAGAAGCCTTGCTCCATCAGTTGTTAATCTCTTTTTTTTTTTTATCTCTATCTGCTTTCTTCAACCTACGTAAGTTCTCATATTACTGTCCTTTACATCTTGACGTATTCAAAGACCAGTTGGTTTTTCTTTCTTTTTTTTTGAAAGTAAAAAAATTTATTTCTGATTGATTTCTCAATGTATAGTTCAATATAATGCCAGTTTTTAATGGCAAAAATTTGGTCCCACTGAAAGTCCATAATGCTACAGAGAGCTACTACTTTTCCCAGGGAGTAAGTAAACAGCTGGAAAGAGAAAGCACAACTTTCTAGCAGCATGGCAACTTAAACCATAGACCTTGTAGGTCTGCAACTCTGACATGGAAAGTGGCACATTCATTAGCTGGTGACGGAAGTGGGAAGTGGGGAACACAATGTAGACACTCAAGGGAGCACTAATGGAAAGACAACAAACAAACCAGATATATCTATGAGGGTTTTAAAGGATAACTATAGAAAAGGGAACCAAATATTTTACTCAAATGCTTTTTAGAGCCTTTCTGTAGAGATACAAATATATATATATATTTATCCAAAAATATGTTTTATATAGATAAATGTTTCTCAATTAAAGATGGGACCAAAGCTATAGGTATGACATAAAACACTGTCTTTTGTAAGACTCTCCACCTGAATTTGCAATTTCCTTAAAGTTAGTGCATTAGTTTTCCAAATAGAATTACCTGACATCTTTTATAGATATAAATCAAGTAGGCATTATTTTTAAAAAGGGTTTGCAGGCTACACAATATTTTTCTAAGATGCTATGCATATCAAACTTATGATAAGCCCCATTAAGAATCATTATTAATAAACATATCAAAAAGGGCTCTTCATAGTAAACATTTTCTGATTGCCCATTTACAAGTGTTGAAAATGCACAAGAAAGATTTACTTCATAAGCACTTTTATGTTAATAAGATATTCTGATTCAATACATATGGCAATAAATCTTCACATGTTGTAACCATTACTATGTTCTCTTTAGATGGGGAGGTAACACTCACAACCACTACATACAAAATAAAGCACACAATTATTTTGGTGATTTTATAAATCCTCTTTTCCAGGTGCAAAGGCTACAAAAATTCCTAAAAATTAGAGAACACTGAAAACATATTAAATTTTGACATCTGATTTTATAGTTATTTTCATTTTACCCTGAAAGATAACTTTAAAAAAACCTGACCCTGCTGAAACAGGTCACCTTGCTAATATTTTTTAAAAAAGAAAAAACAATTGGTGAGAGCAAGAGATTTTTGTCACTTGTATGTGGGGGTTTTGCAAAGAGGTGTCTCTCCAAGACATTAGAAAAATGTTCAAAGATAAAAAAACAAAAATAAAATATGTGGTGGTCCCTAAACTATTCTGAAGGCAGTTAGCTTAGTCTAAGCTACAATAGCTTTCCACTTGTCTTCATAATGAATTACAAGTTAACTGATTGATGTCCCCAAAGAAATCTGCTTTTTATCTATCAGCACTAGAGATTTTTTTTTCTGTTCTTCAAAATACAGTTTGTGCTCTATGATTCTTGCTATTCTACTGTTTCATGCATTTAAAGGGCATTTTAGGGGAGCCAGTTGGTTTTTCTTTTTAGTGTCTTTACTGCAGCACAGGCTTCAACTTGGTAGAAGCCGGGAAGTTAGTTCTAAATTCCAGTTGCAATAGAACTTACTTTGCACTGCTATTCCCTACCTTCTAAATTCCACTGAAAGGGCCCTCAGTAAGGCCACAGGTGACCTAATTTCCCAAAGCAGTGGGTTTGATATTTTCATATTACTTTAGTTCTTACAACACTTGGCACTTGACTACTCTCCTTGTCCTGTGCTACCATACACTCCTGGATGTCCTGTGACTTCTCTGTTCTTTTTGTGCAGTCTCATTTGTCAAGCCCTATTCCAATTCCATGTTTACTTGCTGCTGTTCTCTCAAGTCATCTTCTGGCCATGCTCTCGATTTTCATTGTTCTGAGCAACCTCAAACTTCTGCTGGCTTCTGCTTCTGTCTGTTGGATGAACAGGTTCCCAAGTCCCTCTTGTCTCTAGCTTTCTCCTGAAGCTGCCCTATTTAGCCACTGGCTTACTTGACATCGATGCTTGAGTTTTTCACAGGTACTTCCATCTTCTAGCTAAAGTTCAATGTATTATCTGCAGTCCCTGAAGCCAGAAACATAGAACTTACCCTGGCTAACTTGTGTACTCATACTCTCATATTACACTTCCTTGCTTAACCATGTGCAATGCTTCATTTCATGGAATTCCTTTCCCCTTCTTTGTTTGTTAGGATGATGAACTTTGCTTATCTTTGAAGATCATCTTGAGTATCGTCTCTGTTAATATTCATTTGACCATTCCAAGCTGTGTTAATCATTCTTTCCTTTGTGCCATTTTTACCTATCTCTATTATAAGTGCTTTTTGACATTTACTATCTTGTAACTCTCTATGTATGAGCATGTGTTCTAGGCTTTGAGTTTCTTTAAGTTGGAGATAATGTCTTCCTTACATCTTTATATCTTCAATGCTTCACGAAGAATCAGATAGTAAATGCCCTCAAAATGCCAAATAAAAGAACAAACATTTGTACTCTGAATTCAGTCTAATGAATATGCTATCTTGTGTATTTCTCCATGTACAGGAATCATTTCATTGTACTATGGTAACCTCCTAAGAAAGGAATGCATCCAGTACTACCTGGGCGTTGATGGGGAAATGAAAAATAATTAGGTGTTGTGGAAATCAGAGTCTTTCAGAAGACAAAGAAGTGGGAAATAGTACAGAGAAGAGACTAGTTCAGTATGTGAGAAAACCATAGCTAGAAAAGAAGGCAAAGCTGAGAGCCTAGTAGACTATTTGGAACTTGAGCTTATCCTTTAGGGAAAACATGAGAGGTTTTGGCCAGAAGGGTTAAACAATTTTGGTTTTTTGTTTTGTCTTTGTAGTATCTACACTATACTACAGTCCTATTGTTGTTACTGGGTTTTTTTTACAAAGACATTTTAACAGTGTATAGAATAAGGAATGAAAAGATATGAGACTGGAGGAAAGACAGTAGTAGCTAGTGGAAACTGCTAATGTGAATTTCTAAGAATTGCAGAAACAAAACTGACCACAAAGAGAGATTTCTAGAGAGAACGGAGAATGAACTCTGAGTTGAATCTATTTCAGCCATTCTTTCTTCTTGGTAAAAAAGCAGAAATTGTTTGCTTTCCTGATAGAGTATAGTAACACCCACATTTTTTATTTATTTATTTTTTTTTTGCCAGTCCTGGGCTTGGACTCAGGGCCTGAGCACTGTCCCTGGCTTCTTTTTTCTCAAGGCTAGCACTCTGCCACTTGAGCCACAGCGCCACTTCTGGCCTTTTCTATACACGTGGTGCTGGGGAATTGAACCCAGGGCCTCAGGTATAGGAGGCAAGCACTCTTGCCACTAGGCCATATCCCCAGCCCACACCCACATTTTTTAATACCAGGACTCTCAATGTAGTTCTGACAGTGCATAGGGCCGAGGAGGTTGCTTTCCGTTGTTCATAGTGCCCTTTAGCACCCTGGTAAAGTAATGATGAAAGACTGAATGCTGAAATGTTTCATTCCAGCAGCATTTTCGCATAACTCCATGGATGAACTCTATGACAAAGAACAGAGATAGTGTGTGTGTGTGTGTGTGTGTGTGTGTGTGTGTGTGACCACAAAAATAATCTTTTTCTTTGCCTTAGCAGCTCATCTTAACATCCAAGTTCAGTCAGTTTTCCTCTTCTACTTTCCCACTATCAAATTGGATATTCTATGGTCTATTTTATTTTAATTTTATTGTGCCAGTCCTGGGACTTGAACTCAGGGCCTGGGTACTGTTTCTAAGATTCTTTGATTCCAGGCTAGTGCTCTAGCACTTGAGCTACTGTCCCACTTCCAGCTTTTTTGGTGGTTAATTAGAAATAAGAGGGCTGGGGATATGGCCTAGTGGCAAGAGTCCCTGCCTCATATACATGAGGCCCTGGGTTCGATTCCCCAGCACCACATATACAGAAAATGGCCAGAAGTGGCGCTGTGGCTCAAGTGGCAGAGTGCTAGCCTTGAGTAAAAAGAAGCCAGGGACAGTGCTCAGGCCCTGAGTCCAAGCCCCAGGACTGGCAAAAAAAAAAAAAAAAAAAAAAAAGAAATAAGAGTCTCACAGAATTTCCTCCCCAAGCTGGCTCATACTGTGATCCTCAGATCTCAACCTCTTGAGTAGCTAGGATTATAGGCTTGAGCTACCGTGCCTAGTTTATATGGTGCATTTTAAAAACTAACTAAAAACTAAAAAGACCCTCATGCCCATAATCCTAGCTACTTACCAAGCGTAGTTATGAGGATGAAGATTCAAAGCCAGCTTATACAGACAGATCCAAAAGACTCATCTCCAACTAACCATCCAAAAGCTGGAATTGAAGGCATGGGTCAAATCGTGCTCTAACTATGAGCAGAAAAGCAGAGTGAGAGATAAAAGCAGAGCAAGAACATGAGACCCTGAGTTCAAGCTCCAATATTGGCACCAAAAGAAAGCAACTAAAAATACTCGCATCAATATTTCTCACTGAGAATTCTGAAATGCATATATCTCCTTTTCTACTGTCCCTTTTCAGGTACTTTCTCCTCTTTACCAAAATTCATTTGACTTCAGAATTATTGGCTGAAACCTTATCCATTTTGAAGGCAAAGTATGTCTTAAATCATCTTTGTAACATACACTGCCTATCACAAGACAAGATGACATATTTGTTCCAGTGAAAGAGCAGTAAATACTATTTTCACATAAATGCTAGGGAATTGTACTAGTAGCTAGCTTCCAGAGGAATTTATTATACTAGAAAACAACTATTTACTATTGTATTTACTTGTGTTTAACCTGTTTTTGCTTTTCATATCCTTTGTGTTTTTAATCTTGAATTATTTTGTATCATTTTAAATTATTAGCTTGTTTTTAAGTATATTAATTGAAGCCATTTATCCATATTGTCTCAATTTATACTTGAAATTTTTCAGTAAATATTCATTTTCTGGAACCATTCAACAGCCTTATTTTTTTTTTAAATATTGGGTTTTGTTCCCCAACACACATAGACAGAAATAAAATAAAAATAAGCCTTATCAGTTGCTTGCGACGAGAGCATCTATGATTGTTTATCCTCCGAGGCTTTGAATCTGACTATGTAATTAAGATCATCTTTGTCCTCCATGAATACTAAGAATACCTGGGGGCTGAGTACAGAGTTACACTGCCTGTAATCCCAGCTACCTGGGAAGAATAGGTAGGAGGATGGAGGTTTGAGGCCAAAGCATCCTAGATCCTACCTGAAAAAACTAATGCAAAAATGACCAGGGGTCTGACTCAAGTAGCAGAGCACTGGTCTAGAAAGCACAAGGCCCTGAGTTCAAATTGTAATGCCTTCCCCTCACTCCCCCCAAAAGACCCTGTATATATCAAACATTCATCCATTCCCCTGATTTAAGTATCCCCCTCATTTAAGTATTCGTTAATTTATCTAAATCATTGTATCTTACAGAAGGCACTCATAGCAAGAAGAAGCATAATTAGATTTATTCTGAGATCTTTCCATTAATACATATTTGCCAAAAAAAATCACCAATAGGTTTTAAAACCTGTCAGGTTGCCAAGAGCTTTTAAGGTTGGAAAATGATTCGTTTAAATCTCAATAATCAACTTGTATTGTTAATCTATATCCTTTTGAACAAATTTCATTAATTTGCCATGTTCTGTGAAAGATATATAAAAAGACTTCCCTTTATTTGTCCCTTCATTCCTTATTCAATGAACCAGCTCTGTCCTGAAAAATTCACCACATTCATACTCTTCATGGTGTGTTGTGTGTGTGCTGGTACTGGGGCTTGAACTAAAGGCTTCCCACTCTTGCTCCACTTTTTCATTCACAGCTAGCATTCTACCACTTGAGCCACACATCTAGTTTTGACATTTGATGCCTAATTGGAGTTAAAATTCTCATGGACTTAGCTGCCCAAGCTGGCTTTAAACCTTGATCCTCAGATCTCAGGCTCCTGAGGATCTAGGATTACTGGTGTGAGCTACGGGGGGCCCAGCCCGACATTCTAGTGCACTCCACGCATTTTTCCCCAGCTTTATTCTGCCTTTTGAGGGAAGTAGTCTGAATTGTAATGGTCATATCAGATGCAGTTTTTACTATGGCTTTATACATGGATCGTATCCTTCGTTTTGTTTTCTGCAGTTTACCTAATATTACCATGGGGTAAAAGGAATGTTTCCTTCATTCTAGACACTTTGCCAAAAGATCTTGCATGTGTTAACTTGTGAAGTAGGTAGTTCTTATTCCATTCCTACAGATCAAAGAACCATAACGTATCTTGCCACAGTTTTCCAACTAGTAACTGGCAGAGCCATTTATTCAAATATAACGAGTCTAACTCCTGGACTTTATCTCAGCCAGCGTCTTATGCTTACATACTGTTGCTGACTTTCTCTTTTAAAGCAGGTCTGTCCTACTTGCTAATATCCTTAATTCTTATTTCTTATACCATTTCCCTTGGATTCCTACAAAAGGTGAAAGATTGTATATTACGTGCCATATTAGTACAATCTCAAAGTGGCCTTTCCTATCTCTAAAACTGATTTTTTTTTTTTTAAGATTTGAAATCAGATCTTAGCTTTTGCCTATGGTCTGGCTATGTTTCCATTTCCCTGTTTAGATGAGTGGTTGATGATAGTGAACATGCAGAGGTTTCTGTCTAAAATGACCGCCTGTTCTGTTTTGCAGTGGATAGCCTGCTGAAATACACTGGCTATGGGAATGCTGCAGGACTCTTGGCGGCCAGGGGCCTCTTGGCTGGAGGAAGAGGAGATAATTGGTACTCAGAAGATGAGGACACAGACACTGAAGAATACAAAAATGCAAAACCAAAGTACAGTATCAAGTTTTTTCACCTAATCTTAGCTGTGCCTTTTGAGTTGGTTATTTGCCTTTCACTTCCTTTGTCTTTCATTTTCCAATGTTTCCTTTCTCTTGTGGACTTGGACGCTTTCCACTTAATGGTGTTTTCAGAGACAGTTTCATAGCTAGTTCCATAGGTGACATGGTGATTGAGGAATGTTAATACTTCAGTTCCATAGGTGACATGGTGATTGAGGAATGTTAATACTTCAAGAAATGTTCTTCTGCATGCTATTTTCAAAGTGCCCTTTCTCATCTTTCAAGTAACAAGAGAGCTGGTGTTTTCTAGATATTTACCGTCCGCTTTAGAAGTATTGTTGCTTACCATTTGCTTTCCTTTTCATAGACTGAGACCAAGTATTTAAGTTGGTTATTTGATTCTGAAATCTTTTTTTAGAAATCTAAATGTAAGCTCCATGCATTATAATAGATCCCTTTCATAAAACTCCTTACATATCAAACAGTAATGGAGCAAGGCATATTAATTTAACACAAGGAATGAAGTATGGCCCCACTTGGGGTTTGAATGTAACATACTTAGAGAATCAACTTCTAACAGGTATGACCACGTGCTGAATAGACAAACCAGAAACACTGAAGCTTTCTAAGTCAGTGCATACAAATTAAAGATATTAATTCTTTATATCTTTTTATACAGTTCCTGTTTCCAAACAAACCACCTTCTTCCATTCTTTCTCTTTCCCCTGTTCCCTCCCCGTCCTTTCCTCCCTTCCAGTGCTCACCGCAGGTAAGTTTCGTAGTCTCCACTGATGAGTGCAGTCATTTGAGTTCAGTTTTGCTGAGCTCTGTTACTGAATGTTAGTGAGGTATACTCTTCCCTTATGGCATTGTCAGTGTCGATAGGCTGTGTTTTCTATATAAAGTATTCCAGAGTGAGTAGTGAATCTGAAATGAAATAATTATATTTCTTTCTCTAAGTGGTGATTCTAAATCAGTTCTTTTTAGTTCTTGATTCTTGTATTCTATAAACTATATTTCTATATCGGTTTAGATCTCTTGCCAGATATATTTTATGTATCTTCACTTGCAACTTGAAAATATACCACTTGAAAAGCGATGTCTTGAGAAGTCAATCTCTATCTCTCCCTTCTTCCCTCCCTTTTCCTTCTCTTCCTTTCCATCTACTCCCTCCCTCTCCCTACCCCCTCTCTCCTTCTCCCTCTCTTGACAAGGATCTCACTATATTGTTGCCCAGGCTGATCTCAAGCTCCAAGACTGATCACTTTAGTGATCAGTTTAGTCCAGTAGCTAGGACCTTAAGTGTGCCCTACCACACCCAGCTAAAAGTCGTATTTTTAAATGAAGGCAGAGATTACATTAGATATTCCTTGAAATCTAGAGCATATGGACACAGTCCACTAAGATAGAAAACCCATAAATATTCATGGGTATGGATGTTTGACATCTTTTCATCTCACTGTATATGTTGATTTTATTTACTAAATGACTTTTTAAATAATGGTCATGGTCACACACCTAGCAACACTGTAACATATCCAGAATTCTGCCATAACAAGAGAAAACCACAGAAACACTGGGTCTCAGCTATTATGTAAGCCATGTTAGGTTTGTTTGGCAGTGTTATTGGCTTAACACTCTATTATCAGAAGTCTATGCTTAGGCTTCACATCCTTAATCATCTTTAATTTTTGGATGTGGTTTTTACTATTCATAGGCATAATATGTTAGTGTCACCAGAATACCCACCATCGTGAAATCTTTTGTCTCTTAAACATTGCTCATTTCAAATATAAATATGTGTTCTTCAAGTAATATCCCATCTTCTTCCATCAGATAGATTTGCATGTTTTTCCTTTGAATCTCCCCTCTTCCAGGCAAAAAAATATAATAAGATCTTAAATATGTTACTTTAACATATTATTCAAATGCTCCATGTGGAAGTGTTAGTGAACAAAGTACTTTGTAGAAAAGATGACCCCTTGTACTTTCTTGAGAGTGACCCACAGAGCTCTGAAAACTTGTTATAAAACCTTTTGGCTAATCTAGTTAAGCTTATAAAGTCAGGGACTAAAAGGATTGCCTTCTACAAACTGATTGCCCTTCACCAGTCATAGTTCTCAGTCTTGTTTTCCTTTTATGATACATTGATTCACAATAGTTGCTAGTATTAGTAGAAACAGATAAATTGCCCTTCATTTCATTGGCCCTAGTCCCACTACCCAACATGTAAGTGGATTCTGACTAGTACACCAAGGTAACCTATAATCCTTTACTGGAATCCTTTATAGGAATTATATGGAGCTTACATTCAGACTATGGGAGACAGTTAATATTACAGAAGTTCTTTTTGTGTCAAAATAAATGTATGTAATGGAGTGGAAATGACATTCTGCAAATAGCACATTCAGAGTATACTCATTTAATCAAGTTACAGGCCACATAGATTTTTTTTTATGTATTTCTAGCCATCTTTGTTAAGTTTTCGGATAAAATTTGCCTTTATGCCTATTTTTTATACCTCTGAGCCTAGAGACCCCTTAACTGTAGATGATGCTAGTGTAAGTGACTAACAGGGATTGTATGCCATTCTAACCATCAGTTGACAGATGCATGTTTAATGGCATTTGGCTTTTTTGAAACCAGTGGCTTTCAGGCTAGGTGCAAAGGGCTGTCATTAAATGGTTATTTTATGGAGGAGAAACAGGAGGAGAAGATAGCCAAAATTAACCAGAATCCTAGGATGCCTTCTGACACGCTTCACATAATTATGTCCAAAGCTTAAAATCATTGCACTAAGTAAATAAACTCAGGGCTATTTCCTTTGCGCTCTTTTTTTTTTTTTTTTTTTTTTTTTTTTTTTTTTTTTTTGTCAGTCCTGGGCCTTGGACTCAGGGCCTGAGCACTGTCCCTGGCTTGCCTTTTTTTTTTTTTTTTCCCCTCAAGGCTAGCACTCTGCCACTTGAGCCACAGTGCCATTTCTGGTCATTTTCTATATATGTGGTACTGGGGAATTGAACTCAGGGCTTCATGTATATGAGGCAAGCACTAGGCCATATCCCCAGCCCCCTTTAGGCTCTCTTTAATCTCAACTGTAGCTGTGGAGGCAGCTAGTTTGTTCTTTTTCTTTAAATTTAAATTTTTTTTTTTTTTTTTTTTTTTTTTTTTGGCCAGTCCTGGGCCTTGGACTCAGGGCCTGAGCACTGTCCCTGGCTTCTTCCTGCTCAAGGCTAGCACTCTGCCACTTGAGCCACAGCGCCGCTTCTGGCCGTTTTCTGTATATGTGGTGCTGGGGAATCGAACCTAGGGCCTCGTGTATCCGAGGCAGGCACTCTTGCCACTAGGCTATATCCCCAGCCCTAAATTTAAATTTTATTGTAAAGATGATGTACAGAGTGGTTGCAGATACATAAGTAAGGTAATGAGTACATTTCTTTTTGAACAGTGTTACCCCCTCCCTCATTTTCTCCCACTCCCCCCATCCCTCCCAAGTTGTAAAGTTCATTTCCAACGCAGTGTCTAGTGAGTATCACTGTTGAGTTGGTTCACTCTTTGTCCCACCTTTTCTGTGATTCCCCTTCCCTTCCCCCAAGCAGATAAACTTATATACAAGACAAAGGGTACAGAAATCAAAAACAGTAACAACAGGGAATAAACCAAAGGAAAAAAAGAAAGAAAAAGGAAATAACTGCAAACAGTATAATTAAAAAAAAAAACTCTTGTTTCCATTTCTTTGAGTTTATTTCAGTAAGCATCATTTTATATGGTCATATGCACAGAGAAACTAGTTTCTGTTTTGTTTTTTGTTTTTCCAGTCCTGGACCTTGGACTCAGGGCCTGAGCACTGTCCCTGGCTTCTCTTTTGCTCAAGGCTAGCACTCTGCCACTTGAGCCACAGCACCACTTCTGGCCGTTTTCTATGTATGTGGTGCTGGGGAATCGAACCCAGGGCTTCATGTATATGAGGCAAGCACTCTTGCCACTAGGCCATATTCCCATCCCCATAGAGAAACTAGTTTCTTTAACAGATATAATATATATATATATATATATTTTTTTTTTTTTTTTTTTTTTTTGGCCAGTCCTGGGCCTTGGACTCAGGACCTGAGCACTGTCCCTGGCTTCTTCCCGCTCAAGGCTAGCACTCTGCCACCTGAGCCACAGCGCCCCTTCTGGCCGTTTTCTATGTATGTTGTGGTGCTGGGGAATCGAACCAAGAGCTTCATGTGTAGGAGGCAAGCGTTCTTGCCACTAGGCCATATTCCCAGCCCCTTTAACAGATATTTTGTTTAGCACAAGGAAAGATGCTTTGTTCCTTTTGTCAAGATTTTGTCATGCTACTTAAAACTCATCAGAGTGGTCTCATCATTTTGAGGCTATACAAGCAATTTCTTTGTTTTTAATAATTCTTAAGGTAAGTGAACAGAAACCTGGACTTGAAGATTTTTTTCTTTGGGCCCATTTTGGCCTGTGATGGCATATTGGATTTAACTAACATTTTTAGAAACTGAAATTTATGTCTGTAAGCATTCATGCTATGCATAATATTGAAAATAAAAAGATTGCTACTTGTAACTTGTATACTAGTTCTAGAAGCTTAGCCTTTACTATATTTACACTTTTGAAATTGAGCTCTTTGAGGTTTTGTTGTTGTTGTTGTTGTATTATAATGTCTATTAATAGCTAGCAAGAGACCAGGTATAATAATGAACTATAGTACTGAGGTTTGCTCTAGTTTTTATTTCCTATAGATTTACAACCATTAGTTTTCTATACTGTTTATGTATGGATGTCATTTTTAATAAGTACCCAAACAGGAAACATTTAAAAGTTCCTTTAATTGTACAGATACTATCATTTAAGATGGTTTTCTGGAAAAAAATGTTTAAATTTGTTACCATAAATTAATTGTACAAAGGCTTCGTTGTGATATTTACAACTTGTATGTAATATACTTTGATCCAATTTACTCTATCTCTGCTATTTTTCTTTTTTGTGTGCTCTTTTTTTGAATATTTTTATCTTTAAGTAGTTGCCATTCAACAAAGCAGTTTATGAACACAATGCATCTTGATCAATGTCACCTCTTTCAACATTTTTACCCACCCTTCCCAACTCACCCCTTCCCTACTTATCTTAATTTTAGGTTATGTGTTGAATTTTTTGTGCTATTCTTTCTTAATTCCCCTCTCTATTGCCCTCCCTTCTTCTCCCTTTTGGGTATTTTTTGATGGGTTTTACTATACTTTTTTTTCACACACACACATAATTATACTTAAAATATTCCTCCTCCAATCACTTTCTCTGGTTCCTCTTTTCCTACTCACTGATTTCCCCACCCCCACCCAAAACAGTTCTCTTTTAACATCTGTATAATATCATTATTATTAATTATTTTAGGTCTAGATTCTCTAGGTAGGAGTGGACTCATGTGATTGTCTTTCTGAGCGTGGCTTATCTCACTCAACATAATGGTCAACATTTTATGCATTTTACTGCAAATGACATAATTTCAGTTTTCTTTGTGATTGAGTAATAATTCATTCTATATGTATACCATGTTTTCTTTATCTACTTACTAATTTTTGAGCACTCAGAATTGTTCCATATCTTGACTATTGTATATAGTGCTGCTGTAAACATGGTTGTACAATTATCTCTCTTACATGTTGATACATATACAATCCTTTAGACATATGCTAAGACTGGTATAGAAGCATCATATGGTTATTCTTCTTTTAGTTTTTTGATGAAGCATCTTACTGATTTACATCATAGCCTTACCTGAATACTTGCCAGCATTTGTTAATTGCTTTTTGCCACTCAAACTAGAATGAGATGGAATCACACTGTTGTTTTTATTTGCATTCCCTTTATAGCTAAGGATGTTGAACATCTTGGTGTATTTATTACCTATTTGTACTCCTTTTGAGAACAGTCTGATGTGTTTGCCCATTAATTGGATTATTTTTTCTTTTTGTGTTTCATATTTTCAGTTCTTTGTGTATTCTAGATACTAACATTTTGCCTGATGAATATTTTGCAGAGATTTTTCTCTTAGTCTCTTTCTTATTCCCCTTCATGTACAGAAGCTTTTTAATTTGGTGCAACTGTTTGTTGATTCTTGCTCTTCCATCCTGAACAGTTGTAGTCATGTTTTCCCTTCATTGTTCTGCGGTAGTTTCAAAGTTTCAAGTCTTAGATTTAGGATCTGTGATCTATTGTGGATTTATTTTATATAGGTTAAGAGATAAAGATCTCATTTAAGGCTCCCAAGGATGTCCTACAGTTTGGATTTGGGCTTTTTGAGACATTTTTATTTTCATGAAAGTATATATGTTCATTGTTACATGTCTGTGTGGCTGATACATTGTAGACATTTAGTAAATATTTAATAAATAAAAGAGGATGATATATATAGAAAGAACTGTCTAATAGTTCTTTCCTTTGCTAATATAATACAAAGACGTGGATTAGGATGTGGTTTCATAATTTAGTCTACTTTTAAGATATGAAATCATTGTTATGTTTATATGGCAATTTTCAAATTATTTGAGACATTTTCAGGAACCAGAAATTCTTCACAATATTTTATATCAAATTCCACAAAACTAGCACCATGCCTCATTTTTCTTGACGCTTCAGATCACCATGGCATCCTTTTTCAGCTCTCCATTAGAGTTGATCTGCTTTGTTGAGATTGTTTTTCTGCTCTTCCTTTACTCTGCTACCCACATGTCTCCATTTTCTAACAGTACTAAGAATATTTGAGACGCAAGTTTTTTGGAGACATATTTCTGGCTGCAACCACTGGCTTTCTAATAATGACTCCCAATTCGACCTCTCCAAAAAGATTTTTGCAACAAAACTCTTAGATATTGTTAATGAAAATTACATTTAGATTTCCATAGTAACAACTAAGTAGAGAAAATCACTTCCTCTAGAGCATGGGAGGTCTTGTATGTTGCTGATTTCTCAGTCTCAGTGCCTCAGCTGTGCTAGTAATCATCACTGATATTTATTGAGTGCTTAATATGTTCAAGACACTTTTCTAAGAATTTTGCAAATATTGCCTAATTTAATCTTCATAAATCTTTCAAGTGTAGTTATTGCTGTTTTACAAGTGAGGAAACTGAACCTAAGTCACTTGTCCAAGGCAAATAGTTCATGAGTGGCTCAGGTATCCTCACTCCAGAGCTTCTGGTGTTAAGAGAATTTTTCTGCTGCTGTTGTTGTTCAAAGGTAGTAAATTCATTTTTTTTATTTGTTTGTTCATTTTGTTGGGTTTTTTTAGTGCTTTGCTTTGTGAGTTATTGGTTTTGTTTTTTGAGATTTGGTCTCTGTAGACTAGGCTAGTAGGGCTAACTATGAAATCAAAAACCAGAAATTGAAGATTTTCTCTTTGCCCATTTTAGGTTGTGATGGTGTATTTATGCATAACAGGACTTAATTGCATTTCTAGGAACTGGAATTTATTACTGTAGGCATTCTTGAAATATGTCTAAAAATCCAAATCACTAAAAGACCACAGTTAAAAATAAAACCATTGCTACTTTTGACATGTATACTATCTCCAGAACTTTACCAGTATTTGTGAAATTTCCTCTTTAAAAATTGAGTTCTCTCAAGCTGGGTGCTGGTGGCTCATGCCTATAATCCTAACTACTCAGGAAGCTGAGATCTGAGGATTGCAGGTCAAAGCCAGCCCAGGCAGGAAAGTTATGAGACTCTTATATCCAGTTTACTACCAGAAAACCAGAAGTGGCACTGTGGCTCAAGTGGTAGAGCACTATCCTTGAACACGAACACACACACACACACACACACACACACACACACACACACACACACACACACACACACACACACACCCCTCTCAAGGACAGTGCCCAGGCTCTGAGTTCAAGACCTACAACCCCCACCACCAACAACAACAAAATTGAGTTCTCTTAATTTCTAGGGTGGCCTCAAAGTCATGACCCTCCTGCCTGTTTCCCTAGTGCTGAAATTACAAGGATGCAATACTATACTGAGGTTCACTTTGCCTTTTTTAGGGGTATAAAATGCTCATATATTTTATATTTTAACATTTTAAGTGTAAAATCAGCAGTATTATGTTCACACTATTGTGCAACCATTACCTTTCCCTCTGGAACTTTCTCATCTTCCCGAGTGAAGCTCTGTGCCCCCCCTCTTTTCTAGCCTCTGGTAATCACTGTACTGTCTGCATGAAATCTGGAAATCATTCTCTTAGAACATCTTTAGGGTTCACCTATGTTATAGCATGTATCAAATTTTCTTCCCTTTTTAGAACTGTATAGCATGTACCATACAGCGTATCCATTCATCTTTCAGAGGACACTTAGGTTGATTCCTTCTTTTCGCTGCTGTGAATAACACTTCTGAACCTGAATGTTCTAATACCCACTCAAGTCCTTGCTGGATCACATGGTAGTTGAGTGTTTCATTTTTGAAGGCACTGCCATGCAGTTTTACACAGAATATCTAACATTTTACATAGATATATGATGCACAAGAGTTTCTTTTTCTCTATATCCTCACAGTACTTGTTATTTCCCAAGAGATGTGTGTTACTGTGTTTTCAATAGCTGTCTTAAGGGATGTGCAATCAAACCTTGTGATTTAATTGTCCTATGCTATGCCTCGAAGCCAGTCAAAGGGAGAGATGATTTTGACCTTCATTTAGCTTCCCTATCTCAGAAACTTAAACTTGCATTTATCTTACTTTAATAAAACTAAAAATGGGGGCTGGGAATATGGCCTAGTGGTAGAATGCTTTGCCTAGCATACATGAAGCCCTAAGTTTGATTCCTTGGCACCACATATATAGAAAAAGCCAGAAGTGGTGCTATGGCTCAAGTGGTAGAGTGCTGGCCTTGAGCACAAGGAAGCCAGGGACAGTGCTCAGGCCCTGAGTTCAGTTCCCAGGACTAGAAAAAGAAAACACCAAAAATGTATATATTTATACTCTAATATCCCTGAAAACACAGAAGTTCTATTTGATTCATTCCATTTCAGCAAATTCGGTGGCTATTCACATACACGTGCATCTATCAGATAGTTCTAGCTCAGTGTTTATAATATTTTCAGAACATTAACATCGCCTGTTGTAGTATTACTAAGCTAATTTTTCTCTCCCCCTCCCCGGTCTTCTTTTTTTTTTTTCCTTCCTTTTTTTTTTTTTTTTCTGGTATTGGGAAAAATCAATCAAACCAGGACCTTTCAAGCATACTAAGCAAGTGTTCTACCACTGGCCTCTACCCTTAACCCTCTTTACTAGGATCTTTAGTAGCCTTTTAACTGGTCTTTTGATTCTGCCTTTGACCCTCCTTACTCTGTTCCCATTGTGATCCTCATGAAATATAAGTCAGACTGTGTCCACTGCCCAAACCTCTATAGAGACTGAAACCCAAAGGCCTGACAGTGGCGAGCTGTGCCGTCAGCACACCCAAGTCTTCACCACTTGACCCCTGCCTGAGGCTTTGCACAGAGGCCACCTCCTTTTTTTTTTTTTTTATCTTTCAGAAATATTTTATTCATGTGTAATGAGTATGTAGCTTTATCCTTATACTTCTCAACAAATGGTGACATATTTCAAACACCAGTGAACAGCTAATTTTCCTTTAATCAAACATATTTCTTTTTTTTTCTCAAATTTTTATTATCAAACTGATGTACAGAGAGGTTACAGTTTCATACGATGGGCATTGGATACATTTCTTGTAGAGGCCACCTCCTTGTGGCTCGCACAGCATCCTTGAGCAGATTCTTCCCTTACCTCCTTCAAGGCATGCTCACTTTCCTCCTAGCTGCAGCCCATCAAGTCATGAAGAGGTAGCACTCCTGCCTGCCTTTTCCATTCCACCCCACACTGCTTTCCAGTGCCCCGTTTTATCACCACATTCACGCCTTCTACCAGACACAGGCTTCCTTATTTCAGTAGGCCTGTTCTCTCCACTCGGAGATAAGCTTCTGAGGGAAGAGGGCTTTCTTACATCTGTTTCCGTTCATTAGCAGTAATGCCTGGTGCACAGTAGGCCCTTAGTAAATGTCTGCTGGCTGAATTAATTTTTGAGTAAGTTGAGTTTTTGAATCAGTCAGCCCTTTCTAAGGAGCAGGATACCATGGTGACCTGCATTTCCTACCTCCATCCATCTCCACATCTACTTGAAGAGCAGTAGCCAGGGCATGGAATTCAAAATAATCAGGATGTGAAGAGAAACAAAGAAAAAGAAAAGCAGGATATTGTTACTTGTTCTTTGTGTTTTCATGAAGAAAGCCAAGACTCTTGAGGAGGTGTGTCCCGGAAAGACATATCCAGCTTAATTCTTTATAGCATCTTCTTTGTCACACACCTGCTCCCTTCTTTCCTGGTCTGGGCTTACAAAATGCCAGGAACCCCTGATCTCTTTCCTAGAGGCTGGATTTAGCCTACAAATACACGTTATTTGGTTTGCCCTGTAAAGTATTTGATATTTAGTTTGTGGGTTTGTTTTTTATTTTATGTAAGTATCTCTTTTAAAAAATGTAATCACATGCTAACATTTATAATTCAGATATTTTAGATGAAAATCTGGATTTTTTTTTTTTAGCTTTGGGAACATGAAAAGTTTAGATAGGGCCTATATTCTCACACTGGCAGCCAGCCAGTGGAACTGAGTAACTTCTTAGCGACTTCTGTCCCTCTTTTCCTTTCCTTTCCTGCTTTACAGTCCCCTTTTTTGTTGGTGTTGGTGTTGTTGGTTGTGGGGCATGAACTCACTGTCCCTGAGCTCTTTTTGCTCAAGGCTATGGCTCTACCAGTTTGAGCCAGAGCACCACTTCTGGTTTGTGAGCGGTTTATTGGAGTCTTATAGGGACTCTTGTGCCCAGGCTGGCTTCCTAGGATCCTCAGATCTTAGCCTCCTGAGTAGCTAGATTACAGATTACAATGAACAACCAGCACCCGGCCTCTTCTTTTTTAAAAATATGTTTATTGGCTTTTGGGAGTTGCCATTCAACAAAGCAGTTTATAAATACATTGACTGTGTCTTGATCAGTGTCACCCCTTTCAACATTCTCACCCACCCCTTCCAGTCCACCCCTGTGAGTCCCTTCTTGTACCAGAGGGTTTGAGTAAAAATTGAAGCCACGTTTTTTAATGATTGAAATTAATTTTAATACACAGCTAAGGAACATTGGGTATGGAGTTTTTTCATTTTGTTTTGTTTTGGTTTTTGCTAACTGCCTATTGATATTGGCTAAAAGAAGAAAAAGCAACAATTTGAAGAAAGCCTTAAAGTTATTTTGGAGGCTTTTATACATTTGTTCATTTGCTCGTATCTTTTTAGTATGTTTTAATGTTTCTGTTATGAGGCCTGTGACTGTTGTCAGTTCATATAATGATCCTGGGTAGTAAAATATTTCATGGTGAAGTGGCTCCCAGGAGTTTAGACACTTCTTTGTCACTAATTAGCTGATATGAATAATCATAGTATTGGAGTGCTAGAAGATGGGAGAGGATAACCAAGACAAGAAAGAAGAAACCATGGTACATGTAACTACCCAACAAAATGTCTACCTAGATTAATGTCTTGAAAGCATCTTTAGACTCAGAGTTTTGACATAAAATAAACTAACCCCAGAACTTCATAGTGTCAGATCTTGAAACTTTCAGAGTTAAGTCTCAGACTATATATACTGCGTGACGTTGTAAAGGTGCCCGGTATATGGTAATGGTGCCAGGTTATGGATTTGAGCGCCCCTTACATTGTTGTCGTTATGGTGGCTTCTTTTGCTTCCTCTTCTGGGCAGGAAAACTGCATAAAATTCTGGTTCTTATGTGGATTTGTTTACTTTCTTCTAAGTATTGAGGGGAAATATGTTTTTAAATGAATGCTGCGTTCCTGAAGTAGCTTCGGGGTATTAGAGTGTTTTATTTCGTGGGTGAAGGATGAGTTCTTATTCTGTGAGAAGCAGTGGCTGCTGATTTCATGTCCAGAGAGGCATTTCGTTACTTAATAACTCATTTCAGAGCAAGCCATTAAGCCATTTTAGCCACCAGAGGATTTGAGGTCAGCTTACAGAAAATGAACATCATTTCCACTAAACTCTTTTAAGATAACCAAGTAAAAAATAAGTACATCCTAACCTAGGAATTTATATTAGACTATACCAGTACAAGTCTTGCCAGTGTGTCCTCATGATACATGGTTTTCCACGAGACACACGGCAGTTTGTGCTAATTTCATTATATTCTGAAAAAAGTCTACAGATCTGATTTTTCTAATCATATCTCCTCCATTGAATTTAAGAAGTTTTCTCTCCAATGGCAAAGAAGTGAGGTGGTTCTATATCTGCCTTCACGTAGGCTTTCTTTGAAGGCCTGGTTTCTTTGTTAAGGGAGAGATATGTATCTATAAAAAGCACATTTGTTTATTTAATTTATTTCTAATTCAGCGGGTAGCAAAAGAGAAACCAGTAAAAACAAATGTAAACCAGTAAACCAGTAAAATCAGATGGGCGAGTAAGTAATGGATGAGTGGTAGAAGCGCATTTCACTATGGCATCTGAATATATCTTCATGGTTCTCAGAAGTCTTATCTGAGTCCTCTTTGTTCTTGACTCTGGGGAAATACAGTGACCCATTCAGCATTCCTGTGATGTCCTCTAACTTGAGGCCTTCTTAATCTTGGAGAAAATGACAGAAATAGCAATATCTGAAGTGGGTACTGTAGGTCAGTAATTCTTAACCTCACTGTGTATTGGAACCACTTGGAAAATTTTAACAAACCATATACAGATTTAGTTGAATGAAGATAAAGTTCAACCTTTTTGTGTTTAAGTTTCCCAAGTGATTCTAACGTACATCTAAGGCTAAGAATCAGTGACTATTCTGTAGGAGGGTTTTCAGAACTTCACAGTTCCTGAGAGTGCCTTAAGGTATACCTTAAGAAGACATAGGCAGGTAAGAGACAAACTAAATGAACTCTTAAATCTTTATTCTCCTCAACTGGACGTATCTTCATTTTTCCAGAGCAATTCCACTTTGCCTATTTTATATATTGATTTTCTATAGAAAACAAGTATGACAGAATAACAACACAGATCTTAAATCTGATTTTGAGGACGGTGAGCACTAAGCCTTTCGTAAGACTTTGTATATCATATAGCCTCTAAAGAATGTTTAAAAAAAAAAAAAAGGAAACCTAAAGCAATTAGCTAATGGTACCCTGTTGGGTAGCTTTTACTTTACTCCTTTGCTTTTACTTAAGCAAAAGTCAACAAACAAAGGAACATGCAAGCCAAAGTCTCAAGATCCAGTTGATTCCAATTGGCTTTGTTTAAGCCCCACAAGATGTCTCTTCATACATAGACTGGCACTGTTCTTCAGTTTACCCCAGGCTCCAACATCTCACATGGGCTATACTATTTACCTACTCATTCCTCTGCTAATCTTGAAGGCCTGAACTCTCAAAATGTACATTTCTCTCGACCTTAAACACATTATTAACAGTTTGCTACTCTCAGGGATATTTTATTTTGATCATTAAAAAACAAACTATCACTGGGAATATGGCTTAGCGGTAGAGTGCTTACCTAGCATGCATGAAACCCTGGGTTCAATTCCTCAGCACCACATAAACAGAAAAGGCTGGAAGTGGCGCTGTGGCTCAAGTGGTAGAGTGCTAGCCTTGAGCAAAAAGGAAGCCAGGGATAGTGCTCAGGCCCTGAGTTCAGGACCCAGGACTGGCAAAAAAAAAAATCTGAACTTGGTAGCTGGTAGAAAACTCTGTAACTTCCAATGCCTAACGTATGAAACTGTAACCTCTCTGTACATCAGTTTGATAATAAAAATTTGGAAAAGAAAGAAAATTCTGTAACTTGATATTGGCTCAAGAAAAAATGTTTAAATTATACTTAGCAACCATTGAAAGTTATCTACCCACCTCAGGAGAGGGGGGAGTGGGAAAAAGGACACAGCTGGGTCCTGGTTGCTCAGTCCTGTAATCCTAGCTACTCAGGAGGCTGAGAACTGAGGATCATGGTCCATAGCCAGCCCCAGAAAGGAAAATCCATGAGACTCTTATCTTTAATGAACCACCAGAAAACCGGAAGTGGCACTACGGCTCAAAGTGGTAGAGCGCTAGCCTTGAGCAATAGAACTCAGGGACAGCGCCTAGGCCCTGATGAGTTCAAGCCCACGACCGACTAAAAAAAGAACAGAAGCAAAAAAAAAAAATATATATATATATATGGCTATGATTTAAGAAAGTAACTTGGTATTAGAACTTCATAAAAAATTTGTAGAAGGTATTCATTATAAGTACTGTACTAAATCTATTTCTAGAATGCTCAGATGGTATATTTGTCTCTTGGTGGGCTAGATTTACATTCCTTTTTTAATTATTAAATCCAGGACAGATCAAATTAATTAAAATTGTTCTTCTGCTTTACCTTTTATTATTTAAACATTTATCTGTGGTCTCACTAATGGACTAATTTCCGAAGATTATAAATTGGCATGCTTTCATTTCTAGATTGCAGCCCCTCTGTCATCATTTTTCCAGTTTTTTTTACATATTTATTTTATGCTGTATCACAAAGTAGATTCCCTCATCTTACCTCCTTTGAAATCATTTGTCCCCTTATAGTTAATGAATAAGCTGTGCATCCAAGGATATTTATCAAACGGCACCAATAAAATTTGATATTTTTAAAGCAATCAATCATGCCTTTTTTTTAAGTTGGCAAGTCAATTTTTAATTATTTATAAACACTACAGCCCACTTCCCAAAGTAAACTTAAAATCAAATTTTAAAAATTCTTACGTAGTTTCATATCATAAAATTCCTATTTATTAATATTGCCATTTTTTTGGCTATTATACTCTTTCTTATTGTAACTTAAAATTTGGACCAGAAAAGTATAGAAAGAGCATAATTTTAAAACATACAGCATAACTTTTTTTTCTTTTTGTAGCATTAATCTTATCACTGGTCATTTAGAGGAACCAATGCCAAACCCTATAGATGAAATGACAGAAGAACAAAAAGAATATGAAGCCATGAAACTTGTCAACATGCTTGATAAACTTTCCAGGTATTGTATTCCCATCCATTTTTTGCTTGGTTTCTACAAATGTTCTATTTCCTTGTCTCTCCCACCGAGAGTTACCATAGAAGAGCAACTCTGGAAATCCATGTTGATTGGAGCAGGGTGGCCCAGGCAGTAGTAGCTCAGATAGCTCTTGGCTACCATGTTTTCTCTACATGTGCCGCTTCCGGATGTGCATTCTTAAACGTTTAAACACTCAAAGCTCCGATAGTAACTCCTAGATCACTGTAATATTTAACCAACTAACCTCCCTGTCTTGTTGAAGATGCTGAGTTAGGGCCAATGATTTTGCTGCTTCTTGTATTTTTGTTCTAGTCTGTTTTGGGTTTTGTTCCGAATCATGGTGCGCTTCCCTCCTCCCCTTTTCATTTTTGATGTGCAAGTTTGCAGTTCTGCTTTTGGGGTTGCTGCTGAAACCAAGACTTCTAAGTTGTCATGCACTCAACAGGAAAAAGTAAAAAGAAATAGCTCAATCAAAGCATTAAAAAAAAAAAAGCAGGCACTCATATAATTAGGGGTTCTAAAACCAATGTGCCCCCTTGCCCTCTTGCTTGACACTTTTTTGCCTTCCAAAAATAACCGGTTTGGAAAAACAAATAAATCAAGTATATACTAATCATCAACTAGTCACTGTGAAGGAGTTTCTAGAAAAAAAAATCATTCATACTTGATTGAATTGCTCTATTTTCCAGGCATTTGTTGAGTCACTGTCTCCTTTAAGCCATCTTGAGTGAGTGCTTTCTGTGTGTTAGTGGCAGCTGCCACTTAAAGGTGAATTTCTTCTGGTCATCTCCTTTTTCACAGTATTATAAAAGCTAATATCCCTGTGAAGAAAAGTAGCAATTAGAATAAGAAAGCCAAAGAGCCTGCCCTAGAATAGGAATATAATTTCTTTAAAAAAAAATAGGTACAAGTTAAACATAAAGTACATAAGAATAAAACACAGGCTAAGCTCTCAGCAGGAGTGTTAATGGGGAAATGGACAAGAACCAGGGCTGAGCTTTATACAGATGATTGTAGGAATGCATGGTACAACTGTGTGGATGTAAACAGTGTCATGGTCTATGTCATATGCTAGAACCCCGTGACTGTCAGCTAGCCCTTCAAAATCCCCACCTTTTGCTGAGTTTAGAATAGTTAGCTGTGCTCACAGTCTTCAAAAGACATTTTTGCCTGTTGGTAAATTACATTCGATTCCATTGTTTGAAACATTCCTAGACTTTCCCTAAAGGAATTTACGTGGGGAAAACACTGATAGGGCAGACCAGTATCAGGCAGAATAATAAGTTCTAAAAGAATATATAAAAATCAGATCTGGTAGTTGGAGGTGATGCCCAGTGGTAGGGCACATTTTTAGTGTTTTATATAAAGCCCTGAGTTTAATCCCGCCACCCCCCCCCCAAAAAAAAAAATATACAGTATGAAGAAGTTCTGAAAACCTTCTTTCAGAAAGTTCTGGTATAGCTACTAAAACACAGTGGCACTAAGTACAAATCAGGATAAGAATCAACAGAGTTCATTGAGGGAAGCTGGACCTTGTTATCAAGGACCTGAGTGAGCGTATTAGTGTTTTAGGGCGGTAAACTGGTTTAAGTTGATGAGTTTTATATTTTGATCATCAGTATGAGTTGCCAAAGGTTAACAGAGATGCTATTCAGCCGACCTAATTGCCCTGGATGAGTAAACTCCAAGCTAGGAAAGTGGAAGATGGGGAACCGATTGCCTAAGATAATGCAATAAAATCTGGATACGTGGCTTACTGATAGAGACTCCACCACTTTCACTAGGCATCCCCATTACAGGCACAGGAAACAGAAGTACTGTGTCCTCCTTTTAATCTCAGGGGAATCTGTGTATTCTAGATACTATCAGTAACTAAGTATACCAGCATCAAGTCTGAAATACACAACTTCCAAAGGTATTCATGCATCTCCCCAAAAATACCCAGCAGATGTCCAACTCAATCTGAAGGTAGTACTGATTTTTTGCCAATATAGAGTAAAAGTTGATGGTACTGATTTTGCCCTTAAATTAGTTGAAGGAAAGGTAAACTTGAGAATAGTCGTAAATCTCATAGACTTTGCATGATCTGTGGTGGGTTTTTTACATTGTCTGCCTTTGTGTGTGTTCTGACTAATAACAACCAATGAACAAACTGTGAAGATCAGCAGTGAGCATTCCAAAGCAGGAATGCAAAGAATGAAGCCATTCTTTATGCATCTTACATGTTTGTTGTGTTCTTTTCCTCATTAGTGTTAAGTTTCATCTCTCTCTTTTTTTTTTTTTGAGTTTAAAAAACAAGGTGCCATAAAGCCAAAGTAGACTAAATTCAGTACCGTTCAGAGAATACTTACTAAGCAGCTACTTTGTGCAAGGAATTTTGCTAGGAAACCAACGGAGGGTCAGAGGTGAACATGACAGTCCCTGCCTTTGGAAAATTCATGTTCCAGTTAGGGAAAACAAAAGTGGCTATAATCTATTCTGGAATACAAAGAAAGGCAATGATAACAAAATGAGGTCTATGGTGAACTCTAAGTACCCAGGAAAAGGAGCAGCTCATTCTGTCTAGTTGATTCAGGGAGTACTATACAGAGAAGGTAGTAGCAGTTTCTGCAGACCTTTGAGGTTTACAAGATATTTAATAGAAAAATTGAATGATTATTGTTCATTACTGTAGAGGGAAATTTAATCTTTTCAACTGATCCTTGATATTCACAGACTGTATCTTTCTTAAAAAAAACAAAAAAACACTCCGTTTAGAATAATGATACATTACCTGATTTCTCAGTGGAAAAAGCAAGGACCAAAGAATTTCCTAAAACATTCCAAGCTAATATCTGAGGATAATTCGTTTCTGCCTGAGAGTTTACAAAATACTTTCACACAAATTGAGACTAGGATCTTCCTTTTTCCATAACTCAAGGCCTTTGCTCTGTCTACTGTGTTATTGTGTTTGTCTGTTAATATTGTCTGCCAGAACACTTCCTAATCATCCTCTCAGCATTGTACTATTTACTAGTTTCCTCAGCTGTCACTCTAGTAAGTTCTTCCCTCAACTAAATCTTTATTGTGCTAAGAATATACTGTAGCTTTGTCTGGTTAGCTTCCTTTCTCAAAAATGAAAGCAATTTACTCCACACCTGAACAGAAAGGCATGCAAGTAAAGAATAGGCTTGGAGGTGATGTGGCCAATGAATGGACACTAGACACTTCCTTTTTTCCGTCCATAGGAGAGCAGATGTGAAGGACCTGCACCAGGATGCTGGTTAGCAACAGTGGCCCGTGCCAAAGCACTTACCACAGTGATGACTAAGGTTGGTCATGCCAAGTACTGTTACTGAGCCTGGTGTAGGGTATAGGTGTTAATCACTACCAAAATTTGCCATCATGCTGAACATAGCTACTGTCTCCAAAAGTTCAGCAGCTTGGCTACACTAGGTTGGTAAAGAATGTGGAAAGATAGTTTTCAGATTTTTTTTTCTCATTGAAAATAGACTTAGTAGTACTCTAAACAATGTAGTGTTTTTCAGTATAAAGATTATATTTGTGACAGATGTTTATGGCCCTTATTTGGGGATTGATAATGCACTTGGAGGTCTTTAGAGCTGAAGAGCCATTGGAACCCTATAAACCTCATCGTGTCTCTCTAGCGTCTCCCTAGCACAGTGCCTTGTACCCTGTGGTTCTCCTAGATGACAGAATGTGGGAAGATGAACTAATAGAAAGAGCCAACCTCTAGATTCAAAGATTAGGGGCCTTTTGCTCTGTAAAAGTACCTATGTGATTTAAAACCTTAAAGTATACTTTGGGAGTTTGATTTCTTGGACAGACTTCATAAAATTCAAGGACAAAAAGGAAATCTATAAGGTACTTACTTAGGGCCATGACTGGATGATTTAAGTATGAGCATATGATTTCTTATATAATAGCTATATTTGTCAAAACAAGCATTGAGGCCTGAGGTATAAGATCGCAGAAAACTCCATTTGACATTTATAATGTAAGAACAGAACTAGAAAGGGGGTAAAAATTTTCCTATCCTTCTACCTTGGTCTCTTGCCTTTTCTAACTTGGGAAGAAAGAGGAGCCCTTTTCAGTTTAACTTGGGTAGAAAGAGGAGCCCATATTCAGAGTGCCGGGGTTCCATACCTGCTATCCCTGCCACTTGGAAGATGGAGATATGGGGAAGATCATGGTTCAAAGCCAGCCCAAGCAAAAAGTAAGCAAGCTTTTACCTCAGTCTGTAAGCCAAGTGTAGTGGTACATGCCTGCCATACCAGCCATGCAGGGGGCCATAGCTAGCAGGATCCTAGTCTAAGGGCAGCCCTAGGCCAAAATACAGGCCTTACTTGAAAAATAACTAAAGCAGAAAGCAAAGGAAGGGGTGGCATTGTCCAAAAAGAAATGTCCTCATGACCTGACTTATGAAACAGCAACCCCTCTGTATAACGCCTTATAATAACAATAAAATTATATTTTTTTAAATAAAAACAAAGCAAAAAAGTGCTGGAGTGATAGCTCAAGTGGTAATGTGCCTTGCATAGCAATCAGAAAGCCCTCAGTTTAAATCTTTCCACCATAAAAGGAAAAAAAAAAAAGGAACACCACTAAAAGTCAAACAGGAAATAAGAGTAGCCAGATGTAATCCCTGCTACATGGAAGGCAGAGGTATAGGATCTCAATCATAGGCCATCCTTGAACAAAAGAAAGACCGTGTTTGAAAAAATCACTAAATGCTAAGAGCATGACTCATGTAGAGCCCTTACTTAGTAAGAGTGAGGCCCCAAGTTCAAATTCCAGTATAGCCAAAAGAGAAACAGAAAGATAGATTAGAATTGGGGTTTTATGTCGTTACACAAGGACAACATGCTTATTATAGTTGCATTTACTACATAACTGACACAGGATGGCCTCCTCCAGAAAAGAGGAGAATGCATTGGTGACTAGAGATGAAACTAACCAAGTGAAGTCACAATGCAAGCCATGGTTTTGTTTTGACATCTCTAGTTAAGACCTTTAGTTCCTTAGAAATCAGAATTGATTGGACTTCTCTGCTCTACCCTTATTCCATCACTGTTTCAGTAAGGCACGTTTCTGCCTTCAAAAATCTATGTATGTATGTAAGTAAGCAATTGTTCTTTTTTTCCTTCTCTCATCCACTCCCTAGCCAGTAATTGTGATTATTTTTATTTCTTCCATTATATTTGGGACATGGCTCTCTTAATAAATGCAGGCATCAAGTACAGGAATAGTTTCTTTTAATCCAAAGGTCGTTTCAAAAGTGGCTTTTGTCTTAGAAAATATTTTTTACTCTTCTCAGCAAAAAGTAATGGATTACAAAACCTATCTTTGTGAGGAAATGCTTTTCAGGTACATTTTAGGAACATGATCCAATTTTTAAAGCATTGTAAGATCTATTGTAGGTATGACAGTATAAAGAAATTAATAGCTTCCATTAAAAAAAAAACAAACCTTTAGATCTGCACTATCTTTTTGGTAACCACTAGTCATATATGACTCTTGAGCACTGGAAATGTGTTGAGTCTGAATTGGGATGTCTTCTAAGTGTAAAATACCAAGTTTCAAAGAGTAGTACCAGATAAAATGTAAACTATCCCATTAATTGTTTAGTATGGAATACCTGTTGAAATATTTTTACATACGGATTTTTTTTAATGTACCACTAAAATTAATTTCACCTGTTCCTTTTCTGTATAGCTACTACAACACTCAGTTATACATACACATGGCTTACATACATCATGGCTTGCATTATATTTCTGTTACACCAACACTGAGTTAACCTGTGCTGTAAGGTTGCTGTGCTTGGACTTGGCTCACTAGTCCCTGCACGAGGCAGGGGGGATTAGTTTGAGACATTTGGTACAGTGTGTCTTTGGTTATAGAGGACCATGGATAGACACCTGAGGACACTGTTATGCTACCTTTGGATTCTCTATCGAAGTAGTCACTTTGAGCTCTAACTGAAATGTAGTTGGGCCGTGAGAGAAACAGGAAATCATTATAGTCTCCATTGGCTACTTGCTTTTTTCCATACCTTCTTCCTTTAACTTATAATCTTCCTCATTGGGAAAAGAAAAAAACTTCGGTTTTTGACTACGTATTCAACAGTGTCAGTTGGCATGCTGATCTCATTGATAATGATTTTGTTACTTTGAATGACAGGGTTGAAAAATTCCATCAGCAAATTACCAAAAAATAATGAAGAACACCATCAACTTAGGAGAAAACTGAATTGTGTTCTTCCAGCACTACCCCTAATCTCTTTCTCTATATTTTCTTAACCATTTTGTATAACATGAGATGGATAGCGAATTTGTTAAAGCTTTGCATGCAATCTTCTAACAGAAATGAGAATAATAGACTAATATAAAATGTAAAAAAGTTTCCATATGTTTTATTTCTAATTATTATTAAGAGATTTCCCTGTGAATTAAATAGGATAAAATGTATTTTACCAAGGAATAAACTTACCAAACATTAAATGACTGTCCCCAAATAAGACATGTAGCTAATAACACCCACTAGGATGCAGTTCGAAATTTACTAATTGCAGATGTTATGCTATTTTTGTAAAATTACAACAGCTTTCAAAAGTTTGTTATTCTAATTATTTTTAAATAAGACTCCTAAAGTTTAAATAAATCAAAAGCACTGGAGATAATAGTAAACCTATTTACCTTCAAAGAGAATTAAGATTTAGAGAAGATTTGAATCATGCATTCCCCACTTTTTTATTCCATATCATATATCAATCCACTGCTAGGTAAATAGCTTATTTCTTTAAAACCCACTTTTTATGAAAGAAACCAGTCAAGTTTCTGTGGTTCTGTTAACACAGGATTTTTTGATTGTTTGAAAAAAGTAAAGAGAATCAGTATCTTCATCCATTCCATCACATCAGTAAAAACCTAACTTTAAAAAAAAAACTTCCCCAGGGGACAGTTGTGAACCACCCTCACCAGGTGGACTGGAATACTGATAGGAGGGAGGCATTGGTCCTTGTCTCCATGAGCATTTGTCTCCACAATGAGATTTTGCATGGCATATTTTACATTCCCAATCACAATCCAAAGCACAAGGTTGAGCACTGAGGAGAGACTCTAAGAACCATTTTAAAAGATGGGGCATAAAGACTTCAGATTTGCCGTGGGAAAGCCACCATACTCCTTCCTGCCCAGTTAGTGGCTTGGTGAAAGGTCCTAGGAAGCCGTTAGATTCAAGATGAAGAAGCAGGGTCCAAACCCTAAAGATACTTTCACAGTATCTCATTGAACCTGTTAACCAGTCCCAAAGGTTATATTAATATGTGTACAAGGATATCACACGTTATTGGGAAATTCACAGTACTTGTGTGGATTTTGAATCTTCCAGTGGTATCCTCCTAGAATTGGAATTGTAGCCAAGACTACGGAGCTGCTTTCTGGGCTATCACAGGCTCTATTCAAGCAGGCATTTTTGGAAAGGTCTATGTTAATTAAAATGCTTTTTTATACACTAATTTCTCATCCCATCTTTCAGACGCAAAAAAGAATTAAATATGGAATGGCTAATTTAAAATCTCAGGGTTCTTTTTTCCAAGCCAACCTTACATTGAGAGCAGGAATCCCTGCACCAAAGAAATGGTTCCCAATTATCCTGTCTTGGGTTTTGTTAGACATTGTACAAAAGTCACAAAACAAGTATGTAATAGAACCTGCCTAAATAGCAGCCACCCTCATTAAAAACAGAGAATTAATCAGAGGTGATTGAAGGAAGCGGTGCTTCATAGGTTCCCCCTCCCCCTTTTTTTCTTCCCTTCTAACCATAGAACAAAATACGTTACATAAAAGGATCGGAACTGTTATGCAGTACTCAATTAGAGGGAGGTGAATAGGTAGGTCTCTAGAATGCTGTTTTATCAAAAGAGCAGACTGGTGTTTGCATGACTGTTGTTTCATTACAGACCCTGTCATTAATTCCATGTGTCAATACTGCCCTGTAGTACACAGAGCAGACAAGAAAGAAGAGCCCTTGAAAACAAGGGAATGATTTTTGAGTCGTTATCAAGCTAAGTGTCAAGCGGGAAGCTGAAACTCGTATAGGTAAATTCGAAGGGACTCTTGGGAGATCTGCAAGTGGGAAACAAGAATGCATTTTACCAACTGCTTAATTATGTCCTGTTTTTCAACAAGTACACTTGAATTGAATGCTTTGTTTGTCCTGCACAAACACATGTGCTGTGAGCAGGAGTATTCTCTTGCTTCCAGGTCAAGTAAGGTGTTTTATACACATCTCTGACCTACTCTATAATGTGCGATTGGGTATTAGTATCTGAGCCCCAATACTGCACTGTCATTTGTGGGAGAACGAATCACATAGGAGCCAGAAGCCCTAAAAAGTGTGACCTTCTCTGAGGTTCTGAGAAGTTACACGAGCCCAGGCATCCCAGAGTACCATACTTACAGGAAAAATGGTAACTCGGGAAAACGTCAAAATACATCTGGGGAAAGAAAGAAAAAAAGCAGACCAGAAAAGGTTAAATATGTATAAATCCCATACTATCCCATCCCTAGATCTTTAAGAAAGTTGGGTTTTTTGTTTGTTTGTTTTTTGTTTGTTTTTTGGTTTCCATTAGCCCTCCCAAGGGTTAGACTGGGGCAAAATAGGGTTTCCTTTCTTGGACGTGCTTTATCTGTGTCCTCTTGTCTGGCCAAGCCCTTAGAGATTATGGTTCCTTATCGTTTAGTAAGATCAAATTTCTAAATGATGTTTCGTTCCAGTTGAACATTCTTGGAGGCTTATCTCTTCCCTGGCCAGATGCCTGATCAGATGAGAAGCCCGCCATGATACTGTCACAGTGCCTAGAATGGGCTCTTTATCCAGTAGACATCACTGTACTTTTTGATGATAACGAGGGCAGTCTTAACTTATGTTAAGGCCTGTGTATAGCATTGAAGGTAAGTATGAAGGAGTCGTTGCTATGTGAATATCTTAATCCTGATATACATTTTAATATGTAGTATTTCCATTTTACCATGATTTACATAGATATGACACCTAGCCATCTTTTCTAGATAGGACCTCCATAAATTTAGCATCAAAAGTAACTCTTCATAAGATGGCCTGTCTGGTGTGGGCCATGACTGAATCTGTGTTCCCTCTGTGTAACTCTTGCCATTGCTTTGATTTACCTATGTAATCGTGTTAATCATCTGCCGGTAGATTGCAGAAAGGTTTTGTGGTCTTAGTGTATGTCAGTAACAAGTTGGATGCTATATTTGACTCTTGGGTTTAGAGTATCTTGATTTAGAAACAGAGACTTAGAATAATGAGTTTGGGTGTCTTCAGAACCTAACAGCTTTTTAAATAGATCAAACTTATTTAGCCTATTACTTAGACTCTTAAAATCAGTATAGAAAGTGTGGTGGGATCGTCTTGTCCAATCCTTCATTTTATAGCCCAAAGAGGCGAAATGACTTGCCCAAGGATACATAGCAATTTAGTAGAATATCTGAGACTACAGCCTAGATCGCCTACTGTCCTGTACCTAAAAAGCCAAGTCTGTATCAGTTTGTGGCTGGGAATTCGAGGCTGTAGAGTATGGAGAAAGCCTGACTTCTGCTGGACCATTAGAATTGTCCAATAATATTTGCTCATCCAGGACAATAATTAAGGGTTAAAATAAGAGAATGATTCCTGACAGATGGCTCTCTACATTCTCCATTTGTGCCATAACCCATGTACTGTATTCTTTCCTAGAACATTTACAGTACACCACTATGTGCCGTGTCCTCTATGAGAGACTGGCAGGTTACAGCCAGATAAGACATGGGCTCTGCCCTCCAGCGCTCGCAGTCTAGTAGAAAGCAAGTCCCTGGGAAACACCATTCAGAATTTCCTGTGAAATGTTCATTCCTGTTTCTGTAAACCTTGACGTTGAAAAGAAGATCTTTTACCCACAGACTTATCTTAGTAGCTTGTTCACAGCTATCAGTATTTCATAAGAGGTGTACTTGTTCTCTGTGAATATGGACCATGATAGTGAATAGAATGTTAGTTCACAAACACTTCACAAACTCTCCCATCTAAAGCATACAGATATACAAACATTGAATATTTAAAGCACAGAACATATTTTTTCATATGTCAGCAGTATTGTTTAATAGCTCTCAAACTTTGTAAGGACAGTTATTTTTAATAATATTCTTAAATGGGCCGGGAGGAGCGGCTTTTGAAATAGAAGGCAAAAATACCTTCATACTCAAATCCAGACTCCTCAGCCTCGTATTTAAGGTCTCCATTCAGATCCTCATCCGTACCTCTTATCTCTTTGGAGCTTTCTTTTTCCTTTTCCTCAGCCATGCTAGCCTGCTTGCTAACCCCCCCCCCCCCCCCCCGTCCCCAACTAACTTTTGCTTCTGTGCCTCTGCTTGACTAATTCTGTTTGTGGGATGCCCATGTCCATCACTGCCATTACAGTCCCCCTCCTGCAAGGAGCTTGTAGTCAGCACCCCCGTCTCCCGTGTCCCTCTCACATGTGCAGAGCCCATGTGGCTGAAGAAGGAACGTTGCTTCGGTGTTCTGTCCCCATCTTGCTGTTTTAGAGGCAAACCGATGATAAAGCCGTAGGAACTGAGTCTGTATCAAAGATTTCACTTAGGGCTGTGTCGGCTGCTAGTTAGGAAGATCAAAGGGGCTATTCTGGGGGGTGTATGAGACATAAACCTGGGGGTCCATAGAGAAAACAGTCACACATTGGTAAATGATCCTCTCCTGTTCCTGAGCAGGACAGGAAATGTCCTTTAAGCAAATTTCAGGTGTAGTAAGAGTAGATCAATGAACCATCAAGTTTAGAGAAAGCAGGGCTCTGCCTATTAATCATCTCAAGCTTGTTGACCAGCTGTTCTGTAATTCCTTCAATATTGTTTAATGTGTGTGTATGTTTTATCTTCTGAACTGACTAAAAGCTTCTTGAGGACAGGGACCATGTCTTTTATTTTCCTCTGCATATTCGTTGCCACTTATTCCTAACTAGCTTTGAGAAGCCTTCTCTAAGCATGTGTGGAATAGTAATGCAGTTGTGGGTCCCAGCTATCTCCCAGCCATTACACCACACTGCAGATGTCTCCTAGCCTTTACATGACCCCACTTAGCGAGATGAGTATTCCTGGCCTACTTCTGCACATAAGGAAGCCAGAGTTCAGAGCACTCAAGGTCTTAGGGCAGAGAGTGGTAGATTTCAAATTAGAACCCAAAACCTATACGTGCCTTTCACTACACTACACTATACTACACTACAACAATAAACACTCGACTCCTATACAATTCACGGAGCTCTTTGATCTACATTATTATTGCTGTGTCATCACTACCATTAAACTGCCACTTCTTACACTGTCATCAAGATGTAGGTAAACCTAGTATTATCATGATCCCCATTTCACAGATGGGGAAATGAGGCTCAGAGACTTGCCCAAGAACACAGAGCTGGTAAGTGGAGGAGTCAGGAATAGAGACTTCCTGACTCCAGATCTCTTTGTTCTGTGAGTGACATCACATTACTGCCTTAATGTATTTGCATGAGTGCATGATTATGAGGCCAGTTTTCACTGATGCCTTTCCTACAGAAATGCCAGTGTGCCCACACCTGGCATGGAGCCAGGGGGGGAAAAGAAAATTCATTCCTTTGGAACAGCCTTTGTAGTAGAAGGTGATACAAAAGCACAAGGGGGGAGGCAGAAAACTCGAGGAGTTCACAAGTGAAAATCAAAATATTAGGCCCTTTATTCTGGAAATGAATTCCCACAATTTGGCTATAAAATGATAATCTTTTTTTTTCTAGGTAAAATTGGGCTAGAGAATAGGGATGAACATGCCAGTAGACTTAATTTCAAAATAGTCCTTAGATGAGGAAGTGCTGGGTACAGCATACAGCCCCAGAATTATCCTTATTACCAAAGAGACACAGTAGCTGTAGTAAGTCGATCTGGTGGGTAATGGCAGAGCCACCCAGAAAGCCATCACTATCCTTGGTAGAACTCTAGTCCTACCTGTCAGTCTATTTCTGCCTCTCCCTACTTTTCAGCCCCTACTCCACCCACCTTACCAATTTCACCAACCCCTCTTAAGACCTAGAATCCTTTTTCTCTTTTTTTCTCTTTTTTTCTTGTTTGTTTGTTTGTTTGGAGACAGGGTCCCACTGGCCTCAAACTCTCAATGCTCCTGCCTGTCTCTTTAGTGCTGTGATTACAAGTATGCACCACCACACCCACCTTTAGATCAAGATCTTTCTTATTCCTCAGTGTTTTTCTCCCAGAAAGTTGACCTCGTTCTCTTTTGCATCAATTTTTAATATGTAGTATCCTGCATCCTGAAGTCTTCAGCACAATCAGTGAGAACTAGGAATATGCATGTTGTAAGCTATAGCAGGGTAATGTGTATCCATGCTAGAGAGAAGTTTTCCATGGAAACAGGTTGCTTCTAACTCTCCACTGAACATTTCTACCTGGTTGTCATCAAGACAACTCGAACTCTTCATGTTGAACGTTACCAGCACCTCCTCACCAAGTCTGCTCCATAACCTGCGTCTGGCTTCAATAGATAATGTCACATTCACTTGGTCACCTGCACTGGCGCCACAGGGACACTCTACCACTGTCTTCCTCTTCCAGTGAGTCATCAGATCTGCCTCAGACATACTGAATTTTCTTCCCACAACCTCAGCCATAATCTACCTCTCTGTCTCCTCTCTCATATACTGTTGGAACTCCTAGTCTACCACTCTGCTGCAAAAGGAAACAACCCTGTTTGATTTTCTTTACGGATAAATTCTTAAGTTCCTGACTTTGGCACTTGAAACATTTGACTACTAGATCCCAAATCACCCTTACCTCCTGCCACTGCGTCCTTGAACCTCTCCACTCCCCAAACATGGGATAGAAAAGATGAACTGATGCCATCAACGGAGGTCCTCCTAAACACACAGGCGATGGGACCATCCAGAACTCTTGACACTGTGTCCATGGCCTGAAACGCGATGGGCCCTGGGCTTGGCACAGGACAACCCCGTGTTGCCTTCCCCTCCTCCCCCGGACAGTTTGGTCAGGCCTCGGCTTGGGGGCCGCCACAGTGCTTTGTTCATAATTCTCAGCACCTCCCCGTTATGTTCTGAGTCATTTTCCATGTGTTTGTTTTGCCTACTCATTAAGGGCAGTGGCTGCACCTCGTCTTGCTTTCCTGCCCAGCACATGACACAGATCATGTCCCCCAGCTATTGAGCAGGTGTCGAGCAGGTGAACTCAGGTGTGCTCCTCCAGTGCAGGTAGTTAGGGCAAGTATGGCGGGGACTCAGGAGTGCTGTGTTCCAGCTCCAGCCCTGCCACTCCGTTAGTGACCTTGGGTAAGTCACTTAGTCTCCTCTACTAAAGAAGGGGGTTGGACTAGACGATCTCTGATGCCCCTTCCTTCTAGCTTTAGGCTTTATGATTCTGATCCCTTTTCCTAATCAGTAAGCACATTTTCTACTTCATAACATTCAAGAGTCTCAACTTCTAGCCAGTCAGCTATTTACATTTTCCAAATAGACTTTTGGACTTCCAGACTCTTGGAAGTTGTCTTCTGGTGGTAGCCAGAGCTGCCTGCTTAGGCTTCTGTTGGCTTAACCAGTGATCACTGAGCTAGCCTCACCCCGCAAGGTTTTGATGTGTCTAGCAGCACACAGTTGTGATGGCTGCTCCTTCCCTGCCTCCCCTGGAGAAAGTCCTTGTCTGTCCTGGCCTCTGGGCAGCAGGAAGGAAGCGCCCTTTCCCTTCACTCCTCGTCTCAGCAGCAGTACAGCTGCACCATCATGTTTGCAGGGAGCGGTGCCCACTTGTGTGAGAAATCACATTAGACAGCTCCCTCTTACACACACTTCTGACCTTTTGGGGGTGTAAGGAGAACTGGCGTTAGCCATTCAACAGGTACATTCACCACAATCTCCATGTAATAAATAAAGGCCTGTGAAGAGATTAAATCTTTCCTAATGCTTTCTGATTGGCTTAATCAATAATTAATCATCTTTAGATGAGGCTGTAACTTGTGGAGTAGATATAATTGGATTAACTGAAAAGAGGCAGTTGGGGAGAGCTTTGAAGAGATTAAAATGGCTGTCAATCCCATAATTAAACTGCTACAAACAAAAGCAATGGTGTTTTAAACTAGAAGGAGAAGGAAAGTGAGAGAGAGAAAAGAAAGAAAATTTGGGGAAGGCCAGCTGATTTGAAATGAAGCTACAAGCTGTATGTGTCACTAGAGATTGTAGATGCAAAATCAGATCTGATAGACTTAACGATTCATGGGATGAAATCGTTAGGTGCCAAATCAGCCATTTTCTTGCATATGCCAGGGGCAGGTGAGATTTTGGCAGCTTGGACTTCACTGAAACCAAACAAATTCACAAAAGGAAAAAATATATATATTATTTAAAACAGAAGAGATCTGCTCCTTGTCCTAAGCCCATTTAGACCTTGACTTTTCATACTTTTAATTGGCTTAGTAGGTTTGGCCTGTGTGAATGAAGTCTTTTATCTTCCTCTTTTTCTTTCTATGCCCCTTTCATCTTTCCTATTACACAGGAGAGAGCTTTAGAGAAAATACTTTGGTTTTAAAAGACTTTTCCTTTTAAAAGGATGTGGATTTGGGTGGGGGCGGGGGATGCGTGTGATGCTGGTGAATACTTTTTTTTTCTCTCTCTTTTATCTCTTTTTCCAGAGAGGAGTTGCTTAAGCCAATGGGACTGAAACCTGACGGGACAATAACGCCCTTGGAGGAGGCACTCAGCCAGTACTCTGTCATCGAAGAAACCAGCTCGGACACAGACTAAAAGCGTCATCACCTGCTCAACTTCCAATATTGCTTTTATTGGCATCCTTTTTCTGTAGCTCCAGGAGAATCTTTTCTCTACAACATTTATGCCCTTGCTTTGGCTAGAAACACATTAACTGGTTTACTCATTGAGAATCCAGCCTATTTCAGAGGTGATCTTGTGTTTTCTGCGATATTGAGGCATTCATACAGAGCTGCAGTTAGGCAGAGTCCTAGGGGCTAGAAGCAGAGCAGTAATTCCATTTCATCAGGATGCAACGGAGGACTCCTTTCTGTAAAGCAGCCCTGGGCCAATCTGGCAGTCCTGGTTGCCAAGATTCCTAGCCGAAGACACAGCCATGTCCTTCCTCACTCGCGTGAGCGAGCTCTCCCACGTCTCTCCAGCAGCCAGAGGCAGGCGAGAGCAGAACGAATGAGCTGGCAAACAAGGGCTGAGGCGAGTGGTTCCTTAGGTCCAGACTGACCGCACGGAAGCCAAGCAGCTGCTCTGTAAACCCCTAGTCCCACTCTTCATTTCAATTTTCTATAAATATGGAAACACACACACAAGCACACACAGAGCCCCAGACTTACAAACTTAGTTACACTCTAAAAGTTTGTATGTCGTGTGGCTACAACTTCAGAATACTTTACTCCCTAGAAGGAGTTCTAACCGATGGTTTCGTTCCAGGCAGCTACCTATGCCTATTTATTCCCTTATGTTCCTGAACACTAGTACCGTAGAACTGGACCGCCATCCGCATCGTTGCACTGGGAGTGTGCGTGCCGAGGTCAGCTCGGGGCGCCAGGAGCAGACCCGTCCACTAGCCCAGCAGAGATGACGGGGCTCCCTAAGTAATGGGGTTCTTTTGTGGCCTCTCCTGGGAGTGGGGTCAGCAGCACCCATGTGTACATAACGGTCATTTATATGCCATGTTTTCAATGGGGGTCAGTGTGTGTGCTTGTGTGTGTGTGTGCTCCCTTTCTACTTAGGTGATCAGTTTAATGGTAACTTTATTTATTTAAAAAAAAGAAACACAGATAGTTACCATTAAACTGATTGCTGTTTATTTTTACTGTTAGCATTGGGCAAATGAAGAAGTAGAAATGCAGTCATGCAATAGACAGTGGGCCTAGTTTGATCAGGGGCTAAAGTTGAAAGGGTTTGGTTTCCTTTTATGTATATGTGTGAGTGTGAGAGTATGTGGACACTCTCTCACTCACACATACACACACATAGATAATGTGCTTAACCACTGCCTTTTAAAACTTTAAATTAAATAAAACATTGGGGTTGATTCAATTTAGCCATCTTGTGTGAGTTTCTTTGTACATCCATGGGCTAAACGATACTGTTCACAGCTCATGCTTTTTGAAAGTGCTTTTCCATCCATTTTCTCACTTATCATTGTAGCCGTTTCTAAGGACAGGCAAAGCATTTGAAAAATTGGTAAAAATAACATATAACCAGAAGTCACTTTCCTGACAAAGCAACATATCAGAAACCAAGTCCTACAAGGCCTTTTTTAAGGGGACAGAGCGATGTCACAAAGTTTCTCACAGTTTACTGACAGGAAAGACTTTCAAGGTTGCCACTCTTAGCCTCTTAAGCCATGTGTACATTTCTGACCTTTTTAGTTACTTGGCTTTCCAAAAAAATAGCAAAGAAGGAGGCTGCTAGAATGAAGATAGGCATACTGAAGACATTAAAAAAAAGAAAAAAAAAAGACCAAGTGAAAACCAGGTACCAAGATGGGAAAATGAAGACCTTATTCAAGGCGTAGTCGGTCTGGGACTCTTACCAAAGGATACTCTTTGACCCAGAAAATACATGCTTAATCATATAGCCATAGACCAAATCTCATAATGGTGACTGAGCTTCTTTTAAAGAATAAATTAAATCCAGAATGCTTTTATAAAAGACTAGGAAAGATAAACACATGTTAGGGTTTTTCACCCGCATTTTGTTGGAGAGCCTGTGATGACCCATCTAGCCATCAGCACAGAAAATGAAGCTTGGCAAGTCATCATTTTAGATTAAATAGGAAAAAAAAAATAAGTTTAGAAAAAAAGAACTAATATTTTTGTTATTTCATTCTACAAATGCATTTTTAAAGTATTTTTATAATTTCTCCCGTCTGCTAGCTTGGGCATGAATTTTCAGCCTGTGTAAATGAAGATGTGTGTAATGAAATAACCATCCCGCCGGCTCTGCCGCCTAAGTGTTTGCACAGTCTTGTTTAAGTAGCTGCGCTCTCTGCTTTCCGTGCGTTCTGTGGCATTTTGCATTTCTCTGTGCTGGGCACGAAGTCTTGTTGCTCAAGAGAAAGAATCTGCAAACGGAGAAGATGGGAGTGACCTCGCCCTTCACCGAAGGAAAGCCAACACCTGCTGGAAGCTCACGACGTGCCTGCCTGCCGGGCCTTCTCTCTGTCCACTCCTGCAGCCTTCTCGCGTCTCCTGGCAGAGCGCCTCTGGAGAGAGCGCCCCCCCCCAGCTCCCCAGCACCGCTTTCCTCCTTCCCCCTCCCCCTCTCCCCCTCCCCCCTGCATGCCTGGCGCGCGCAGGCTGTACACCCACACTGGGACCTTCAAGCCATAGGCTTTGAAACGTGGGGGATTCATTGCCTGCCGTGGGGCTCGTGGTCCTTCTCAGGCCATTTTAAAGCAATAACTATTTCAGCAGAACCAGTCTAGAGATCTGTTGCAAGCAGGGAAGCGCCCCGGAGTGGAAGGGGAGTGGGAAACTGGAATCCTTTAAGGGTAGCTCAGGGGGGTCCAGGGTGCAGGCATAGGAGGAGAATCTGAAGATGAGAATTCCCAGGCCGCACTTTACAGGCCCTCCCCCTCCCCACTCCTCCTCACCTCGGAAGTGGGAGATGAAGGAATGGGTCCCAAAGCAAAGCATTTGCTTTAGAGGAACAGCCACCAGACGTCTGTGACTCCTTCACATACCCAGTGGTCTCGGGTGGCAGGCAAAACAAGTGTCATTACTACCCCTCCTGTCCTTCGTAAATGCCCCGGGCTGAAGCCGTCCGAGTGGTGATCAATACCTGGTACCACATCAGCCCCGCTCTCTCCTAGAACCGTGTCACGTGCAATGACTCCCTCTTCCCCTCCATGCATTCCTTGTGGAAAGTTTGGAAAATGGAGAAAACAGCAAAATTAATCAACCTACCCCAAATCCCACCACTCTGAGATCACTGTTAATATTTTAGTGTATTTCCTTCCTGTATTTTTTCTATGCATATATAATTTATTTTACTACAAGATTGGGATCATGCTGTATTTACAGATTTGTATCCTGCTTTCTTCTTTAACATATTGTGAGCATTTTCCCATGTCAATAAATATTCTTCAAAAGTTCATGGCTATATGATAATTCCATTACATGATTCGTGGCAAACACTGGCACTAACAGAAACACCAACGGAAACATTTGCGCTGTAGCCTCTGTCCCCACCCACTGAAAGGATGTTGCCTGCTGTTTTTCCTGTGAGCACTGCAGGCCAGCTAGGAATGGCAGATAGCAGTGACAGAAACCACCATGTGCACCGCTGGACTGTGTGCCCACGTGACGTGAAGGTGAGCGGTGGTTAATGGGTTGTTGAGATTCATTTTCCACAAGTGGAGGGGAGAGGTCGGGATGAGGTGTGTGTGACCTGTTCTAACTGGAAACCGAGGTGACACCTGTCAGCTACTGGGCCTGTGATGGGCACACTATGGAAAAGAAACATGGATCATGGAGGAAGAGGTTAAAGACTTGAGGAAGAAGTTTCCAGAGAGCTTAGAAAGTGTGACAGATACGCTGTACTGAGCCCTATGCCAGATGTTGAGAAGTAGCAGTGTTGTCCCCACATGGAGGTGGCCTTCACACTCCGGTTGCAACTGGGTAGTAGACACACGCCTCTTCCTTTACAGCTGGATAGTGTGGGCAATGCCCTCGGGACAGTGGCTGACCACTCCAGCCATTCACACACACACACCCGAGTTCTGTGATCCAGATGAATCGTGGTGGAGAAAAATCTCTCCCTGAGAAAAGATGAAATTATTCCCCAAGGCTTCCAGAGAAGGACTGTGCTCTAAGCACTTGCTCTAATAGTTCTGATAATCTTATGGAGTAACCACTTTGATAAACGCTCCCACTTGGACTGGGAATATGGCCTAGTGGTAGAGTGCTTGCTTCGCATACATGAAGCCCTGGGTTCGATTCCTCAGCACCACATATATAGAAAAATCCAGAAGTGGTGCTGTGGCTCAAGTGGTCGAGTGCTAGCCTTGAGCCAAAAAAAAAAAAAAACTCCCACTCTTCAGGTGAAACTTGTGAGGAAACTGCTTTGCTTTGAGTTTGCTATGGGTAGCAAAATACAAACCCAAGTCTGCTATCCAAGGCCAAGTAAATACCATGCTACGTGCGTACTGCTTCACAAGACACCGGTCCACGGTGGTTTGTGCAGCAATTCCTGAGGACCAGTGTGGGACCAGCTGCTCTTTAAGGTGCCTGGGGCTACAAAAATTACTGGCTCCCTCCCCAGTGTAACAAGTCCAGAACCAAAACCTGAAGGTGCAGGGTGTTACAGACGCCAGGAGTGGAGCAGTAAAGACTGGCCACTTTCCTAGGTGGTGACCTGCCACATTCAGGATAAAAGAAGTGGCTCACACAGAAGCTCCTGGCCCACTGTCAGACGCAAAGAGGGTGGTGGGATGGAAACGATGTCCCCCAGCTCACGACTGGACACGTGCAGCAGCATTTCAGGCGAGAGGACTTTGCTCTGGCTGCAGGTAGAGGGTTGACTGGAGGAAGGGCAGATGTTCTGCCCCTAATCTCAACATGATCCTGTCAACCGTGTGCCACATTCTACCTGCAAGATGACTGGGGAGGGGAGGGGGGCTGGGAATACGGCCTAGTGGAAGAGTGCTTGCCTCGTATACATGAAGCCCTGGGTTCAATTCCTCAGCACCACATATATAGAAAAGGCCAGAAGTGGCGCTGTGGCTCAAGTGGTAGAGTGCTAGCCTTGAGCAAAAAGAAGCCAGGGACAGTGCTCAGGCCCTGAGTTCAAGCTCCAGGACTGGCAAAAAAAAAAAAACGATGACTGAGGGGCCAGGTACTGGTGGCTCTCGCCTGTAATCGTAGCTACTCAGGAGCATGAGAGCTGAGGAGTGCAGTTCAAAGCCAGCCTGGGCAGAAAAGTTCGTGAGACTTTTATTTCTAATAAACTACTTAGAAAAAGCTGAATGTGGTGGTGTAGCTCAAGTGGTAAGAGTAACAGCCTTGAGTGCAAAGAGGCAGGGACAGTGCCCAGGCCCTGCGTTCAAGCCCCTAGATGGGGGGGGGGGGAAGATGTCCAAGGAGGTGCAAATTGCCTCCCCAGTATCTCCAAGCCCACCTCTTCCCTGTGTACACACACACACACACACACACACACACACACACACACACACACACACACACCGTGAATGAACATGGGAAGAGTTCCTGTTCCACCCGTGTTGGGAAAGTCATCTCATCCTGAAAGTACTTCACAACAAGTTGCCAGGTGGTGCTGGTGGTGGTTGCTTTTTTGTACCAGTGCTCATAGTTGCACTCAGGGTACTGTCCCTGTGCCTTTTCACTCGAGGCTAGTTCTCTACCATTTGAGCCACAGCGCTTGCTTCCAGCTTTTCAGTGGTTAATCTCCAACTAACCACTGCAAAGTCTGAAAAGTCTCACAGACTTTCTTGCCCAGGCTGGTTTCAAACCAAGATCTTCAAATCTCAGCCTCTGGAGTAGCTAGGATTACAAGCGCGAGCCACCAGTAACGGGCCAAGTTGCCTACTTTTAATACTGTTGCTAATAGAAGTAAAAAGTAAAGCAGCAAACTCATTTCACAACTGTAAGTGCTCTCCACTTAGCACCCTGGGCCTTATTTTCCTTGGTGTCAATTAGCATAATTTTCTAAGTAAGGAGAGAAAAAGAAAAACTGGTTATCTTCCAAACTGCTTTGGGGCTTTACACTTTTCCGTCCTTCAGGGCTGCTTATGACCAAGTGACCCATATGCAAAAAGCATTTAGAATAAAAATGATGCACTTGCTTTTGTACCATGGCTTGCCCTGATGAAAAGCAAAACAAATGTTTGAAAATTGTCCCTTTTTGTCAGCAGTAATGGCTGCGCTCTATTTCAGCTCATCCCCCTTGTGGGCAGAGAAAAGGAGGAGTAATAAAGGGCGCAGCTGTGGACAGTTTATGGCCTGCTTGGGAGGTGGCGGGGGGGGGGGGGGGCAGGGGAGCAGAGGCAAGGGACAGATTGTGTGTCAACAAATGCAGCTGGGAAAAGAGAAAGCGTCTAAAGATCTCTTCAACTTAAAGTCCAAGATAAATGATGTTCCTATTTGGAAAAGGGAGAGGGGAAAAAAAAAAAAACCATGGAAGTGAAATTCAATAAAGGCTGGCTGAAAAAGAGAAGGGTTCCAAAGCCTTTCTCTGCAGCTAGGCAGCTCCCAGAGAAATGAGCAAGAGTAGCCCTAGGTGGGGGGGGGGGGGGAGGCCCAGAGAGACAACAAAAGCCCACCCCTGCCAATGCCCTGCCACGGCGCCCTGCCAAGTGAGAGGCGGATGATGGCGTTGAGAGAAATGCCCCAGTAAGACACACAGTTCCCCTTCCGGGCCTGCGGACGCTGAGCCTTGTACGTAGGAGAAGGAAGAAATGGCTATTTTCCTGTGAGGGGGCAGTTGAAGCCTGTGGCCAGGCCATCCCAGCTTTGCTACACCCTCCCAGTACCCCCACTTGAATATCACCCACATTCTGGGAAGCCCCTTGACATCCTTGCTTCTCAGTTTACACATAAGAAAACAAGGCTGAAGCTGATGAAGTGATTGCTGAGCTATGTGTCTGTCTCTGTGTCTCTCTGTCTTTGTCTCTCTATGTGTCTGTCACACACACACACACACACACACACACACACACACAGTGGAAGAGGCAGGGATGCAGCCAAGCCCATGCCTAGCCTTTGCTGACCCCACTGGCTTTCAGGATGCCATTTGCCTCAGTGAACAAAGAGATGGGAACTGTAGAGAAAGCCTCCAGGAAGAAGGGAGCAAGGAACAGAGAGGCATCCTTGTCCCATAAAACCTGTCCAGAGTGGTTGATTTGACCGCTCCATGAAGCTTTGTAAAGACAATGTTGTTTGAGGATCATCCCAAACCTAGTAGCAGAACAACAGAAGCCTCGGGCTTCAAAACCAGACACAGCACCACCAGGAAACCAATAGCACCTACTAAAGAAGTTTAAGAAATGCATAAGCTCTAACTGCATGGCTAAAGTAGTACATGTCACCATGTTCTGAAGCATTTGTTGTTTAATAAGCTGCAGGGGAGGGGGCTGGGAACATGGCCTAGTGGTAGAGTACTTGCCATGCATACATGAAGCCCTGGATTCAGTTCCTCAACACCACATATATAGAAGTGGCGCTGTGGCTCAAGTGGCAGAGTGCTAGCCTTGAGCAAAAAGAAGCCAGGGACAGTGCTCAGGCCCTGAGCCCAAGCCCCAGGACTAGCAAATAATAATGATGATGATAATAATAATATGAAAGAGGAGGAGGAGGAGGAGGAGGAGGAGGAGGAGGAGGAGGAGGAGGAGGAGGAGGAGGAGGAGGAGGAAGTTGCAGGATTCTGTGCTTTGTGGCTTATGACATTTCTCTACTTATTTGGGCCTCACTGTAATATCATTGATGAATAGCTCTGTAAATGAATCTTTGTATCCTAGAAGTAGATTTCTGGGTAACAAGAAGTAACCATACATACAGCTTTTGTTAATAGCCATCCAAACTCCTTTCTAGTAAGCAACTCTGTTTTTTGATCAGGGACCATTCAGTGAATTAAATCTCTACATCACTAGTCGCACTGCGGACGTTAAAGGTTTGTTTCACATAGGAGTATTAGTCCCTTATTCCATAGTCATTTTCCCACCCTCGGTCACTATATAACATGTTATTCAAGTCATCTATTCATTCAAGAAAACCAAATAAATGCTATATTATTTGTATAGTATTTTTACTTATATAAAATATATTTGTATAATGTTCTCCAGTCTAATAATGAAATGGTGTTATTATTTCCTCATTTTACAAGCCGAGGAAACAAATACTGAAGTAAATTATCCAAGATAATTCCACGGAAAGTGGTAGAATTACAATTCAAATCCTGGTCCACCTGACTTTGAAAAACTATTGGCTTTCTATTATCGTCCAACCCTGGCCTCACACATGACCCTGGCCTACGATATGAGCTGCTCAGAGATACTTCAACTACTTTCATTTTACCCCAACCTCTCATCATTTCCAGGGTGAGCTGCATTCCTCCTCGTTCCACCATTTCTGAGCACCTGTTTATGCTAGGCTGCCATAAACCAAGCTTAACAAAACAGCCTTGCTACTTGTCTCGGCAGAGCTTCCAGTCCAGCTGTAGGGAGGAGACAGTAGTAAGAAGGTAAGGAGAACACAATGATGTCATCACACACTGGAAGTGTGCTTCTCCTCATTTGTCTTCTGGGTCTCAGGGGGCAATAACAGAACCCTGGGAGTGGATCATTTAGAAAGAGATTCGTTTGGAGGCCAGGGATGTTGTTTACTCCTAGCACGGCAAGATTTGATGGGAGAGGGAGATGGAAGAAAGGCTCATTTTGGTTCAGTGTCTGGCAGACTAGAGAGTCCACAGTCCAGCAACTGGGTCTGGCAGGGCAGGAGGAGGGGGACTTGTAGTCTGCCTCATGAGGAAGAAGTGCAGAAGAAAGAGCAGATGTGTACAGATGTGCTGAGAGGAAGAGCAGGTGTCAGACTCCCTCTGTCATTACCAGCTCCTGGGCCATGGCTTCTCAGAGAGCTGATCCAATGTGGAGAGAAAGACATTAATCCTTCCACGAGTTAATTCCTTTAACTCACAAAAGTTACACCTCCAAATGCCTTCAGACTGATAAAGCAAAAGTGTGAGCCTGCATCCCAAGAGCCCACCCCCATTCCACACCCTTTCAGGAGTGCCCAAAGCTGGGAACCCAGCCTTTCACACCCCGACCTCTGAGGGATGTTCCAGAGCTAACTGTGAGGTCCTTGGTTCTCTTGAAGAACATAAGCCCTAGGCCGGGCTGGGAAGGACTGAAACGCACAGCTTAAACGCGAGCCCTCCCTTCCCACACCAGCCCTGCCGAGTCGGCCCTCTGCCCTCCCCTCAGTATTCCTGAGGTCACACAGGTGGGCAAGCTGTGGCCTACTCGCCACCAAAACTCGAATTGGAACCTTTTCTCTTGAGAAGCTAATCGTCACTGTGATTTCTTTTTCTTTCTTTCTTTTTTTTCTTTCTTTTTTTTTTTTTTGGCCAGTTCTGGGCCTTGGACTCAGGGCCTGAGCACTGTCCCTGGCTTCTTTTTGCTCAAGGCTAGCACTCTGCCACTTGAGCCACAGCGCCTCTTCTGGCCATTTTCCATATATGTGGTGCTGGGGAATCGAACCGAGAGCTTCATGTGTAGGAGGTAAGCACTCTTGCCACTAGACCATATTCCCAGCCCCTGTCACTTCTTTTTTTTTTTTTTTTTTTTTTTTTGCCAGTCCTGGGCCTTGGACTCAGGGCCTGAGCACTGTCCCTGGCTTCTTTTTGCTCAAGGCTAACACTCTGCCACTTGAGCCACAGCACCGCTTCTGGCCGTTTTCTGTATATGTGGTGCTGGGGAATCGAACCTAGGGCCTCGTGTATCCGAGGCAGGCACTCTTGCCACTAGGCTATATCCCCAGCCCCAATGTCACTGTGATTTCTTACCGTGAAGGGAAACTTTCTGGAACAGACCTAGCAGATCCATTCCTGTCCTGAGCTTTTCAAATGCTAAGGTATTCCTCATGAAGCCCCTATGGTCCGGCTAGCTCTGCTAACTCTGCAGTTTCTCAGCAATTCGGTTCCAGCTCTGAATTTTAAATTTGTTTTCTGGACCAAAGGTCTACAAATATCAATTTTTTTAAATTACATACACTATCAAAAACTGAAGTGCACATATACGGTATTTTTTAATTAATTTATTATTATTATTATTGCCAGTGCTGGGGCCTGAACTCAGAGCCTAGGTACTGTCCTTGAGCTTCTTTTTGCTCAAGGCTAGCACTCTACCACTTGAGCCACAGCGCCACTCCCGGCCTTTTCTGTGTATGGTACTGAGGATTTGAACCCAGATCTTCATGCTTGGTAGGCAAGTGCTCTACCACTAAGCCGCATTCCCAGCCCTTTTTAATATTTTTATTATTATAAAGGTGATATGCAGAGATTAACATTTTTAGTGTGTGATAGTACACGCTTGTAATCCCACATTTTGAGAGTCTGAGATAGGAAGTTCAAGAGTTTAAGGCCAGGGCTGGGGATATAGCCTAGTGGCAAGAGTGCTTGCCTCGTATACATGAGGCCCTGGGTTCAATTCCCCAGCACCACATATACAGAAAACGGCCAGAAGTGGCGCTGTGGCTCTAGTGGCAGAGTGCTAGCCTTGAGCGGGAAGAAGCCAGGGACTGAGGACTCAGGCCCTGAGTCCAAGCCCCAGGACTGGCCAAAAAAAAAAAAAAAGAAGAAAAAAGAAAGAGTTTAAGGCCAAGTAGGGATGGTGGCTCGTGTGTATAATTCTAGCTACATTGGAGGCAGAGATCTAGAAGATGGAGGCTTGCGGCTAGCCTGGGCAAAAGTCTCTGAGACCTTCCCTCAACCAAGAAAAGAAAACTAGGCATGGTAGTACGTGCCTGTCATCTCAGTGAGGTAGAAGTGTAAATGGGAGGATTGTAGTCCAGGCAGGCCCCTGAGGAGACATGAATGACCCTATTGAGAAATAACACAAGAAGCACTAGGGATCTGGCTGTACAGTGCCTGCCTCAAAGCTAAAGGTTCTGAGTTCAAACCCTAGTAACAGCAGAGAGAGAGAGAGAAAGAAAGAGAGAGAGAGAGAGAGAGCACCAGATTGGGCTACATATATACAACTTGTCTCAAAAGAAAATGAAATGCAATTAATAAAATATAAAATGAATTCCCTCAGGTGAGCTGAGGCCCAGTTCCGTCATTACAAAGAGTTCTATTGGACAAAACTATGCTCAACTTTATACCAAATTAGAAATGCTTAAGAGACTAGACAAGTTTGAACTAGAAACCCCAAGACTCTCTCCCACCCTTCTGAAGCTCTAGCACATGGCTGTAGGGGGCGCCCACTCTCCTCTGTGGAAATCACCGCTCTAGAGGCTTGATGCTGTAAAGAATATGGCCTAGTGGCAAGAGTGCTCGCCTCGTATACATGAAGCCCTGGGTTCGATTCCCCAGCACCACATATATAGAAAATGGCCAGAAGGGGCGCTGTGGCTCAAGGGGCAGAGTGCTAGCCTTGAGCAAGAAGAAGCCAGGGACAGTGCTCAGGCCCTGAGTCCAAGGCCCAGGACTGGCCAAAAAAAACAACAAAACAAAACAAAATAAAGATGGAGGGCCGTGATAGAAGCAAGTCTGAAGGGGCTTTAATGTGGAGTCGGACGCCATTAAGGAGGAGGGACTTGGGCACGACTCAGGCTGCTGTCTCTGCGTGTGATCATTCCTGGCTTCACTCTCTGAGGACAGGCATCTAGAGCAGATGGTGCCCAGAGGCTGAGGAGGCCTATCAAGACCCTATCAGACTTGATTTATGAGCTGTGTGTGTGTGTGTGTGTGTGTGTGTGTGTGTGTGTACAATACACACAGCTGATTCCCACCCCTGCCAGCTTAGCGAGCTATGTTCCAACACCAGTCACACTCGCGCCGCTGTAACGACTGGATTTCCCTGTCTGGCCCCTCAGGTTCCAGGCTTGAAGGAGCCATCGTAGGGTGGGAGTAGGGAGGGAATCAGAAGTTTTGAATGAATCCACCCACCCCAGATCACAGCTCAGGCCAGGCTTACTGTGGGAGGAAGGTGACGAGCTGGGAGGGATTAGAAAAAGTAAGAGAGGAAGGTAACGATGACCCAAGTGCATTATATGTGAGTATGGAAATATGACTATGAAATGGCTTTGCATAATTAATAAACACTAAAAAAAAAAAAAAACCAAAGAAAACCTCTTGCTGAGCCTTTCCTGAGCAGCAGCCCTGAGAATCCAGTGGAGAGCAGAGCTGACAGTCAGGAGACAGTAAACATATTCTCCCGATACGTAATCATATCATTTTCATTTGAGGGAAGTACTGTGAAAGGAAAACACAGGGACTACTGAGTCTCCTGGGACTCTGGGGAAAACCCTTTCTGTAATCTCAGAAGTCAGATCGGGACGCAGGTCAATCCTGGTCCTCAACTGGGGGGGGGGGGGGGCGGGGGAGGGGTCCAACCAAGCCAGGAACTGGCATCAGAAACCTGGCTAATGCTAGTTTTATGTAGTCTGTCTTACAACACGAGTGCAGGAAGTCTAGAGCCTTAATAACTTCTTGGAATGTGTGTTTATAACTTCCATTCTATGATCTCCCCATGGAGGAACTTTTCTGATGGCTTCCAGAACCTCAGCTGGATTAGAAGTCTGTCTGTGTCACGTGCTCTTTACGAAGTTCATGTTGCACAGTTGTCATTTGTCAGCGACGTCTTTGTTGTGATGTCAGAACCAGCCTCGCATCTATAGGGATGCTTCCACATGCTTGACAGCATTGTGAGAACAAGTGAAAGACAGAAGGAAAAACTCACCGAGTTGGATTTTTCTGTTGTTGTTTTGATTTGTTTTGGTTGGTTGTGGGGCTTGTACTCAGCCTGAGCACTGTCCCTGACTGCTTTTTGCTCAAGGCTAGCACTCTACCACTTTGAGCCACAGCATCACTTCTGGGTTTTTTTTTTGGTGGTTAACTAGAGATAAGAGTCTCATGAATTTTCCTGCCCAGGCTGGCTTTGAACCGTGATCCTCAGATTTCAGACCCCTGAGTAGCTAGGATTACAGATGAGCCACCTACAGGCAAGAGCTCACTTCTGACAGCGCCAGAGCCTTGTAATTCTCACAAACACCTCAGGAGACAGGTGTGATTGCTGTCAAATTGGATCTTGTCCATGACTGGCAGAAGGGCTCAGAATCGCCCAGGTGCTCTCTCTTAACTCTCTTTACATCTGCCTTGTACACAAACTCTTGCATATTCCTTGTCCTCCTCTGCCAGCACCTATCTCTGCTCATCCATCTTGCTAACTTCCATTGTCTATCAACCAGCTTCATCTCTGCTTATGCTGCAATGCTAGCTGCTCTCTGCTCCTGTTCCTTTCTTCCCAGACAATCTGGTGCTGGTCTCCATGCGAGAAGCCTCGTTCCATGAGGGCTGGATCTATTTCTAAGATCTCAGTGGGGAAAAAAACAAAATGGAATTGAGAAGAAGAGATGGGGTTGAGAAATAACCTCACTGATGCACCGATATTCTGGGAACTATTTGTTTCTGCAGCATAGCCTATCCTATCCTAACCGGCTCATCCATAAGATCTCTTCAGTGGAAGGGAGGAGCGAGAACAGTGATTCTTGCTCTCCCAGAGAAGATAGGAACCCTACAAGGTGCTTCCAGCCGGGCTTCATCTAACAAAATAAGTCAGCTTAAAACAGAGAGGCAGGCTGGAGTGTGACCAGCATGAGAGCTCTCCTGTTCTGGTTGACCTCTGAGATCTAACTGGATCCCCCAGGGCCATCTCTCAGAGGACACCATAAAACTGACCAAACAGCCATGTGGATGAGATTCAAGAAAGTTAAGAAAAAAGAAAAAGAAATAAATAACAACAACAAAAACAACCATCGACTTGGAGCTGGAATGAACTTCAAGGATCCAAGGCCATTGTAGGAGATGGATCTGTCCCCTGACTTGAGGAGTCTAACCCAGGGGGCAGACACCCAGTCCCACAAGGACACCCCACCCCCACCCCAACCCCGGGAGTCTCCACGGCACTTTTTGACTCTTGAAAGGCTCTAATTAAGAAACGGACCGGTGTGGAGCCTGGTTTGTAGAAGCCTACCTTGAGGGTCTTCTGTGACTCAGTGGTCTCAGGAGAGTACATAGGGTGGAACCCCGTGCTCAGCTCACAGAGGATTTGGGGGTGGGGGTGGGATTGAGTTGAAATGCCCTCCGGTCCCCAAAGTCTAGGCCAAGGCCTTATGCAAATGAGCCTGGGGGTTAGGGGCGGGGCGAGGGCGTGGGAACCAGACCGGTGGGAGGGGAGCAAGGGAACAGTGGCTCTGGGATTAAGGACCCTCGAGTGAATCTTCTAGACATAGGAATAAACTGAGGAGGGGCCTGGGGGTCTGCTGGCTCCATCCAAGGGGACAGTCTTCTCTCATCCCAGGCTTTCTGGATTCTTCCTGTGTGTTCCTCCCTCCTCCACGTAGCAGATACGTGTCTTGTCTCCTGCTTCCACGCACGTGCTGTATCCACTCCCCACCCCCTGACCCTAAGCCCTCTGACCACGCCCGCGTCGCCCACTCTGGCCCCGGGAGAGGAGGCCCAGCCAGGGCTGAGGCCAAATGGAAGGGACCTTGTTTGAGGCCCGGCTGGGCCTCCTCTCTCTTTTGGGGATGGAACCTGGGCCTCCAGCTTGCCTGGTCCAAGAGCTCTGCTTTGGAGCTATATCCCCAGCCCTAGCAATGATTCTTAGCACCTTCTGGGCCATAATTCTATGTGGGGATTTAGTTTTTTAGAGTGTAATTCCACGTTTTGATACTTTTTATAGTGTTATTATAAAGGTGATGTACAGAGGGTTTACAGTTCCATAAGTCGGGCAAAGTATGTTTCTTTTTGGACACTATCAGCCCTTCCCTCTCTCTCTCTCCCAGTTTTCCCCTCCCATCTTCCCCCCCCCCCCCCAAGTTGATCCTTTCAATCTCTCACTTTTCAAAGACTCCTGGAAGCTTCACTGATGATATTTCTGGTCTCAGACTCCAAACATGCTCACACCTTGGCCAAGCTGAGAAACAGCTCCATTGGTCACCTCCTCTTCCTTCAATCTCAAGCATGTGTCACACTTTCAGTTTCTTTTACAGAAGGCCAAGCCCAGGAGGAGGAATGGAGGTTGCAATGCTGAAACAGATTTTGACCCCTAGCTGTATAAACTTGGGCAAGCAGCTCCATTTCCCTGAACCTCATATCCTCAACTATAAAATGGAAGGGGTACAGTGCACGCACATACCTGTAGTTCCAGCATTCAAGGGGCTGAGGCAGGAGGATCATTTGAGCCCACCAGTTCTGGTTCAGTCTTGACTGGCACATCAAGTCCCTATCTAAGTATAATGATAAAACATAATCATACCTTTCTCACAAGGTGATTGTCAGAATCTTAGAAGAGAGAGTTTAGAGAAAGACTGGTACCAAGAAAGCATAAGTAATTAGGAAATATAACTTGGATACACACACACACACACACACACACACACACACATATTGGTTAGTCATGGAGCTTGAACTCTAGGCCTGGGCACTGTCCCTGAGCTCTTCAGCTCAAGGCTAGTGCTCTACCACTTGAGCCACAGCACCACTTCTGGTTTTCTGGTAGATAATAGGAGATAAGAGTCTTACAGTCTTTCCTGCCTGGGCTGGGTTTGAACCACAATCCTCAGATCTCGGCGACCTAAGTAACTAGGAATACAGGCGTGAGCCACTAGCTCCAGCTATAACTTTGATTTTAAGCACAGGTTTTCAGGGACAATCTCAATCACAGTAGTCTCTCCTGTTGTTTAGGAAGCTGTGGAATTATCTGGGCCAATCCTCCATTTTGGTAGGCAAGAGGCATTTATGGGAGACCTCATGTTCCAGTGTGGTTTGCAAGCCTGGAGTCCTCTTCCACCGGCCTACGGAGCCACAATTCAGGTCCCACCCCCGGCCCTGCCGAGCTCCTAGAGCACTCTGGGTCACAGGCAACAGCCTCCCATGCCAGCCCTGGGGAAAAGAGACCCCTTTCTATTGACACCAAATGTCACCAGCCTTATTCACAATGCGCAGAACATGCTAAGCTCTGGACGTAGTTGTGGAAAGCAGCATTTAACACAGTCCCCTTTCCTGTCACCAACACCCCCTTACCCCCCCTCCCTCCGTGGTTCTCACAGACAGAGGCCTGCCCTGGCCTGGCCTCCCCACCTCTCTTCCCAATGCCAGGGGGAAGCTTGAAAAAAAAGCCCTATTCTCCTCTCTCCTCCTCACCTGCCAAGAAGCCTCAGCTCGCAGGTGCCTGGCCATGCCGGGCAGAGGCCGAGGAGCTGCTGCAACCAAGCATCAGCCCATTCATGTCGGTTGAGAAGCAGCCTCCCTTGAGCCAAGTCCTTGCCCTGGCAGCTTCTCCCGGGGCCTGGCTTCCATAGGCGGCCCTTGTCTGCTCAGACCTCACACCCAGCTTCTCACAAACGCAGGTGACCCCAGAACCAGCACCCCCTTTACATCCCAAGGCTTCTCCCAGGACACACTAGGTATCAGAGAACTCTCCTACTCCAGCCTGATCGTGATGGGTGGACAGACTCAGTGCCTGCGAGAGAGGAGCGTCTTCTCCTGAAGGCTGGCTGTAGCTAGAACCGCCCTCTGGAACCGTAGACAGACAGACAGACAGACAGAGATTTTGATTTTACTGGAGGAATTATGGGGGAGGGGCACCCTGAGGGGGGCCCACGTTAAGGATGCATGATCTGATTCGATCCATTTGTCTATGGAGAGAAAACCGGCTGAGAGAAGCAGCTTTTTGGCATCGTTGATCTTGTCTGATCTGTTTTGCAGAGGGAGAAACTAAGGCCCAAACTGGATAAAGACTTACCTGAGGCTCATAGCTATAAAGAGTTTCTTTTAACCAGGTGGCCGAAATGGATGAATTTTTAGAAACATAGACTGCCTAAACTGAACCAAGAAGATAGAAACCAGCTAAACAAGCCAATAACATACAACGAGATAGGGGAAGTAATCAGAAGTCCTCCAACAAAGAAAACCCCAGGCCCAGGTGGATTCACTGCTGACTTCTTCTTTTTTTTTTTTTTTTTTCCAGTCCTGGGCCTTGGACTCAGGGCCTGAGCACTGTCCCTGGCTTCTTTTTGCTCAAGGCTAGCACTCTGTCACTTGAGTCACAGCGCCACTTCTGGCCATTTTCTGTATATGTGGTGCTGGGGAATCGAACCCAGGGCTTCAAGAAGTATACGAGGCAAGCGCTCTTGCCACTAGGTCATATCCCCAGCCCTCACTGCTGAATTCTATAAGACCTTTAAAGATGAACCAATACCAATACTCCTCAAGGTTTTCCATGACATAGAAACAGAGTGAGCAATTCCAAACTCACTCTATGAAGCCAATATCATACTCATCCCCAAACCAGGGAAGTATCCAATTTCTCCGATGAACACAGATGCAAAGCTCTTCAATAAAATATTAAGCAACAGAATCCAGAAACAAATTTAAAAAAAATCATACATTATGACCAAGTAGGCTTCATCCCGCAGATGCAAAGCTAGTTTAACATACACAAATCAATGAATGTAATTCACCATGTCAACAGAGCCAAGGACAAGAACCACATGACCATCTCAAAGATGCAGAAAATACAACATCCGTTCATATAAAAAGCTTTGGAGAAACTATGAGTGGAAGGAATATTCCTTAAAAAAATAAAAGCTATATAAGACAGACAAACAGCCAACATCACAGTGAATGGGGAAAAACTCAAACTACTTCACCTAAAATCAGAAACAAGGTAAGGATGCCCAGTCTCTCCACTTCTCTTCAATATAGTTCTGGAATTCCTAACCAGAGCAATAAGACAAGAAAAGGACATAAAAGGGATTCACATAGGGAAAGAAGAAATTAAACTACCCCTTTTTGCAAATGACATGATCTTATACCTAAAGGACCCAAATAAAACTCTATCTTCAAACTCCTAAAGCTGATCAACAGCCATATCATTCTTAGGCATCTATCCTGAGCATCATGAACCAGGATATGATAAAGACACCTGCACATCCATGTTCATTGCTGCACCATTCATAATAGCCAAGCTATGGAAAGAGCCCAGATGCACCACAATACATAAGTAAATCCAAAAAATGTGGTACCTATACACAGTAAAATTTTACACAGCCATTAGAAAGAATAAAATAATGTCATTTGCAGGGAAATAGATGGAACTAAAACAAATCGTGTTAAGTGAGGTAAGCTAAGCTCAGAAAGACAAACAGCACATGTTCTCCCTGATATACAGAAGTTAGCTCTAAAACACACTGGGCTGACAAATTACACAGGATTCTGGATACTTCCATACAGTGAGACCAAAAGAGGATAGACTTAGGAGAGAATCACAAAGGTGCAATATCCAAGCACTCTTCATATTTATATAAAATAATATACATGCTGAAGGAAATTCCCAAGGTATGGAAACAAACTTTTTCTCGTAATTTGTTTATCCCATTTCTGATGATTCTATATTCTTTACCTTGTATATGATGTTCTCACATGCATATCGGTGAGAGGGTAGAGGGAGGACATAGAATCCAAGGAGAAAGAGTGAAGACGTGCAGCCGTGGAGCGCACTGGACCTTGGTGAAAGTGAACTATACAACTCATGGGTGGAGATGGGAAGGAGGGAATAGGAGAGAATGAGGGAAACAGATAACACTACAAAAGAAAATGTACTCATTACCCCTCGGTACATTCACCTCTAAAATAATAATTTTTTAAAGACAGAATTTTCATGGTACAGAACAGGACTGCTGAACTACAGAGTCATCTCAGACATATATTTACCTAAGTAATTCTAGATTATTCTTTAGAATGGCTGCACCTGTCTACCATTGGTACCAACAGTGTATGAGGGTTCTACTGTCCCTAGTGACATGATTCGCTTTTCTCTCTCCTTCCTTCCTTCCTTCCTGCCTTCCTTCCTGCCTTCCTTCCTTCCTGCCTTTCTTCCTTCCCTCCTTTCTTCCTCTCCTTCCTTCTTCCTCTCTCTTCTTTCTCTCTCTCTTTCTTTCTTTCTTTTCTTCCTTCCTTCCTTGCTGGTTTGTTTTTGGTTTTTGTTTTTATCTTGGCCAGACAACTAATAGAAAATTTCAATCACATCGTTTTCCTGCTTTGTACTTTAAAAATGATCAGTGGCCTGGCACTAGTGGCTCATACCTATAATCCTAACTACTCAGGAAGCTGAGATCTGAGGATTGCAATTTAAAACCAGCCCAGGCAGCAGAGTCTGCAAGACTCTCTCTCTCTCTCTCTCTCTCTCTCTCTCTCTCTCTCTCTCTCTCTCTCTCTCTCTCTCTCTCTCTCTCTCTCTCTCTCTGTCAGTGTGGGGCTTGAACTCTGGGCCTGGGCACTGTCCCCGTGTTTTTTCACTCTACCACTTTAAGCCACAATGCAACTTCTGGTTTCCTGGTGATTCACTGGAGATAAGAGTCTCATAGACTTTCCTGGCCCAGCTGGCTGTAAACTGTGATCCTCAGATCTCAGTCTCCTGGTAGCTAGGATTAGAGGTGTGAGCCACTCACACCTGGCTTCTGAGACGCTTATGTCCAATTAAACCACCAAAAAGCTGGAGTGGCCCTGTGGCTCAAGTGGTAGTATGCTTGTCTTGAGCAAAAAAAGCTCAGGGACAGAGTCTAGGACTGAGTCCAGGCCCCAAGTCTGTCTCTCTCTCTCTCTCTCTCTCACACACACACACACACACTTGATGATTTGGGGACATTTTGTTGTATGCCTGTAGCCTCCATCACTTGTGAGTCTCCACATTGATCTTCCACGTAGTCCCCCCTTAGGGTCTCTCTAGGGACCATGGGACAGACTGCTCGCCAGCTCGCTGTCTAGATTCCACATGGTGCTGAAGAGACACCACAGGCAGCCGCCAGCTCTCTTCGTCCTTGTGTCTTTGGGGCCCCAGTGTAGTGGCATAACACGTCCGGACATTTACCAGATTTCTAGGAAAAGCCTCTGGAGGTATTTTTTAATGGGTTAAAACTAGGGCAGATATCACAGAAAGATGACAGCCATCCACAGGGAATGGACTACTACCCAAGTGGCAATGTCACAGTGATCCCAGTAGCTTCCCAGGGTCTCTAGGGCTCCTCCACACTGGCTGGAGCAATGGATTCCAGAGCTGGCTTGGGAAAATCCAGAAATCTCTCATCAATGCAAGATTCTTTTCTAGAGCTCACATAGCACCAATTCCTTTGGCTGTCTTGTACACCTGCTGCCTTTGGTTCTAAGAGCTCATTCTTATTTTGCTTATAAATACACACACACACACACACACACACACACACACACACACATATCCTTCTCTAAAAAGCACCTAGTCACAGTTTGCATAAGCACTGTCTGAAAAACTTAGTTCCATTTGCTTTCTTTGAAACTCGTACAAGAAAAAAAAAAGTTGTTAGGAAATAGGAGGGCTTGAATTCAGACACATCATCTTTCTTTTTTAAAAAAGAAAGAGAAAGATTGGATTGCCTGTTGTATAGGCACTGCCCTTTGTTAGGAAAAAAAAAGTTTGAACTCCACAGTGGCAAAGCTAACATTGTCACTAGGGTCTGAAGAAACCATGGTGAAGAACTAGGAGTGGCGGAGCCCTGCCGAATGACAACGGCATCTGCATCTGTTCGGAGGCCTTTATCAGCAGCCTTGTATGTTCTATTCAGGACTCTTGGAACGATTGTTGGCATGATGTAGACAAATTGACGCAAATTAGTTTAGCATGGGCTATGCAAAGTTTAAGCTTGTTGAGCAACACACGTGGGCCACATAGCAACCGCTCCTGACACTGTAAAAGTATTGGGCACAAAGCGCTCACTGCCCCCCCCCCCCGCGCCCTTCCAGGTGGGAAGAAGAGTTTGCAAACTACTGGAGGGAGGTGATGGGGGGGGGCAGGAAATGGGTAGTAGAGGCCCCCACCCCGCTGACCCCAAAAGCCAGTGATAGTGGAGAAAAATGTCTCCTGAAAGTGCCGCTTGCTCTGTCTAAATGGGACTGCCTCTTGTTTCACGGGGCACAAATCCTCAAAGGACTGGCTCCAAAGATTAAGGGGATACCACCACTTGGCTCTTTACTTTGGGTTCAAATATCTCAAGACAATGCTTTTGGGGCTGGTGTCAGGCAGACCACCTACAGGGACCTTCTAATTGTATTTACAGTAATTTAATTACAGCCAGAGCGCTTCAGAAGGTGGGATTTATCAAGAGTGGTTCTGTGGGGGACACTGACAAGAGTTTTAATCTGTTAAATCAACAGAAATGGTTAAAAAAAAAAAAAGCAAACCTTCAGAGTCTGGAAACCACATCACAGATTCTTCTTCAAAAGTTGAGCGGATGAAGGAGACATTTTTCTGGGTCAACAGCTTACTTCTTTTGTTCATATTACAGTCTTCATGCTTTCTACTCAACTGATCTTGTCCTCCAGCTCTCACACACACTTTGGAAATTAATTCACAGCTCTGTGTGTGTGTGTGTGTGTGTGTGTGTGTGTGTGTGTGTGATTAAAATACTTCTGGATCATTATAAGAACTTAGTAGTCAGTTTCTCCTCTGAGAAGGAGACTTGAGACAAAAACAAGGTGGGTTTTTTTTGTTTTGTTTTTATCAAAATCATGTTAACATAAAAACACAATTCACTTTCCATGGTAGCCCTATGGAAAAAAATTCCTGCAATTAAGTCATGAACGTCAATGAGCTGCCTGCGATCAAGCGAATTCTAGGTTGTTTGGCTAGTTATATAGATTTAACGATCATTGCCTTTGCCTTGTGTATGGGGGAGAGAGGGGCCTCAGTTTCCCCAGGTGTTAGATGGGAGTGGATGGATCTATTCAATTCTATTCAATTCTGAGGGCTTCTTCCTCAATTGCAGACTTGCCAGCCTGTGTGAAAACAGCATGTGCCGCTACTGCCATCTAGCGGCCCCTCTGGAGCTGTGTGAATCCTCCCATTTGGCATTTTGAAAGAGGTCTGATGGCCCTTCAAAACACGGGTTTCATTGGATCTGTGAACATCCTTTAGGTTGTCAGTGTTTTCTAGGTAACAAAGGGTACACACACACACACACACAGATGCTTTAAATAGCAGATCTGAGCCTGTAATTTTTGACTAACAGAAGAACCATCAGTGCAATTCAATAGTGATGCAGCAGGGTGATTCAATATAGCAGGTGCTTACAGGACTCCCCCAAGAGTGCCGGCATTGTGCAGATGAGTGTGGTAGGAAGTGGCAGGGTTTTAGTATCCTACTATTCAACCTCTGGTGTCCCATAGACTGTGATTTGGAAGTGCGTTCTTCAATAGCTTATGCATCTCCACATAACAGGAAGCTAATAAATTCTTCTGAGTGAATAAAAGGAACCAGGGAAATGGCTTGGATTTGAATTGATAACAATGCTAACCTTTGCTCCCAATTGTGAGGGCTCAGTCATGTGACAAGGAGGAATGCTTTTATCAACTGGGAAAGGACTTTTAAAGGTGGGTAAAAGGAGTCTGTGTGTTTTGAGGGTCAACCATTTACTGTGCATGACTATGAAATAGGTTCTTTCCCTCAAAAAAAAAATCGTTATTTCCACTTGGAAACAAGAAACGTCATTAGCCAAGCATTCTGTTCACTTGCATAGCTGAAAGGGACATTATGGACACACGGCACGGTGCATGCAGAACAGCAAGGACCGCTCTCTCCTCTTTCCCTGACGCCCATTCCTGGAAGAAAGAATAGATTGTGATCTCGGCCTTTCCTTCATCTCCACATTTCCACACGTGTACACTCAAGGATTGGACGTACACACAGAAGTCGATTTCCTTTTTTCCTCTGATGGCACTGGGATTAGAATTTGGGACCCTACATTTGCTGACCAGACTCTACCACCTGAGCCACCCCTTCAAACAGATTCTAGTAGAGATCGGTGCCCAAGGACCCCATGCTGGCCTCAGCTATTGTAGTAATACTGTAATATGCTGCCACCTGTTGGTGATGCATAATATTGCTTTAAAATTTTAAGCAAAACTGAAGTGCAGCATTGACATTTTAAATAAATGAATTTGCATATGGCTAAATGAATTTGCATTTGCATTTGCAAGAGAAATTCATTACAGTGCCAAGGGCAAGAGGGGTTTTCTCTAAAGGCAATAAGAAGACACTTAAGGAGCAGTCTTTCAGTGCCATATGTTTTCTCCCATCTAATCCTTTCTGCCATCTGGCTCTTGGACTCTTCCCCCAAGACAGATAAGAAAACTGTCACTAAGGCAAAGATTTTCCTCAAGTCACATGGGTGGAAGGCGCAGAGGCGGAACTCAAGCCTGATTTGCTCTGTTCACATGGGTGCTTCCAGCACAGTATCTTTGTTATAGGGTCGGGGGAGGTACCTTAAGTGGGACTCAACCCCACGTCCTTCCAGAGTCTACCACACAGAGACAGTCTCAAGCAAAGATGGATTTATTGGGGAAGTAAAAATCGAACTGACCGGCTAGGGACGCAGCACAGACTTGGGAGCTGAACCGGGGACCCCTATCAGTCCTGGAGCTGGGGTTTATAAAAGTAAAAGCACAGCACAGATGTGGGGGGTTGACACAGCTGGTAGAGCAAGCAATAAACAAGCTGAGCAAGCCATTTACAGAAGCAGAATGTTGCAGTCAGGCTGACCTAATGTTTAACTTCATTTTAACAATTGCTACCATGTTTCCCTCATCAAGATGGAGTCAGCTGTACTCCCTACTACAATCTTCTCTAGTTGATTTTTTTTTTTTGTGTAGCTGTTGTTTTGTATTTTAAAAGTACTTAAAACGCTTTGTAGATTAATCCCATCACTAAAATGTAATGATTACTAGTGCTTTGTGCATATCTACCTAGTATTTGGGAGTGTTTATATTATCTATGTATTTGTAGTTTGAAATGTAATTACAGTTTTTGGACAAAAACGAAAGGACTCTTTTCAAATTAATTCATAGATCCACTTATTCACTTACCCATTAAATTAGTGCTTAATCTGTGACAAGTAGATGTGCAAGATTTAAAAAGAAGACATGATGACTATCCTGTGAAGCTAACAGTCTAGAAGAAGAAATGAACAAATTATCACAGAGATAAATACTTCAAAGAAAATAGCTCCAAGAGAACAAACAATAGGAGAAGCTAGCCTATACTGGGAAAGCATCGCTGAGGTGGTGATGTTTGAGAGATGTAGGCAGTTCAAGTACTCCCTATCCCCATGCAACACTCCCAGATGCTCTAGGCTAGGGAGAGGGTGGAGCCTGACCTCTCTAATCCCCCTGTTGCTCTGCAGGCTTGGGAATGAATTACTTAGCTCTGGCCCAGTCAGATGAAAGAGGTCTTTTGGTTCTAGTGATCTGTTCCTTCTGCTGTGCAGCAATTTTTAAATTTGATGTAGTCCTCTATAAATAAATTCTTGTTCAGAGTATCCCTTCATGATGCTTTAGATTTCTTTTGTTATTTGTTTCACTGATTTTTAAAAATTATACTATTGTCAAGGTGAATGTACAGAGGGGTTACAGTTATATATGTAAGATAGTGAGTACATTTCTTGTCAAACTTGTTACCTCCTCCACCATTTTTCTCACTGATCCTTTGTATAGTTTTATTCACCCTTCCATTTCTCAAATTTCTGCATTAATCTACATTGTTTCTTTCCATCTGCTAATTTTTGTTTGGTTTGTTCCTTTTTTTTAAATGTAGTGTACATCGTAAGGTTATTTGAGTACTGTTACTGATTTTTTTTACTGTCTGTGAACCACCATGGAGCCTCCTGAGTAGCTAGGATTACAGGTGTGAGCCACCAGCACCCAGCTCCAGAAACATTTTGATTAACCTCTTCAGTTTAATTTCTGATTAATTTCTTCAGTGACACACACGGCATTCAACAATGTGTTGTTTCAGTCTCTGTGTTTGAATATTTTTGTTATAGTTTTCGCTGTTGAGCTCTAGTTTAATTCCATTATAGCCTAATAGAATAGTGAATTATTTCAATTTTCTTGTATGTGCTAAGTTTTGCTCCATGTTTTAGGATATGATCTACTTTGAAGGAAGTTCTGTGTGCTGATTAGAAGAATATGTGTTGTGACATTACTAGATGAAATATTCTGTAGCCAACGGTGAAGTCCATAGATCTTTTCCCCCCACTTTTTTTCTTATTAATCTATTTACTGTTATGATACAAGTGATGTGCAGAGGGGCTATAATTACATAAGTTAGGTAATGAGCATATTTCCTTTTGTACAGTGTCTTCTGTTCCCTCCTTCCCTCCCAGTCCCTCCCTCCTGTCTCCACCCTCGAGTTGTATAGTTCACTTTCATCAGTGTCTAGTTCTACTGCTGCACTTTTTCACTTTTTCGATGAGTTCTGTACCCTTCCATGGGGTTTTTATGGTGCCATTTAATTCTGAGGTTTCTTTGATGATTTTTATTGGAATGGCCTATCGGTGAGAGTGGGGTATTGATGTCTCCCACTAATATTGTGCAGGAGGGAGGGGAGCCAATCAATGCTCATAAGGTTTTCATTGCTTGAAAGATAACTTTTCATACTTTCATCCATTTCATCCTTTCATGATAAGACATGTTTCGTGGAGGCAACAAATGGTTGGGTCTTGCTTTTTGATCTACATCTTTTCAGCATTAACATTGAAAGGTATGCCCTATTTCCTGTCATTTCATTGATTTTAGGATGCTTACTTCTTTTCCATTCCTGCTGTGCTTTAATTTACTATTCTAGGAAGACTTATTCATTTCAACATTTCACTATCTTTTAATTTCTTTCTCTATGGATAGAATCCTTTTGATGCTTTTTTTTGTAGTGCTAGTTCAAAAAGTCATAAATTCCTTTGGCTTTTATTTTGAAGGGTTTTAATTTTCCCATTATTTATGTGTGATAGCTTCACTGGGTACACAAAGTTAGTTTAGCAAGTGTTACCTTTCAGGCTTGAATTATGTCATTCCATGCTCTACACGCATTATATTGAGAAATATGCTATTATTCTAACAGGTTTTCCATTGTAAGATGTGTTTCTTTAAATTTGCAGCTTTTCAAAGATACTTCTTTATTCTGAATGTTTAATGTTTTAAACTATAATTTGTAGGGGTATCATTTGTATAATTTGTAGGGGTGTTTCTTTTCTGGCCTTTCCTGCCTGGTATCTTGTAACACTCCTCCACACAGATGACCTTGTCTTTCTCAAGGTTTTGAAAATTTTCTGCTATTGTTTTAATGAAAAGCATCTTAAAGTCTTTAGTTTTTATTTCTTTTCCCTATCTATATCCAAAATTCACAAGTTTGGTGTTTTGCAACAGAAAGATCTCTTAAGTTCCTTATGTATGTGTTTCGCTGACATATTCAACTATTTGAACTAAGTGGTCTACTTTAATGTTCAACTCTTGATACCTTGTTTTCAACTTTCATTGTATTGGCGAGGCTTTTTGGTTATATCCTGGGGGAGGTACTTAAGTTGGCAGTGTAGCTTCTTTCAACTTAAACTTCCTCGCTGGTCTCTCAGACCCTTTGCCTCTCTTCACACATGTATTTATAACAAAAGTTCTATGGCAAAGTGTCCTGTGTGATGTTAAACTGTGATTACTTCTTGTCTCTGGGTTCCCAAACTTTCTCAAGATGATAACTCTCTGTCACTTCCAAGGATCCAGGAGCCACAGCTTTTCTTATTTCTCCCAGTCCAGCCTCTCATAGTGGGGGCAGCCATTGCTTCTGGGCCCCTGGTCCCGAAAGGCTGCAGTTACATTTGCTTGGCAATCCCACAGCCACAGTTGGCAATCCCACAGTGAGACCATCTGATTTTACTGTGGAGTGCTGTTTTTGGTTTCCCCACCCCCAGAAGGAACCAGCTCCAAACTCCTTGCTGCTTTTCTTCGGCTGTGATTCTATGTGTGTAATTTTCTGCCACTTCCTTTGAGGTTTCTAAATTGCTTCCACCCTTTCTCTTCTCAGAACCTGATCTTATTTGTGTCACTGGATTCTTCTCATTCACAGAGTGAAAATGGCAGATGTGTCTAATCCATCATTTGCCATCTTTTAAACCAGTTTTTAACTTTCCTTCCTGCCTTTTTTCCTTCTTCCTTTTCTTTCTTCCCTTTCCCCTCTCTTTCTTTTTGGTGGCTTGGGATTTAAACCCAGAGCTTTGTGCTTGCAAGTCAGGTGCCTTACCACCTCAGCCAGACCCATAGCCAATTTTGCTTTTAGTTATCTGATTTCTGTTTTGTTTTGTTTTGTTTTGTTTGCCTGCATTGGCCTCAGACTTTGATCCTTTTACTTGGATGGAATTACTGGCATATGCATCGCCATATATCTAAAGAGTGGGTATCAGGACTCTGATCTATCAGGGACAGACAATCTGAAGGCCAAGAGAAGATAACCAACTACAAAAGTGGAACATAGGCTCAGCCAAAACCTGATCTTGGAGGCACTGATGCAAGACTTCTAGTCTCAAAAGTCAGGAGAAAAAAATGTTTCATTGTTTAAGCTAGCCAATCTATGGTACTTTGTTATGAAGCCCCGATAAAATAATATATGTTTGGAATGTGGCTTAGTGGTAGAGTGCTTGCCTAGCATGCATGAAGCCTAGGTTCGATTCCTCAGTACCACATACACAGAAAAAGCCAGAAGTGGTGCTGTGGTTCAAGTGCTACAGTGCTAGACTTGAGGAAAAGAAGCTTAGGGACAGTGCAGGCCCTGAGTTCAGGCCCCAGCACTTGCAATATGTGTACACACACACACACACACACACACACACACACACACACACACGCTTAAAAATCTTATCAGATTTAGCAATCTTTTAATACTTCTACACTTTGAAGTACAGTTAATAAATGTCACCTTTCTAGTATTTTCTTTTTTGTTTTTTTTTTGCCAGTCCTGGGCCTTGGATTCAGGGCCTGAGCACTGTCCTTGGCTTCTTTTTGCTCAAGGCTAGCACTCTACCACTTGAGCCACAGCACCACTTCTGGCCTTTTGTATATATGTGGTGCTAAGGAATCGAACCCAGGGCTTCATGTATATGAGGCAAGCACTCTTGCCACTAGGTTATATTCTCAGCCCTAGTATTTTCCTTACTTCATCTTCACCTGTAAACTTTTATTTTTAGGACTCAAAAGTATGTTGTCGGGCTGGGGATATGGCCTAGTGGCAAGAGTGCCTGCCTCGGATACACGAGGCCCTAGGTTCGATTCCCCAGCACCACATATACAAAAAACGGCCAGAAGCGGTGCTGTGGCTCAAGCGGCAGAGTGCTAGCCTTGAGCAGGAAGAAGCCAGGGACAGTGCTCAGGCCCTGAGTCCAAGGCCCAGGACTGGCAAAAAAAAAAAAAAAAAGTATGTTGTCCACCTGTAAACACTTTTAAAACTTTTTACTGGGCTGGGAATATGGCCTAGTGGTAGAGTGCTTGCCTCATATACATGAAGCTCTGGGTTTGATTCCTCAGCACCACATATATAGAAAAAGCCAAAAGTGGCACTGTGGCTCAAGTAGTAGAGTGCTAGCCTTGAGCAAAAAGAAGCCAGAGACAGTGCTCAGGCCCTGAGTTCAAGCCCCAGAACTGGCAAAATAAAACAAAACAAAACTTTGTACTGTAATTTTCTGGTGCCTCATGCTCACTCAGCTTCCTTGGCCATCTGAATAAACATAAAAGTAGATCCATTCTTCACACTACATATCAGGATAGTTTCTAAATGGATCAAAATCTAAATGCAAAAAAAGAGAGACATCCCGTGTCCATTTCTATTACTATTCTCCAAGGAGCTTGGTGGCTCCTTGTGGCTGATCCTAGGCTTGGGGTTGAAAATCTACAAGATAGGCTGGAAATACGGTTTAGTGCCAGAAAGTAAAGATGTGCTCTAACTCTTGAGCCATGTCTCCAGACCTGCTTTTGCTGGCAATTTTGGGGGTGGAATTTCTTGCCCAGGATGGTTTTGAACCCCAGCCCTCCCATCTCAGGCTTCTGAGTAGCTAGGATTATAGGCAAGACCTCTGAACATTTTATACTGCCATGGTACATTTGTGAACTCTAAGAAACCAACACTGATGAATTGCTATAAAGTAAACCACTGTCCTCCAGATCTCAGCCTCCTGAGTAGCTAGGATTACAGGTCTGAGCCACCTGCATCCAGCTTTATTGTGCCCTTTGATACCACTCTGTAAAGAGTAGTGACACTTTCAGGCAGAAAGACCTTATTTTGATCATTTTATTAATTTCTAGTGTTATTGTATTGTGATAAAGGAATGTTGTATTAATTCTGCTTTTGGATTTTATGAAAAATTTCTTTGTACTCAAGTATGGCCAAGTATGTGAAGCTTTAGAAACTTAAGAAAAAAAAAAAAAGATGGGGCTGGGGATATGGCCTAGTGGCAAGAATGCTTGCCTCTTATACATGAAGTCCTGGGTTCGATTCCCCAGCACCACATATATATACAAAACAGCCAGAAGTGGCGCTGTGGCTCAAGTAGCAGAGTGCTAGCCTTGAGCAAAAAGAAGCCAGAGACAGTGCTCAGGCCCTGAGTCCCAAGCCCCAGGACTGGCAAAAAAAAAAAAAAAGAAAAGAAAAAAAAAGATACATTCTTCTTTGTTGTAGAGGTATAGACTTTTTGCTTTAACATATTTAGGCATCTTAATCTCAGTGTTGAATTAAAGTATTTCTTCTTAGTGTTCCTCTTTCTTATATCTTTTATAATTACTATTTAATGAACATTGCAGCTAACGTATGTTCATGATTATACATCCAGAGTAAATTGTTCTATTGTTGTGAGTTTGTAGCAAGACCTTGTCTCATAAACACAAGAAATTGAATTGAGGCTCACACTTGTAATCCTAGCTACTCAGGAGGCTGAGATCTGAGAATGTCAGGATCATGGTTTGAAGCCAGCGCAGGCAGTAAAATCCTTGAGACTCATTTCCAATTAACCACCAAAAAACCAGAAGTGGAGCTATGGCTTAAATGGTATAGAATACTAGCACTGAACAAAAAGCCCAGGGACAGTGTGCAGGCCCTTAGTTCAAACCCCAGGACTGGCACTGAAAAAAAAGTTGACTTGAAAAGCACACTGCCATTTCTTATTCCAGCCTAACTTTCCCTAACCTGTGTTTGCATTTACCACTGCAGCTGAATTAACCCTATAGCATTTTACCTGGGAGAGTCTAATGTTCTCAGTTGTACTGACTTGTTCTGTTTAACGCTCCCTGATCTGAATTCTACTTTGTCAGATAATGTAAGTTCTTTTGTTTGCATTTGCCTAGTACACATTTGCCCGCCCATCCTTTCATTTTCAATTTTTCATCTTCTAGTTTACAACCTTTCTGAATTATTTGTTTGAAGAGTATTTTATATATAGGATGTGTGTTGTCTTACACAAATATTTGACTTTATAATTACTTCCATGATACATGTCATAAGTGGGTGAACTTCGAAGAGTATGCTAAAGGAAGTGAGTCAGACACCAGCAGTCATATATTCTATGAAACTTCTAAAATAGTACCCCCTAATTTGTCTTATTCTTAGCCATATGGGTCACACAGCTCTACAACTATTTATAGAAACTACTATTAAAATAAAAATTTGGGCCAATACTAGTATAAATCCTGATTGTCCTACATTAAGATAAATTAAGATAAGTTGCTAGCTCTGCCTTTAGGTGCACTATCTGGTAGAACAATCAAGTTCACATAACAGTTCTGCTCTTCAGTGACCAACAGTGGCAGTGCCTTTACCCAGGGGACTAGCTAGAGGAAAACTTTTCACTACTTTACATACTTAGTGTTGAGCTTTAGTGATAACTACATTTTAGAAAAAAATTCTTACAGGTAAATCTGATTTCTAATGCATGCTTATTTGCATTCTTTTTTTTTTCTTCAAATGGTCCTTTTTTATTTTTTTTTTAGATGTCACCTTGCCTAACTCAAGGCCAGACTCCAACTTATCCCCCTGCCTTGGTATCTCAAGTGCTGCCGTGCTTGGTTATAAATGTCAGTTTTAATCAGTTTTTAATGACACAATCTATGCATTTTAGTTCAACTGCCTATGATGTGACTTGATGTTGAGCAGTAAGCAATCTGAGATGTTTGATTTTATCCAATTCTGTTGTATTTGTAAACAAAAGACAACTGTGGCTGTAAGATTAGAACTATGAAAAGATGGTGGATGCCGTGCTGTACCTACCATTTTAAAACATAAAGTTGTTTTCTCTGGGGTATTATACTTAGAAACTTGTTTTAAAAATGTATTTTTTTATAGTTAAAATGTTAAATTCCCTCTTCTTCCGCATTCCCTTCTCCCTATTCTTTTCTTTCCTTCTTTTGGGAAATCCTCATTTTGAGTCTCTCGAAATAATTACCGAGGTAGCTTCCTTGGCTGTTTTGAAATTCCACACTGTCCTCAACCCCACGTAGACAACTTCCTGCCACTCAAAGGTCCTTGATTGGATGGATGATTCCAGGCTGGGGCAGCAAACACACAGACTAAAGCCAGTAAGTAAAAAACCACTCAGTTTCTTACACATGTCATGTTCAAAGGATTCAGAAGCCAACATGAATGGGCCCTTGCTAGCCAAAGCAGAGCCACTTTGAGTCCATTTGAGCCTTGCAACAGTCATGAAGAAATCTACTGATAACCGCAGAAATCCACAGCTCTGTGTTCATCTCAATGAGTAACTTGGTTAATTGAAAGTTGGGCAAATGAAAATGAAAAGATTTACAAAGTTTCATCATGTCTATACCCAAGGAAGGAATAGTTGGGAAGGATTAAAAGTGGCTTTATAGCAAAGAAGATGGCAGATTAAATGAGTTATCTAAATCATGCATGATTGAAATAATTAAATAAATGATAATTGTTAAGTGAGAAGAACATGGAACCACTTCTACCACACCCCTGCTGCTCTGGTTATCTCTTGTGGTTTAACAAACAACTCTGTTCAAAACTGTCTGGGGGAGCTGGGAATATGGCCTCGTGGCAAGAGTGCTTGCCTCACATACATGAAGCCCTGGGTTCGATTCCCCAGCACCACAAATATAGAAAACAGCCAGAAGTGGCACTGTGGCTCAAGTGGCAGAGTGCTAGCCTTGAGCAAAAAGAAGCCAGGGACAGTGCTCAGGCCCTAAGTCCAAGGCCCAGGACTGGCAAAAATAAAAAATGTCTGGGGCCCACACTGGAAGACTATAGCTTCTAGGAATGGGAGTGACTGCAACAATTGAGGAATGTAATCATTTGGAAGGTTCTTGTTTGTTTTCAGTACTAGAGTTTGAACTCAGTTTCCTACTTCCTAAGCAGGTACTCTGTCACGTGAGCTGTGCCCTTAGCTTTTTATTTTTTGCTTTCGTTATTTTTCAGATAAGGTCTGTGTTCTTGCCTTGGCCCAGATCAGACCTCCGTCCCCCTACCTTCACCTCCCACATAGCTGGCATCATGTGTGCCTACTACCATACCCTGCTTATTTGTTGAGATTTGATCTAACTTTGCCTGGTGTGGCCTCAAATTGCAATTCACTTTATCTCTGCCTCCCGGAGTTGCTAGGATTACATGTGGAGTCACTGTACCCAACCTGGAGGCTTCTTCACTCAGCTGTTCAGGCTATCAATGAGAGCAATCCCCTGGACCTCAGCCTCCAGAGTAGCTAGGCTTACAGGCAGGAGCCACTGCTACCTCGCTGTGTTTTCATTCTCTTTTCCTCTCTCTTCCTTCTTTCTGCCTTTTTTTTTGGGGGGGGGGGGGCTGGTTAATTGGAGATAAGAGTCTCATACACACTCTACTTTCCAGGCCGGCTTTGAACCACAATCCTCAGGTCTTGGCCTCCTGAGGAGCTAGGATTACAGACTTGAGCCACTGGAACCTGGCTGTGTTTTCATTTTCTGAGCAGTGTCATTCACATAATATTCGTTTCTATTTATTTTACTTTGTGTAGGTTTATAACTTTCTTTCATGGAAAGTATGCTTCTCAAGAAATCTTTTCCCAACCAAGATAACCAAGATTTTTCTTCTGTTACCTTTCAAAGTTTTATATTTCTTCTGTTTTCAATAGTTTTATATTTAGATCTATGATCTGCTTTGAATTATTCTCACATGGTACAAGGTGCGAGTTGATGGGTTAAAGGTCTTTTTTTTTCTTCTCCAAAGTGATATCCTCTGCTATGAGCATATAGTTTAGTGGTAGAGCTCCTGACTATCATGCTCAAGGACTTAGGTTTGATCCCCATCACTACGAAGAGAAAACAAAGATGTTCAGTTATTTCAGCATCCTGTGCCTCTAATGTTTGTAGTTTTAAAGGAGCTTGCTAGATATCCAAGTCTAGCCTCACACTCGACATGTAGCCCAGGCTAGCCTCGAATTCACAATCCTGCTTCCTCAGCCTTCCGTTTGCTGAGATTGCATACATATTCCGCCACACTGGTTCTTTTCGTTATCTTTTAAATATAGCTTTGTATAGTAGATGCTCTATGTAGAATCCACAAAAATGAAGAAACCTTCTAGTTTGGGTATGATAATCCTATGGTTGGAGGTGGTGGCTTTAAGCTTTCCACTGCACAGAAATGGAGGTAGATGTCCAGAAAGAACTGTCACTGTTCTCTAGGCAAAGACAACCAGGACTACCTGTGGCTGACAAAGTTGAGCAAGGGAGAACACCCATCTTGGGAAATCACAGGGCATTTCAGTAACAAGGTGGTAGAAAGGTAGTTTCTACCTTTGTGTTAAGTTTTTCTTTCTTTAAATTGTATTGGGGGCTGAACTTAGGGCCTTGGGCTTGCCAGGAAGGTGAACTCTGTTAAGCCACTCTGTTACCCTTTTTTTGTTATTTTTGACAAAGGGTCTTGACTTATGGCTTGCCTAGACTACAGTCCCACAAGTGCTGGGATGATAGGCATGTGCTCCTATGCACAGTCCTTGGTTGAGATAGAGGCTCACAAACCGTTTTGCCCGGGCTGGCCTTGAACATCAATAACACAACCAGTATCTAGTGTGTGTATGTGTGTGTGTGCTGGTCCTGGAACTTGAACTCAGGGACTGGGTGCTGTCCCTGAGAGTTTTGTTCAATGTTAGCATTCTACCACTTGGTTAACTGAAGATACAAGTCTCACTGGCCTTTCCTGCCTGGGCTGACTTTAAACCATGATCCTAAGATCTCAGTCTCCTAAGTAACTAGAATTACAGGTGTGAGCCACTAGCACCTGGTGTGTTAGGTGTTTTGATGGAAGGCTTAGAGAAGTAGAACTTTATACTGTAGTTCAGATACTCCCAGAAAGCAGGAGAAATTCTATGATAGGTTATTTTGGTAAATCTTACTTGGAAAGAAGGAAGGTTAGAATAAGCAACTCTGTAACCCATGACAAAGTAACAACTATTGTATTCATTTGTTTTCAATTGGTACATTCCATTTGGTGACTTGGACTCAAAATTTTGTCAATATTCATACATGATTGCGAAGTAGTCTGCGAAGTAGTCTTATTTTTGTCCTGACCATCATGATTGTGGATTGTTGATGTTCTCTGAAATTACTTCTGTTCAACCAAACATCAAATCTAGCTCTGCCACATAAGGGGCTAGCAACCACCATGGCCTCTGCTAGCCATTTACAAACATCAGGGGATAACTTTCTTTCTCTCAGAATATCATGGTTAAAAAACTGGCTGTTAGGGGCTGGGGATATGGCCTAATGGCAAGAGTGCTTGCCTCGTATACATGAGGCCCTAGGTTTGATTCCCCAGCACCACTTATACAGAAAATGGCCAGAAGTGGCGCTGTGGCTCAAGTGGCAGAGTGCTAGCCTTGAGCAAGAAGAAGCCAGGGACAGTGCTCAGGCCCTGAGTCCAAGCCCCAGGACTGGCCAAAAACAAAACAAAACAAAACAAAACTGGCTGTTAGAGTTAGACTAAATCAGAGCCTGATCTTCAACAAATGAGCAGGGGCTAAATTACCTAATTTCTCCATGTTTCAATTTTCTTGTATAAATATAGGACCTATTTGCCTCATTGTTGAAAGAAATGAGATGACATAGGCTAACAGCTTGTGTTAAATAAATATTATTATTAACCATAGGGGGAAAAAATCTAGTAGACTACTGGGGCAAAGAAAGGGAAATCAAAGTATTTTCCAGTTAAGTGTCAAGAGCATTAACAAAAAATTAATAACAAATGAATTGGATGACAAACTACAATAAGCTGTTGTCTAGCTAATCTTAAAATGGGAGGAGCTGTGTTTCCAGTACTTCATTCCCAGCACGCGGTGGAGGCAGGTGCACTGAGTCCAAGGCCATGTAAGGCTACATAGTATTCTCAAAAACCTAAACATCAACAAGCCAAGATCATTCACAAGTCACTAGGGCTTGACTTGGAAAAAGAGATTTATATAAGGACTTTTTTTTTTGCTTCATGCATACGTTTTGGCATGTTTTTGTTTTGTTTTGTTGCTCCTGTGTATTATTTTGACTTGCTGATTTGATGTGAAAGGGAGAATCCCACATTTGTGTCAAATTCCAGTTTATATAAAGCCATTCACACCTGCCATTTTTGGATCTAAACAAAACACAGGGCGGATTTTGTCTCATCTTCATTTTACAGATGTAGAAAAAGATAAAAGAAAAGTGACTAGCGTTTATTTGGGGTCAGGCCGGGCTTTGTGCAATATAGCTTGTTCGGACCCCCTAAACCCACCTTCTGCGGTTGCTAATCCAAACCCCTGTCATGGAAGCTCTAGGCAACACTCCTGGGATCTCAGGTGAGGGCTGCGCTGGACAAGTCACGTCCACGGGCAACGCCCTCTTCTCGCGGCCCGGCCAGGACAGCTCTACCCGGGCGGGAAGACCTGGAGGCCCTAGGTAGGAGGGGAGGCCAGGAATTTCCAGGTCACTCCTTCCTTCTGCACGAATTGCAAGTGCACAACGACACACAAACCAGGCGTCGTGGTTAACGCCTGCCGTCGGCTACTCGGGAGTCTCAGATCTGAGGATCGTCACGGTTCGAAATCAGCCGGGGGCAGGAACGTCCAGGAGACTCTCCTCTCCAATTAACCTGCAGAAAGCTGGGAGCGCCAGCCTTAGAAAAAGCCCAAGGGACAGCGCCCAAGCCTGGAGTTCCAGCTCCAGGAGCGGCTCCAAAACAAACAAAGCATCCGAACAAGCGAGCTCTCTACCTCACCCCCATCACCTGGTCCCCTGGGCGCGGAGAGGCCCCGACGTGCGCGCGCGGCTGCAAGCAGGCCCGGGGAGCCCCCGCCTCTCCCCACCCTGCGGGAGGCAGCGACGGGAGAGGAAGGCTGAGAGGTTCCCCGGGTGAAGACCGAGCGAGGAGAAACTGGCGGCGGCCCAGGAGGAGGTTCCAAATTCCGAAGACCGTTACTCGACGGCCGAACCAGAAAAACAACACCAAACACCTCTGACAGACGACCCACAGCACCAGATCCGGGTCTTTGAGGGGCGCCGCTTACACGTCTCCCCGGCGGCGCCCCTCGCTCGGCTCTGATTGGACAGTGGGGGGAAAAGGGGCGGGAAGACCCCCGGAGGGAGTAGGAGAGGGAAGGGGAGAGAAGGGGCTGCTGGGAGGGAGGCTGGGCCTCCGGAGAAACGGGTGGGCGCGCGAGGGAGGGGAGGGTGGGCTCGGGTGCGCGTGCGCGTGCGCGGGAGCGCGTCGGCGCCGGAGCCGCGGGAGGAGGCGGGGGCTGAGGAGGCTGCGGAGGGGGCGGGTCTCGCCGGGCGCCACGTCCGCAGCCGGAGGCCGCCTTCGCCGCCGCCGTCCCCGCCACCGCCGCCACCACCGCCGCTGCCGCCGCCGCCGCCGCCGCCGCCCGAGTCTTCTGCCCCCCACAATCCGAGAGGAGCCCCGGGGGCTGTGCCCCGCCGCCGCTGCCTCCCTCCCAGGCCGCCTCAGCCCGGCCTCGGTCTCGGCCTCCCGGCGCCGGCCCCGACCCCGCGGTGAGTGGGGGGTGTTGGGGGGCGAGGGCGCCGGCCTGGCTTCCTGCCCTAGTCGCCCTCGGCTCGGCTCGTGAGCGCCCCTGCACCTCACTTGCTCGCGGCGCTGCCCCGACGGTCCCGGCCTGGGCCTTCCCTGTGGGTGTGTGGGGCGAGGGGACTGAGCGGGAAAAAGGGGGTGCGGGACGAAGTCGGGGGGCGGGTGGAGGCTGGGCGGCGGGGTCACCTCTCCTCCTGGCTGGGTTGAGGAGCCGCGATCGTCGTCGTCCCTCCCTTCTTCTCCCCCCCCCCCCCACCCCGAGCGCCTTGGGATGTCAGGCTCGGGTGGGCGGGGAGGGGGGCCCGGGGGAAGAGCCGGGGGTGGGGGTGGGGGGCGTCGGTGCCAGCGGATGCCTGGCTGCTTGACCCGGTGATCGACGTCCCCCGCCGGGTTCAAGTACACCAGGCTGGGCTGGATGTCCGACCTCCCCCCTCCACCCCCGCCGCCCCCGTGGCCGTTTCCAGCGGTCCCTCCCCAGCGGGGAGGCTGCGCTCCCACGGCCGCCCCACACTTGCGAGCGCGGGGACCCCCCTCCCGCCCTCCCACGGGGGAAGAGGGGAACCGGGGCCGCCGCGGGCGGGCGGACGCGCAGCACGCACCCCACCCTCCCCCGGGACCCCCCTCCACCGGCCAGCCATGGGCTCGCCTCTCCTCACCGGGTCGTGGGAGTGGAGGGAAGAGGGAGGTGCGCGGAGCTCAGCCCCGTGGTCAGGTTCTGTCCCTCCGGCCACGTCACTCCCTCGGCTGGAGGGGGAAAAAGAGCCTCGCAGACGCCCGGAGGGGATCAATGGAGGGGGGAAGGGGCCGCGCCGGGAAGCTACAGGCACCTAAGGGTTCTATTGCACCTCCGTGAACACCGCTGATCCAAAGCTGTTAAGGATGATCCGCGATTATTTGCATACGCGGCTGTCGTTTCAGCTTTTAGACTGGCACTGGTGTGTGGAGGTTCCCAACGACACCACCCCTTCCCCCCCCCCCCCCCCCATATTGATAACCACACCCAGGTGTGGGTGTGTTTCTGTGTCACAAGCACACACGCATCCTCTTTGGCCTTTTCACTTTCGCGTTTTGGTCCCTGTGCCAGAGACCAAGTTCGATTTAAAAAAAAAAAACAACTGTCCACTTATAGAAAGTTTTGTTGGAGAAGTTTAAATGGTTTTCGTGTTAAGATCCCTGTACTCGACCTTTTTTGTTTTTTGGTTTGTTTTGGTTGCCAGTTCTGGGGCTTGGACTCAGGGCCTGAGCACTGTCCCTGGCTTCTTTTTGCTCAAGGCTAGCGCTCTACCTCTTGAGCCACAGCGCCACTTCCGGCTTTTTTCTATATATGTGGTGCTGAGGAATCGAACCCAGGGCTTCATGTATACAAGGCGAGCACTTTACCACTAGGCCATATTCCCAGCCCGTTGTTTGTTTGTTTGTTTGTTTTTTTTAATAGTTTAAATTCCAGGAAAATCTTGACCTTTCTTTGTTTCAGTAATTGGATAGTTGCTCCTTTCCTACTTCCGGATGGGATGGTACTGGGAATATACACATCTGAAGAGGAGGGCCTTCGGGTGGGGCATGGTGGTGCAAGTCTGTGTTTTCAGCTACTGGAGAGGATTTCAGTTCAAGGCCAGCCCTGGCAAAAGTTACAGACCTCCATCTTAACAAATGAGCCGGGTGTGGCAAGTCTGTGCCTTATGATCGCAACTTAAGCAGGGGCTATAATATAGGTAGCATTGGGGTCCCGGATTGGCCCAGACAATAAGTGCCAGAGTCTGAGAAATAACTAAATCCAAAAGGGCTGGGGGGTGGGGTGTTCAAGTGATAGAGCATTTATTACATGCAAAAAGTCCTGAGTTTAAATCCCAGGACTACAAAAAAGGGGAGTCTTTGTATGCTTCTTCTGAACCCAGCAATGTAAGAGGAATGCAGATTTTATGATTTAGTGAAGAGGACTCATGTACTGGTTCTAGCTTCAATGGCATTTTAATTCTAAGTAATGTTTCCTTTGATACTGTCATTTGTCATCATGTGCGCTTACAAGTTTCACTGATAGATTACTTTTTCTCCCTTTCTTGCCTTTTTTTGTAGTTTGCTGTTGATTTAACGGGAGGGCCATCTTTACAAGCAGCATATTCAGTGCAGTTGGTCAACTAGATGTTTCTAAAAACAGTAAGGTAGTGTCTTAACATACACTGCTTCTTGCTGTGTGTGCTTTAGAGCTCTGTTGCCTAAATATATTTTTGAAACTCCTTACAGTTAGTTACTTTGGCAAAGAAACTGAAACAGAGCTGGCAACTGGTGGCCCATGCCTGTAGCCCTCTCAGGAGGCTGAGAGGATTGCAGTTCAAAGCCAGCCTGGTCAGGAAAGTACCTGAGACTCTTATTTCCAATAAGCTACACAGAAAAAGTGGGAGGTGGGGCTGCGGCTCAAGTGGTAGAGTGCTAGCCTTGATCACCAAAAGGCTCAGGGACAGCACCCAGGCCCTAAGTTCAAGCCCCAGGACTAGTAAAGAAAGAAAGAAACTGAAACCAAGTGAGGATGTGGCAAGTACCTGTATATAGCACATATAGAAGGGTTTAGCTTCTTAATAGGAAAATTAACTTGTTGACTAATAACATTTCGAAACATCTTTGAAGGCAAACTCTGTGTTTTGTGCTTGAGTTCATACCAAGTGTTAGTTTGATTGAACTTCCTTGGAACTTTAGAAGGGGTGGTAGTCATAGGCAAATGTGCATGCTGTCTTCAGACTGTTTTCATCACACACAAAAAGCTTAAATTTATATATTAGATGTTGCTGAAACCCACAAACAGTATTGGTTCATCAGTAATTTTAGGTTTCTCTTGAAAAAACAGAGGTTTCCAAGAGAGGTTTGTATACTTATTTCTATTGTTGGAATAAATTACCCTCTTGGGAATAGTGTTGTTATTAATATTTGCCCAATATATCTGCCAGCTGCTATCTTTGATGCTATTGTGATGGATGAGTTATTCTTCTCCCCTCCCCTGTAACTGCTGATGAATTTGCTGTCATGCTATACAGTTACGGTAAACAAGTCTTTCACATTGCACATATCTTAAAAATACCATACAAGCAATTTTAGTTTGTATTGTATAGTTTGTCCACATATCAGGACCTATAGACAAAACATACAACGCATAATTTTACCCAGGTCTAAAGGTGATTGTCCATGCTCAGTGCCTTAGGAGTTCCTAGAGAACAGTTCCTGTACGTTCTTAAATAAATGATTGACTAAAGTTGTACTTATTGAGATAAGGTATTCTTACTAATTGTGAACTTTAGCTTAGAGTAGGGCTGTGTATGAAATCTTAAGTGCAAAGCAGTATACCTGACATATATGTTGAACTAATGACTCAATGAGTTTAGGGCAAGATGGCTTGTACAGAATTTAATAATATTGCTTACCATTTAACATTTTTAGCCCGTCACTGGTGAGTCACCCCTGTAATCCTAGCAACTCAGGGGACTGAGATCTGAGGACTGAAGTTTAAAACCATCCCAGGCAGGAAACTCCATGAGACTCTTATCTCCAAATAGCCTCTAGAAAACTGGAAATGGTGCTATGGCTCAAAGTGGTAGAACTCTAGCCTTGAGCATAAAAGCTCAGGGACTGTGCCTAGGCCCTGAGTTAAGCCTTACAACTGACAAAAATAATAACTTTTTTCAAAATGTTATTTTGACTGTCCATTGGTACTAATTCCCATCTGTATGCTTTAAAATTTTATCAGCAGGGTATTTTTTAGGCAATTGGGTATATGTTTGTTTTCACAATACTCAGTTTAAGAGAAATAGGTAGTGTTAGTGATGAGCAGGAGGGTAAAGCAGTAGTATACTTGTGTATGTAGGTCCTAGAGCTTGAACTCAGAACCTGGGCTCTGTCCCTTAGATTCTCTTTGTCCAAGGCTAGCACTCTACCACTTGAGCCACAGCTCCACTTTCAGCTTTTTGGTGATTTTATTGGAGATAAGGGTCTAATGGACTGTCTTGCACAGGCTGGCTTTGAACCTCAAGCCCCAGATCTCAGCTAGGATTATAGGTATGAACCACCGGTGTCAACATAGTAGCAACACTCTCACCCAAATTTTGTTTTCCACAGTTTTAAATTCCTGTGGGCAATCATAGGCCATACATAACATGACAGGGTAAATTCTAGAAATAAACAGCTGTAAGTAGTGTGCACTTCATCCCATCTGGGGTGTGAATTGCCTCTTTGTTCCATGCTGCCTGTGACCTGTTATTGCCACTTAGTGGCCCTCAGGGCTGTTAGATGATTATAGTGCTTGTGTTCAGGTACCTCTTTTTTTTTTTTCCATAATGGTCTCAAATCTCAGAGTAGTGATGATGGCAATTATATGCCAAGGAGAAGCTGTCATGCTTCCTTTAGGTGACAAAGGTGAAAGTACAGTAAGATTTTGAGAGACCACATTGACATAACTTTTATTGTAATGTGTTGTTCTAATAATCTGTTGTTCAGTATCTTACTGTGTCTAGTATATAAACAACTTTCTCATTGGAATGCATGTAAGTGTAAGAGAAAACATAGTATGTGTAGAGATTGGTGCTGTCTGGTTTCAGGCATTCTAATGCATCCCTATAGATAAGGGGACAACTCTATAGAAAGTATTTCTCTTTGGTAGTAAAGTACTATAGTCACACACACGTACATGTACGTGTATAGAGGTTAAGAATAGTTTATGTATATGAAAAGTACCAATGATACTACAGGTAAGTATTTTAGTAAAAAACTTTAAAAACTATCTTACAGTATAAATCAGAATTCAGGGAGAAAAAAATGCTGTGGATTTCACACAACTCTTACTATCTTAAGAGTTCTAGAGGAAAAAGAACATAACCTCCTTGCAATATTGAGGCTAATGATGTACAGTAATTCCAAACACAAAAACCAACAGCCAATATGTATGGCCTTTTATGACTTTCAAGGTCCTCTAATCTATGTGGACATGCCTGGCCTGGCATGAAATATGAATATTTCTATGTAATATCCAGTTTCCTTCATTTCAGACTCTTCTACAGAAATACTTAGAATTTGAGGGCAGAATGAATTCCTGGTAGGAATGGGAATGTGGTTAGCAGGGGAGCATTAGTACGTCTAGAAGTGTACCTTCCTCTTCCCTCTGTAGTGGCACTGTGGTTTGAGCTCAGCCTCGTGCTTGCTAGCCAGATGCTCTAGCACTTGCGCCATGCCTCTAGTCCTTGAGAATGTACCTTGAAGCCGTGAAATTCCTTAAATTTAGTTATCTAAAAAAAAAAAAAAATTCCCATGTACTTCTCATTTTGCTTTTTGCTGTGTGGATTTAAAAATAAAGTGTTGTAAGTAACTATGGATTAAAATACATACATCATGTCTGTCTTGTGGCTTCTTGAAGCCACTAGATACCACCACCTACTCATCAAGCACAAACATAGCTTAGAATTTGTTTTCTTCCTCCCCTTCCTGGTGTTTTTCTCCTTTTCTAGCTAAAGCTTCCAGCCAGATATTGATTTATGTACCTAATTTATTTTTATTTTTATTTTTTGCCAGTCTTTGGGCTTGAACTCAGTCAGGGCCTTGGCATTGTCCCCGAGCCTCTTTGTGCTCAAGGCTAGCACTCTACCACTTGAGCCATAGTGCCACCTCCACCTTCCTTTCTTTCTGAGTAGTTTATTGGAGATAAAAATCTCATGGACTTTTCTGCCCAGGCTGGCGTCAAACCACGATTCTCAGATCTCAGCCTCCTGAGTAGCTAGGATTACAGTCATGAGCCACCGGTGCCTGGCTTGACATGCATACTTTCTAATGATGGTTAATGTTAGTGTGGATACAAATTTTTTGTCCTATGTGTTTTCAAAAAATATTTAAAATATGAATAAAATATTAAAACTACAAACTAGAAAAAATAGTAATCAAAGGAGACATCTTAAGGGAATATGGAGGTGGAAAATAAACACAACTATGCAGCCACAGAAACCCTACCTAGTTAAGCTGGCATTTTAAATACAAGCCTCCTGGAAGCCAAAGAGAGAAGAGAGATACCATATCCTTCTGTCTTTCAAGTTGAAAAAGGCAGAAATCCCAAAGAAAGCATTAATTTTTAGAGGAAGTAACATGTTCTGAATAATTGCCTCTGAAAATGATATGTAGTGTTTCACATCTGTGCAGTGATATGATTGGTAGGTAATATCTTTAACAATATTGCACAGCTGATGTAGCAATACAAATAAATCTATTTGTCAGTGTTTCTTACTACAGTCAGTAATAGTCCCTGTCATAACTGGGACCAGGTGAATTTTTTTTTTTTTTCAAATTTTTATTATCAAACTGATGTACAGAGAGGTTACAGTTTCATACATTAGGCATTGGATACATTTCTTGTACTGTTTGTTCGGATTTTAGTGTTTTTTTTTTTTTTTTGGCCAGTACTGGGCCTTGGACTCAGGGCCTGAGCACTGTCCCTGGCTTCTTCCCGCTCAAGGCTAGCGCTCTGCCACTTGAGCCACAGCGCCGCTTCTGGCCGTTTTCTGTATATGTGGTGCTGGGGAATCGAACCTAGGGCCTCGTGTATCCGAGGCAGGCACTCTTGCCACTAGGCTATATCCCCAGCCCCCAGGTGAATTTTTTAAAAATACAATTGATGGTGGCTCACAAGTGTAATTTCACTACTTGGGTAGAAGAGATTGGGTAGATTGTGATTTTAGACCATTGTAGGCAGTTAGGTAAGACCTCATCTTAACAAATGATTGTGCCTATAATCTTAGCCATGGAGGATTCATAGGAAGGAGGATTACTGTATAAACCAGCTTCAGGTAGAAAGGGTGAAAGAAAGGTCCATCTGAAAAACTAAAATCAAAAGGCTAGCAAGCATAAGGCATTGAGTTCAAACTCCCAGTATCACCAAAAAGAAATATTTTTTAAATCATTAGTTTCCAAGACCTAAAAATATTTTTTCTATATTTATGAAAGTAATACATGTTTATGGTAGAAAATTATAATTATTCCATATGCATTTGTGTGTATGTATGTAGAAATACCCTAGAATGGCAGGCATTTCCCACCTGATATATCTAAAATATTAATTAGCCTAATTACTGTTTGTTAATGTTACATTGTCAGTATAGTATCCTTTTCCATATCTGTTGTTTGCATATGATTAATTTAGGCTTTAACAGTGTATTACCAAGAAATGTTTAATCTACTGCTAGAATCCTAGCTGTAGTTTTCGGATCAAGACAGCATATTATAAAAACCACTTTGGAGCCGGGTGCTGGTGGCTCATACCTGTAATCCTAGCTACTTAGGAGGCTGGGACCTGAGCATATCAGTTCAAAGCCAGCCCAGACAGGAAAGTCTATTGAGACTCATCTCCAATTAACCACCAGAAAACCGGAAGTGGAGCTGTGGCTCAAATGGTAGAATGCCAACCTTAACTGAAAAAGCTAAGGGACAGCACTCAGACCCTGATTTCCAGCACTAGTACTGGCACAGAAAAACAAAACAAAACAAAACAAAACCTAGGGGCTCTGTGCATGGTAAATAAACACGTTATACTGCACTACATCCCTAGTCCTCAAATGTAAAGTTACTTTTCTTTCTTTCTTTCTTTTCTTCTTTTTTTTTTTTTTTGTGGTGCTTGGGGACAAAGCCAGTGCTAGCCCCAGCCACCTTAAGGTGAATGACTAGTCCTGTGGTAGTGGATGTTTAAAAACGTTATTCAGGGCTGGGAATATGGCCTAGTGGCAAGAGAGCTTGCCTCATATACATGAAGCCCTGGGTTCGATTCTCCAGCACCACATATCTAGAAAATGGCCAGAAGAGGCACTGTGGCTCAAGTGGCAGAGTGCTAGCCTTGAGCAAAAAGGAAGCCAGGGACAGTGCTCAAGCCCTGAGTCCAAGGCCCAGGACTGGCAAAAAACAACAACAACAACAACAAAAACGTTATTCATTTGATTAAAGCTACTTAAGTCTTGATTTAGTGTGTGCAAAGTAGCAGTCTCACCTTAACATGAAATATGTTTTTTTTTTTTTAAGGAAATCATGAATCAGGCAGATAAAAATCAGCAAGAAATCCCATCCTACCTTAGTGATGAACCACCAGAAGGTAAGTGTATTTAACACTTACGAAGGAAAATAGATTGTAGTGATTTAAAGCTCTGATTCTTTTAAAATTAAATTTAAGGAATTCTAGCCTATTTACCCGGTCAGTAAACATGTTGCAAAAATAATTGAAGAGCTAGGCACTGGTGGCTCACACCTATAATCCTGGCTACTCAGGGGGCTGAGATCTGAGGATTGCGATTTAAAGCCAGCCTAGGCAGGAAAGTCCAAGACTCAACTCCAGTTAACCACTGGAAAACCAGAAATGGAGCTGTGTATCAAAGTGGTAGTGCAAAAAAGCTCAGAGACAGTACTCAGACCCTGACTTCAAGCCCCATAACTGACCCCCCCCCAAAAAAATTGAAGATGAATATTTTAAGCTTCTAATAAGGAACCATGGAAGAACCATGGAACTTGGAGAACTGTAAGAACAGTTTAATTTTACTATACAAGGTATATTGGTATATTTGAAGACAATTTCACAAGCAAGAATGTAATTTCATTCATAAAGAGTGAAAGGCAGAGAAAGGATGAATTCTGTTTAATTTTGATGTCCTGCATAAAATAAATGAGCCTAATTCAAGAACCAGTTGTTTGTTTGTTTGTTTTTGTTTTGGTTTTTGTTAAATTCCTATTCACTACCAGTTGGGAGTCCTTTCTTCCAATATTAATATACAATCTTAAGGCCTGCTTGTCTTTCTGAATCATGTTTCTTTTAGTTTGGAATTTATGATACCATGAGTCATTGGATTGTTTTTGTCTCCTTCCAAAAAAGCCTGGAAATACAGACTACTCCCCAGGTCCCTTCACTCCACCACAAGTGACTTACGGGCACTTCTTGCTTGCTTTTGAAATGCTCTACAAGAAATGACCTCCGTGGAAAATTTCATGTTGATTGTAGAGATAGAAGTCCTGACAACAGGGGGAGAGGGGAAGTGGGATGGGGGGAGATGAGGAAGGAGGTAACAAGTTGAACAAGAAATGTACTCATTGCCTTACATAAGAAACTGTAACCCCTCTGTACTTCACTTTGACAATAAAGGAAAAAAAAAAAAGAAGTCCAACTCTTCCCTAAAAAAAAAAAAAAAGTCCTGACAATAGGTATTATGTTTTTTCCCCCAGTTTTGTTATATACTGTCTGAAAGTTGCTTCATATGCTGGTAGGCTCAAAAGAAGTTATTAGGAAAATAGCATAATAAAAATTGACCTGAAGAGAAAGTGGGGGATTTGCCTAGCATGGTGGTACCAATTTAGTTTGTTTAGTGGGCAAATAACTTAAAATTTATTGTCTTAGCTCTTTTTTTTTTTTTTTTGCCAGTCCTGGTGCTTGAACTCAGAGCCTGTGCACTGTCCCTGGCTTCCTTTTGCTCAAGACTAACACTCTACCACTTGAGCCACAGCACCACTTCTGGCTTTTTCTGTTTATGTGGTGCTGAGGAATCGAAACAAGGGCTTCATGTATGCTAGGCCAGCACTCTACTGCTAGGCCAGCACTCTACTGCTAAGCCACATTCTCAGACCTCTTAGCTCTTTTTTTTAAAAAGAAAAATATTAATTTGTATGTTTGTTATATATTGCACACTCTTTACAAATAAATATTCTTTTTCTGAGATAGGGTCTTATTTTATGTATAGCCCAGGCTGTCCTTGAACTTTCCATTCTACCTCCACTATCCTAGTACTTTGATTTACAGGTATGCACTTTGCCCAACACAAATATACATACATATATACATATATATGTATATATGTACACATACATCTATACACATATATATATGTTCCTCCCACCCCCATTTCTTTTTCCCCTTCCTTTGCTTTGCCCTCAGTTTCTCCTTCCTGTCCCTGCCTACAAGTTGCACAGTTCATTTTCAACATAGTGCCTACTGAGTACCATGGCTGCATTTCCTTGCCTTATTATTTTTTTTTTTTTGGCCAGTCCTGGGCCTTGGACTCAGGGCCTGAGCACTGTCCCTGGCTTCTTCCCGCTCAAGGCTAGCACTCTGCCACTTGAGCCACAGCGCCGCTTCTGGCCGTTTTCTGTATATGTGGTGCTGGGGAATCGAACCTAGGGCCTCGTGTATCCGAGGCAGGCACTGTTGCCACTAGGCTATATCCCCAGCCCCCTTGCCTTATTTTTTTAGGGCCACAAAAACTAAGTCTCAATGAAAAAATGAACAAGCACTTTGTGGGAAGAAGTTAGGAAAGGGACAAAGGCCACTGAGGAGCATGATTGTCCTGGAAGGGAACCGAGCCTCAGGAATGCCTCTGTAAGCAAATACGGGTAAAGTGCAAAGCAGACGGCTGACATGGGGCACAGATAACTATATTAATATTTATTTTACTTAACTAAGAAAAATTGTCTCCATTAAGTACAGGAGAACCACATCAGGCAAAGCAAGATTTTTTTTTACTGAGATATTATTGAAGTATTCATCTGTTATCCTCAAATCAGGATTTTTACCCTTTTCATGTTTTTTGACCTTGATTACTAGAGTTACCAATTAGAAAATCTTTTCTATCATAATTTTTTTTTTCTTGCCAGTTTATGGGGCTTGGACTCAGTGCTCAGGGCCTGAGCACTGTCCTTGGCTTCCTTTTGCTCGAGGCTAGCACTGTACCACTTGAGCCACAGCGCCACTTCCGGCTTTTTCTGTGTATGTGATGCTGAGGGACCGAACCCAGGCCTTCATGCGTGCCAGGCAAGCACTCTACCGCTAAGCCACATTCCCAGCCCCTTCCATCATAATTTTATAATCAAATACTCATCTGTGTCTTAAGTAATTTCAGTTAGTTAAACATTTACATTATCTTATTAGTTTTAACAAAAACATTGGCTTTAAAAAAATTAGCTATTGCAGATTGGTACCCTGGGTCCTGCCTGTAATCTCAGTTACCTAGGAGATGGAGTTTGAGAAGACTGTGGTTCGAGGCCAGCTGGGACAAAAAGTTAGGGAGACCTCCATCTCAACCAACAGCTCCACAGAGTGATGTGCACCTGTCATTTCAGTTATTTGTGAAGCATATTAGGATCATAGACTACCCAGAAGTAAAAATAAGTATGGCTCAAGTGGTAGCACATCTGCCTAGCAAGGGTTCAAACCCCCCCCCCCATACCAAATAAATAAAATAGCCATCCATGTGCATGATTTTTACTAGTCAGTAAGATTTTTCTACTTAGGACAGAATGTAAAACCTCCAAGAAAAACTATTTCAATGAAAATTTGTACCTTGTTAAAACTCACTTTTTCAGCGTTTTTTTCTTCTCTCCTAAATCTCCCTTGATGGTAAGTAACGTTCTGCTTTGGTAGTCTAATTGGACTATGTACACTGAAATTACCTGGCTTTGTGTGGAATTGTACTTTTTCAGTGGGTAAAACCTAAATTGTATAATTATCAGGTATTTTCCCATAAAATTCAGAAAACATTCATTGCTTACATGTTGTTGCTCCCTAAATTATTAGGCTACAGAGAAAAAGCCTGTGTCTTTTCAAATCTGGTGTAATCTAGCTTTATGAAATCTTTCTGCTAGTCATTTTATGAGTTTGAAGTTACACGCAGATTTGTGCTACCCATCTTGTGTATATTGAACTCAAGGCCTGGGCTCTGTCCCTGAACTTTGCTGTTCAAGGCTAGTGCCCCAACATGTAAGCCACAGCTCCACTTCCAGCCTTTTTGTTGAGGGGAGTTAATTGAGGAGATAAGAGTCTCAAAGGCTTTTTTGCCCAAGCTGGCTTTGAACTGAGACCATCTGATCTCAGCCTTACAAGTAGCTAGGATTACAGGCCTGAGCCATCAGTGTCTGGCATTACACTTGTTGCTTTTGTGTTGTTGTTTTTTTTTAATTCCAAGCTCAGCCCACCACATTAGACTTGTGTATAGTGGCACACACTGGTGTGTGCCAATAAATGGAGCACTTTGGGACAGGAGGAATACAAATTTAAAACTAGCCTGGGCTATAGAGTGAGACCGTGCCTTAAAAAAATAAGACTAGAGCAGGACGTTGGTGGCTCAGGTCTGTAATCCTAGCTACTCAGAAAGCTGAGATCGTAGGATTGCAGTTCAAATCCAGCCTGGGCAGGAAAGACCATGAGACCAGAAAACAGGAAGTAAAGCTGTAGCTCAAAGTGGTAGAGCGCTAACCTTGAGCAAAAGAGCTCAAGGACAGCATCCAAGGCCTGAGTTCAAACCCCACGACCCACAAAAAAAAAGGAAAAAAAAAGGACTTAGCACTGGACAAAGATGCCATAAAAATGAATACGACTGTACTCTTAATTATGAGCAACTTGTGTCTGGCAGTGCAGTTGGCCTTATCACCTGCAGCCTCCTGACTAGGAGGTTATTTCATGATTTAAAGACTTAGATCTGACTATGTTATGCTGTTTTCTCTCCTTAGGTTCCATGAAAGGCCACCCAGAGCAGCAGCCAGGCATGTTGTCCCGGGTGACTGGGGGTATCTTCAGTGTTACAAAGGGGGCCGTGGGTGCCACCATTGGAGGAGTGGCTTGGATTGGTGGGAAGAGTCTGGAGGTAACCAAAACAGCTGTGACAACTGTGCCTTCCATGGGAATAGGGCTGGTGAAAGGGGGCGTGTCTGCTGTGGCCGGAGGCGTGACCGCGGTTGGGTCTGCTGTTGTCAACAAAGTGCCCTTAACAGGAAAGAAGAAAGACAAATCTGACTAAAACATGGAGAGACACCTGCTCCTCATAGCACTATGATGCCAGTGGCATTGAATTGCTAAATTATAGACCTCAACCAAGTCACCTGTTTTGGACGTGTATCTTCTAAACTGCTGTGTTGAAAGTATTGATGGCTTTCATCTAAAAAGAAGAGACCAATACTAGCACAGTATATGAAGGTTTCTCATACTTAAGTTCCAGCTTTTTATCTGGTAAAATGTTACACTTGTTCAGTTGTAACTGAAGATATGGTATGTTTCAATATTTACTATAAGTCTTTCAGTTTGACTAAAAATGTGAAAGTTGAATTCAGTAGATGATCTTTACAGTTCCATATGTACAGTGTGCCAGGTAACTCATACACCCCTTACACAAGGGACCTTGAACTCCATAAACTGTACCTTTGATGTGCCTAATAGCTTCAGATGTCTTAGTTTTTTATACCATAGTTATGTAGGCCAAGAGGCATTCTTTCCTTATTTTAGCTGGCAAAAGTAGCAGGAATTCAAAACGTTTAAAAGAAAAGATAAACGGTTCTATGATACTGTTAATCATCTTTTGCTGGACATGCATTCTATTCATTTACTCATTGATGCCTTACAAAAGAAAACATGTTTTCTAATACCTTAAGTATATGTAGTTCTTAGAAATTATCAATCAATTCTTTTAAAGGTTGTGAAATGAGTTTTCCCTGCTAAGAATATTGGGAGTCGCGAATTAAAGGTATTTCTTGCTGTTAGTGGTTAAGATAGTGCTTGTTAACTTTTGTGTCATTGGTTAAAATCAAGTTGTACACTTTAGCTTGGGTTCGTACTCCATTGTTAGTACATCTTACAGTCCCTAAGGAACATTGCTAAGATGGTTAGAAGCCATATTGGAAGAGTTTCATATTAAAGAACAGATTCTAATTTTAAGTTCTTAGAAGTTACTCAGAATGTCTGAGATATAGAAAAAAATCCTTTACCCCAGTTCTGTCTTTAGGATGTCTTAAATTATCAGCAGCTGTCTCTTAAAAATACAGAAGTAATTACAAATATGTGAGGACTGACTTAAATTGAACAAAATGGGTCCCATGTATTAGTTTTGAATGTAAAATGTAAGTGCTTTCAGTGGGCTTTTGCTAGTCCTTCAAAGCTGCTGTGGACGTGGTACCACATTTCAGGTCAATTGCAAGCAGGAACTAATGTTTTTCATTATGGATGATCAGTGCCTCATGTCTTAACATGTGCACTCATATCCCGTTCATTCTCAAAGATGACTTAGCTACAATTCAGTTTTTGTTTGGTGAAAATTTAAGAAGTGGCAACTATGCTTGGCATTCCTTTTAACTGAGGGTTCTAATCCAACTCAGAAAAACCTTAATTTTTTTCATAAACTGGAGATTTATCTCCACTCTGCCCCTCATAAATTTTGTGGAGGGATAAAGGGATGATGTACTGAAGTCAAACCAAAATTTAGAGAACCTGGACAGACAAACCTAACACCTGAGCCTTCAATGTTTGTTTGTAGCCACTAATGGTATTACTAACAATATGTATTGTGATTGGTAGGAATGTCACTTTTAAAGGCTTCCAGAAATACCAGCAGGGAGTTGAACAAATCTACAAAAGGTTCTTGGGCTTTTCTGCTTATATAAAACTTAAAAGTCATTAAGGACTTCAGTTCACAAGGAATTGATCATTTATTTCATGGTAGAATGATTAAGACATTTGTTGGTATATTTGGTCAGATCTCTTAATTGACAAATGGAATAGTTGTTTAAATTCCAAAGTTAACAGACAAATAGGAAATGATCTAAATAATGGTATTGGAAAATGTGTTTCCTGCTATTTAGAAGGAATTACTGCTTCGGTGCTCGTTTGTATTTCTAATTTATCTTCTGTAGTCATAGGCTCTGCTGTGCTTTGTACTTGAATTTTTTTTCTATTTTTTCTAATTTACTATTTGCTTGCATATTTATTTTCAACTTTTCTTGTCTTTAATGCTTGAGGAAAAAAACGGCTATATTATTTTCTGCTACAGAAAAGCTACCCTGGTATATTTTATCTCATCACGATTGTTTCAAATTCTAAACTACAACTTTGATCAGAGGGACTTTTGCAATGATAGCAGAGGACTGTACAAATGTGCAGTCATCTAGAACTTGTTAGTAGAATGAACTTTGCCATCTGATGACATGTACAGCTGTATACTCGAGTCTTTTCCAGTTTATTTACGTAGACTAGCAGTTTGACCTGTTCAACAGGACTCATTCACTTGAAGAAACTATGGTTGTTGTATACACCTGGAGGCATCTGTTATTCAGCTTGTTTTCTGAGTGGATATTTGGCACAACAAAGATAAATTTGTGTCACCCACTTCAGTGACTGATCTAATAATATCAATATTATGAATCCTGTACTTAGCGAAATGTCTGATGAAAATAATTGAATAATGTTTTTTTTTGTATTAAAAGGGATGGGAAAAGAACACATGAATCTGTTAATAGAGCACTATGATCTGTAAAGATGGAATGCTTCATGAAGATCTAAAGAAATAAAAGAAATTTTAAAACAGGGTAATCTTAGAACTTTTAGTTATATAGTTCAGACAGTGCCATAGCCAGTTCTTAATTTTTGTGATAATGTACAAACATGACATCCTGGAATATGTATTTTGATGCCAACACAACAGTAAAATACAAATATATTTATATCAACTTAATAAAGATTTAAAATGCAGATTTCTAGGTTTTATCTCAACTTGCTGAATCTTTGCAGGGTGGGGTCAGGATCACAATGACTCCTGGGGCTTGAGTTCAGGGCCTGAGTGCTGTGCCTGAGCTGCTTTTGCTCGAGGCTAGCACTCTACCACTTAAGCCACAGCGCCACTTCTGGTTTGGGGCAGTTAATTGGAGTATCACAAACTTTCCTGCCTGGGCTGCCTTTTAACTGCAATCCTCAGATCTCAGCCCCCTGAGTAGCTAGAACTACAGGCTTAAGCCACCAGCACCTGGCTGAGAACCCCATTTTAACACTCTCTCTGGATTGTTCTTGTGTCCACTCAAGTTTGGAAAACAGAGGAGGAAGTGTCTAGCAGGAAGCTCTTCTCTCCATCCTCTGTAATTGTGGAGCCAACTTCAGTCTCTCAGTATAGACATGACCTGCTGGATCTTATCCTACAACATTTTGAGAGAAGCTTAAAAAAAAAAACAAACTTTCCAGTGATCTCCCATGCTTCAGCCATCCCATCGTGTTCCAAGTCTACAATCGGATTCATTGCCATGGCTTTACATACCTTCGATCTGCAAATGATAGATGTATACCTCAGCTCTGACTTCCCACAACTGCATAGTCCCCGCTGGGTTGGCTCCTCACCATTTCACCACTGACCTCTAGCTGCCAAGGTAGTCCTCCTGCAGTATAAAGCACTGGGGGAGTTTATGAGAGTATCACTGGTCATTTCTCAGAATTCAACTCCCCAAGGATTCTGTCACCCTTAGAATGAAATCCTGCTCCTTGGATCATGAGAGGACACGAGAAACTTTAATGTCCCATTTTATGCGACTCTTCCATCACTCAACCCTGCTCCAAACTTAGGGTTACTATTTATCTACTTTGTATGTGATATTGGGGTTTGGATCCAAGGCTTTGTGCATGCAAAGCATGCGCTCTATGACAAAGCTACCTCATCTAGCTTCTAGCTTTCTCCTTTTCCTTAACTACCATGTTTCACAGACATTCCTAAGGATGGAGGATCTCTGTGTTTCCTTATCTATAGAAAAGGAACTCTCTGGGGCTGGGAATGTGGCTTAGTGGTAGAGAGCTTGCCTAGCATGCATGAAGCTCTGGGTTCGATTCCTCAGCACCACATGAACAGAAAAAGGCAGAAGTGGCAGGGTGCCTCAAGAGGTAGAGTGCTAGCCTTGAGCAAAAAAGAAGCCAGGGACAGTGCTCAGGCCCTGAGTCCCATGCCCCAGGACTGGCAAAAAGAAAAAAAAGGGAACTCTCAGGACCCTAAAGCTTGCCACTGTGCCTGGCAGTGGTGCTACACAGTATCCCAACCAAGAGCCTGGTTGTACAGCAAGGGTAGCTGGGATTTGTGGAAGAATGGGAAAGATCCTGCATAGTTTGTTAATGTGTTTCACTACACTAAAACACCATGTACACATAGTGCATAAATGTTCAGTGTGCACAGTCTGGCTGCATATTGGGTACAAAGTTCGGACTATACAGTTGAAAGCAACAAGCCAGTTTGGGTCTGGGTGAGCTTCATCTTGAGACACGATTTAGAAATGAAAACTGGAAAACATCACTAAAATCAATAGCACATGCTTTTTCTTATAGGCTGAACAGGATTTCCCCAAAACATCCTAGAAAGCTCTTTCAAATGATACAAATGAGGTAATTTCAATTAGATTGTACAGAGCTTTCGTGAAACTCCCAAATTTGTTTTCATTCATTCATTTTGGCATGTCAGGAAGAGGTAATTCTATTTCTAGATCAGAAGTCAGATCTTCATAAATCTGGGCTCTACCACTTGGCAGCTAACTGCCTAAGCTTGTTTCTCTCACCTGTAAAATGAGGAAACCAGGGAACGAATCTCCAGTGTTTCATATGGTCAGTTTGCAACAGGTGGAGCACAGAAATAGGCTGTTCACTGTTCTTTTTGCATGGGTTAATTCTAGGTTCTCAGACAAAAGACAAAGCAAGTTTTCTCTAAAAGCGGGTCAGAAGCTTGCTCCCTGTTCACTTATCACTGAGCCACAGTACTGGGCCCCAGGAAGGTGAAGTTCCAGGGCCTGTGGTGGAGAAAGCTGGGTTTGTATGTTAGGTGGGTAAAAATGTCCGCACACTTGGACTTGAGCGAATGTGCTTACCAGTCCTTTCACAGTGCTTCACAAAAAATACCACACTGACGGCACGTGTCCTTTAACAGCACTCAAGGAATAAATGTTCAAGGCCACAGATACCAACTTTATTTGAAAGAAAAACAATTTCTGTTTTACAAATGCAGCCAGACATGACCTATTAGAGGTAACAATTCTGAAGCTACTATAGGCATCTCAAGTTACTGGCTCCTATAAACTGAATTGTTTCTCTGTCAGTCTCCCTTTGATAGAAAGACACTCAGTGTTATTACTTTTTACTCTTCAACATTTAATGGTGCCACAGGGTTAAAAAGTGGCCTTTTGTTTTTGGCTTGAATTTTGCCAAAATTAGCCTCAAACTCTTTTTTTGTTCCATTTAGATTTGCCAGATGTCCATCTTTTATTCTATAGCCCAAAGAATTCAGCTTCCTTATTCTGTACTGAACTATCTGTGGTGTTAATTCAAGGACCATCGGTGTGTCTCTTATCTGAGTTATGGAAATTCCTTCTTTTAATAGCCCTTGAAGTCTCTCTTCTAAAACTGGAACAGGGTAATATAAGAGAGCAGGACATTTCACAACTAACTGCTTCAAGTCATGATCAGTGCATCCAAAAGCATTTTTAGCAAAGGAAATACTATTCTGTACACTTTTTGGACAGAGTTGAAAAAGAAATCCTTTGAGTTTGGACAGAAGGTGAAGAATTTCAAAGTCTGTGAAATCTTGCTCCTGGAGAAATCTCAGTGTTTCCTTTATAACTGCAGGAGAATTTAACAAAATGAAAGGATTTTGGCTTAATAATTTTAGTAGCCAGACTTTCATGTTGGCCTCAGAACCACCCAGACTTAGGTAGCTCTCTTGAAGAGTCTTTATCATTTGCTTATTCTTCTCAACAGGATTATGAAAAATATTAGATGCAGTTGTCAAAAATCTGCTAATGATCACATTCTTCAGTCCCAGCTCTTGAAAGAACTGAACATTCAGCTTCCGGTTCTCTTGGTCCTTAACAGCAAAGAATGATTCTGGAAACTGCTCTATTAGCCTGATTAACTCTTCCTCATTTTTGCATACCAACTGCCAGAGTTTTCTTTCAGTATCAACAGCAGCTGGGCTACAGACAATTGCTTCAGGACAGCGTTCCAAAATACTGGCTATGGCAGTCTCCTTGGCACCTAGTTGTTGTAAAAGATTTGCAATTTCTTCAATGTAAGTTTTATCCTCCAGAAGTACCCAGCCTTTTAATCTACGAATTTTCCTGATGTCGACTGAGAGTTTGTAGAGTGCTTCCACTGTTCTTTTGTTTTCTCTGTTGGACTGTGTATCAGTGGTGTAGGTAAAGCAAGGGACACAAGGCTGGTATTGTGGAGTTGGTTGTATCTTTCTGAAAGAACACAGCCTGCGAGGCTGGGATCTCACCAGCAACTTCCATAACGTGCTTGCTGCCCCCTGCATGACTTCCCCAGGCCCCGGACTCCTGTCAGAGAGAAGACAAAGGAGCACTGACTTTCAGAGCATAGTTCCTTACCAATCTAAGAAGGAGGTATGAAAATGGTTCAAAAGGAAAACTATTTGCTGGGAATGTGGCTTAGTGGTATAGCACTTGCCTAGCATACTCAAGGCCATAGGTTCAATCCCTAGTACAATCCCTAGGTTCAACAAGCATAAAAGGAAAACTATTCATGTCAGATATTTGACATACTCTATTAAATAACCTATTAACCTATTATAATACACCTGCTCACAACTTAGATATCTCATATATAAATGCAGGACTAAACCTGCAGTACCACCTATTAATAGGCCTGATTCTAGTAGTTTCTACAGCCAGAGAGTAACTTTGGTCATTTAATTTTGTTGTAGAAGACTCTGAATCCTGTTTGTCTTATGTTATTTATAAATAGGACAAAATATTTTTGTCAGCCATGGGGCTTGAACTTGGGGCCTGGGTGCTATCCCTGAGCTCTTTTGCTCAAGGCTAGTGCCACTTCCAGTTTTTTGGTGGTTAATTGGAGATAAGAGTCTCAAGACTTTCCTACTGGGGCTGGCTTTGAACTATGACCCTCAGATTTCAAGCGCCTAAGTGGCTAGGATTACAGGCGTGAGCCACCAGCTGCAGGCTTGACAATGCCTTTTTAAAAGTTCATTCTTCTCTTGTCATTTTCAGTGTCTCTCTCAGCCTCCTTTCTGGCTGCTAGGAGGTGTGGTAATTCTCTGCTCCATTTTCCCACCTTGGTCATGTTGTGTCCTGTGCATGGTTCTAAGGAACGGAGAATAGAATCCTTTGAAATAATGAATTAAAATAAATCCTTTGGTCTGGGGATATAGCCTAGTGGCAAGAGTGCCTGCCTCGGATACACGAGGCCCTAGGTTCGATTCCCCAGCACCACATATGCAGAAAATGGCCAGAAGCGGCGCTGTGGCTCAAGTGGCAGAGTGCTAGCCTTGAGCAAAAAAGAAGCCAGGGACAATGCTCAGGCCCGGAGTCCAAGGCCCAGGACTGGCCAAAAAAAAAAAAAATAAATAAATAAATCCTTTGTCCCTTAAAAAAAATTCATTCTTCCATAACTATAAAGCTGCTACTCTAAAAGAATCTAGCTAAGAAATCAAGTAAAATATTTCTTAAAAACATGAGCCTCGGGCTGGGAATTGGCTTAGTGGTAGCATGCTTGCCTAGCATGCATGAAGCCCTGGGTTCAATTCCTCAGTACCACAAAGCCCAAAGTGACACTGTGGCTCAAGCCTTGAACAAAAGCTCTGGGACAGTGCTCAAGGCCCTTAGTTCAGACTGGCAAAACAACAACAACAAAAAAAAAACCATGAGCCTCTGGGACTAAGGATATGGTTCAAGAAGTAGTGTTAAGACCCTGAGTTCAAACCCCAGTAGCCTGCTAAAACCCCAAGCCCCCTACTTGTACATAATTTTCCACTGATTCGGCATAGCCTCCTCTCTCTTCCATCCCGCCATCCTCAAAGAAATGAGGTCATTGAGTTTTATAGTCCTGCCAGTATGTTACAGAAACTATTATAGATGAATGAAGTAGGCTGCTTAAGTATCATAATGATGGAAAACTCTAATAAATGAATGAGGCACTTTTAAGTGGTCAAAGGAAAGTCGGGGAAATTTCCCTTTTCCTTTGTGAACCCTACTCCCTTTAAGAGTTAGCCTCTTAGTGTGAGAGCCCCCAAAAGCTGAGCTCTGTGAGACCAAAAAGGATTGGGATGTTGGAAGGCCTCCTCCCAACATGAACTCTCAGACAGTTTCCAGAAAAGGTCAATCTGGCTTGATAGGAATTCAGATTTCTATCCTGGGTGTAGGCTAATTCACCCCCCCCCCAACTTTCTGGGAACATGGGGATAGACAAAAATCTGTGCTAACTGTAAGTCATTTACTGCTTACCTCTTCTTCCTAAGATAAAGAAGTCATTTATCACTTGAATAAGATTGTATCACATGATTGGTGCTTGTGACTTCAAGGAAATTGTGACTTCACTCTCTGCACATACACCCCTGTGTCCTCCTCAATAAATACCTTGTAAAATGGACTTAGGGTTCCTGAAACTGGCAGAAGGCTTCAGGCTTCTGGGGCCCCAAACCTCAATTCCACCCACCATCTGTGTCCCCACGACTGCTTTATCCTCAGTCACCCCAAGGGTTGCGACATCTTCGATTCATTTAAAATTTCTTGGTGTGAGCTAAGAACTGGGATCGATTTTATCAATAGTTTAGTTCCCTCCTAGCATTAGTTTTGCACAGTCCTTCCTCGCCCCATGACTTTCGGTGCCTCCTTTATCGTACCCTTTGTTTTCAGGAAATATTCTCATCCCTATCCTCCTATCTTTCAGTTTCCTGAATGGGTCACGAGGCTCTGAGTTCTGGCCTCCACTGCATTCTGGGATCTCTCTGCCAGAGCATCGTAAAACCATGTCTGGCTGATTCTTCTGCATTAACCCTGGACAATTACCTCACCAGACCTGTAGCCTCCTCCACTGCCCCACTTTCTCCTTCATGTTCAACCCTCCCTGCCTCTCATCTGAATGAAGAAGAGGAACTGATCTCATCAAGTGTAAAACTACTACTCTCCCCTTCAGTTCACCTGTCATTGCTAGGCCCATCTGTGCGTCTGTGCTGCTATCTGTCCTTTCTGACTTGAGAATTTAGAGCCCTTCTTTCTCACCATAGCTCAAAGATACTGCAGGTTTGGTTGTTGTAGGCCACTACAATAAAGCAAGCACCCTGATAAAGTGAGTCACATGGACTTTTTGGTGAGCCAGTACAGATAAAAATTGTGCTCTCACTACACTATTGCATGGTTAGTGTGTGACATTATGCCTAAAAATGTATGTACCTTAATTAAAAAAAAATACTTGATTGCAGCTGGGTGTTGGTGACTCTGGCCTGTAATCCTAGCTACTCAGGAGGCTGAGATCTGAGGATTATGGTTTGAAGCCAGCCTGGGCAGGAAAATGAGATTCTTATCTACAACAAACTACTGAAAAAGAAAAAGCTAGAAGTGTCACTGGGGCTCAAGTGGTAGAGCGCTAGCCTACAGCAAAAGAAGAGCTAGTGCTCCCAGGCCTTGAGTTCTAGACCCATGATGACCTGCACAAAAACAACACAACATCTTCCTTGCTAAAAAAAAATTGTTAATCATTATCTGCGGTCTTCAGCAAGGTGTAATCTCTCTGCCGGTGGATGGTTTTGCCTCCGGCAATGCTGACTGCTGACTACTGAAGTACGTCCATCGGAGCTTCTGTGTGAGCACATGCTTTTGGAAAGGAGCATTACGACCTTTATTTCTGCAAAGGTTTGAAGAGCTCAAATTATTCAATCTATGATGTCGCAAACAGGTGTGCTGCCCTCTAGGCTTTCTTGTGCAATTTCTAGAGCAAAGGCAGAGTAGATTCAGCTTTAATTCCTAAGGGCCCTTGGATTTTCAGAATGTTAATGGGCTCTGGCTTCTATTGAGTTCCCAGGCCCATCCTATAGCAAGAGAGTCAGCCTGTCCTTTGATGCTTCCAAGCCAGGCACAGACTTCTCTATGCCAGTGCGAAAGGCCAACTTCCTTCACTATAAGGTTGTTTCATCTCCATTGAAAACCTATCACTGAAGTGTTGAAGATAACCATCAGTCACCTTCCCTAGACCTTCTAGGTAACTTGCTACAGCTTCTATTTCCGCTTCTTTTACTCTTACATAATAAAGGTAACTTTCCTTTAACCTCACAAATCAAACTTGGCTTCTGCAGCTTCCTCATGTCTCTTGGCCACTAGGGAAGTGTTGAGTTAGAGCCTTGCTCTGGATTAGGTTGTGGCTAGTTTGATCTGTGCAGATCACTCAAACTTGGTCCCTGTGTACAGCAAGCCTATTTCACTTTCCTACCTGTGTGCTTTCTGCAGAGTCCCAGTTTAAATCTACTCCGATAGTTTATCCTTTCCCTTCACAACGTGGTTATTTGGCATAGGAGGTCTGGCAGTACACCACGCGGCTCTTGAGATGCCTTCTTCACAAAGCTTGATCATTTCTTTAAATCATTTGATTTAAAGTGAGAGATGTGGACACTTAAACACTTAAAAGGCTACTATAAGGCCTTCCTTTCCCTCTCTCTATCTCTGTCTCTGTCTCTCTCTCTCTCTCCTTTTCTTTTTTTGGTATGAGACCAGGATTCAAAGTCAGTACCTGACACTTTTTGCTCTTTGTCTAGTGCTCTACCAACCAAGCCAAGCCCTCAACAACTATTGTTAAGGTTTTTAATTTGCATATTCAATACTGTGTCTCTGAGAATAAAGAAGTTTAAGGAGAGAAGAAAAGGAAAGAGGGAGAGAACACATTCAACACTTGATGATTCAGTTCACCACATAACACAGGCAAAGGCTCACAATGTCAAGATCACTGACCACAAAACAGAATGAAAAAGATTGAAAAGTGAGAATTTCTTTTCTTTTTTTTTTTTTTTGCCAGTCCTGGGCCATGAACTCAGGGGCCTGAGCACTGTCCCTGGCTTCTTTTTGCTCAAGGCTAGCACTCTGCCACTTGAGCCACAGCGCCACTTCTGGCCATTTTCTACATATGTGGTGCTGAGGAATTGAACCCAGGGCTTCATGTATTCGAGGCAAGCACTCTTGCCACTAGGCCATATTCCCAGCCCAAAAGTGAGAATTTCTCTCTAAAATGTTACAGAGATGGAGTGGAAACATGGGCTCTGGAAGAATGGCACTAACAGACTTTCTTCAAGCAAGCTAGCACAAACCTCAACAATAAAAAAAAAAAAAAGAAAGAAACACAACCCATAGCACTAGAAGGAAAGCAGAAGGTACACGTGTAAGGATCCTCCCTGTTTGGCCACCTTTCTTCCTCCACCCCTCCTTCTGGCTGATCCAGCTACAACCATCGCTAGCATTTCCCTTCAGCCATTTACTTACCCCACCCCCACCCCCCCTGCCAGCTATTTCTTGCAGATTCACTTTCTATTTCCTGTCTTCCTACTTATTTAGCTGTCAATCAAGACAATTTCCAGCACTGCAAACCAATGCGTAGTTTCCGTTTCTACCTCTTTTGACCTCTGTCGCTTTCAGCATCATTGGCCATTTTCCTCCTGAAAATATTCTTTCATTTGTCTCTCCAGATACATCTCTGCTTCTATACCTGTGTTTACCCTTTCTCTGTCCCCTCTGCATGCCCATCTTCTGGTTAGGTTCGAAACCCTCCTCACCTGTATTTGCACAAATCTCTGAAAAGATCTTGTCCTGGTCCAGGGCTTCAGTTAGTCCATTTGGGATTCTTTCAGCTTCTCAAGATAGGATCTTGTCACCTCACTGCAAAGGACTTTACAACTACGCTTAGGATAAACACATATAAAACAATTCATAGGAATGCTTTACCATGACCTCCATGGCCTCCTTGGCACCACTTTAATCTCCACTCCCTCACAATGGTACCCTCTTCTCAGTCCCCCTGCTGTACTTGTTCCCCTATGTTACCTGTGAAGTCTGTGAACTCTCTGTGTTCAAGATGCCTACTATCAGGTGTGTGTCACTCTTTTCTTCTTGTTGGTCTTCTCCTTCTCTTCCTCCCCTTCCTTCTCTTCTTCTTCTTCTTTGGCTTGAACTCAGGGCCTGGGCACTGTTCCTGAGCCTCTTTGTGCTCAAGGTGAGCACACGTGAGCCACAGCACCACTTCTGGCCTTTTCTGAGTAATTTAGAGATAATAATTTCATGGCCTTTCTTGCTTTGCTGGCTTTGAACCATGATCCTCAGATCTGTCTCTCAAGTAGCTAGGATTACAGGCCTGAGCCACTGGCATCCAGCTTTGTAACTTATTTATTTTTTTTTGTCCGTCCTGGGGCTTGAACTCTGGGCTGTCCCTGAGCTCTTCAGCTCAAGGCTAGTGCTCTACCACTTTGAGCCACTTCTGGTTTTCTGGTGGTTAATTGGAGATTAAGAGTCTCATGGACTTCCGTGGCTTTGAACCACCATCCTCAGATCTCAGCCTCCTTAGTAGCTAGGATTACAGGCATGAGCCACCAGTGCCCAGCTCAGCTTTGTAATTCTTTTTTTTTTTTTTTGGCCAGTTCTAGGCCGTGAACTCAGGGCCTGAGCACTGTCCCTGGCACTGTCCCTGGCTTCTTTTTGCTCAAGGCTAGCACTCTGCCACTTGAGCCACAGCGCCACTTCTGGCCGTTTTCTGTATATGTGGTGCTGAGGAATCGAACCCAGGGCCTCATGTATACGAGGCAAGCACTCTTGCCACTAGGCCATATTCCCAGCCCCAGCTTTGTAATTCTTAAGGAAGGTTCTCAGCCTTCCTGAAGAGATGATACTTCCCATCTCCTTTATTCACTTTCAAAGCCCATGGAGGAAAACTGCAAGGTTTATCACAGTTGCAGCTGTGTTGTTGCTGTCTCAGTAGTCCAGAGGGCAGAGAACGTTCACCAATGAATTGTCCTGCTACCTTTCATCGGCATGGGACGGGGGCGGGGGGCAGTCCTGGCAGGCTGGCTACCCCCATGGGCCCTTCCACAACACCCTGACCTTTTTCTCTGACACCAGGACTCAAAATAGGCATCTGATGTGTTCACTCATTTGATCATGGCCCTAACCCCAACACCCTGCTCTTGACTCTACTGTGGCACTTGGCATACTCTTGTAAGCTGTTCCTTTATTTGACTTACACCCACAATATTTTGCAAGTGATCTTAGCAGGACTCACCCACACCAGCATGAAGAATCTGCATTGAATTTAAAAGCATTGGGAAGGCAGGGACTGAGTGCTGTTCTGCTTTACCCCTTTAACAGATAGGACACTGTTCACAGAAATGCAAAATCAGTGTTTGACAAGTGAAACTGGATGAACAAATCAAGTTCAAGCAGCAACTTAGAAGCCTGGTCAAAGTGGCCCACACTGTAATCCTAATTACTCAGGAGGCTGAGATTTGGCAATGGAGGTTCAAAACCAGCCTAAGAGACTCTTAGCTCCACTTAACCACCAAAAAAACAAGAAGTGGAGCTGTGGCTCAAGTGCTAGAATGTTAACCTTGAGAGAAAACCCTAAGGGGCAGATCCCAGGCTCTGAGTTAAGTCCTACTCCCAAACACACATCCACCCCCCCCCCCCAAGCAACTTCCTGTAGAGTGCCAACACTGACTTAGTGGAGCAGTACTCCTTGGATTAAGGCTGCAGAAGTCACTTTCCTTATCCCTGCCTCAGTGTGGCCATCAGGAACAAGGTGACACTACTTCCACGCCACGGTGCAGATTAAGTGGGGGTAATACCATAAGTCATTTAGAATATTAATAATATTTCACATATACAAACTTAATACCACATAGTCCATTTTAAGGTGAGGAAACATATCCAGGCAAAGTAGCCAGAGTCGCAACCAATGACAGACCCTGGATTCGAACCTCCCTGCTTTTTTTTTTTTGGTGTCCTGGTTCGTCTCACGTCCTCTGTACAGAGTAATGATCTTGGTCACAATTCCACTTATGTGATACACACCACTTCTATAGCCAAGGCAGTCCCTTCTTAGCATTAATGACTTTTATAACGTGTAACAGCTTAAAAATCAATCCCCATGTTTTATCAGGTAGGAAAAAAAATCTTCGAAGTTCTGTGCAAAATCGAAAAGCCATACAACTTTGGCCCTTGTGGTGCTGCGGGTTGGCCCAAGCCAGGGCTTCTGGCGGGCATGGGGGGGTGGTGGTCTCGAAAGGGGCGGCCACTGAGCAGAGCACGCAGAGGGACAGCTTACCCGGGGCGGGGCGCCCTCTCTTCGCAAGGACTCGGTCAATCCTCCACCAGCCCTCTCTCGGCGGCGGCCTGGCGGCCCGTCTCCGTGGATATAGATAGAAGTAAGGCCAGGGTTGAAGCCATTCGCCCATAGCCAATCAGAGCTCGGGAAACTGGAGCTCCCAGAACCACGCCCCCACAACCTCAAATAGCCAATCAGACCTTGTGACACAAGCTACGTAGCCCTTACGCAACGCGGGGGCGGAGCGGAAAAGCGGAGGCTGGGCGGCGTGGGAATCTGACTTTAGCCCTGCGTGCTGTGTTTGCATGGACTTCTTTCCCAGGCTGGTGGTCCGGACCCTCCTTGTGTTCCTAAGTCTACTGAGGGAAGATGTAATATTACCCTCTCCTCCTGGCGTGAACATTACTTTTCTGAGAGCATGCTTGGCATACTCTGAGGCTTCTTGGGAATGGCCAGTCAAATCTGATTCCCGACTTAGAAAGCAGATGATCAACAGGCTTTGTGTAGAGGAACTGACATCTGCACTTTAGCTTCACTGAGTGGCAGCAAGAGTCCTGGGCTTCTTTATCTCCAAACCAACTGTGGATTCACTTAACAGCTAATATATAAAATGGGCAGGAGTGCTTGTTCAGCAAGGTTCTTTCTGCCTCAAGGTTACTAGCATTAAATTACTCTTACTGTAGGTGGACTTACTGCAAAGCTCTCCCCCCAATCCTGGGCTTGGACTCAGGGCCTGAGCACTGTCCCTGGCTTTTTTTGCTCAAGGTTAGCACTCTACCACTTGGGCTACAGCGCCACTTCCGGCTTTCTCTATCTATGTGGTGCTGAGGAATCGAACCCAGGTCTTCACGCATGCTAGGCAAGCACTCTTCCATTGAACCACATTCCCAGTCCTACAAACCTTGTCTTGAAGGAATTTGGAGTCCTAACTGAAACGTGCTAAATTGTGATTGGAAAGGGAAAATTAAAAAGTAGGATGCAGAAGGTAAAGAATATGAACTCAGGGCTTAGAACTGCATGTTGCAGTAACTGGCCAGACATGTTCACCTGTATGCTGGAAGCTTGCACCACGTTCCACACAATCATATGAGGACAAAAAATATGTATGACCCTCTATTGTAATAATCAGTGCTAGAACTTGAATGAGTCGGCTGCACCAACTGTATAATGTAAATGCTACCCAGACATCCCACTCCAAGTACATTTCTAGGGTAATAATAATAAGGAAAAACAACAAACCAACAACTCTTACCGAGTGGGGCACCAGTGGCTCAGTCCTATAATCCTCGCTACCCAGGAGGCTGAGACTTGGAGAAGTGAGGTTCAAGGCCACTTCAGACAGAAAATACTGAGATTCCACCCCCAATTAACCAGCAAAATACTGGACTGAAAGCATGGCTCGGGTAGTAGGATGCCAATGGAGCAAGCAATCTTGAGTTTGAGGCCCTGAGTTCAAACCCTGGTGCTACCAGTAAAACCAAGCCACCACCACCAACAAAAAAATACAAAGATGAGGCAGACAGTGCTATTATGCATATTTTCAGCAAAATGAGACATGTTCAAGTTGTAAAAATACCTTGACATTTCTATTACACAAGATTCACTGAAATCAGTTTTGTTCACCTCAAATTGACTAATTTTATGTTTATATATATTTTACACTCATTTTGTATTTTGATTACTCAGTGATTTCATTGTTTTATTTCCACATTAATATTATATTCCAATAATTTTGCCCCCTCTATCAATCTCCCCTCTTTCCTTCCTTTCTTCCCAAAACAAATTCAACAGGTTTCCTTGTTCAATTTATGTAACATTCTGTTGTTGGGTCATCTCAGCTGATTCCATCCTTGATTATAAATAATGCTGAAATAAATATGAACAGGTGTCTTTCTGGTATAATGATTTACTGTCATGCAGATATAGGTTCAATAGTGGTATGGCAAAGGTATAGGGAAAGTGTATTCCGAGGAAACTTCCTACTGATTTCCATAGTGGCTGCGCCCATTATAGTCCTGCCAGAAGTATGACGGTTTCTTGTTCCCAGCATCCTCACCGGCATTTGCTGTTTCCATGATGGCTGCCGTCATGATTGGAGCAGGATGGAATCTTTAGTGTGGTTTTGATTTGCATTTCCTTTACAGCTAAGGATGTTGAACATGCCTTCAAGTTATCTACTAGCTATTTGGAGTTCTTATGAAAACCATTTAGTTTGCTTGCCTATTAACTGAACTATTTGTTCTCTGTTTAATGTCTTGAGTTCTTTGTATATTCTGAATATTAATCCTTTTTTTTTTTTTGGCCAGTCCTGGGCCTTGGACTCAGGGCCTGAGCACTGTCCCTGGCTTCTTTTTTGCTCAAGGCTAGCACTCTGCCACTTGAGCCACAGCGCCACTTCTGGCCATTTTTCTGTATATGTGGTGCTGAGGAATCAAACCCAGGGCCTCATATACACACGAGGCAAGCACTCTTGCACTAGGCCATATCCCCAGCCCTGAATATTAATCCTTTATCCGTTGGAGAGCTGGTGATTTTCTTGCATTTTTGTGGGGCAAACTTAGTAATTTTAAGCAAGCGTGAATAACATGAGACTCGGTAGACTCATTCCGAAGCTCGGTGTCCTCAACTAAACTGTTTAAGTTGTCAGCACAGTGTTTTGATAGTAAGAATTCAAGGAGTTCACTAAATGAAATCACTCACGTGGTATAGTAGTACTTGTATGGAAACACTATTCTTTTGCTGATGTATTAAAAAACCTTTTCCCTCTGGGTGGTGGTGATGTTCACCAGCTCTAGCACTTTCTTGGCTTTGCACAGGAGAATCAGGTCTGCCGACTGGGATGTAAAGAACTCCACTTTTTTTTTTTTTGGCCAGTCCTGGGGCTTGGACTCAGGGCCTGAGCACTGTCCCTGGCTTCTTCCCGCTCAAGGCTAGCACTCTGCCACTTGAGCCATAGCGCCACTTCTGTATATGTGGTGCTGGGGAATTGAACCCAGGGCTTCATGTATATGAGGCAAGCACTCTTGCCACTAGGCCATATCCCCAGCCCAAGAACTCCACTTTTTAACAGTGGTGAAAAAAGGTAAGGCAGGGGCTGGGAACATGGCCTAGTGGCAAGAGTGCTTGCCTCATATACATGAAGCCCTGGGTTTGATACCCCAGCACCACATATATAGAAAATGGCCAGAAGTGGCGCTGTGGCTCAAGTGGCAGAATGCTACTTGAGCAAAAAGAAGCCAGGGACCAGTGCTCAAGCCCTGAGTCCAAGGCCCAGGACTGGCAAAAAAAAAAAAAAAAGTATGGCAGAGGCTTTATTTTTTGCTCAGTCATGGAACCCAATATAGTGTTTCAAAAAATCTTATTGAATAATATTACTTTTCTTCATTTTGACTCAAATGTACCTTTGGTTGCCAGTAAGTGCAAGTATACTGAGTACTTTTTACTACATGATGGTGGGAAAATGAGCAGTCACTGGTTATAATTCACAAGGGTAAGAACCTGCCTACCGGTGAAGAGTCAATGGAAAACAGTAGTAACACTACTAGGCAGCTTAGCATGAAATACAGCTGTATATGCTGCGTGCTGGACACTTGGGAGCAGTGTATCCCTTGCAGCTACTGAGCTCTGTACCGCGTGCTGGGCACTGTTAATGAGCACCTCATATGGAGTGGGCCTACGAAGCCAATGCTATACTCTCACCTTCATTTCGCAGCCAAAGAATGGAGGCACAGAAGGTTAGGGTCCACGATGGTGAAGCTAGAAGCAGCCGAGCCAATAACTGACTTCAGAACCCACACTAGTGCCTGGGCTCTCACTCAGGACCTTGTACCTACAGCTGCTTTTTGCTGCTCGTAGCTAATGCTCTACCACTTAAGCCATACTATCAGTCTGGCATTTTGCTGGTTAGAGATAGAATGTATCACTTTCTTGTTTTGGCCAGGGCTGGCTTCAAAACTGGATCTTTACTTCTCCCCTGAGGAGTTAGGGTTACAGGTACGAGCCACCAGCAACCTTGAAGAGCCCATACTCCTAACTGCTGTCCCATACAACCTTAGAGCAGCAAAACCCATTATGTAAAAAAATGTGTTACTTGGGGCTGGGGATATGGCCTAGTGGCAAGAGAGCTTGCCTCATATACATGAGGCCCTGGGTTCAATTCCCCAGCACCACATATATAGAAAACGGCCAGAAGTGGCGCTGTGGCTCAAGTGGCAGAGTGCTAGCCTTGAGCAAAAAGAAGCCAGAGACAGTGCTCAGGCCCTGAGTCCAAGGCCCAGGACTGGCCAAAAAAAAAAAAAAGTGTTACTTTATTAAATGTATTTAGTACCCATTGATTCATTCAAATGGTAGAAATGCTCTCTTACCAAACACAAACAACAAAGAAAAAGAAAGAAAACTCACAAAGTACATGGCATTCTATATTTGCTTATACTTTAATAACAAAGTCATTTTAGTTACAAAGGAACAAAGAGGGAAAAGAGAACACATGATTTTTCCATAAGTTTGGGCCAAGACAGGCACAGGCATACATGAAGCTTTTCAGACGCAGAATGGACAGGTTAACACGGGCAACACTACTAATTCTGATTACACACATTCTAAAACATTGTTATCAAAGAGCGTGATGTTAGATCAAACAACAATGTCAAGGAAATTTTGTCCTAGGATTTTAACAAAGTTTTCTTTTTTTTTAAGAAAGTCTAAAAAGCTCCTCCTTTCCCATACTGACTCTTCCAACTTTGAATTTTATATCAGAATATCAGTTTTCATCTTTAACTTTTACCATACATGAAATTTTATCAAAAATATACTGATGGGTATCTACTCATTGTGACTATATTTACATTAAGCAAATTCTTTTACCAAGTTCTGTATATACAAATTATCACTTGTCCTACATGAAATTCATTAAAAAGTTGAAACCACAGAAATGGCGTTAGAAATAATGCATCTGAAATGTAACTGCTTTCCATCAATGAAGAACATTTTAAAATAATTCAATGAAAAATATTGAATTTCCCACCAATTTCAGCTGCAACAGTATTCCTCCTGAATGTTTTCTGTGATTTAAGGGAAAGAAAACTGAGTAAAGATTGATTACAATGAATTGAATGATAAAAATGTTGATGAGTGTTTATTGAACTTAAGCTTCAAGAAATTTATAGTGCAATTAGGTTAGTAAAAAAGTTAAGCACTAAAAACATAGTTTATGATAAATGAAGAAACTGTCTTTAAAAACTTCGTAGCAAATACACAATATGAGTATTCATGTTAGTTTAAAATCACAAAATAGTATAAAATTATATCCCAAATCCAATTAAGTTGGTTTTTTGTATTTCTAAAGAGGGATAGCATTTAGAAAAAAAACAAAAAACAAAGAGGATTAAAATTTTGGGAGCCAGGTGCCAGTGGCTTATGCCCATAACCCTAGCTACTCAGAAGGCTGAGATCTGAGGATTGTGGTTCAAAGCCAGCCCAGGCAGAAAAGTCCCCATAAGATTCTTCTATCCAATTAAGTACTCAAAAACCGGAAGCAGAGCTATGGCTCAAAGTGGTAGAGTGCTAGCCTTGAGCAAAAGAGCTCAGAGACAGCACTCAGTTCCTGAATTAAAGCCCTACAACCGCCCCGCCCCCCCCAAAAATTGGTGGCCTCACAGCAAATAAATTTATAAATAAATTAAATTTATAAATAATGAAAAGGCCAAGATTTGGGGGGGAAGTTCAAAGGGATTATATTCATGTCATTAAAATATAGAGGATACCTTAACTTGAGACTCATCAACACATAGGCAAAAGTTGGTGGTTTTTTCAAAGAAAAAAATTGAATACATAAGGCTTCCAAACATGCATATCATTGAGATAAGGGAGCACAGTACTTTCTCCAGTACAGACATATCTCTCTTGTTCAACAGCTAAGTGAATGTATTCAAATGCTTAAGAATTAATGCCTCATGATTCTTTGGCTTCAAAGTACAGATTAACCCCATTTGGAAATTATCTTATTACACATTGGACTAAAGCAAGAGATGAAGCTCTAAAGTATTTATTTACCTAATTAGTTGGTGCTCTGTCTCTGGACTTTGGGGCCGATACCCTGCGCGTCCTCTTCCTGACTGGGGCGTTTCCCACTGCTAAGACCAGTGCCCATCGAGCTTCTTCCTACACGTTTGAGAAGTGTAACGCTTAGGAGAGGAAAGGTGAGAAGCACAGTGTGCTCAAATGTTGCTCTCTTACCTTGCTTTAGCAGGTGCATTTGCTGACTGTCTCCATGAGCATAATGTAAAATACCACTCCCTTGAGAGCAACCTGCATTTAAAACATAGGAGAACTCCTTAAAATCCAAGATGTCCATCAGAGCTACAAAGTTGGAAGCCAGGCATGATGGGATATGCCTTGCAGACACCTGGGAGGCTGGGTGGGGCAGGGTAATCACAAATCTGAGGCCAGTGTGGGCTCCATAGTGAGTTCCAGACCAGTTGTCAGCACACAGAGACCCTGCTCTAAATAGCTGAAAACTACAACTCGACAATCCATCAGGATTGATCTGTACTATCAATAGCATCAAAAGGATTTTGCACTTAAAAACTTCTGAGTGAAAATTCATGTGGGGCAGAAGTTCCATTAAATGATATTGAAGGTAATTTCAGTGAAATTTTAGTAGACTATTAGCTATAATTGTGAGTGATATCTGTTCTTCAATTTTCTATTTCTTTGCCTTCTGCCTAATTTTCTATAGTGAAAGGAGTTTTTTAAAGAAGCTGCATACCACAAAATCAATCTCCATTAAGTGTATAATTCGGTGCTTTTTTTGGGGGGGGGGGGGGCTCAGACATGGGGCTTGAATTTGGGGCCAAGGTACTGTCCCTGAGCTCTTTTGCTCAAGGTTGGTACTCTACCCAACTTTGAGCCACAGTGCCACTTCTGGTTTTCTGGTGAATAACTGGAAATAAAAGTATCATACTTTCCTGCCAGGCTGGCTTTGAACCTTGAAATTAACTATGGAATTGTGCATCCATCATCACAATCCAGTGTTAGAACATTTTCTCAGTCCGTAAAGATCTCTCATGACTGTGTCACTCACTCCTTTTTATTAAATCCTAAGCTCAAGGTGACCACTAATCTTATTTTTTTTTTTTATCTTTAGCAATTTCCCATTTCTGGGTAGGTCATATAAATGGATTCATGTAGCCTGCGGTCAGTCATATCTCTACCAAGTTCACACGATGCTGAGGTCCCTGCACATTCTACTATCTGCAGTATGAGTATTTTATTCCTTTTGCTGAGAATTGTTTCATGTAGTACATCTTGACTCCTGTAAGTGAAATGGCCATTTGTAAGTCTTCTTTATGTGAACATATGTTTTTGCTCATTTAGGAATAAAATTTCTGGGGCATAGTAAAAGCATGCAGAGCCTTGCCAAGCTGTTTTTACAATGTGATTGAACTGTTTTATCCCCCACCTCTCAACAAAGCCCCAGCGACTTTTTTTTTGCTGCTTTTCACCACATTTGGTGTCCTTTCATTTCTGTCTTAGCCACTCTGGTGGGCAGAAGGAGCAGCTGGCTCCAGCTCGCCCCGGTACCTCCCAGGCTAGAGTGCTAAATCCGCATGTCCCAGGCACCCAGCCACGGCTGGTCCCCGAGTGCGTGGGAAGTACCAGCGCTCAATGTGGGAAGTCTGTATCCTTTGGTGACTAATAACACTGATGCGCAGTTTAAAATGGAAGGAAATTAGACTAAAGGTGAAAATGAAAACATACTGCTAGTAGGAAACAGATTGTGGTCTGCTTCATTATAAAAATAAGGGTACTTCATGGTATCTGTATGTTAGCTTATTACTTTCCAGAGTGTGCATGTGCACACGCACGCACGCACACACACACAATATAAAAATTAGAAGTAAAAATGTAATTTGGGGCTGGGTGCTGGTGGCGCACTCCTGTAATCCTAGCTTCTTGGGAGGCTAAGGTCTGAGGACTGTAGTTCAAAGCCAGCCCAGGCAAAAAAGTCCATGAGAGTCTTCATATTAACTACCAAAAAGCTAGAAATCCTGCTGTGGCTCAAAATGGTAAAGCATTGAGCACAAAAGCTCAGGGACAGCACTCAGCCCCTGAGTTCAAGCCCCAGGACCAGCACCAAGGGGGAAAAAAAAAATGCAATTTGTACTGTGAAGGATTTTCTGTAGTCATTTGAGAATCTGAAAAGAGCCATTGGGAATCTTGCCTTGTGATATGCTCTGTAAGGCACTGTGCGAAGAAAGCCCACAGAAAGGCAAGTGTGGGGATAACAAGATGGGTTGAGTAGAAAGCTGAGGATGAACTGGGAATGTGGCTTAGTGGTAGAGTGCCTGCCTAACATGCATTAAGTCCTGGGTTCGACTCCTGAGTGCCACATAAACAGAAAAGAAAGCCAGAAGTGGCAATGTGGCTCAAGTAGTAAGAGTGCTAGCTTTGAGCACAGAGAGGCTCAGGGACAGTGCCAAGGCCCTGAGTCCAAGCCCTGGGACTGGCAAAAAAAAAAAAAGAAAAAGAAAGCTGAGGAGGAATGTTTAAGAGCAGTCCCAATCCCAAGGATGTTTTCACAGCAATACCATTTCTAGGTCTAGCATTTTTCTCCTCTGACTACCCACATTTTACCTACCCCATCATCTTCTAAAAACATTCCACTCCCTTCAGTGCCTTGTCTTTCTCCTATTACAGTAGAGGCTAGGACCTTCAAATTTATCACTGTTTGCATTTGTCTTGATCATCTTCACCCCTCTATGTAGACTATAATCTCAGGAAGCTTTTGTTGTCTTAACACACAGCTTGTTCCAAAGCAAAGATTAATCTATTAATTCTTCCTAATGTTTATAAAGTTGTGAGACAAGAGTACCCTGCTGCCATGATTAGCTCTGGAGTTTCCTCTGAATGAAGGCTGTGGATGAGAGCGGACCAGGAAGCAGCATGCACCTCACTGCCCATCAGCCAGGGGTCTGGAGCCTGCGGAGGGCCCCGGCCCGCTGCAGCCCACCTGCTCCCTCAGGGCTTCATGGAGCTTTCCTCTCTCATTCTCAGCTGTGGGTCGTGAACCAAATAAAGAGAACTAAGAAAAGGACTGCGGGATGAAGTATGGGGATTTGCTTCAATCTGTAGGAGACCCCAAGAGAACATTTCTCAAGTATACTGCCATCACTGGCAACAGTTTGCTGAGGGAATCACATTCTAGTAAGTACAGAGGTCATATACATGTATATGCTAAGTCCTTACCACACTGTGAACTCACAGCCTTGAACTTTACAACTGCCTTATAGATGATGTGCATCACAGGAGATTTAAAAATACGATTACAGGGCTGGGGATATGGCCTAGTGGCAAGAGTGCTCGCCTCGTATACATGAGGCCCTGGGTTCGATTCCCCAGCACCACATATACAGAAAATGGCCGGCCAGAAGTGGCGCTGTGGCTCAAGTGGCAGAGTGCTAGCCTTGAGCAAAAAGAAGCCAGGGACAGTGCTCAGGCCCTGAGTTCAAGCCCCAGGACTGGCAAAAAAAAAAAAAATACGAGTACAGTGCCATTTTACAACTTAAAATTCTTCACCCATCTAGGGGTCAGGCAGTGGTAGAGTGCTTGCCTAGCAAGGTGAAGTCGAATTTAACCCTCAGCATGGCAAAAACGAAAAGATTTCATTCAATCTGTCCCGATGTCTACTACATGGAATGATGTCTTCCATCTTTAGAATGTCACCAGTTGGGGGAGGAGTTGTGAGTGTGCACAATATGCAAAGCATCCATTGACACTAATTTTATAGTCTTTTAATGGAAACCTATGAAAGTAAGGTTCACTAAGCAATCTGAAGTAGAGCAACTCCTTTGCACTTACTTCCACTGCTGCTGGAACCTGGGAGATTGTCTCCAGCTGCATACCCCATGAGTCCTCCATTCCCGTTTGGGTTAGAAGGCACTGATGCAAGAAGCCCTGAAAGGAAAAGAGTTTTGATTAAATCATGACCAAAAGAATATGCAAGGCAGTGCTGGTGGCTCACACCAGTAAGCTACTTCTTAATCCTGGCTTGAGGCCAGCTTGTGTAATAAACGCTGTCAGATTCCATTTCCAAATAACCAGCATAAAACCAGGCTGTGGCTCAAGTGGCATAGCACTGGCTAAGCAAGCAGGCAGAGCAAGTCTGGGGTTCTGAGTTCAAAAAAAAAGAAAAAAAAAAAAAGAAACATGCATGAATAAACAGTTGTCAAAGAAACCCCAAATAGTTGCTGACATACCTAGTCCACGGTATCGGGACAGCTGCTGATAGATCTGTTTCATCCTTTCAATATTCAAACGGCTCGCCTCAGCGTGGTTCACCATTGGTTTCGGATAATTAACTCCAATCAAACATTTGGCTACTTTTTGGATACCTTCTGGTGCATTCCAGGGATCATAGATGTATTTCGCAGGGAAGCCTCTTAAGACAGGTAAATAACGTCTTTGGGGAGAAGAAAGAAAGGTTATTAATAAAAAGCACTTTAAATAAACTATAACAAACTATTAGCTATGAGTAACCAAAGCTGGAAGAAATGATTTTTTTAGAATTTATTTATGAGGTAGGTACTATATGCTTCACGCATGATTAGGAATATATGAGTTGAAAAAAATCAAGATCAGAATGTTTAGGCTAGGCCATTTCTTGATATAATCAGAAAAGTAAAAACCATGTAATCAGATCAAAATGTCTCATCTCTGCTGCCCATCTTGCATGAAGAATACTTAAAAGTGCTGCTTCAACATGAAGCAATCATCACCATGACTTACCTGATATAGTCTCCATTGGGATCTGTTCTCCTACCAAAACCAACAGGGCAATAGCAATGAAAAAACTGTTGGAAAAAGGAACTACAAGACAGCCACATCCAGCTTCCAGCATTTATGCTCCAATCTGCATCAAGGAGTAATTCTTCAAATACCTTCAGAAGTAACAGTAACCAGTTAGTTTTCAAACACATGATTTCTGAGGTCATCACAGAAGAATCAAGGCTCAGAAAATCTAGCAGAGAACTGTAAAAGTCAACATTACAAACTGCCTTCCCTATGTAAACTCTGTTCCAGAATGAGCAATTTCAGGTACAGAAATATATGATATCTTGGGCTTGGCCACGTGGCTACTGTATATGTTCTTGATACATTGTATATTGTATATATGTTTACCTGACCTAGAGAAGGGAAAGAAAAACAGGGCGTAAGATATCACAAGAAATGTACACACTGCCCTACTATGTAACTGTACCCTTTCTGCACAACGCCTTGTCAAAAAAATTTGTGTTCAATTAATAAATTAAATTAAAATAAAAAATATATGATAATATAAAGATTTATGAATAGACTTTATTTTCAACTTTTAAAGTGTTATTGTGGGGAGGGGAGGACAAAAATTACACAACTATTTCAAAGGATGATAAGATATTAATACATACTTTTTAAGAAAGTAAAAATGGCCTGGTACTGGTGGCTCATGCCTATAATCCTAGCTACTCTGGAGGATTGCGGTTCAAAGCCAGCCGAGGGTGGAAAGTCCATGAGACTCTCATCTCCAATTAACCACCAAAAGCCAGAAATGGAGCTGTGGCTCAGAGTGGTAGAGAACTAGCCTAGAGCATAGGGCCTGAGTTCAGGCTTCTGGACTGGCACCAAAAAAAAAAAAAAAAAGCAAAAATACTACCAACAAATCACCGATGAAAATAAGCTTGGTAAACTGGCCCCGATAAAGGAGCACACCCAAATATAAACTTGCTTTATAAATGTGCCAACATACTGAAAATGAGTAATACAACTTGTGGGTGGGGATGACAGGAAAAAACTGGGAGAAAGGACGAGGGGTGACAAGATCCAAAAAGGAATGTACTCTCAAGCTGGGCACCAGTGGCTCATGCCTGTCATTCCAGCTATTCAAGAGGCTGAGATCTAAGGATTGCAGTTCAAAGCTAGCCCAGGCAGCAAAGTCCATGAGACTCTTATCTACAAAGGACCACCAGAGAACTGGAAGTGGCTCTGTGGCTCAAGTGGTAGAGCACTAGCCTTAAGCTGAAGAGCTCAGGGACAACATCCAGGCCCAGAGTTCGAGCCCCATGACCAACCAAAAAGAAAAACAAAAAGAAAGAAAAGAAATGAACTATTTACCAGACATATTTAACTGTAACCTTACCTCTGTACATCACTTTTATAATAACAATAAAAAAGTTGCAGCTCAAAAAAAAGTACCAACATTACTCAATTTAAACTTCTAATTCCTTGATCTAAAAGCCAACATAAGTAAATAATTTTCTATGTTACCAAGTAGATGTGTAATCTTCACGTACAACTCTGTACCAGGAAATATAGGTGGCAAAAATCCCAACAGAATCAAATAGTTCTTAGATAGAGAAAATGATAATGTAGCCAGAAAGGATGTGTGTGTGTGTGTGTGTGTGTGTGTGTGTGTATCCTGCTGCATCTAACTACAAGATGATGTCACAAATGTAGATATGCTTTTCATTTTATATGATAAAATTATTACTAAAAAGCTGAGATGTTTAGTAGGTAAATATGTTTAGCAAGGCAAAAAGATCTGCATTTTGGAGTTTACTGTAAGAATTCATTATTTCTAAGAATACTTGGGTGAACACTTTTTGTTATAGAAATGATCATCTATTTAGTGGATTTAGTATCCACTAAACCCAGAGTTTTAAATCTTACTAGTTGTACTAATGGCTAAGTTGGTTGAACCACTCAAGTCACTTTGTTAGATCAGTTTGATTTACCCCATTCCTCCTGATTTTAGCATGCTACCTCCAAAACTGTGCCTGTATTGGCATCATATACCCTCACTATTGAAAAAGGAGACTGTAAATAAACCTGTACAACAGGCAACTTTTAGGATCTTTTTAATAAGGTATAGATTGGTTCAGAATAGGGTCATAGTACATCGGTTAGCGCAGTTACCTTCATTCCTTCCTCCCAGCTAATCCACAGGTCGCCTCGTGTCAGGAAGCAGGCCACTGCGTGTCTGGCTAAATGGTGAATCCAGCCCTCCTGACGAAGCTGTGTCATGATGGCGTCAATCCATGGGAAACCCGTCCGGCCTTCTGCCCATTTGGCCAAAGCCTCGGGATTCTTATCCCAAGGAATCTGAACACAGATGGGATTCCCTTCCATTTTGTCAAACCGGGGATTATTTGTTGCTGCTGTATAGAAAAATTCACGCCATAATAGTTGCCCATAAAGAGAAAGGGGTGGGGAACTGTTCTTCTTTACCTGTGATTAAGAAGCAAAGAAGTATTATCAACTATTTTTTAAAAAGTATTTTGGAAAATCTGCTCTAATTTCTTTGACCATACCTTTTTGTAGAGATCAGTCAATTTGAAGTAAAATAACCGACATGACAAACAACCAAATCGAAGATAAGGACTGAGTCCAGTCGGGCTTGCAAGCAGGGAATTTGCATTCATTCGAGGTCTTTCAAAGTTCGCCACCCAAGCCTGAAAAACACACAATTACAGCAACTGCCTTTAAAAAAAAACAGAGTGATTTCAGCCATACCAATGTAGCCAACACTTCTGTGAAATAAATGACCAGCACAAGACTGAGAAGGACCTTCATTCAGTCTCCTTGACACAGAAGTAAAGGCGAAACACAACAGCCCCCACCCCCTCCACAGTTTGAGTTATCTATGGTCATCCACAGTTAGAAAACAATAAATGGAAAATCCCAGAAGCAAGTAATTTGAAAGCTTTAAATACCCTTTTATTACCCTATATTGTTATCGTTTTAATTTCTCACTGTAGGGGCTGGGAATATACATGAAGCCTTGGGTTCGATTCCTCAGCACCACACATATGGAAAAAAGCTGGAAGTGGCGCTGTGGCTCAAGAGGCAGAGTGCTAGCCTTGAGCAAGAAGAAGCCAGGGACAGTGCTCAGGCCCTGAGTCCAAGCCCCAGGACTGGCAACAAAAACAAAACAAATTAATTTCTCACGGTGCCTAACTTATAAATTAAACTTTATAAAAGTTGGTCTGAAAGTAGAAGAGTAATTACAAGGGAATGAGTAGGGCATGGGGGCTGCAACAGGTGAGGACAGAAGGCAGATGGATATGGTTTATGTATGATGGATGGTTAATGTATGGTATATGCACATATAGGAACATCATAGTGAATCACATTTACCTGTACCATCAATATGCATTAAGAGTAATGATATTAACAGAATAAACCTTGCCATTTATATACATGAAAAACCATGTTAAGTATGGGGTTCAATATTATCTGGTTTCTGGAATCCACTGAGGTCTTATAATAGAATTCTTTGCACGTGCAGTGGGCACTAAGGTAGAAAATTTCCATCCCAGCTTCAAATATGGTTATTATCTGATACAAGGTTAGGCAGAAGAACAGAAGAGATAATACAGTAGTTAATTGGGAACTAATCTGAAGAGGAGGAGAAAGGAGATTTAAATGACAAGCTAGCTGTTAATTTTCAAACAAGTTTGTGCTATTTTAGCTATTTCTGTCAATCCTTTCTCAACAGTCAACTTTTTGTTTTAAAAGACTGAAATAGGGCCAGATATGCTGTTACAGGACTGGAATTCCAGTGTGGGAAGTAGAAATTGGAAAGTTTGCCATCTTGAAGCCAACTGGGGCAAAAAGTAAGATCCCATCTCAACAAACAATTTGAAGTGGTTCACATAATTTCACCTCTGTGGAAGGTATATAGGTAGGGGCTGGGAATATGACCTACTGGTAGAGGGCTTGCCTCTCATACATGAAGCCCTGGGTTCGATTCCTCAGCACCACATACATAGAAAAAGTCAGAAGTGGTGCTGTGGCTCAAGCAAAAAGAAGCCAAGAGACACTGCTCAGGCCCTGAGTTCAAGCCCCAGAACTGGCCGAAAAAAAAAAAAAAAGTACAGGTAGGAAGTGCCTATTTCAAACTGGTCCCTGGGACAATGTGTAGCAACCACTAGGTCCTAAGCTCAAACCCCAAATACTCTGTGTGTGTGAAAGGGAAGGAAATAGTATTTAAAATGCTATAATGCCATTATGAGCATGGCTATATAACCATACCTTTCTTTCCAAATGCCTCTCCAAACGTGTAAGTGCTTCAGTTTCTCCCCCTGGCCAGACTGCAGAGGGTAAGCCATCTGTATCAAAACCTAAGAAAAAAAGGAAAATTATTACTCTGCAATTAAAAGAACTTTAATTTGAACACAGTAACTAGGAAGCACAAATTATTTTGTAAAAAAAAAAATTGTGAGAGGATAATAAACATTTGAAGGCCTATAAGACTCTAACATGGTCCTAGCTTTAGGACGTATCTCTCTCTCTCTCTCTCTCTCTCTCTCTCTTTTTTTTTTTTTTTTTTTTTGTGCTCATCCTGGGCACTGCCTTTGAGCTTTTTTGTTCAAGGCTAGCATATTTTCTTTGCTCCTAAGGCTAATTTTAAAATATCATCTTCAAATCTCAGATCCCCAATAGGACATATATTTTAATGTGTTAATAGATCGCACATGTACAGAGCACATAAATATACAGATTTGTCTTATGTCTCCGTTTCTCCTTCCTTCCTTCCTTCCCCCCACCCCTCGCGCTCCTTCTTCTCCCATCACCGCCCCCACCCCACCCCCCCCCCGCTTCTTCCACAAAAATGCTTTATGTGGCACAGGCAGAAACTACATTTTCTTTATTTTTTTCTGCCGATCCTGGGGCTTGAACTCGGTGCCTGGGCACTGTCCCTGAATCTCTTTGTGCACAATGCTAGCATTCTACCAGTTGAGCCACAGTGCCACTTCTGGCTTTTTCTGAGTGTATTAGAGATAAGAGTCTGATGGACTTTTCAGCCCCGGCTGGCTTCAAACTGCAAGCCTCAGATCTCAGACTCCTGAGTAGCTAGGACTACAGGTGCGAGCCTCTGGTACCAGGCTAGAAATTACATTTTCTGAACAAGTTATGGTTTGTTACAGTTTATACTCACCTAGCTCCTCCAGGGAAGGGACTCCATATTTCTCATCATGGTCATCTGACAGAGGAGTTGTACACTTTTCTATCACTTCTGAAGTAATTGTCTCTACTGGTATCTCTAGTGGCTCCATTTTGCTGATGAGAGTCTGAAATCTTTTATAAGTTAGAGGTGGTTGTCCACCATTGAGTTCTATGATCCTATTACAAGAGTTAGTAAAATGCAGTTAGTAAAAATGGCAATATACTTTGGTTGATAAGCTTTGAAAAGACTTAAAAACAGAAAATTTATTATTTCAAATTGCTACAATGTTAGCTTCTCATATAACCAAAAAAACATGTTCACAATGATTAGTGAGTCAAAAATCATTCTCTCCATTTTCTAGACATCCATTTGGTGTCAAAACTATTCAGTATGGGGCTGGGAATGTGGCTTAGCAGTAGAGTGCTTGCCTACCATGCATGAAGCCCTGGGTTCGATTGCTTAGCACCACATATACAGAAAAAGCCGAAAGTGTCTCACTGTGACTCAAGTGGTAGAGTGCTGGCCTTGAGCAAAAAGAAGCCAGGGACAGTGCCCAGGCCCTGAGTTCAAGCTCCAGGACTGGCAAAAAACAACAAAAAAACCTACACAGTATTAAAATCTTATGAGCAAAAAAGGTGACTAAGTGGCTAAACTAAAGACAATAACAGGAAATTAATATACATGGACATGTACAAATTTGTTATGACCCAACTCAAGGAATCTCTCATTCATCAATAAACTCTAAAGTAGGCTGATAAGTACACTAGAAGTAGTCAGTAGGAAATAAGCTTTGTTGTATATTTGAGGTTTACAAGATATATTGCAGATAATAAAAGAAAATTAACATGTTTTTCATCTCAGGTACTTTTTGTGATAGGAGCAGTTAAAATCTAATTTAAAAAATCCAATGGCATTTTTTGATTATAGTCTTTATGATATACTTTTGATCTTTAGACTTCATTCCACATATCTATAACCTATTAGCCTTTGACCTGTATCTCCCCATTCCCACCACTGAGTTTCATTCAGTAGAATTCTACATTACTATAGTGACAACTACTTGCTACCTTCTATTGTGTTCATACATTCATTAATATATGAACCTCTTATTCTTAATGGAATGCTATTTTTCATTTATACATAGGGTGATAAGAAATTTCTACTACTAATAACTATTCTATATTGCTACTACATGATAGCAACAAAATGAAAAACTGTAGAAAAATTCTATATATTATACTAACATTGTAGAAAGACAGGTAGTCTGAGTAGGCACTCTCTTTTTTTATTTTTGTGGTCCTGCAGATGGAACCCATGGTCTTTCTTGTACATGTCAGCAAGTGCTCAACCACTCTCTGGGTAGTACTGGTTTTGAAACAAATACTAAGTATTTTTTTAATCTTAAGTACTATGACTAAAATTTTGGTACTTGTTATTAGATGAATAAAAAATACCAGGGCTGGGAATATGGCCTAGTGGCAAGAGCGCTTGCCTCCTACACATGAAGCTCTCAGTTCGATTCCCCAGCACCACATATATGGAAAACGGCCAGAAGGGGCACTGTGGCTCAGGTGGCAGAGTGCTAGCCTTGAGCAATAAGAAGCCAGGGACAGTGCTCAGGCCAAGTCCAAGCCAGCTCAGACAGATAAATTTGGAATACTCTTATCTCCAATCAGCCACCAAAATGCTGGAGGAAGTGGACCTGTGGCTTACATTTATAAAGCACCAGCCTTGCTCAAAAAAGCTAAGCAGGGCTGGGAATATGGTCTAGTGGCAAGAGTGCTTGCATCATATACATGAAGCCATGGGTTCGATTCCTCAGCACCACATATATAGAAAATAGCCAGAAGTGGCACTGTGGTCCAAGTGGCAGAGTGATAGCCTTGAGCAAAAAGAAGCCAGGAACAGTGCTCAGGCCCTGAGTCCAAGCTCCAGGACAGGCAAAAAAAAAAAAAAAAAAAACTAAGCAAAAGTGAGAGGCCTTGGGGCTAGGAAAATGGCCTAATAATAGAGTGCTTGCCTCATATATATGAAGGCCTGGGTTTGATTCCTCAGCACCACATATATAGAAAAAGCCAGAAGTGGCACTGTGGTTCAAGTGGTAGAGTGTTAGCCTTGAGCAAAAAGAAGACAGGGACAGTACTCAGGCCGAGTTCAAGCCCCAGGACTGGCAAAAAAATAAAGGTGGGGGAGGGAAAGAGGGCTTGAATTCAAGCCCCAGTAGTGGCACACACACACAAAATGGTTAAAATGGTAACTATTATTATATATATTTCACAATAAAAATCTGAAATCTTACTTGTCTAGGTCATATAATGTGTGTGAAATCCTCACAATGACTTCTACCCCAGCTTCCGTAGCCAGCTTCTTAATTGCTGCATCTCGTTCCTTTCCAAAAGGCTCAGAATCATACTCAATCGAAAGTTTGGTAATGTTCCATTCCTGAGACAAGAGAATGACACAAAGGGGCAATAATGTATTCTAGTCAATAGCAACCTTTTCTATCATAACCTACATATCCAAGGAGGTTCAGACTTCATAATTGTAATTGAGTATATATGACAAGTATATTCAGGGACTTCTAGAAAATAAATTATTATTAATTAATTAATTATTTTTGCTCAAGGCTAGCAGTCTACCAATAGAGCCACAGCTCTACTTCAGATTTTTTGGTAGTTAACTGGAGACATGAGTCTTATAAGTTTCCTGCCCGGGCTGGCTTCGAATTGTGATCCTCAGATCTCAGCCTCCTGAGTAGCTACAAATACAGGTATGAGCCACTGGTACCCAACTTGCTATTAGAAACTTTCTAGTGAACACCATGTTGGTTGCTTAAAAAAGGAGAACACATAATGGACACAATCACACATACACACAAATGCATACATACATATTTATACATATAAATACACAAATTCTTGTGAATACAAATATTTCAATTCAATACATAAGAAATGAATAAGTAGTAGAAACTTCTTGGAGAGCAACTAGAAACTTGAGGAAGAAAGATTTAATCTTTCACTGTAAACTTTTTCCAACTTCTGATTTTTTAATATGTAGCTTTTTCATTAAATAAAAAAAAGCCACAAACTTTCATTAAAAAAACACTTATATTCCCTACACATTAGTTTAAAAACAAAAACAAAAAAAGGCCTATTCAGGCACCAGTGGCTCATGCCTGTAATCCTAGCTCCTCAAGAGGCTGAGTGAGATCTGAGGATCATGGTTCAATGCCAGCCCAGGTAGGAAAGTCTGTGTGACTCTTATCTCCAATTAACCACCAGAAAACCAGAAGTGGTGCTATGACTCAAATTGCTAAGAGTAGGGCTGGGAATAGGGCTTGGCAGTAGAGTGCTCGCCTTGCATACATGAAGCCCTGGGTTCGATTCCTCTGTACTACATAAACAGAAAAAGCCAAAAGTGGCGCTGTGGCTCAAGAGGCAGAGTGCTAGCCTTGAGCAAAAAGAAGAAAGGCACAGTGCTCAGACCCTGAGTTCAAACTCCAGGACTAGCCAAAAAAAAAAAAAATTGTTAGAGTAATACCCTTGGGCTTTTTAAAAACATCAGGGACAATGCCCAGGCCCTGAGTTCAAGACCCACGATCAACAACAAGACTCTTATTATTTATTACTAAGTATGTTATCTTCTCTGACAAAGATTTATGCAAATATTTTTCAAATTACCTTGAAAAGTCTGGGAAACACATCAGCTGGTTGTCCACGAATCACAAATAGACGAGAATTTAATTTTCGTAGATTGGCGTCAAGATCCTCAAGACACTGAAGCAAAAATCTATGGAGAAGAAAATGACAAAATTCTTAAAAATAAGTGTATAGAAGGTACAAAGTACTGCAAAACTAAGTTATCCTGTGAGTTGGAAAGCTACTCATCATTTTATTGCTGCCTCTTACTAACATATCAACTCTGATTCCTCAGCAATCATACTCACAATTCTTTGGACTCATACTAAATGTTCCCCGCTAGTTTAATGAAATCCTAAGTTAAACCACTAATTTTTATTTAAAAATAGCACAAATTTTAACTTGTGAACATAAAAATTGTATAAAGAGAGATATCAAAACTATTACATGAGTATTTCATTGTTTAAACTTGAAAAACTGAAAATGTTTTCCTGCATAAAAATTACTTTTCTGGGCTGGGAATGTGGCTTAGCGGTAGAGTGCTTGCCTAGCTTGCATGAAGCCCTGGGTTTGATTCCTCATTACCACATAAACAGAAAAGGCTGGAAGTGGTGCTGTGGCTCAAGAGGTAGAGTGCTAGCCTTGAGCAAAAAGAAGACAGGAACAGTGCCCAGGTCCTGAGTCCAAGACCCAGGACTGGCAAAATAAATAAATAAATAACTTTTCTGATAGAAATACCACTTCAAAAATCTAGAACCATGTTCCATGTTTAACTGGGCGGGGGGGGGGGGGGGAACGGGGAAAGGAAGCAACCTATTTAATGACTGTGAGCATGTGAATAATTTCAGAATGTGGGTACTTTACCAGACAATACAGCAATCTTCTATGAGAAATCATAATGTCTATTTTCGAGTTTCTAGTTCACTAAAGGAAAAGGAATTAAACAGATGGTGAAGTATGTGGTAATAACTCTTGATTGTATATAGTGGGCCCTAGATTAAGTTTTTAAATGATTTCATGCAGCAGTGAGGCGACAGACTTTTTCAATGAAGAAGCATTAACAAGGTTCACACAAGACAAAGGGGACACATTCTGGGGCAGTAAGGGAAGGCTATTGTTTACTGTGTAGCTTCTATTGTGAAGAAATAGAGCATTTCCCCCAGAATAAATCCACAAGAGATGTCTACCCTGGAAAGTTTGGCCTCATTGTTTGACTCAGGTTAATTTTCATCTACATTCTGTTCCTCTCAGCGGGACACATCTCATTTCCTCCCTACTTTGCTTCTTTTATTTTCTTAATCTTAAGGTTAACTATGCCTTTCTTTTCTATAGAACACATGCTCATTGAGAAAAGTGCTTATTTCTTGTTTGTGAGGAGGAATAGAGGAGAGGCAAGGAAAGACACATTCAAGAAAATGCACTGTCTGATATGGTAATGGCCAAGAATCACACAGTGGCTCATGCCTGTAATCCTAACTACTCAGGAGGCTGAGATCTGAGGATCATGGTTCAAAGCCAGCTATAGCAGAAGAGTCTCTGAGATTCTGATCTCCAATTAACCACCAGAAAAACAGGAAGTGGCACTGTGGCTCAAAGTGGTAGGGCACTAGCCCTGAGCCTGGGACAGCACCCAGGCCCCTGAGTTCAAGCCCCAGGAGACACACACACACACACACACACACACACACACACTAGTTTCTCAGTCACACTAGCCACTTTACAAATGCTCAATGGCCATAATGTAGGCTAGGAGCTACCACACCATAAAGCACAGATGTAGAACATTTCTATCAGTGCATAAAGTTCAATGGATGACGCTGTTCCAGAAAGCTGCTTAGTCTAGATCATTGTGGTCTCTGCCATTCTGATCCCATCATTTTACCAACAGTGTTGATTTTTTACATCTGTAGTTACTGGTGACCTAAGCATACTAGTCAGCTCTGACACGTCCCCTCTCTACTGCTTAAGTGTGAAATATTCCATTTCATCTTAGGGAGTCTCTTTGAATTGTTCAACAAATGGGTTGTTTAGATGCAGTGACATATAAGCATAAAATTTTATATAATTATCCACTTTCTATGTTTGGTGATGTTTAGTGGAAACTATCCAACTTTTGTACTTGCTTAGTAAGAGATTTTTGAAATAGAATAAAGAGTTTTTAGACTGATCAAAGATTAAGTTGAACGAGCTAGTTTCTTTAAATAGAAACAGTACACAATTAAAAGGCCTTGGAAAGGTAATCTAAGGCAAAGCAAATCCCCAAATCTCTAGTTTCATCTTTTCTATTAGAGTTTCTTAGTAATAAGCAAAAAGAACTCTTCATATGAAACCTTTCAATTGAAGTATGTCTATATGGTTTTGTTTGCTTGTTTGGGCCTTGAACTCAGGGCCTAGGTATTGTCCCTGAGTCTCTTTGTGCTCAAGGCTAGCACTTTACCACTTGAGCTATAGCACCACTTTCAGCTTTTTCTGAGTAGTTTATTCGAGATAAGAGTCTCCAGACTTCTCTGCCCAGGCTGGCTTTGAACTGCGATCCTCAACTCCCAGCCTCCTGAGTAGTCAGGATTACAAGTGTGAGCCACGGGGCTACCTGGCTATGTGTTTTATAGGTAGTAAGGTAGAAAAAGACATGATTAATTCACAAAATGAGCAACTGAGTTTGGACTGGCTAATAATTTAGCCTTTTCCCTTTTTTTTTTTCCCTCACACAGGCTAAATAAGATTTCTTTATTCTTTTCAATACATAGTCTATGAACCAAAGGAATGTACAGAATGATATTGACTAAAGTAAAGTGTTAGAATGGGAAACATACTGCAACCTAGTAATTATTTTCTTTTGGTACTTGGGAAGACAATGAATCAAGGCTATATTTAAGGATGGTGTTTTTCTTCCACAGACATTGCTGATGGCATTTTTCTCCCATTCTGTGATGTCGTTCTTCCATAGGTATTATAATTTATAAGTCTAATGTCATATAATAATTATAGGGCATATGGTGAACTCAAATATGGGCACTTTACAAAGTAACTAGACACTTTGTACTCTATCTTAAATAGGAAATATTTGTAAGAAGAGAAAAAGAGAATAGAGTAACACTTGTCCTTTGTCATAAGGCTTCTGGGTCATCATTTAAAATTTAATGCATATATCTTTGATTACATTTTGTATTGTATATGTCTACTTATGTTTATATGTGCATAAGAAAATAGCTAGAATGATACTTACCCAAGCTATGAACAAGATCTACTTTTAGGGGTGGGAGTTTTGGTTAAGGATGAGAAATGTGACTGGTACTTAACTTCATTAAGAAGTTTAAAATTGTGCAAAAGTGGGGCAATGAAGCTTATTAAGAGTGGTTTAGGAAGAAAGGGATAAGAGACAGTAAGGGAGTGGGCAAGTCTCATCAAAGTCTACTGGATACATGTACAACATGTCAAAATGAAATTCCCTGTAGAGCTAATTGATGCTAACAAAAATGCAAAGAAAGCTTAAAATCCATATTGCATGCATTCCTTCAAAGTAGAAAAAAAGGAGATATGACTTTAAGCTTGTTTAATAATGTTGACTGTCTATTCAAAGAAAAGAGACATCATTGTAGGGCATAAATTTTAATGGTTTCATAGTATTCTACTTCATAGGTGTTCTGTAATTGAACAAATCTAGAAATATTATCCTTCAATCAAATTCTGAGACGTTCTAATTTCCTCATCATTAAAACTGAGACTAGTAATAGGACCTATCACATAGAACTTTTTTGTGAAAATATACAAATATATGTTGAACTCTTAGAATAGTGTTTGTCTACATGAGAAACTATTATGTAAGTATTATTTATTAATGTTTAGTCTCCTCCTTTCTACCAACTTCTATTGCTGCTATAATAATTCCATTTTTTAGCTTTTACTATGTTATCTACTGCAATACTTTAAAACAGATCTGCTTGGAAATGGAAAGAAGAGGTTCTTTTCTTCAGTTTTATTCTCTTTTCTTTTTCTTTCTTTCTTTCTTTTTTTTTTTTTTTTTTTTTTTTGCCAGTCCTAGGCCTTGGGCTCAGGGCCTGAGCACCATCCCTGGCTTCTTCCCGCTCAAGGCTAGCACTCTGCCACCTGAGCCACAGCGCCCCTTCTGGCCGTTTTCCATATATGTGGTGCTGGGGAATCGAACCGAGAGCTTCATGTGTAGGAGGCAAGCACTCTTGCCACTAAGCCGTTTTCCCAGCCCCTTTTGTTCTCTTTTCTTTTTGTCTTGTTTGTTCATTTACCTGTTTTGTTTTTGTTTTTTTGCCAATCCTGGGGCCTGAACTCAGGGCGTGGGCACTGTCCCTGGCTTCTTTTTGCTCAAGGCTAGCACTCTACCACTTGAGCCACAGTGCCACTTCTGGCCTATTCTGTTTATGTGGTGCTAAAGAATCGAGCCCAGGGCTTCATGCATGCTAGGCAAGCACTATACCACTAGGCCACATTCCCAGCCCCTCATTTACCTGTCTTTAGGAGGGCAAGGGGGGCAGGGCAGGCAAAGAAATGGAGGGACAAAAGGTGAACAAATGTAGCAGTGGTACTCACTAGACACTATGTTGTAAATGAACTATACAACATGTGGGTGGGTGGAGATGGGAGGGAAAAACTGGGAGAGAGCAAGGGAAGGGGCGACACTATCCAAAAAGAAATGTACTCATTACCTAAATTATATAACTGTACTCCCTCTGTACATCACCTTGATAATAATAAAAAAATTAAAAAAGAATAAACTAAAAAAAAAGATCTACCTATGAACAATCACTGTCCACTGTACTCCATTTTGGTATAAAATTGGCACACAAATGTGTTCTAGACTCATTCTTTATACAATAAGGAAAAAAGTATTTTCTCGTCCCGGGCTCATTTTCTACCCCATTGTACCTTCCTTTGCATCAAATCAAACTATTTCTTTTCCTTACATATTCCGTCTCCTGGATTTATTCCATGTTCTTTCCTCAACTCAAAATACCTTTGCCAATTCCTCTCTCTTCAAGTTCACAACTCAGAAGTCTTAAGTCTTACAGGTAATATCTCTATCTTCTAAACTGTCAAAGAGCAGAGTGTATCTTATTCCAAAAAAAAAACAAAACAAACCCAAACCCTTTCAAATTGTGCATCTTATTGTGGCTATCATTCACATAGCAAATACACACACATTTCAAATTAAGTATCTGTGTTTGATTCTAAATTAGAGTTTTCTTAACCTATGGTTTGGTCTCTGCATTTGGCAAATGAATCACATCATGGGACTTGTACATTTGTTGAAAAAATTAAAAATAGAAAGAAATAGCTACTAGGGTTGTCGTGTATAATTGTTAAAAGGATTTTAACAATGTCCCTCCATTTCTGTGCCTGCTCTGCCCCCTTTGCCCTCCTAAAGACAGCATAAAATCAACTAGAATTCTTAGCAATGATCAGATATAAATTAAACTGATGTCATTATTTTCCCTGAAGAACAATTCCTAATCGTGTTTGGGTGGAGAAGCACTGACCAGGGATGACCTTGGAGGATTATGTTTGAGGCCAACCTGAGCTATGTATCAACCCTATAAGAAGAAGGAAAGGAGGGAAGAGAGGAGAAAGGGATGAGAGGAGAAAAAGGAAGAGAGAGGGATGGTTTCCTGGGTTTATGCTCTTATGTCCCATACAACAGTGGCTGAGATGTACTGCTTACTGCAGGTCTGGCATTGGGATAAACATCGTGAATGCCCTTTGCATGCATTTGCTTGCAGCCCAAGACTCATTGTACTCAGTGGGAAGATTAAGAGATGTGGGCAGGATGGTAGATTAGAAGCATCTATCATTTTGGCTGTGTTAAGGGATAAGATTCTGGTAACACAAAGGAGATGAGATTTTCAAGAACGTATCAAAGAGAATCCCAGAATCATGAAAGATGAAGTAGGTAGGAAGACAGAAAAGTACAGAGAAACCAAGTTAACAGAAGAAAAGCAGGGAAGAATTCCAAGTCCATCTCCAGCAACCTGGAAAAGGGAAGGGAAGAGGAAGCCTCCATTATAAAGCAAAACAGACAGCCCTGGTTAGAGGGCCAATTCTAGCCACAAGACAAGCCCACACACCTCCCAAATTTAATCCCAGTACAAGGATTTATGAAACAGCAACTACTCCTGTATAAGCTAACAGTGAAGAAAAGCATTCTGTCTATCCTCTTGTCTCAGAGGCCAATAGTAAGACACCATCTTGAGAGCATGCCTGTGGTTGGGGATCTCAGGATAATTAAGTCTTGGAGCACTCTGGCATAGAGTCTGGTTATGAGATGGTGACAGAAGGTTGATGAGGAGCAACTAACAGAGGCCCACAGAGAAGCTGTATGGAGCTGTATTGGCAGCTTGGACAGAATAGGATGCCAGCAGGGGCAACTTAAACGCCGGCAACTGGGGAGCTGGTAGTGTGGACACCAACAGCAGCTCAAAGGCAACTTACACGCCAGAGAAGGCTACTCAAGACACCTGGCAGAGAACAATGATGGGGCTGGGATTCTGTTTGGAAGCATGCAGCAGATCCCCTAAGAGTGAATCTCATGGCTTGGGGGCTCTTGAGCTCAGGCTTCCTAAGTACTCAGATTTCCAAGGCATGGCCCCTGGCTCCATGTACTGACTGCTGGGTAGTCAGAGCCCTCCAATTATCCAGACATCTACAGCCTCTGGCACCCCACAGAGACAGAGAAGTGAAAATAGATACACCACACACCCTTACATCTACATCTATCTAGAGAGGAAGATATCAAAACTTATTATTTTGTTTTCTATGTGGGGAAAGGAGAAGAAGGGAAAAGGAGGAGGGGAGGAGGGAAAAGGAAAGTGAAAGGAAAAAGAAAACAGAAAGGAAAGGAAAGGAAACTAGATGCATATACCTATCCAGGATCACTTTGAAATGCTAATTTCAACTGAACAGGAAACTGAATCAAAGTTTGACCTTTCCCAGTGACAAGGGAAATGTCAATATGTATTTATAAAGAAGGTACAGTGCAATTAAAACTGAATCAATGAATCTCCAAGCATACAATTCTTCCTTAATAGTACTATTAAAAAAAAAATCTCACTTCTAAAAGCTTAGTTCAAACTATTAACTGCTTGAGGTGCAATTTCATTTTAGTGCTAAATGAAAAATGTTACTTGAAAAGTATATTTAAAAAAGCTAATCCTCATCCTTTACTCTCTTATGGGAAGAGAGATTTGTCAAGAGTTGAGACTCTGTTCTCCAATTTCAACCTTTATGTGTTACAAACACAAGTGCCTTTGTGGTGAGAACCAATTTGGCTTATAATGTGTGCTATTTTCTTGAATTACACTCATTTGAAGGCTCAGTTAATAGTGCAACAGATTAGTTATTAAATAGGCCACACCATATTAAAACAATACAAACCTGCACCTAATTGTGCAGAGAGGCACAGAACAGTTCTCCTGTTATTTAATTACAATACTGAATGCACAACTTCAAAATGAAGAAGTGTTAGGTAAAATTCTTTACTTTCAATGTTTTAAGCATGTTTTTAAAGAAATCACTACCTATTGCTATTTAAAAAACTGTCTTCCTTATACCACTTCCAAAAGATGATTTCAACATGAATCAACAGAAATAGTTTCTTAAAGTAGGTCATCACTATAGCAACCTGTGGGCAGTGTAGTATACTCCCATCACAATGACCTACTTTCTGGTCTGTGCTAGAAGAGCTTTATATAACTAGTATTTCTAGTTCTGTCTATTAAATAGTCTAAAAAAGGCAATGGCAAGGTACAACATAATCCTACTGCTGAAAACAAGGCATTATGAATTAACATGTATCATACCAGAATAAAGTCATCTGGTTCTCCACTTTCCATCTTATCCTACTCTTTTAGAATAGCTAGACCAACAACAAATCCTTACTGACCCTACAAACATCAACTACAATCGTTAAAGCCCTATAGAGAGTAGCTCCTATCCTATACACAAACCATTAATAGAGCTTAACTTAGAAAAAATAAGGTTCTAGATCTACCATCATGAAGAAAAGATGGAGAGTTTCAGTCATAAACCAAATCTTAAACTGTATTAGAAAATGTGAAAGTACAAAGAGCAACTCTATACAATCATTGATACTATATTTTTCTGGTTTGTAAAGAAAATTTAGGGGCTGGGAATGTGGCTTAGCGGTAGAGTGCTTGCCTCACATGCATGAAGCCCTGGGTTCAATTCCTCAGCACCACAAACAGAAAAAGCCATAAGTGGTGCTGTGGCTCAAGTAGCAAAGTGCTAGCCTTGAGCAAAAAGCAGCCAGGGACAGTGCACAGGCCCTGAATCCCAAGCCCCAACACTAGCACACACACAAAAAAAAGTAGTGCTTTCTTTTAATCCAATTGTCAACTGTGATATACATTTTCCCCAAAAAGAATACTTTAATGTGTAATACAGACAAAATATATATTTTGAAGGAGAATTTTACACTTGCCAGACACTAAATCCCTTGGACCTATATGATAACAGTTTTTTGTTTGTTTTTTTGCCAGTCCTGGGGCTTGGACTCAGGGCTTAGGCACTGTCCCTGGCTTCTTTTTGCTTAAGGCTAGCACTCTACCACTTGAGCCACAGAGCCACTTCTGGCTTTTTCTGTGAATGTGGTGCTGAGGAATCGAACCCAGGGCTTCGTGCATGCTAGGCAAGCACTCTACCACTAGGCCACATTCCCAGCGCTGATAGTTATTTTTTATGACAAATATTTTGCAATGTTCTTTCCAAGTCCTAAAATAAAAATCATAGGTCAAATATAACCATAGGTACAATTTATATAGTCCTCTCTAACTGTAACATACAAGAAAAAAATGTAAGGAAAGTCATAATAATTTTATTTACTTTTGTGACTGGAGCTCAAGATTTCAGCAGTCTAGACTTTCCTTGAACTCTGTATCTTCCTATCTCTACCTTCCAAGTGCTGGGATTATGGGAGTTTGCCACCTCTTAGGATTTTTTTTTTAACTTTTACTGAGATGGAGGAGAGGTTTAGGCAAAAATGTCAAGGAAGCCAGGCGCTGGTGGCTCACGCCTATAATCCTAGCTACTCAGGAAGCTGAGATCTGAGGATCTAGGTTCAAAGTCAGCCCCAAAGCCTGCCTGGAAGGAAAGTCTGTGAGATTCTTATCTCTAAAAACTGGAAGTAGAGTTATGGATCAAAGCAGTATAGTGCTGGACTTGACCAAAAAAGAGCTCAGAGACAGCATCCAGGCCCTGAGTTCAAGCTCTACAACCAAAAGAAAAAAGAAAATATATTAGTCTATATCAGGTGGCAGTGGTTCACCCCCATAATCCTAACTACTCAGAGAGCTGACCGCTAAAGGACTGAGGTTCAAAGTTAGCTTGGGCTGAAAAAATTGTTGAGATTCTGTTTCCAAGAAAAAAAAAAAAAAAAGCAAAGCTAGCTGGGCATCAATGGCTCACGCCTGTAATCCTAGCTTACTCAGGAAGCTGAGATCTGAGGACCACAGTTCAAAGCCAGCCTGGGCATGAAAGTGTGGGACATTCTTATCTCCAATTAACCACCAGAAAACCGGAAGTGGCCTGAGGCTAAGTGGTAGACTATTAGCCTTGAGGTGAAGAGCTCAGGAACAGCACCCAGGCCCAGAGTTCAAGCCCCATGACTGACAACACACACACACACACACACACACACACACACACACACACACACACACACACACACACAAAAGCATTAACTCCCTGTAGGAAGGGAGAGTGAATAATGGTGAACAGTAATAACTCCAACTACAGTATTTAAACATGGGTATTTTTGTACCACGAGATGAATTTTATTACAAAATGTGTATTATGACAGCATAGAAGAAACCTAAGTGTGTGGAAAGCTGGGGAAGAGGCCAGAGGAAATTGGTGAAAGACAACATCTGAGCCATGTGTCAATTAACAGGATGAAGCAGGAAAGGGCAATCAAAGGAGAGAAAGCTACGCTGAAACCAAAGAAACTCATAAGCTGGTGCGAGTAGGGAGAAGGCTGCTAGGAGAATGACTACAATTTTTTTTGCGGGGGGGGGGGGGGGTAGGTTGTAGGGCTTGAACACTGGGCCGAAGCGCTATCCCTGAGCTCTTCAGCTCTACCACTTGAGCCACAGTGCTACTTCCAGAGAGTGACTATAATTATACTTATTAAAGTGTTCATTTTCCCCAGTCCATTTGAAAGTATATTTAAAAGTACTATCAGATGAAACCTGCCATCGAGTTCTGTGGACAGAACATTAGATTAAGATCCTTTGTCAGAAACAACCAATAACAAACTGACAATAAACAAGTACAAAAGAAAACAGCAGAATAATTCACTAGGCTGTCCTATAAGGAAAAAGGCTCAGGAGGTAAGCAGAAATCAGCTTTAGCCCTGAGGATTTCCACAGAGCTCTGAAAAACTTGAGCTTAATCCAGGTTGAGTAAGAGAAAAGATAAAGCCAAGGTCCATCCAAAGTAAAGAAGCTAATAATAGTCCTTCAATATAAAGCCTGGGTTTCCAGAATCCCTATCTATCTGCAATTTAAATATGACATAAATCTTACATTATCAATTAAACAGATACAGAAAAAAATGAAATTTCCACTTGGCTTCAACAAACTAGGACTAAAAGGTAACTTCTTCAATCTGAAAACATATCTACAAGATTCAGAAAACATTATCAATGGTGAAATGCTGCTAGCACTTCAGGAATAAGAAGATAAGGACTCTATTTACCACTACTTCCTACTCAATCTTTTTTTTGGCCAGTCCTGGGCTTGAACTCAGGGCCTAGGCACTGTCCCTGAGCCTTTCAGAACTCAAAGCTAGCTGTCTACCACTTGAGCTCACATGCCACTTCTGCCTTTTTCTGGGTAGTTTATTGGCAATAATAGTCTCACAGACTTTTCTGCCTGGGCTTGCTTTGAACCACAATCCTCAGATCTCAGCCTCCTGAGTAGCTAGGATTACAGGTGTGAGCCACTGGTGCCCAGAGTCCATCTTTCTTTTTAAAAACTATCTCAGTAACTTTATTGTTTATTATTATTGCTATTATTTGGTGGTACTGAGGACTGAACCCAGGTACTTGAGCATGCAAGGCAAATGCTCCACTACAAGAGCTACATCCTCAGCCCCTCTCTACTCAGTCCTGTACTAGAGGCCTAACCAGTGTAATGATAGAAAAGCAAGAAACTAAAGGTAGCTGGGTGCTGGTGGTTCATGCCTGTGATCCTAGCCACTCAGGAGGCTGAGAACTGAGGATCGCGGTTTAGTTCAAAGCCATTCCAAGCAGGAAAGTCCCTGAGGCTCTTATCTCCAATTAGCTACTAGAAAACCAGAAGTGGTGCTGAGGCTCAAAGTGGTAGGGCACTAGCCTAGAACCAAACAGCTCAGGGACAGTGCCCAGGCCCTGAATTTAAGACCCAGGACCAACACCCCCCCCAAAAAAGAAAATAATAAAAATGAAAATAAAGACAGGCTGAGCATAGTGGTTCTCACACTTGTAATTTCAGTTACTTGGGAAGTAGAGACAGAAACGTCATGGTTTGAGAATAACCTGGGAAAAACAGCCAGATTCCATCTCAAACAATGAGTTGGGGACATTGCTTAAGCCATGGAGTACCTACCTAGCTAGCATGAAGCCCTGAGCTCAAACCCCAGAACTGCCAATAAACAAATAGGAAAGGAAGAAACAAAACTATGATTATTTGCAGATAATAGAGTATACTAAGAAAATCAACACAAAAATTAGAACATAAAGCAATATCAATAAGAAAACTAATAAGAGTTCTAGAGGATTAAAATTATTTAACCTCCAGAATCAAATTGCACTAATATACTCTATGTAATTTATACCTGTAGCCTCAAAAATCACACAGAGCTATTTATACTCTAGAAATCTTATTTCTTGTTAATTTTAGCAACCCTTACATCGTTACTCCACCAGATCAGGCCAAATCTAGTAAGATACACTTCTAGGCTTTAAAGGATTTATATATAACTAAATAACATCTGTCTAACATGTATTTAAAAGCATATCGTCCTAGATCTGTGTATCTTTACTTGAAATTTCTATCCTGTATACTAAAAATGCTTAAAAGTGATTTGACTTTTTAAAAAATCTCACACAAACAAATATTTAGGTCTCTTTGATGTTTAGCAGACAATTAAGGCTTTCCCATAGGGATATTACTACAAAGAGTGACACAATGCAACAGTCTTTCCAAAATTTATTGAGAGACCATTCTGACCACAGTTTTGGGGATTTCAGTTCAAAACTGTTGCTTCTAGGTATGGGACATGACAGCACATCTCAACAGAAATGCAGAGCTGGAGCGGAACCCTTTACCCTATGACCCAGAGCAGAAGCAAGGAGGAGGAAGAGTCCAAAGGGGCCAGGGTCTTATAATAATCCTCCTCAAGGACACGACCCCCAAATAATCTGAAGACCTCCCACCAGCCACCTCCACCTTCTAAAGTCTCAGGCTGAGGACAAAGTCTTTGACACACTGGCTTTTTGGGGTGCATTCCAGATATGCACCATGGCATAATTACAGAAGGACTTATTGATATCACATCAGAAACTGTTCATTCAAACACCTCCTTTTGAAGGTTACTTCAGACCATCTTAACCTCAGTTAATGATGAGTCTACCTTCAAATACTCAGGATAAGGTTTCAACTATTTGGTCAGAATAGGATGGCTTATGCTGTAGTATTATATCCCAAATCAGTGGCTTCACAAGGTACATTTTTTTAATCTTGCCTGTATTAAGTTCACCGTAGTTCTAGGCCCTCATTGTCTAGATGGTGACTTTACCACTACAGTTGCTTAATCTTATGGGTTTGTAATATAAACACAAGGAGTCTCTTCTGTATTAGGGGAAGAGACAGAAAAGTCCAGAGGGAGCTTTGCATTGTCTCAGCTAAACATTTTCTCACACAACTCATTGGCCAGAATTAGCTAACATGGCTTTGACAGACTACAGAGGGAGCTGAGAAGTAAACTCTAGCCCAGGTCAGAAAAAAAGAATTGGTTTATTTGTTTTTTGTTGCCAGTCCTGGGGCATGGACTCAGGACCTGAGCACTGTCCCTGGCTTCTTTTTGCTCAAGGCTAGCACTCTACCACTTGAGCCACAGCGCCACTTCTGGCTATTTTCTATATATGTGGTGCTGAGGAATCGAACCCACGGCTTCATGTATACGAGGCGAGCACTTTTACCACTAGGCCATATTCCCAGCCCCAGAAGAAAAGAATTGGATATTGGTGAAAATTACCATATCATCCTCAATCTCTCTCTCTCGCTTTTTTTTTTCCAAGTCCCACACGTAAAACATGGCAAACCATCAGCCTCCTTCGGTACTATAGAATACCACAGACTTTGGCAAATAGAAAAGCACTTGTTTGGCTCATGGTTCTTAAGGCTGGGAAGTCCAAGATCAGAGGCAGGGGATGGTAAATGTTAATGAGAGCCTTCTTGCTGTTCTAACGTGGCAAAGGAGCAAGTAAGACATAAAAAAAAAATTGGGCTGACTCATCTGGGGAGTCAACTCCCAAGGCAACTCATTTCTGTGATACAGCTTTAGTCCATGAGGGAAACACCTTCCCAACCTAACCATCTCTTAAAGGTTCCACATCTTGGGCCCAGGGCACTGCTGGCTCCCACCTGTAAACCTACTTACTCAAGAGGCTGAGATCTGAGGATTATGGTTCAAAGCCAGCTTGGGCAGAAAAGTCCCTGTGAGACTCCAATTAATCACTCAAAAACCGGAAGTGACACTTGGGCTCCTTGGCACAGGACGGAACTTCTTTAACAAAGACCCAGAAAGGCTACAAATCAAAGAAAAGATGGACAAATGGGACTGCATCAAACTGCAGAGCTTCTGCAGGGCAAAGGACATAGCTCGCAAGATAAACAGAAAGCCCACAGATTGGGAAAAGGTCTTTACCGGCCATATAATGGACAAAGGCCTCATATCTAAAATAATTACATTCCTCCAAAACAAAACCACAAAGAACCAACAGCCCCCTCAACAAGTGGGCTAAAGGCTTAAAAAGAGACTTCTCTGATGAGAAAATGAGAATGGCCAAGAGACATATGAAAAAGTGCTCTACATCACTGGCCATAAAAGAAATGCATATCAAAACAACATTGAGATTCCATCTTACCCCAGTAAGAATGTCCTGTATCAAGAAAACTAACAATGGGGCTGGGGATATAGCCTAGTGGCAAGAGTGCCTGCCTCGGATACACGAGGTCCTAGGTTCGATTCCCCAGCACCACATATACAGAAAAACGGCCAGAAGCGGCGCTGTGGCTCAAGTGGCAGAGTGCTAGCCTTGAGCGGGAAGAAGCCAGGGACAGTGCTCAGGCCCTGAGTCCAAGGCCCAGGACTGGCCAAAAAAAAAAAAAAAAAGAAAACTAACAATGACAAATGTTGGAGGGGATGTGGCCAAAAGGGAACCCTACTTCATTGTTGGTGGGAATGTAAACTGGTTCAGCCACTCTGGAAAGCGGTATGGAGATTCCTCAGAAGGTAAAGCATGGAGCTCCCCCTATGACCCAGCAGCCCCACTTTTGGGCATCTACCCAAAAGACCACAAACAAGAACATACTAAAGCCACCAGCACAACAATGTTCATTGCAGCACAATTTGTCATAGCGAGAATTTGGAACCAACCCAGATGCCCCTCAGTAGATGAATGCATCAGGAAAATGTGGTATATATACACAATGAAATTTTATGCCTCTATCAGAAAGAATGACATTGCCCCATTTGTAAGGAAATGAAAGGACTTGGAAAAAATTATACTAAGTGAAGTGAGCCAGACCCAAAGAGACATGGACTCTATGGTCTCCCTCATAGGGAATAATTAGCACAGGTTTAGGCTAGTCACAGCAGAGGATCACAAGAGCCCAATAGCTATACCCTTAAGAACACAAAAGATGATGCTAAGTGAAATGAACTCCATGTTATGGAAACGACTGTTACATCACTGTTGTAATTACTTTCAACATGCGATGTGAAACTGTAACTTCTATTATTGGTGATCCTCTTGTATCCCCTTCCTGTGGTTGTACCTGCACTATCTCTGTATCTTATCTGAGTACATTGGAAACCGTGTATACAGGTATTAGAACTAGGAAACTGAAAGGGAATACCAAAATCGAGAGACACAGGGTAAAAAAGACAAATGATTACAAAAGCAATACTTGCAAAACTGTTTAGTGTAAAGCTACTGAACAACTCATGAGAGGAAAGGGAAAGGGGGAGGGGGGAGGGGGGAATGAGGTAGGAGGTAACAAACAGTATAAGAAATGTATCCAATGCCTAACGTATGAAACTGTAACCGCTCTGTATATCAGTTTGACAATAAAAATTAAAAAAAAAACTAATAAAGGAATATTTAAAAAAATGGAAGTGATGCTGTGGCTCAAGTAGTAGAGCACTAGCCTTGGGCACAAAGAGGCTCAGGGGCAGTGCCCAGGCCCTGAGTTCAAACCCCACAACCAACCCAAATAAATAAAGGTTCCACCTCTTAATATCATCACAAAGGGAGTTAAATTTAGTTTTGGAGGGGAAATACAAACCAGAGAAATATCTTACATATAATAACAAGTATACTAAAGATAGGCAAATATTAAATGAAGTCCATGTATTCTAAGGTCCTGTGTTGTTAGAGAAGTGGCAAAAGTACCGATTGTGGGAACACTAGAGCCCTGTAGGGACTGTGACTGACTACAGAAGATCTGGTGGATTTGAAAGATACTAGTGGAAAATCCTGGTTGTGTGAATGAACGTTTGACCTTCTGCAGTAATCCTGTCAAAAGACTATACATAATTATATTAAGTAAATAATAATAATAATAAACACTCAATCTTTTATGAGTAAAAGAAATAACAAATTTTAGAAAATTACTTTGAAACGAATATGAGAATATCACACTAAGAGACATGGGCTACAACTCTAATAAAAGTAATTATAGAAGCAATTAAGGATTCTTATGTACCTAAATGCTGATTGAAAAACAGAGGGGCCAGGCACCAGTAGCTCACACCTGTAATCCTAGCTACTCAGGAGGCTGAGATCAGAGGATTACCAGCCCACATAGGAAAGTCGGTGAGACTTTCATCTCCAATTAACCACCAGATAGGTAACAGGAAGTGACATTGTGGCTCAAAGTGATAGAGGGCTAGTCTTAAGCAAAAAAAATTCAGGGACATCACCCAGACCCTGAATCCAAGTCCCAAGACCAACCAAAAAAAAAAAAAGGAAAAGAAAAACAGAAAGGCTGGAGGTATGACTCATGGTAAAACAACATTTCAAATAATGAAAAAGAGAAGTGGAAAGACTAAAAATTAATAGGCTAAAATATATCCTATCAAATTTAATAGGGCTGGGGATATAGCCTAGTGGCAAGAGTGCCTGCCTCGGATACACGAGGCCCTAGGTTCGATTCCCCAGCACCACATATACAGAAAACGGCCAGAAGTGGCGCTGTGGCTCAAGTGGCAGAGTGCTAGCCTTGAGCGGGAAGAAGCCAGGGACAGTGCTCAGGCCCTGAGTCCAAGGCCCAGGACTGGCCAAAAAAAAAAAAAAAAAAATTAATAGGCTAAACAGCTTGGCAGTAAGACAGTTGCATTTCAATAAGATAGACTACAGTAGATAAGATGGCAATAAAAATAACAAGAGCTATTAATATGTCACAACTCCTTCCCCCCCCAAAGAAAACTAATAAGGCTGGCTTTCTGAAAAGATACTTAACTTATATGCAATGAAATTCATCAAGGTAAGTGAGAAAAAGACATACATAAGCAGTAAAATGAGTATAGATGCTACATATATTTAAGTCACACACAAAATGTTACATGGATTCCAATCTCATGTAATAACCTAGGCTATTTAGACCAATCTTCCCACTAAAACAAATAAAAATATTGACAATGATATAGGATTTTTTTTTGGGGGGGGGGGGTCGCCTGGGTGCTGTCCCTGAGCTTTTCAGCTCAAGGCTAGCACTCTACCACTTTGAGCCACAGTGCCACTTCTGGTTTTCTGGTGGTTAATTGGAGATAAGAGTGGACTTTCCTGCCAGGGCTGGCTTTGAACTGCAATCCTCAGATCTCAGCCTCCCGACTAGCCAGGATTACAAGCCTGAGCTACCTAGCCCAGCAGAAATATCTTTCTAAAAGCATGTACGACTTGGAGAGTCCATATGAACACATAAGATGATGCTAAGCAAAATGAACTCCAAGTTATGGAAACAAGTGGTATATCAGTGTTGTTATTTTCAACATACCATGTGAAATTATGCCCTTTTTCTTTTGTCCTTCTTTCCTGTGGTTTTACCCCTGATATCACTGTAACTGATTTTAGTACCCTGGATATTGTATATACGTGTATTGGAAATAGAGAAGAGGAAATCAAAATTGAGAGACAAAGGATAAAAAGATAAACTAATGTAACAGCAATACTTACAAAACTACATGGTGTAAACCAATTGTACAACTCATGGCGGGGAGAGGGAAGTGGGGAGGAGGGAGGCAGGGGAAAATGAGGGAGGACGTAACAAGTTGGATAAAAAATGTACTTGCTACCTTATGTATGAAACTGTAATCCCTCTATATACATCACTTTAACAATAAAATTTTTAAAAGAAATACAAAAGCATCTAAGAGCTGAGATGACAATCAGGAATGAACCAAAGGCTAAGTAGAACACATAATCAGTAAAGCTGAATAGTGTTTTGTTGCCAGTCCTGAGGCTTGAACTCAGAGCCTGGGTGCTGTCCCTGAGCTTTTTGTCCTCCAGGCTGGCACTCTAGCACTTGAGCCATAGCACCACTTCTAGCTTTTTCTGAATAGTTTACTGGAGATGAGAGTCTCAAAAACTTAAAGTTTTATTTGGTTAACTTCAAGCCAAATTTCCATTCCTTTTCTTTTTGCCAGTCCTGGGGCTTGAACTCAGGGCCTGGGCTCCATTCCGGAGCTTCTTTGCTGAAGGCTAGCACTCTACCACTTGAGCCACAGCGCCACTTCTGGCTTTTTCTGTGTATGTAGTATTGAGGAATTGGAACTTAGGGCTTCATGCATGCTAGGTAAGCACTCTACCACTAAGCCACATTCCCAGCCCCTCCACATTCATTTTTCTGGTCAATTTATTATCTGTCTTGGCTTCCAAAATGGTAGCTCCAAAGCCTTAGTGGGGCAGGAAGAAAAGAGCATTTTGAAAAGCACTGCAAATACTCATCTTCCACAAGTCAACAGAGTTAGACACAGGGAGATAGCAAACTAGACTGAAGGAAGCCACTCTTCCATTTGTCCAAATCAGATAGGAGAAAACCTAATCCACATGGCTATAAAAGGTATTCATATGCTTTTGTTTTTCTGTTGCTGCAATACTTTTCTGTTAATTATGATATCATACAGTTTCTCAAGCCTTTCCTTCAGTCTATTCTTATGACTGCACAGGGAATCGAGCTCAGCTCATAAGACTGCTCACAATTTCTCAATTTCTGAGAGACTGAGTTCTTCAAATCTTCTTTGTTAGTAGCTCATATATGACTTCCTCAGAGGCTTTAATATCTCCTGACCACCTACATGAAAGTGGCTGTTTTCGAATTTCCTATGGTAACTGTATTTTTCTTGAACTGTATTTTTCTCAAATCCTTCTTGAATCCTTTGGGAGGTATGGTATTTGCAAATTCATTGAGCTAGTCTGTATAAGACAGATGTCTTTCCAGCCTAGTCCAAACCCAGACTAGTAATGTAGAAGGACCAAAACCACAGGCAGCTGGACAGGAGAGAAATCTGGCCTGCTAAGTCTATTCCAAATTGCCAGGTGCATGAAAGTATCCCAAATCTAAACACTTTCTTCTTTCTACTTTAGATTTGACCATATAAGACTTCTCCAAAACTAGATCTTGGATCCAAATGAGAAAACACTGGCAGGTGTTTCTACATGGCTGGGGAGGAAGAAGGCATGCCTTCTCTGTTCCGCTTGGTTTTACAAGTGGCTTTGTGGACAGTGGTTTTGATGGATTCAATATGCAAGGGAGACAGAAGGAGAAGACTAGAATCAGTCCAATACAGGAAGTCTGAAGGGAGATACCCCAAGATCTTAAGTCAAGGTGATATGTATGTTGTTGTTTTGGGGTCTTTTTGTTTTTTGTTGTTTTTTTTGTTTTGTTTTCAGCCAGTCCTGGGCCTTGGACTCAGAGCCTGAGCACTGTCCCTGGCTTCTTTTTGCTCAAGGCTAGCACTCTGCCACTTGAGCAACAGCGCCACTTCTGGCTGTTTTCTGTATATGTGGTGCTGAGGAATTGAACCTAGGGCTTCATGTATATGAGGCAAGCACTCTTGCCACTAGGCCATATCCCCAGCCCCAAGGTGATATGTATGTATATATGTGAGTGAGTGTGTGTGTGTGTATAATTCTTATCATATCTTCTGGTTGAGGTTCCCTTACCATAGGCAGATAATGAGGAGGAAAGGGAAAGTAAAGAAAACAACAGCCGGTGCTGGTGGCTCACACCTGTAATCCTAGCTATTCGGAAGGCTGAGATCTGAGAATCACGGTTCAAAGCCAGCTGGGGCAAAAAAGTCCATGAGATTCTTATCTCCAATTAACTACCAGAAAACTGGAAGTGGCACTGTGGCTCAAGTGGTAGAGTGCTAGCCTTGAGCTGAAGAGCTCATGGACTGCACCCCAGGCCCAGAGTTTAAGCTCCATGACTGAAAAAAAAAAAAAAAAAAAAAACGGGCTGGGAATATGGCTTAGTGTAGAGTGCTTGCCTTGCATGCATGAAACCCTGGGTTCGATTCCTCAGCACCACATAAACAGAAAAAGCCGTGGCTCTGTGGCTCAAGTGGTAGAGTGCTAGCCTTCAACAGAAAGAAGCGAGGGAGAGTGCTCAGGCCCTGAGCTCAAGTCCCAGAACTGACCAAAGGAAAAAAAAAAAAAAAGAAACTAAAAAAAATTTAAGCTACAAAAAAAGCATTAACCAATTCTTGGGTGGATTTGCAACCCAAATTCAAATTATCCATGTAATGTAATCTCAAGGTAATGTAATATTATGTATTTTATTGTTTATACATATTTAATTTTTTAATTGTCATTTTAAAGGTGATGTACATGGGCTAGGAATGTGCTTAGTGGTAGAGTGCTTGCATGCACTCAGTACCACATTAACAGAAAAAGGTGAAGTGGCGCTGTGGCTCAAGTGGTAGAGTGCTAGCCTTGAGCAAAAGAAGCTCAGGGACAGTGCCTAGGCCCTGAGTTCAAGCTCCAGAACTGGCCAAAATAAATAAAAGTCGATGTACAAAGGGGTTACCTACATAAGTCAGGTAATGAATACATTTCTTCAGAGCATAAATTTAAAGTACCTGTAATGCTAGTGACTCTATAGTAATTCCAACAAGAAAGGCACCTTTAAAGCAGTTGTGGAATAGGGGTAGATGGCAGATTACCTTTATGGGGGCAATAATGGAAACTAGAAGATGACAGATTTTTTTTTTAAAATAAGCTGAAAATGAACCCAGCAACCTAGAACCGTACATTCATCAAAATACCTCTCAAGAATTAAGACAAACACACAGACATATTTTAATGTAAGATAATACAGTCTTCAAAAGATGTCACTAAAGGAAAAATATAAATTATATGTTTCAGGCAGAAGTAAAAGTGATTACAGATGATTGTCAGGTATGCAAGAAAAACTAAAGCAGAAAGTCACTGGATTAGATGCCTCCTAAGTGTTTATGATACAGCAGGGGAAACAGTTATGAAATACTTGTGATGCTTTTGTAGGCAAGAATAAAAAAATCTAAGCTGACTAAACAACAATGAAGATGGTGTAAAGAAAACCCAATAAATACCATATAGAAAGATTTCCATGGTGTTGATCACATAGAAAGCATAACTGATGGTACAAGGGTTTGGATATGTGTGCCTCTCAAAGGTTTATATGCTGGATGAGGTGTGCTGTATCTGTACATCTCTTGACAATTTCATCATTAATTTCAATTATACAAATAACCTAGAAGGATTCAGAATGTAACTGTGCTTTATAGTAAGACACTATAATACACACAGATAAGATCTGGAACAGGTAATTTACTATCACTACGTCTATTTCTCCATCCTGTAAGTGGATTTTAATTAAAACATTTTGAGTCATAGTAAGAAAAATGGCCCAGCACAACTAATCATGTGTGTGTTTATGAACTAAAACAAAGTTTTATAAAATAACTAGTCTATTTCATTATTTTTAATGTTGGTTACCACTAAAAAATATTTCATAATCAAAACTGGGACAGCAGTATTGGCTTAAAAACACACTAAACTAAACTTGCAATGCATAGGTATCTCAAAATTTTGTATAAGTATCTAATTTACATGTTAGATATGTAAAGACACAAAGAAATCAATACCTTACAAAATCAATGCTAAAAACGTAGTTTCAACTACAGATTTCCTTACTTCTTTTCAAGATTAAAAATTATAACCCTTTGTACAACTACTCTTAAAGATAAAGGAAATACTTTTTAAAGAAAAATTGTGGGGCTAGGAATGTGACTTAGTGGTAGAGTGCTCACTTAGCATACATAAAGCCTTAGGTTCAATTCCTCAGTACCACATAAACAAAAAAAGCAAGTAGGGCTGTGGTTCAAGAGGTAGAGTGCTCGCCTTGAGCAAAAGAGGCTCAGGGACAGTGCCCAGGCCCTGAATTCAAGCCCCAGGACTGGCAAGAGAAGAGAAGAGGAAGAGGAAGAGGTAGAAAAGAGAAGAGAGATGGTATCCAAGCTAATGGCTCAAGCCTTGGAATCCTAGCTACTTGGGAAGCTAAGATCTGATCTGAGTCCAAACTCATCCTTGTGGATAAATTCAAGAGATTAACCAACAAAAAGACAGAACTGGGAGCATGGCTCACATGGTAGAGTGATAGAGGGATGGTTATAGGCAAGAAGAGCTCAAGGTCTTGTACAAACCTCAATACCAATACACAAATAGAGAGACAGAGAAATAGAGAGACACAGAGAGACAGACAGAAATTTGTATCCGTCATATAACTGAATCATTACTGAAACACCTTCTTAGTTCTTCTGAATATGTCAGGCATACAATCATTTCATCTAAAAATAGGCGTAATTTTACTTTCTTTTCCACTTTTATACCTCTTATGTGCCATTAGTTTCTCTGACACTATAATGGTGATAGTAATGATGGCTAGCATTTTCATCTTGCTCCAGACTTTATAGAAGTAAATTTTACGCATTAAACAAGATATGAGCTGATTTTATATATAACCAAGCATCTATTTCTGGTTTCAGTAGGCTTTTTATAAAACATGGATGTTGCATTTTATCAAGTATTTTTAGAACACGAAATACTCTTTATCTATTTCTATGAATACACAATTAGTTACTAATAGTTTATGTTCATACATTTCCCGGACTAAATTACTCTTCATTTTCAACAATGAGATAGGTTATCCTTTAAAATATGTCTACACTGTATTTGATAAATCTCTACGTGGTTTCCTTTTATTCTTTTACTATGATCATAAATGAAATATGAATGAAAATGTAAATGCTTTAGAAAAACAAAAATTGATATTACTCAGCTTTGAAGTTTATCTTTAATGATATAAGCAATAAAAATTTGGGTACAAAAAAGTTAAGCCACACATGTGTTTTTCTTTTGCTTTTTGAAATGGAGTCCTGTTGTGTTGCCCAAGCTGGCCTTTATTTTCTGTACTCAACTGATCCTCCTTCCTCTGTCTCCAGCATAGCTATGAATACAGTATGAATTATCATGGACAGCTAAAAATCATAAAGACTCGTTTATTTTTCTTCCTACCCACCTACTTTCATTTTTCTCATTTCTTTAATTTTAATTATCATCTTTCAAAATTATTTCCAAATATATACACACACCTAATCCAACTTTTCTTCCTAGAATATGGAGTTCTTTGAATGACTCTTTCCTTCCATTGGTCCCTGTAAACCAACCATACTGGCATATCCTATTCTTACGTTAACCTTAACGCATCTAAAAGCTCATCCTTGGAGCTCCCAAAGTAGCCTTTTCTTATGTCTCTTCCTTCCTGTGACCTTAAAATGAGTAATCATCACTAGCTCCTCCTCTTATAAAACACCTCAAACAGGTCACAAACCTCACAAACTCTGAAGGTTCTTCCTTTTCAGGAGTACCTTCCCTTCATCTTCTTTAATTTTCTCACTGTATCACCAAATGATGACCTCACTACAAAACCTATTAATAATAAATACTGTAATGACTGCCATTAAAAGCTGGGCTTTTTATCAGGCCTGTTATTCTAGCTATTCAGGAGACTGAGCTCTGAAGATCTTGACTCAATGCAAATAAAGTCCATGAGACTCTTCTCCAATTAAACCACCAAAAAGCTAAAAGTGGAACTGTGGCTCAGCTGGTAGAGTGCTAGCCTGGAGCAAAAAAGTTCAAGGATAGTGCCCAGACCCCGAGTCCAAGCCCTAGGACCAGTGCACACAACACATGCAAATAAGTGCCATGAGAAAATAAAGTATGTCAAAGATAAAGAGATAGGATATGGGAGTAAATATCATTTCACAGAAGATGGTTATAAAAGGCCTCTCCAAGAAAAGGATATTAAAAGGGATGAGTCATACTAAAGTCTGAGAGAATAATGTCCCAGATGAGGAAAAGGCCCTGGATGCCACTGGTGAATTTGGAGAATGGAAATAACCTGAACTAAGGCTTTAGCAATATTACTCTGGCTTTTACATGGAAGTGACAGGAAAGGCATGTAAAAAATGTACAAGTAGGGGAACCAGTGACATCGTCCAAAATGAAATGTACTCTTTGCCTGACTTATGAAACTGTAACCCCTCTGTATATCACCTTTATCATAACAATAATTCAGGAGGCTATTGCTTGGCCGGCAGACATATGGTATCACTGAGCTCTCATTGAATGTGTCTGAGTAAATAAATGATAGGGAAATAACTTAGCCAAGCTCAGGTCCCATTTGGTAAGAGTGGTTTAGAGTGTCCACCTATTTTCTACTCATTCCACTAGGCACATAACTCCAGCTAAGACAATCTGAGGCTCCCAATGATTGATTCAGAAATTGGACTCAGCTACTAGAATGCCACAAGACTTTTGTTAGCTATCTGAAACAGAGGTTTATATTTTTCACTACTACAACTGCTACTGTCATTGCTATGTTTTACCACCAGAGGACAGTCTGTCTGAGAAGCCAAAGCAGAGTAAATTAAGTTCAGAGACAAAGAGAAAAGTTTGGTCATAGTGACATCTTCTGAGTCCTTAACAAATGTCTAAAGCCAGGCTCTCTAAGATGCTAATTAACTCTCTCTCTCTCTCTGCTAATTAACTCTTATTTCTTAAGTATGTTTGATTCACACAACCAAAGCAGTACTGAACAATAATTCCTTTTTCTGCACTTCATTCAGCAATATACTGGCCACCTCACCAGTATCTGACTACTGTTTCTTTCCTGAGCCCCCTGAATGTGAGGCTAAGGGGTCTGGGAATTACCCTATAGTCAATAAGGAAATTAGTAAAGTTGTTTAAATATATAATTACTGACCTCAGAATATCCTAACTAAAAAGATGGTGAGCTAATACTACATGAAAACAATGAATGAGTAACCACTTCAAAAACCCTTTGCCTCAGATACTTCCTGAGCCACTATAGATAAGATTATGAAAGAATGCCAAAGGCTAAGTATAATTTTAAACCTTCAGTCCTCATCTTCATCTTTCAATACTAGATACATGCAAAAAAAAAAAAACAAAAACAACAGAACACTCTCTCTACCTTTAAGTAGTTGCTTTACATGGCTACTAAGACACCAGCCTTCCAGCTTTTCTTACTTTAGCTCCTTTAGTGTTTTATGCTTCTATACTCATCAATTTTAAAGCATTGTCTCTCTTTTCTATTTATACTCTTTTGCTTGTTTGCTTTGTTTTCCAATGTTAGAGGTAGAATTTAGGACCTTACGCACTCTAGACAAATACTCATAGTCTTGTGGCTCCCCTGGGCTGTAGGCTTCAGTGGGGTAGGGATTTGGGGCTACTTTGTTTATGCTGAAGCCCTCACACCTGTTACAGCGTCTAGTATGCAGATGTTTGGCAAATACTTGGTTTTTTTTTTTTTTTTGGCCAGTCCTGGGCCTTGGACTCAGGGCCTGAGCACTGTCCCTGGCTTCTTCCCGCTCAAGGCTAGCACTCTGCCACCTGAGCCACAGCGCCACTTCTGGCCGTTTTCTATATATGTGGTGCTGGGGAATCTAACCCAGAGCTTCATGTGTAGGAGGCAAGCACTCTAGCCACTAGGCCATATTCCCAGCCCCATGGCAAATACTTGTTTGATGAATGGTTGTGTGAATAACGTGGCTTTGGCTTTATACAGCAACTATAAACTGATGATGATCCAGTTTATACTCCTGCTTGCATCTTTATCCTAAGCTCCAAACATATCCAACTGCCTATCTGAGATCTCCATATGGATGTCTAAAACATCTTAAGCTTACCAAATTCCCAAAGAGAACTCCAATCACCCTCTCAAAAGCTTCTCTGATTAGCTAAGTGAAGCATAGTTTTAGCCTCATGCCCAAATTTCTGAAACAATCTCCCTTTTAAGTTAAACAACTATTTATTAAATCTGCCAACAAATTCTGTGTATTCTACCTTCTGAAGATACCAGGAACTGAGTACTTGTTACCTCCCGCACCTAACCATTGTGGGCCATGCCATTCTCATTCCACATGGAATGGTCTTGCCACATCTTGTCATTTTAACTCTGGACTCAATTTGTTCTCAAAACTACAAGTGGGAAACTTTCCTAACTGAAGTCGGATTATGTTATTCCTCTGCCTCTAATCCTGTAATTATTTCCACTTCACTCAGTGACAACACAAATCCTGACAGTAGTAATAAAGCTCTACACTATCTGTCCCCATCACAATCCTCACCTCATCACCTACTGCTTCTCCCCACTTACCGGGCTCCATTCACACAGGCTTCCTTGCAAAGGCCAAGCTCATGATCCTGATTGTCCCCTGTGCCTGGCATATTCTCCTCTAGATATCTACACCCATCCCACCTCCTTTAGGTCTGCTATGACCTTCTCTGGGGCCTTTACACTGAGCAGTGTACTTAAAATTGCAGTCCTTTGGGCTGGGGATATGGCCTAGTGGCAAGAGCGCTTGCCTCGTATACTTGAAGCCCTGGGTTCGATTCCCCAGCACCACATATACAGAAAATGGCCAGAAGTGGCGCTGCGGCTCAAGTGGCAGAGTGCTAGCCTTGAGCAAAAACAAGCCAGGGACAGTGCTCAGGCCCTGAGTCCAAGGCCCAGAACTGGCAAAAAAATAATAATAATAATAATAATAATTGCAGTCCTTTTCTCCTGATCTCTTTGATCTCTTTTTCTTTACAGCACTCACCACCTACGTACTACGTGTATTTTACTTTCTAGAACACACACCTGAAAAGGACAAGACTTTTACTCTGCTAATTCACTATCCAATTAACACTTATTATCAATAACAAAAGGGCTGGCCAAACTAATGCTTTCATTTCTCTCCATCTGGTTTTCCAGAAAATGATCGCAAACCTTCTCTAGAAATTTCTTCCATCTTTCTGATCCCTAGAAGGATTTTCACTTTGCCTAGAAAGAAAAACTGTGCTTTGTCTTGTCAGCCACAAGGAGGAGTTGAGAGGAGGTGGCGGAGCCAAAGAGACCAGTCAAAAGCTTTCCCCATGCTTTTCCTACGGTAACCTCAAGGGGGAAGAAAACTGGATTTGGAGCCGACTGTAATGAATGAATTTTTTTTCCCTCCATACTCTCAGTTACCTAGACACACACACGTACACATTAAACACCACAATCCTTTCGTGTGCCACAAAGAAACAGGCCACTCGAGCTGGGCGGGGCGGGGGGTGGGGTGGGGGGGTAGGGTGTGATCTTTAATGGCAACTGGAAGAAGTCACACCATCGATGAAGATGAAGGCAGTGTTCCTGTTTGTGTGTTAACTTGCCCCGGGAAAGGCGGGGGGAGGGGGGGCGGTATCAATCCTCGGTGCTCTCCGGCCCACAGAACAAGTAAAACATTTCCGTGCAATATTTACAATCGAAGCAAGGCGATCGTATGTGTAAAAGCCTCCCAGCTTCGGCTTCGGCGGATCCCCCTAGAATTCACCCCAATACCCGATTCTTGAATCCAAGGATCGACCCCTGCCCCTCCCACGCGAGCTTTCCACTCACCGCCACCTGTTGATGCCCACGTTGGAGGATCCGGCGAACCAGGGGTCGAGGATGTACACGCAGCGGATGGTGTCGGCGCCCTGGATGCACTCCTTTAGGGCGGGGTTGTCGTGGAGCCGGAGCCCCTTTCGAAACCAGTGCACCGCGTTCACCCCCATGCCCGGGGCGCGGCGGGCGGGCCGGCCGGCGGGCGGGCGGGCGGCGGTTCACCGCCGACTTCCTCCCCGGATAGACTCAAGCCAAGAGGGTCGGGCTCATAACCGGCAGCGGCGCTTCCAGGAGAACCGCCGCACCCCCGGAGCGAGGAAGGGGCGGCCGCGGGCTCGGGGGCTCAGGGCCCGGTGACCCTCAGGAGGGGACCGACCCCGGAGAGGGCGTCCGGGACGCGATGAATGGAGGGGTCCCAGTCCGAGGGTGACGCCCTTTAGGACCCTGCGTCCGCGGCCGGAGCCCGGAGAGGAGGCATAACTTGCAAGGCCCGGGACCCCCGAAGCGCCGGCGAGTCCCAGCAGCCGGAGCCGCCACGACGGAGGTTCGTCACGGTAACCTCGCCCCGCCGAGGCGGCCCGCGACGACAGAACGGCCCTCCCGCGGTGAGTCACCCAGAGGACCCGCACAGGACTCCGCTGCCGTTAGGCGACGCTGCCTCTCGGCCGGGAACACGGAGCCAAGGACGAAGGGGCAGAGAGGGTGGTCGATGCGGCTGGACGGCTGCCGGCCGGTGACCCGTCCCGAGGCTGCCCGGGTGACTCCGCCGCCGCCGCCGCTGCTGCCGCCGCCGCCGCGTCAGCGACCTCGGCCCCGCCTCCAGCCGCTCATTGGACCACGCGCCTCCCACGTGACCCCCGGCACCTCACGTTTCTGAAGTGTGTTTACTACACCGACTCCGCCGGGGCGATCGGCTCGCGCTTCGGGGTCTTTCAGTAAGGTAGCGGCCGCTGAGGCTCAAACAGTGTCGATCTTTGTACAGACGCTGGAGCTCCCGGCCTCAGTTCCTCCCCTCGAGTCACCAGTCGCAGTCTCCTGCAGGCACTTGCGGTCACCACAGGCCCGGAGCACTGGCTGAGGGGGAGGGAGGAGGATAGCCCCGCCCCTGGAGGCTGTGAGCGGCCGCCATTGGTGAGAGTTCGCTGAGACCCGGATGAGCACGGGGATGCGGGGAGCTCGCGGGCGCGCGCTCCGCTCGGGGAAGCGCGCGTGCGCTCTGGCGGCGTTCCAGCCGGACGGGGGGGCGTGCGTACATGCGTGCGTGCGTGGGGGTGGGCGGGAATGCTATCGCGTGCGGGATTCTCCACTAGGGTCGGGGGACGTGTGGGGGGCTTGCCGTTGTCCCCCCAGAGTTATCCGTGGAGCTGTGAGGGGAGGACCGGGCGTGAGGAAGAGAATGGGTGGCCATTCGAGTACTTCCACCCGGGAGTCGAGCTACCGAGTGTAAGAGTCGTCCCTCAAACGTGACCATTATCCTGACTGGCCAGGCACCCTGGCCCGTACCCTGCGGAGAATCGGGGTGCCATGTGGAGAATCGGGGCATCCTGCGGACAATGGGGGGTCGGCCTGTGGAGAATGGGGGTGCCGTGTGGAGAATCGGGGTGCCTGGGGAGATGGGTGCCAGGTATTACAGAAGGTCCCGCAGTTTTTGTGTGCGTTGTGCCAGACCCAGGGCTTGAACTCGGGGCCTGAACGCTGGCACGGAGCTTTTCTTCCTTTCTTTTTTCCTACTGTCACTTGAGCCACAGTTCCACTTCTGGCATACTGCTGGTTAATTGACCCTTAAGAGTCTTCATGGACTTTTCCTGCCCGGCTTCGAACCATAGTCCTTAGATCTCAGCCTCATAGAATAGGGTTACAGGTGTGAGCCTCTCATGTCTGGCTCTGAAGTTTATTTGCTTTTCTTTTTAATTTTTTAATTGTTATTATAGAGATGATGTACAGAAGGGTCACTGTTACGTAAGTTAGGTAAAGAGAGAGTACATTTCTTTTTTGGACAATGTCACCCTTGAAATTTGCCAATACTACCTATGTCACCAATTTAGCCCTGATCTGCTTTAACACCCTGTGCAACTCACAGGGCCTGGTGTGATGGCATCTTAGCCTACCTTTCCAACAACAGTAAGCTGCATGCCACATTAGCCATATCTTTTGCAATGGGGTTCCCCAAGGAAAGACGACACAATGTAATGGGGTCCAGAATCCTCCATCCCTCCATGAGTCCACCACTCAGAGACAGTCTCAAGTAAGAAGATGGATTTATTGGGGAAGTAAAAAGTATACTGACTGGCCATGGTCGAGGCCCAGACTCTGGAGCTGGTACTGCAACCCTAAAAAGCAGGCTGGGCGGCCAGGGCCACAGCCCAGACTCTGAGATGGGACCGCAAGCTCTCCGGTCAGTTTATAAAGGCAAACACCACTTGGTCAAGCTTGCCACAGGCAGGTGGCCAATGAGGTTACAACACTTACAGAGCATGCTAGGTCACCTGCAGGTGGCCAGTGGAGTTACAGTCTGCCTCATGGCCAACTGTTTGAACCAATCTATCACTTTAGTTAGACTTGGAGCACGGATTTGGCGGGGCTCACATGATGCAGGTGGATACGCCTATTCATGGGAGGACACAGGTTTAATCTTGAACGTTCCACTACTCAGGTGGTCAAGCAGTTTAAACAATCTTATCACAGGGAAGGGGAACTTCCCTGGATAGGGTGGGGAAGATCTTAGCTAATCTGGGATGGAGTCAATGTGACACCCCTCAACAGCCAATGCTGGCACTGGCCAGATCTGACCTTTGATATAAAGTGCATTCATTCATCCATCATTTACTGAAGGGAATTGTAGACACTGACACAGTTTGCACACAGAAAAGGCCATGTGAAGACGGGTTATGATGGACTATAACCCAAAGAGAACTAGCAGAGGTTAGGACAGGCCTGAAACAGCCCCTTCTTCCTTGCTTTTAGTGGGAGCCTGGCCCTGATGACACCCTGATTTCAAACTTCAGGCTTCTGTGAGGATAAGCTCCTCTTGTATTAAGCCACCAAATATGTAGTACCCTATTATGACTGTGCTAGTAAACCAATAACAGCAGTACAATAAATCCAGTAATCTAGGGAGCTGGTATGACTGAATAATTGTTCTACCTACCTTTACTTTTCTTGCCACAGCAGATGTATCTTTAAAATTTTTTCTATTTTGTTTTGGGTTTTTTTTTTTTTTTTGCCAGTCCTGGGGCTTGAACTCAGGGCACTTGAGCACTGTCCCTGACTTCCTTTTGCTCAAGGATAGCACTCTACCACTTGAGCCACAGCACCACTTCTGGCTTTTTCTATATATGTGGTGCTGAGGAATCGAACCCAGGGCTTCATGTATATGAGGCGAGCACTTTACCACTAGGCCATATTCCCAGGCCCTCTTTTTAAATTTTTCTATAAAAAAACACTAAGGCTTTGTATATGAAAACCCTTTGTTCACCATAAAGTGAGCAAATACTGTTTATTTTTAATGCCTGGGATGAGCTTTGGGTAATTACCTATCTGAACCTCTTGTCACTTATACAAAGAATGTGGCACACAGCCACTGTGCCCTCATGTAGATTGCCTCAAAATCTAGGGTCTATTGTTGTACTTTTTTAAAAAACACTGCTCTTTTAATTTCATTTTTATGAATTTGAAAGTAAGGAGATTGTGTCCATATAAGGCTTGTTTTCGAGCATCCCTATGAGAGTGGGAGGCAAAGAGAATATTGATCAGTGTAGAACTTAAGTTTATGAATTGTTCATTCAAATAAGATGATTTTTTTTAGCATACAGTGTGTGGGTGTATGTATAACTTTCCTGTAAATATAAGAGTACTAATTAATGACAAAATGTCAGTATTATCAACTGTGCACTCCTGAGTGATTTTATGACATATAAGTGGTTGTGATGGTTACTTTAATCTTTAATATTTTGGTAGTGTGATTGCCATTTAAACATGGCTATGTCTCACTGAGCATTTAGTTTATGTCATATTCTTTATAGAAAATAGTACTTTCTTTGTGATTTATTTTTTCTAGTACTGGAGCTTGAATTTAAAAGCCTGAGTGCTATCTCTTAGTTTTTTGTTGTTGTTTTGTTTCGTTTTTGTCTCAAGAATTGCACTTTGGGGCTGGGAATGTGGCTTAGTGGTACAGTGCTTTTGATGCCCTGTGTTCGATTCCTCAGTACCATGTAAGCAAAAAAAAGCCAGAAGTGGTACTGTGGCTCAAGTGGTAGAGTCATAACCTTGCGCAAAAATTACTCGGGAACAGTGCCCAGACCCTGAGTTCAACCAGCAGGACCAGCAAAAAAACAAACAAACAAACAAGTTATTGCCTCTATTTCCAAATTCACCTTTCATTGCTTCCTACTCCTTAATGGAAGTTGACTATGTAAGGATTTCTCCTTTGTCACTGACAACACATTGTCATCCTTAGAAGATATTGAAAGGGACTTTCTCCAAGTCCTCAAGCCCACCCCTCCCCCTTTTTTTTCTTTTCTGACTTCCATGGTTGACAAAGCTTCTTGGGGAAGGGACATATAGAGAACTCACTTCTTTCAGGTTTCAGTGGCATTCTTGCTTGTGGGGTTTCTGAGCTCTCAGTCTCACAGACACCCAGAAGTAAGGCACCCCACTTCTGTCCACCTGCATTCTGGGAAAGCATTTCTTGTGGTTTTCTGCCCACCAGCCTCAGTTTGGTGATTAAAGACTAGCCCTGGGCTGGGAATGTGGCTTAGTGGTAGAGTGCTTGCCTAGCATGCATGAAGCCCTGGGTTCGATTCCCCAGCACCACATAAACAGAAAAAGCCAGAAGTGGCACTGTGCCTCAAGTGGCAGAGTGCTAGCCTTGAGCAAAAAGAAGCCAGGGACAGTGCTTAGACCCTGCGTCCACACTCCAAGACTGGCAAAAAAAAAAAAAAAAAAAAACCAACAACAAAACAAAACAAACTAGCCCTGGCCCAGAGCAAACCCAGTCACTGTCCTAGGCCTACAACCCCACTTCTGATGAAGGCTGAATCCCACCTTGTAGTGGATTCCTGCCACTCCTTCTTCCAAGGTACTATTTCTTTTTTTTAATGTTATTTTGAGTGTTTGCATTTTTTCTATCTTTATTGAAAATGTGATGAACAGGGGGGTTACAGTTACATAAGGTAATAAGTACATTTCTTTGTAAACACTAAAGTTGCCCCCTCCCTAGTCCCGTCCCTCCCAAGTGCTATTTCTTAGGTACTCTACTTCAGCCTTGGGATATTCTTTACAGTGTCACTTATCACTACTCAGTTAATGACCTGTTGTAATTCACAATGTTATATTATTAAATATTCCCCATTTGAATCTTGTTGCTGTTGTTGTTGTTGGTCATGAGGCTTGAACTCAGGACTTGGGTGCTATCCAGTTTTCTGGGGGTTAATTGGAGATAAGAGTCTCAAGCAGGGCTGGGAATATGGCCTAGTGGCAAGAGTGCTTGCCTCCTACACATGAAGCCCTTGGTTCGATTCCCCAGCACCACATATATGGAAAATGGCCAGAAGGGGCGCTGTGGCTCAGGTGGCAGAGTGCTAGCCTTGAGCGGGAAGAAGCCATGCTCAGGCCCTGAGTCCAAGGCCCCGGACTGGCAAAAAAAAGAGTCTCAAGCACTTTCCTGCCTAGGCTGGCTTTGAACTGCGATCTTCAGATCTCAGTCTGAGTAGCTAGGATACAAGTGGAGCCACCAGTGCCCAGCTTCCCCACTTAATTTGCTGAGTGTTTTCTGTCTCCTGGTTGGACAAGGATGCAATTTGTAACTGGCCCCAGGCTACAAGGATGTACTTGTGAACAGTTTTCTTTCTTGCTCTTACCATTTTTCTCGATTAAGCGGATTTAGAAAGTGTAAATAGTTACAAATGTGGCAATTTGATATTGTGAAATATTAGCCAATGTTTTCTTCCCCCCATAGACCCCCCCCCGCTTTTTTTTTTTTTTTTTTTGGCCTATGATCATCTCCTTGCAGCTTTGGCTGTGAGTCCTATTAATTCAGAACAACAGAATTAGAGGACAAAAGGACAAAGGTGGTTCTCAATACTGGAGCCTTGGTCCCTATGTAAATCTGGAAGGATTCCCTATCTCCCACTTCTTTCTCTAACACACTATGTCGACATTCTCCAAGCTGAGCTGGGATAAGAGTACCAGGAAAATAAGGTAGATTAAGAATTTATGTTATCTAAAATGAGATGGTATCACCAGTACTTACCTAGGAACAGATTCTGGCACCTAAATGAGCCTAGGGTGATCTGAGGATAGCAGAGACTTCTGTCTACTTCACTTCGGAAATCTGGAGACTGAGTCTCTTGGCAGTCCTGCCTCTCTGCCTTTATGGAATACCACTGGGCAGAGAGGCCTGGCCATGCCACCTGCTGGTAAAGAGAACAGATAGATTCTTCTAAGTGCCTTCTTTTCTTTAGAGAAGAGGTAAAAGTTAGCCGAAAATCAGCCAACCAAAGAGTTGTGCCAAAGGGACAGACGGCATGATGTAAAGTGTCACAGAGGTGACCAGCGGTCAGATGGGGACATGGGCACCTTCACACGAGCCAGCCTGGTGAGGTTACAGCACTTGGCAACCAGGTAGAATTATACAGAAAGGAGACAACAGTGAGGGCAGCCTTCCTCCAGACTCGTGTCCCGTAAGCCTGTGGGAACTCAGAGGCTATCCTGAAGATGAAGCAGAGGAAGGGGGGCATCTGTTTAAGAATTCCCTGAGTTGAAGCTTGAAATACAAAGAAAGAAACATCCTAAAACAACAGAGATCTGGAACTGCCCAGTTTTCTGCCCATAAGCAGCCTGAGTCTAAGCTTAGCTACAGAGAAATGAAAGCAGTTGCTTTTGGATTCTGGTTTATAGACTAAAAATACTGTATTTGTCCTCATATCCAGCCAAGTTGTTGCAGCATCGCAGACTAGCAAAGATCATGACCATGCTTTAGAGAGGACAAAGGGGTATATTGCTGGTGACCCAGACTAGTGCCAGAAAGAAGGATCCTGATGGGGCTGGGAATATGGCCTAGTGGTAGAGTGCTTGCCTCGCATATGTGAAGCCCTGGGTTCGATTCCTCAGTACCACGTATATAGAAAAAGCTAGGGGGCTGGGGATATGGCCTAGTGGCAAGAGTGCCTGCCTCGGATACACGAGGCCCTAGGTTCGATTCCCCAGCACCACATATACAGAAAACGGCCAGAAGCGGCGCTGTGGCTCAAGTGGCAGAGTGCTAGCCTTGAGCGGGAAGAAGCCAGGGACAGTGCTCAGGCCCTGAGTCCAAGGCCCAGGACTGGCAAAAAAAAAAAAAAAAAGGAGAGGGGGGAAATTCTGGGTTTTATACAAGCTGGTTACACATAAATAGGCATTAATCAGACATATAAAAGGTCAGGTGGGCTGTCATCAACTTCTGACCAGGTGGTCCATTTCTTTCTGTTTGTGCAGTAATCATCTATTACAAATAATGCCTTGTGAGCTTCGGCTATCAATTCTGTTATCCTTACCTAGTCTGTCCCCAACCCACATTCCAGCAAGCGCCCAGCCTGGCCACATTCCCGCAACTGGGTGGGGGCCACATTCTGGCTACTGAATGCTGGGAATTCCCTTTGCCTGCAGGGATAACTTTTGTCTACTTCAAAGTAAGCCACAAACTTCAAAGCCTCAACTCTCCAGGATTTTACTCTCCTAACCACTGGCTGTCCCTTAGCAGGCCAGGGATTCTCCTGTGTCAGTCACTTTGCACTGGCCCTTTCCTCTGCAGGGAATGGCTCCTTACCCCCTTCTCCCCCCCTTTGCCTTCAGGTGTCCTCCCCAGGGTCAGCTTTTAGGGAGTTCCTCCCAGTGGGGGCTGTCTAATGCCCTCATGATTCCTACTTGAACACTCACAGAAGAATAAATCAGTGACTTTTGGTGTTACTGAGATGGAAGCACTTGGAGAGGAGACTGAGTGCAGAATCAGATTTAGGAAATCGATTTGTTACCCAAAGCCACAAACTAACTGGTGAGCTCTTTAAAGAAAACACACATGAACAATTATTAGGAGTTCAAGATAGTGGAAAAAAGGCCTTTCTGACTTCAAAGCTACATATTTGTAGTTGTCTTTAAAATTTTGTGTATATTAATTGTACAATATAGTGGGTTTTACACACATATATCCCTGCCTTACTAGGTAGCCCAAACTGGCCTGTGTTAGGTTTATTAAAATGGGTAGCTGGTAAAGGAGAATGCCACATAGTATTCAGGCAGAAGAGAAAGTTTATTACTGAACTGCGGGCCTGTGGCTGAAAAACTGCATGGCCTAAGAGAAGGGGCGACTCCCACTTGACCTTGCCTTATCTAGGGCTGGGGCTGGGGAGTGTGGCCAGGTGGATTAGGATGTGACCTCAGGGAAGAGGGAAGTAACTGCCTCCAGGTCTGCTGGTTACCCAGGTAACTGGGTGGAGACAACCAGGTGGGGGGCATCTGCAATGGAGCCCTCTTGGGATGGACCTTACAACCTGAAGTTTCAAATACTCCTGCTTCATCTCTGGACTGCTGGGATTAAGGGTGTGGGCCAATATGCCTGGCTTGATTTTTAACTAAGAATAGTAGACAAAACTAAGAGGCCATTGGAAGAATTCAGGATGCATAGATACCCAGATTGTGAGAACAGATCTCCCAGGATCCCAAGAGAGCAAAGAAAGTTCCTGGTGCTGGTGCTGCCACCTGGAGGCTAGTGATAGAAGAAAAGAAAAGCCACAAGAAGAGGAGAAAATCTCCAACCTGTAAAATGCATAAGTAACTAACAAAGCTTATGAAAGAAACATAGTTGTAACTAGCCACTTAAATTGTGTGGAATTTAATAGAAACAGTAACAAAAACAATCTTAGGATAATAACAGCATTTTTATAAAGACAAGTTTAATTCCCACATAAGAAATTTGGGCTGAGACTGTAGCTCAAATGGCAGAGCACTTGCCTAGCAAACACAAGGCCTTGAGTTCAAATCCCAGTAGAGAGAGAGAGAGAGAGAGAGAGAGAGAGAGAGAGAGAGAGAGAGAGAGAGAGAGAGAGAGAGAGAGAGAGAGAAAGCTTAAAATAAGTATTTACTTTTTTTTTTTTAAAGCAAAGCTTGTCTGATGTAAAGGGCATAAGGACAAACTGACTATTGATTTGTGGAGACAAGAATTCAATAAGGAAAGGTCAGGTAGAATTCCACCTCTGTGACACAGAGGACATTGGATAAATCAAGACAAGAGAAAAACCTGAATGAATCATGGCTGTTATACACAGTCTGGTGTCCTGTGGCTTGCTATGTTCTGCTAGGTACATGTACTTTTTGTCATTCAGCGGTTGTTACTTAGGGCAACAGTGTAGAACAAACTTCCTGGGACAAAACATTAATGTAGGGGGTAAAATATATGTGAATCATCACACCTTTTGCGTTTCATTGCATCACTCCTGCATTAACCCACCATATGTGAGCTAATTTGCATAGTGTGATGGAAGAGTATCTTTTTGTTTTTGGTTTTTGGTTGTAGGGCTTGAATTCAGGACCTGGTCCCCAAGCTTTCTCGCTGAAGGCTAGTACTCTACCATTTTGAGCCACAGAGCTCCACTTCTGGTTTTCTGGTGGTTAATGGGAGATAAAAGTCTCATGGTCTTTTTTGCCTAGGCTGGCCTCTATAAGGTTCATCAGAAAGGAAACCCATTACATGGTTCAGGCAGAAAGGAGTTTATTGGGGGGAAAGCAAATTGCCAGCCCACACAAGATGGAGGTGTGGGGAGACAGAGGGAAAGGAAGAAGGGAAAAAGAGAAAAAGGGCAAGAGAGAGTAAGAGAAAAAGAAAGAGAGAGGGGACTGTGTTGAGCCAGATTGTGTAGGAAAAGGTGGGAGGTATGGCCAGGTGGATTGGATGTGACCTCAGAAGGAGGAGGTAACTGCCTCCACGTGTGCCAGTTACCTAGGTAACTCAGGTGCTGGGGTCAGACTTAAACAGGTGGGGGGGCATCTGCATGGAACCTTCCCAGGGGTGGACCTTACCGCCTCAAACCAAGAGCCTCAGATCTCGGCCTCCTGAGTAGCTAGGATTACAGGTGTAAGCTACCTGCAACCCATCCTGGAAGAGTAGCTGTAAAGTGATTTCCTCACCCTTAACAGTCAAAGGATCCTGACCTACTGAATATTCTCCATTTGGTCCCTACCACCCCCACTGCCACCTGCCACCCACTCCACATTCAAGCACGGCTTTTCATCTTTGCAACTTAATTCCACCCCCAGGCAAATGCTTTGTCAATCTTTTTTACTTAATGTGAATCTTAGTCTCCAAAGCCAGATGTCGAGGAAAATTAATTTCTACAAATCAACCTCATTTCTCATGTCATGTTTCCAGTCTGCCAAGGTGATTTTCAATGTACCACAGTCACTGCTGGAGTTTCTCTTTTGCCTTTGGAGAATCACACAGAGATATGTGGCTCATGCACTGCCCACAATGCTCACGCATCTCTCTGCTGGCCCTAGTGACTAGTGTTTCCTCCATATGATGCTTTTAGGTCTGGGTGCTGACTATTGCTTTTGTGTGCTGTGTAATCGTGTGTGTGTGTGTGTGTGTGCGTGTGTGCACACGCTCGCACGTGGGGGGGTGTTTAGTGTTGCAAACTGGGTGTGGATGGCTCATCCCTATAATTGTAGCTACTCAGGAAGCTAAGATCTGAGGCTTGTGGTTCAAACCCAGCCTGGGCAGGAAAGTCTGAAAACTCATCTCCAATTATCTACCAAAAACCAGCAGTAGAGCTGTGGCTCAAGTGGTAGATCATCAACCTTAAGTGTTAACAGTTAAGGAACATATCTAGACTCTGAGTTCAAGCCCTAGGACCAGTGTACCTTCCCCACATTGTTTTTTTTTTTTGTTTGTTTGTTTTCCTGTTCAGATTTCCAGCATGTTGACTCTTCTCAAAGTCACTATTATGTCTCTCTGGGGATAACATCTCCTTGATGCAATATCACTAAGCAATGTGCATAACTCTCTTCCTCTTTCTTTTTTGGTGACAGCTCTTCTTAATTTCTGGCAATCTGGACCCCACTTCTTGCTTCTGTGAGATACTCCTTCATTTGTATCCTAGTCCCTTTCCTAGAAATTAAGTGACTTTTGGTTGTAACCTACAGAAATTTATCTTAAGGCTCAAATGACTGAAAAACCTAGATTTAGTTAGGTGTTGTTTAGTTAGGACTGTGAATGAGTTGGCCAATTAAAAATTTTAGTATAATATAATTCTATATTACCAGGCCAAGTTCTGAGCATTGCAGATAGACTGATAAACAAATTGATTTTCTGGACCCTAGTCAAGCTACCATACTAAAAAGACTAACTGTCCCTCTCTACATCTGTCCAAATTGGACAATCATAAAAGGATAAGCAATTATTGCTACTTTAAGCCATTTACTTTCTTAGTGGTGTTTCCATGTTTATTGTTGTCTAGCAAACTAAGAAAGCCTAATATCAACAAATGTAGGATTAAAGTTAACAATGTTTTTAGTGTGTGTGTGCATGCATGCTAGTCCTGGGACTTGAACTCATGCCTGGGCACTGTCCCTGAGCTTTTTTTGTTCAAGGCTAGTGTTTTACCCCTTGAGCCATAGTTTCATTCTAGATTTTTGGTAGTTAATTGAAAATAAGAGTCTCATGTACTTTCCTGCCCAAGCTGGCTTTGAACTGCAATCCTCAGTTCTCAGCTTCCCAAGTCGCTAGAATTATAGACATGAGCCACCAGCGCCTGGCCACAAATCATTTTTTATCAAAAGCAGTGATAGGACCCTTGCCTAACATGCTCAAGGCCTTGTGTTTAACCTCCAATGCACTGGAAACTAGCCAACCAGGTAAACAAACACACAAAACCCCAAGTGCACATCTTGAAATCAGACACAACTTCTTCTTCTGTTTGTTCCTCTAGCCTAGATATGGTAGTCCTTCCTACTGATGGTGATCTCTGTGTTGTCTCACTAAAGAGTTAGGTTAGATTGTTTAACTTAATTTCTCACACTAGTGTAGGTCTTTGTCCCCCTTCCCCCTTTATTTGAAAGACCTAAGGTTGTTCTCATTTTCTAGCTGGTCCCTGATGAATCCACTCACTAACATCTGTGGTACACCCTAGGGTAATCCTATTGGGGCATTACTGTTAACAAATCCATTTTTCAGATGAACTAAAACACAGAGGGATTTTAATGGCCTAACATTCCATAATCATATGCAGTGCTGCTCATGTCTACAAGTGGTGAAATACCATCAGAAAAATAATTTGAAGTTGACAAAAAACATGAAAGTCGCTGGGTGCTGGTGGCTCACGCCTGTAATCCTAACTACTCAGGATGCTGAGATCTGAGGATTGTGATTCAAAGCCAGCCTGGGGAGGAAAAATCCATGAGACCCTTATTTCCAATTAACTACCAGAAAACCATAAGTGGCACTGTGGCTCAAAGTGGTAGGGCACTAGCCTTGAGGGAAAAAGCTCAGGGACAGCAGCTAGGTCCTGAGTTCAAGCCCTACCACCAACCAAAACAACAAACAAGCATGAAAGTCATTGGGACCATGACTAAAGAGGCCACCTGTGGGGCTGGAAGCATTTTTTAATGGACCTGGTACAATGGGTTTTCTTAACTCTTTGCCTCTTCACTGTTAGTATGTAGAAGAACTACTGAGTTTTGTATGTTGATTTCATACCTTTTACTTTGCTAAAAAAAGCATTTATCAGATCTAAGTAATTTTTGATGAAGTCTTTATTCAGGGTCTTTTAATAAGCATAGGGCTATATTGTCTGCAAGTATGGATAATCTGACTTCTTTTTTTCCTATTTTATCTTTTTAATTTCTTTCTCTTGCCTTATTGCTTTGGCTGGTAATTCCAGCATTATATTGATTAAGAGTGGGGAGAATGGATACATTGTATTGTTTCTGTTTTTAGAAGAAATAGTTTCAGTTCTTCTCCAGTTACTATAATGTTGGCTGTATCTTTGTCATCTATGGCCTTTATTATGTCAAACACTAACTTTCAGAATATAATATTCTTTAATTTTGAAGATTAGAGTTCCAATTTTAATTTAGTTCAGCATTATAGTTTCGTGAAATGATTATGTTCCAGACATGTGGAATAAATATAGCCCTTGCCCTGGTGCAGCCCAGTAGGGAAGACAGCATTGAAAATTATCAGGGGCCAGGCAGGGTAGCGCACACCTGTAATACTAACACTTACGAGGTTGAGGTAGGAGGACTGCAAATTTAAGGTAAATCTGGGATTCACAGTAAGTTTGATACCAGCCGCTCTATCTCACAACAAAGGAAGACAGAAAGGAAAGGAGAGAGAGAGAGAGAGAGAGAGAGAGAGAGAGAGAGAGAGAGAGAGGACAGACAGAGAGACATAGAGTATTGGAATCCTTCCAGAGGATTCATTAGAATATGGGAGCTTACAAAGTAAGAACCTAGGACAACATAAAGAGGGATTAAAACTAAGAGCAAGATTAAATTTGGAGCGTGGTGGAGGAAATAGGCAAGAGAAACAAGATAAATAGAGGTCCTTTTGTACTTTGGGACACTATGAATATTTTGTCTTTGCAGTTATTGATAATGTCTAAAATAATTGGGTGTGTATATGATTGATAGATCAGCCTTCCGATTTCAACTTGAAATATATGGTAGAGCAATAATGTCGTTGAGTTTGGATTTGTAGTTTATTAATGAAAAGTGTTAAGAGGATTTTATGGTTTGTAAACCAGAATATTGGAATATATGAAAGATTCATTGCCTTTGTAAATTTAATTTAGTCTGTAAGTACTTGGGGATCTTTTGCTCATCAGTGTAGGTGATTAACTTGCTTAAAAGAAGAAAATTGAAAATGTTCAATTTATGAATGCAGTTTAAAGTGTTTTAAGGGAAATTTAATTAAACTAACTTTGTAAGCAGAATTGATTGGAGGAAGTTTAGTTTGTTCAGCCTGAGAATATTAACCAAAGTCTCCGTATTAATATGTACTAGACTTGTCAATAGAATAATAAGATTTGTATGTTGAACTTAAAAGGCTTAAGGGAAACTAGGCTTTAATTCTTACCATTGTAATACATTGTGAGTTTTAAAATAATCATTTCTCAACACATCACCAACCTTTCCTTTCTCCATGGACAAAAAGCTCACAAGTCTTTTAATTTTTTTCTCCTGTAAAGCATTTACTATTCATAAGATTGGCAGCTGGAGGACATGTCCCTAAATATGAAGAAACACAGCCAGATGCTGGTGGCTCATGCCTGTAATCCCAGCTATCTGGGAGACTGAGATCTGAGGGTCATGGTTTGAAGCCAGCCAGGGCAGGAAGGCCTGTGAGACTTTTTATTTCCAATTAAGCACCAAAATAGTTGGAAGTGTAACTGTGCCTTAAGTGTTAGCTTGCTAATCTTGAGCAAGAAAGCTCAGAGACAGTGTTGAGGCCCCATAAATGGGGGGGGGGGGGAGGCAGGGGGGAGGAGGAGGAGGAGGAGAAGGAGGAGGCGGAATGCAAAAGTTCAAAAGAAGAAAACTGAGAGTGGAATACTTGAGTTTAGGATTGCAAATCAACAATGATCAGCTTTTCCTAAGGGGCCATTTGTGTCTAAGGAACATCATATATTCCTTGTATCTTTCTATGCCGAAGGTTCCTTGAAATAATATTAAGTATTAGTTCCTACAATTTTCAGTTCAAATGTAATTTATTCCAACTACAATGTGAATTAAATAGGCTTTGGGAACTAGCCATTGTCAAAATTGTCCAGATTGGACTGAAATTACATTTGAGAACATTAAAAAGCCAAAGCACCTGTGGACTTGAAGTCAGATATTGACTTTCACAAATGAGAGGAAAAAATACAAGAATAAACAATGGCAGTTTTGTGAATACGTGTGCCCACGGCTGGTGTGTTAAAAGCTTTGTCACCACCCTACAGCACTATTGAAAGGTGGTAGAATTTTTTTTGAGAGGTCAAACTGAGAGTCTTTATCGGACCACCAGCGACTGCAGATGGACTCCTATCTCAAAGACTTCCAGCCCCTCAAATGCATTTAACACTGTTAGAAAACTGAGCAATGCGAGTAGGAGAGGTAAGAGGGAGCAGAAAAACCATACCAACAAACCAGATCAACTCCAATGGAGAGTTGAAGTGGGATGCCATCGTGACCGGAGGAGACATGAGGCATGGCGTCATGGTGCCTCAGCATGTCCAGGGCTAAATAGGTACAGGAGCAGGGGGCAGGGTCACAGGGAACTGGAGTCTCAAGAGTTCAAGGCATAGGACTGACAGGTCATGTAACCTTGTCCAACTCCTTGCCCCGGACTCTAGGAATTCAGGCACACCCATTGCCAGGGGTTGGGACTTCACCTTGGTGGGGGAATTCTTAAGAAGTAGGGTCTATTATAAGGAAGTTAGGGCACTAAGAACATTCCCTTGAAGGGGACATTGAGACCCCAGCCTTGTCCTCTCTTGGCTTCCTTCCAGCAGGAGAATTCTAAGCCTTTTCTTGTTGATGCACTCAGAGACACCATGATCTGCCTTGTCATGGCCCAAAACCACAGGACCAAGTGATAATGGACAGAAACTATGAGTCAAAGTAAACCTTTTTCTTCATTGATTATCTCAGGTATTGTGTCACAGTAACACAGAGCTGACAAATAGATTTATTTCTTTGTATCTTTCGCTTTTTTTTTTCTTGCCAGTCCTGGGGTTTGAACTCAGGGCCTGGACACTGTCCTTGAGCTCTTTTTGCTCAAGGCTAACACACGCTATCACTTGAGCCACAGTACCACTTCCAGCTTTTATTCTGTTTATGTGGTGCTGAGGAATCCAACCCAGGGCTTCATGCATACTAGGCAAGCACTCTATACTAAGCCACATTCCCAGGCCTTTGTAGCTTTTAAAATATAACAAATTTAAAGGTAAATAATGCATGGGACAAGGTGAGATTGTAAGGTATTAACTAAAGTGTTTTCATAACCTCTAAAAAATCCTTTAAATTCTTTGGTATTATATCTTCAGGTTTATCCCTTTAAAACAGATTGGAGAACTTCATTTGCCCCAGAAGGAATAAGCACGCTTGGACCCATGGAGCATACACACAAAGCAACCACAAACACACACACTCACACGCACACAAACACACACACACACACACACACACACACTCAGCTCAAACAAGTCTTTGAATAGTTTCTGCTGTCATCTGTGGCATCTGACTCTCCAGGGATGCAAAGATTCCTGAGAAGGGGAAAAGTGTGTGTGTTGGAGGAGAGTAGTTCCACAGAGAAAGATAAAGCAGCTAGACCACTGAAGTGTCCCTTTCTGCCGAATCTCTAGATCAGCTAAAATCATGGCAGAGGTTTGACTAAATACTTCAGTAATATTTGGAGAACTCAAAGGAAGGGACTCATGCTCCATTTTCTCTCTGGAACCTCAGAAGAGGCAGTGTCTTAGTACCACACTATTTATTATGACAGCCAGTACAACTGGTGCCTGTTAAGTCCTGGGAATGACTGTGATCCAAACTGACATGTGCAGAAAATGTAAAACAAGTTTGCTTTTGAATCTTAGTCTAAGGGAAGAAAGTAAACCATGTCATTAATAATTCTCATAGTAAGTTTATGTTTAGATGATTATATGTTCCATGTTATTACAGGAAATAAACTGTATGTCTAAAATTAGCTTCCACCAGTAAGGTCAAGCTCACCATCCTTGATAAGATAGTCAAATGGCACTGTGTCTCCACAGTCATTACAAATGTAATGATCATAAGAATAATAATGTAGTCATTAGGAAATCATCAAGTTTAGTTAATGGACATCTTACAATATATGATGAATAGTCCTCAAAAGAACAACCACCATCAAAAACAAGGAAAGTCTGAGAAGCTCTCACAGCCAAAAGGAACCCAAGGACATGTGCCAACTAATGTAATGTTGTGTCTCAGAGGGGACCTGGAGCAGAAAAAGACTTTAGGGAAAAACTAAGAAATAAGGATAAACCATAGACTTCAATTGATGGTACACTGGTGATATACCAGTGTTGGCCCGTTAATGTAGCATACTGAGATTCAAGATGTCTATAGTAGGGGCAGTTGGGGTGTCTGTGGAGATGTTTGGAAATCTGTAGTATTCTCTGTTCATTTTTTTTTCTTTTTTGCCAGCCCTGGGGCTGGAACTCTTGGCTTGGGCACTGTCCCTGAGCTCCTTTTCACTCAAGGATATCCCTCTACCACTAGAGCCACAGCCAAAGCCACTTCTGGATTTTTCTGTGATTAATTGGAGAGACTAGTCACATGGACTGTCCTGCCCTAGCTGACTTCGAACTGCGATTCTCCGGTCTCAGCCTTTAGTAGCTATGATTATAGGTGTGAGGCACCAATGCCTGAGTTATTATTTTTAAAATCCCTGAATCTGGTTTAAAAATAAAGTCTACAAATCAAAACAAGAACAACAAAGCAAAAGATTGTCAACACACAGAAGCAGAGACAGATGATAGGAATCAGGGACTCATGAAGAAACGGAGGAGGAGTCAGCAAGGTCTCATGTTTTTTTTTTTTTTTTTTTTTTTTTACTAGTACTCGTCTGAAAATAACTTGTTAGGATACACATTTGTTTTGTGAGGTTGTCAGCATCTAGGATCTTAATTTCCCTACAACAATAACAAAAAAGTTAAAGACACCAGAAGTATCCTCAACACAAAAAATAAAATCAAGTGCTGGTGGCTCATACCTACCATCTTAGCTACTCAGGAGTCTGAGAATTGTGGTTTGAAGCCAGTCTGGGCAGACAAATCTGAGAGACTCTTATCTGTAATTAACCAACAAAAAACCAGAAGTGAAGGTGTGGCTCAAGTGTTAGAGCCACCAGCCATGAGCAGAAAAATAAATCATGCAAGATCAGGAGACCCTGAGTTCAAGCTCCACTACTGGCGTGTGTGTGCACACACCTGCAAACATACACAAAGAATCTTTTTTTTTTTTTATTAATTGAACATAATTTTTTTTACAAGGTGTTGTGCAAAGAGGGTGCAGTTACATAGTAGGGCAGTGTGTACATTTCTTGTGATATCTTACAACCTGTTTTTCCATCCCTTGTCTAGGTCAGGTTGACCCATATGCAATATACAATGTATCAAGCACATATACAGTGTTCACAGACTTGGTCTCTACTGTCTCTCCGTCTCCCTTTGTTAACAGTCATATATCAGGGAGATCATGCCCCTTTGTTTTCTGTGTTCTAGGCTTGTCTCACTCAACATTATTTGTTCGAGTTCTGACCATTTCCCTGCGAATAACAATATTTCACCATTCCTAATCGCTATGTAGTATTCCATTGTGTATAAGTACCATATTTTTTGGATCCATTCGTCTGTGGAGGGGCTTCTGGGTTGTTTCCATATTTTGGCTATTGTGAATTGTGCCGCGATAAACATGGAAGTACAAATGTCTTTTTGATATCTTGGTTTTTGCTGTTTAGGATAGATGCCTAGGAGTGGTATGGCTGGGTCATAGGGTAGGTCTATATTGAGCTTTTTGAGAAACCTCCATACTGTTCTCCAAAGTGGTTGTACTAATTTGCACTCCCACCAACAATGGAGAAGGGTTCCTCTTTCCCCACAGTCCCTCCAGCATTTGTTGTTTCCTGAGTTCAGAGTATAGGCCATTCTAACTGGGGTGAGGTGGTATCTCAGGGTTGTTTTTATTTGCATTTCCTTTACTACCAGGGATGTTGAGCATTTCCTCATGTGTTTCTTTGCCATTTTTATATCTTCTCTTGTGAAGTCTCTCTTTAGCTCTTTTGCCCATTTCCTAATAGGTTTATTGGGCTTGGAGGGTCTTAGTTTTTTGAGTTCTCTGTAGATGACAGATATCAGGCCTTTGTCTGTTGCTGTGCTGGTAAATATCTTCTCCCATATCGTTGGCTGTCTTTCTATTTTGGTGGCTATGACCTTAGCTGTGCAGAAACTTTTTAATTTGTAGTAGTCCCATTTGTTGAGTCTTTCCCCTATTTGTTATGCCCCTGGGACTCTATTCAGGAAGTTCCTTCCTGTGCCTATAAGTTCTAGTGTCTTTCCTACTCTGTCCTTCAGTAGTTTCAAGGATTCAGGTCTGATATTGAGGTCCTTGATCCATTTTGAATTGATCTTGGTGCATGGTGATAGGCTTGGGTCTACTTTGAGTTTTCTGCATATGGCTGCCCAGTTCTCCCAGCACCAGTAGTTGAAGAGGCTATGTTTATTCCATTGTATGTCTTTAGCTCCTTTGTCGAATATCAGTTGGCTGTAAGAGTGCGGTTTTATTTCTGGGTCTTCAATTCTAATCCACTGGTCTTCCGATCTGTTTTTATACCAATACCATGCTGTTTTTGTTATGATGGCCTTGTAGTAGAGCTTGAAGTCTGGTATGGTGATACCTCCTGCACTATTTTTTTTTGCCTAGAATTGCTTTGGCTATTCTAGGTTTTTTGCTGATCCATATGAATTTATGGATTGGTTTCTCTATTTCAGTGAAGAATGTGGCTGGGATTTTGATAGGTATTGCATTGAATTTGTATAACAATTTGGGCAATATGGCCATTTTCACTATATTGATTCTGCCTACCCATGAGCATGGGAGGTCTTTCCATCTCCTTGTGTCTTCTTTGATTTCCCTTATTAGATTTTTGTAGTTTTCATTGAATAGGTCCGTCACGTCCTTGGTTAAGTTGATCCCTAGGTACTTTATTCTTTTTTGGCTCTGTAAATGGAATTGTTTCCATAATTTCCTTTTCTGTTTGTCTATTGCTGGTGTACAGAAAAGCTGCTGACTTTTGTGGATTGATTTTGTATCCTGCTACTTTGCCAAATTGGTTTATTAGGTGTAGGAGTTTGGGTACTGAGTTTTTTGGGTCCTTCAGATATATAAGATCATGTCGTCTGCGAATAGGGATAACTTGATTTCTTCCTTGCCGATGTGGATCCCTTTGATGTCCTCCTCTTGCCTTATTGCTATGGCTAGGGATTCCAGCACTATGTTGAACAGAAGTGGGGAGAGTGGGCATCCTTGTCTTGTTCCTGAGTTTAGGGGGAATGATTTAAGTTTCTCTCCATTTAATATGATATTAGCAGTTGGTCTGTTGTATATGGCTTTTATTGTTTTGAGGAATGTTCCATCTATTCCTGTTCTCTCCAAAGCTTTTAATAGGTATGGATGTTGTATTTTGTCAAAGGCTTTTTGGGCATCGACTGAGATAACAATGTAATTCTTAATTTTAGATCTGTTTATGTGGTGAATTACGTTGATTGATTTACGGATGTTGAACCATCCTTGTGACTGAGGGATGAAGCCTACTTGGTCATGATGTATGATTTTCTTGATCAGTTTCTGGATCCTGTTAGCTAATATTTTATTGAGGAGCTTTGCATCTGTGTTCATTAGTGATATTGGTCTGTAGTTCTCTTTTTTTGTTGGGTCTTTGCCTGGTTTGGGAATGAGTATGATATTAGCTTCGTAGAATGAGTTTGGGATTTCTCCCTCTGTTTCTATTTCACGGAAGAGTTTGAGGAGTATTGGTATTAGCTCCTCACTAAAGGTTTTGTAGAATTCGTTGGTGAATCCATCTGGGCCTGGGCTTTTCTTAGTAGGGAGATTCTTGTTTACCTCCTGTATCTCACCGTAAGTTATTGGTTTATTTAGTTGATTTATTTCTTCTTGGTTCAGTTTGGGCAGTTTGTACTTCGGTAAGAATTGATCCATTTCTGTAAAATTATTGTTTTTTGCTGAGTAGAGGTTTTGGAAATAGCTCCTTATGATTGTTTGAATATCGTGTGTACTTGTTGTAATTTTTCCAGTGGAGTCCCTGATTTTACGTATATGAGTCTCTTCTCTTCTTTTTTTTGTGAGTCTTGCAAGGGGTCTGTCCATTTTGTTTATTTTCTCAAAGAACCAGCTTTTAGTCTTATTTATTTGTTGAATGGTCTTTCTATTTTCAATCAGATTTATCTCTTCTTTAATCTTTGTGATCTCTCCCCTCCTAGTCGTTTTAGATTCTGTCATTTCTTGTTTCTCCGGTTGTTTTAGTTTCATCGTGAGGGTATTCACCTGTGCTGCTTCCATTCTTTTAATGTGGGTGCTGAGTGCAATGCTCTTGCCCCTCAGTACTGCCTTAGCTGTGTCCCATAGGTTTCTTTGTGATGTGTTTTCTTTGTCATTGTGGCTTATGAATTCGTTGATTTCATCTTTAATTTGGTCTGTGGCCCAAGTGTTGGATAGCAGCATGGGGTTTAGCCTCCAAGAGTGTGTATAGTGTCTGTGGTTTCCTTTGTTGTTGAGGGTTACCTTTAATCCACTGTGATCAGATATAATACATGGGATGACGTCAATACTTTTGTATTTGCTGAGGTTCTTTGTGTGGGCTATGACGTGGTCTATTTTGGAATATGATCCATGGGCTGCTGAAAAGAAGGTGTATTGGGTCTCTGTAGGGTGAAAGGTTCTATATAGGTCTGCTAGATACATTTGGGAAATGGTGTTATTTAGGTCCTCAGCTCCCTTACTAATCCTCTGAGTGTTGGATCTGTCTCTTGGAGAGAGAGGAGTATTAAAGTCACCCACTATGATTGTGTTTGCGTCTATCTTGCTCTGTAATTCTGTGAGAATTTGCTTGACATATGTTGGGCCTCTTTTGTTCGGTGAGTATACATTTATCACCGTGATGTCTTGATTCTGGATTTTTCCTTGTATTAATATGTAGTGTCCTTCTTTGTCTTTTTGAGTGGACTTTAAAGAGAGGTCCAGCTTGTCTGAGATCAAAATGGCTACACCTGCCGTTTTGGTGGGTGCATTTGCTTGGTAGATCTTGCTCCATCCTTTCATTCGAAGCCTGTTTTTGTCCCTTGCTGTAAGGTGGGTCTCTTGTAGACAGCAGATGTCAACTTTTTGTTTGCGAATCCATTCTGCCAGTCTGCTCCTCTTAATCAGGGAGTTTAAGCCATTTATATTTAAAGAGATCAAGGATAAGGGTGTTTTTTCTCCTTCCATTTTCTTGTTGGGCTGTTTTTTCCTCTTTTTTTTTTCTTCTTGTCTTTAGTGAGCTGGTCTTTCTGCTGGACTTTGGCTATTGAAGTTTCTTTCTGATTCTGTCTGTGTGTCTTTTACGATCTCTGTTGAGTGGGGATCCCCTCTTAATATTCGCTGTAGGGCTGGTTTTTTATTCACATACTCCTTTAGCTCCTCTTTGGTGTGGAAAGATCTGGTTCTCCCTTCGAATGTGAACTCCAATTTCGCTGGATATTTGATCCGAGGTTGTAAATTGTTATTCTGGAGTACTTGGATGGTGTTCTTCCACTCACTTCGAGCTTGGTAAGTTTGTGTGGATAAGTCGGATGTTATTCGAATCCTCTTCCCATTGAAAAAAGTTTCCTTCTTCGCTTTGGCTGAATTCAGAATTTGCTCTTTAATCTTGAGGTCTGTAGTCTTGAATATTATGTGCCTTGGGGTGGTTTTCCTGGGGTCTGGCCTGCCAGGTGTCCTATAGGCTTCGGTTACCTGGATGGGGTCCCCTGTGAGATTGGGGAAGTTTTCTGCAATAACTTTATTGAGAACATGATTAAGCCCTCTGTTCTGATATTCGGCTCCTTCTTCTATTCCAATTATGCGCAGATTATATCTCTTGTCTTTGTCCATTAGTTCCTGGATTAATCTTCCCTGAAGCTTCACCTTTTCTTGGAGTGTGGTCATTTTCTGGTTGTTGTCAGCTGCTTCATCGTCCAGGCGAGAGATTCTGGATTCTATATGGTCCACTCTTTGTGTTATGGTTTCAATTGCGGAGTTTATGGATGTCAGAGAGCTATTCATGGTTGTCATATCAGCTCTGATCGTGGAAATTTCTTCCTTTAAAGAGTTGTATTTTAAATCTATTTTTTCATGCATTTCAATTCTCAGGATGTGGAGATTTTCTTTAAAGGCGGCTTGCATTGTATCCATTTTTGCTTCCATTTCTTTAAACGAGGCTTGCATTGTATCCATTTTTGCTTCCATTTCTTTCTTGGCTTCCTGGGTGTCCTTCCAGATTTCCGCTCTAAACTCCTGGAATTGTTTTCTGATTTCATTTCTGACGCTTTCGATCATTCCTGTTAACATGGCCTCATTTGCTTTTTTAGTCTCCATCTCCTCTTCAGTCGTGCTGCTTTTTGGAGCTGGTGAGTTGGCTTGTCCTTTGATGAACTGAGTTATGTTTCTTTGTGATTTGTGCATCTGGAAATCTGGGTGGCTTCTCAGATTTGGTTTGTAGCTCTTTCCTCCCTCCTGTGTAGGCATATCTATGGCAGCAGGTGCTGCCGCTGTGGCCCCGCCCACCAGTGCAGGGTACACACCTACCAGAGCGGGCGCTGTCGCCGGGGGCCCCCGCCCTCCTGTGCGCTGTTGTCCACTACAACATGCACTTTAGCGGGATATGCCTCCCAGAGCGAGTCCTGGGTTGTTGGGTTGTGCTTGCGCCCTCCCGCGAGTCCGTTGGGGGGGGGGCGGTATGTGTGGGGCCCAGTGGGATCGACTGTCCGGGTGTGGCTTGGCACCCTCAGACCTCGCCTCCGCTGCGAGGGGGGGGGACATGATCAGGCTCAGGTGACCCTGCTGGGCTGGTATTGCCCACCAGCGCCTGTGATTTTAGTTGTAAGAGTCCGCAAGGTCCAGGCGCCTCGGGTGGGGCTTGCCCTGCCAGCCGTCCCCCAGCCCCTGTTGGGAAGGGGACGGGGCCGGTTCTGCCAGTTCAGGAACCTGTGGGGGCCTTGGGGCTGCTCCGCCCTTCCCCTGCTAAACTGACTTCCCAGCGCCTGATGGGAGCTCCCCACCTGATTTGGGGGTTCTTTGTTCCCTCGGGAGTGAGGAGGGGGAGGGAGGGAGATCTAGCTTCTTTTCGGGCTTGGGTCTCCCATTGGGGGAAGGGATTATGGGGGACTCACTTTTGCTGCTTTGTGTGTGTGTCCCGCGCCGCCGTTGGCCCTTCAGGGGTTGGCGAAGTGTCGTGGTGGCTTCCCCCGTTCCCTCTTTCTGCCGCGCTGGGTTCCCTCGTCCGAACCCGGTGTGGACCCGACCTTCTCGTCGCTGCCGGTGTGTGTCTTGGTCTGCACCCTGCCTTGTGTCCGTGGGGTCTCCCGCTATATGAATTCTGCGCTCCTGGCAGCCTGTCTGCCGATCGCTGGGTTCCCCTTTCCCAGCCTGACCCTGTTTGGGCCAGGGTCGGCTGGTGGGGGGAGGGTGCCCCGGTGAATCTCCGGCTCCGTGTAGGTTTTCGGTTCTTCTTTTTTGCTCCTTTTTGTTTTCCTGCATTTCTCCACTGCTTCTGGATGCTGGTTTTGCTGGGTTCTTGATGGGGTGTTGGGTGTTGGAGTTCCCAGCTCGCTATTCAGTTGGTGCGAGTCGGGGTGCCTCCCTATTCTTTCGGCGCCATCTTTCCTTTTTCTCTACACAAAGAATCTTGATGCATAAAGATGTGTTTACTAGTAGTGAGCATACAATTTTTAAGACAATCAGGCAGATCAAAAGTTGGTGTACTATCTGAAGAAGATACTTTCTAGCTTTTTTTCTGCTTTTCCCAGCAAAAATGAAGCTGCTCCTAAGGTCTTGTTTTAATGGCGCTGAGGGTCAAATCCAGGGCCTTAGACAGGCTAGGCAGCCACTCTCCCACTGAGCTATACCCTCAGCTCACTCTCAAGGGTTATTCATAATATTTTTTTCAGGTTATTTCTTCCTACATCATACCACCACTTGAGAACAATTTGTTCTGAACTCTTGGGTTGGAAATGTGGCCATGGACCAATGTCACTGACTTTCTCTCCATTTCTACCAGCAACTTGGCTTTTATAGCATGTACATCTATTTTAGCATCTTCTCTGGCAAAGTAGGATAGGAACATCTTTTGAGATAAAAGGTGCTTGTTTTCTTAAGGAACACTGCTTACTTCCTCTGTAGGTTCTCACTGCACTTTCTCAGCAGGCAATCTCCATTGGCTAGCCAGCCCTGCTCTACTGGTATTTTAATCTGCAAAGTGCGGCCTTAAAGGTTCTCTCTTGTTCAAATGGCCTTTTAAAAAATGTAATAGCTGCTGTTTCTTCTTCCTTGAACATCTTGCATAAGTATATGACAAGGCAACTCCAAAATCCCTTGTTGGCCTGTGGTTTCTCTTTGGTTGAAGAAAAATGAAGAGACTAGCCTCTTATCTTTCTGTTTACAGTCAGTAATTCACATTCATTAGCCTGCATGCTAATTACTTACTGAAAACAGAATTGGATGTGGGTGGTATAAACAGAATGAAATTTAACAGCTAAATCATTTAGGAGTTTGCCTTTTAAATATTACAAATGCTAGAACATCAAACACTATAAATTCTATAAAGGTTAGAATTATGATGCAATCTAATCTCAGTTATTCTTCCATATATTAGTTAGATGTTTATAAAGCTTTGTAGATTCAAAAAGGATAAGATATTCTTCCTAACGTTTTTCTAGTTAGGAAGTAGTGCTGTGGCTTAAAGTGGTAGAGTGCTAGCCTTGAGCAAAAAAGCTCAGGGATAGCGCCTAGGCCCTGAGTTCAAGCCCCACGATCAACCAAAAAAAGTTTTCCAGTTCATGTGGTCTTTATGTATATACAATTAATGCTGTTTCTATATATATATTAGTAATTTTTTTGGTTGGTTGTGGGGCTTGAACTGAGGGCCTGGATGCTGTCCCTGAGCTCTTTTGCTCAAGGCTAGCTCTCTACCACTCAGGATCCTGAGTTTAAGCCCCAGGACTGGCAAAAGAAAAAAAAGAAAGAAAACAGTTCTCAAAGGGCAAAGTACAGCTGGCTGCCAATAGCTTATATCCCCATTTCTACCCAGGAGGCTGAGATCCTGAGGATGAGGGTTTGAAGCCAGCTGGAGAGAGAAAGTCTGATAGATTCCATTCCCAAAATAACCATCAAAAAGCAGAGGTAGAGACATGGCTCAAGTGGTAGAATACAATATGAGCATGCACAAGGTCCAAAGTTTGAACCTTTATATAGATAAAAACAACAAAGCAAGAAGAAGAAGAAGGAGAAGGAGAAGAAGAAAAGAAAGAAAGAAAGAAAGAAAGAAAGAAAGAAAGAAAGAAAGAAAGAAAGAAAGAAAGAAAGAAAGAAAGAAAGAAAGAAAGAAAGAAAGCAGAGGCACAGGCATTTAGGCAGACCAAAAGGTGGCTACAACAGAAGAGCCAACTGTAATAGGTAGACATGATTTATTGCTCAAATGAACAAAGGCTGGACAGTTATCACCTGGATAGGATTTGAAGGTCATGGCTACAGAACTCCCTTTTATCAGTTATGGGAAACCTAGATTAGATCCATCTTTTATGAAAAGTCTGCTAAATATTGCCTCCTGGGGAAGTGTTTTCCCTGTGTAGCTCAGGTGTTTGTGAGTTTGATAAACCCTGGTAACTGGGAGTTCTACCTTGACCTGGATCCCACTTCAGTTTTAGTGATTCCCAGAAGATGCCTAAAGGTGTAAGTGAAATTTTCCCTTTGTCTCTTGGTACCATGTGTCCATTGACATTGCCTACACAGGTGCTCGGAGGAAACCTCAGCTTGGGAGCACTTGGTACCCTGACTAGGACTGCTTTCAAGTTTTGTCTCTAGGCACTTCCTCCAACTTCAACCCTGGGGTGCCTGAGTCATGTTCTGGGGATTTGAGGAGGTGGGTAGACATGTTTTCCTCTATATTTTTTTGTTTTTGTTTTTCTTAAATCAACTGGACATATTCCCAGGGCCTTCAAGCCTCACCTGAATAGCTCTCAGTATCTGCGGGTTCTGGGTGCAGCATTAATAATTTTGGACCTTTTTATAGAGTAAACTCATGTTAGTGCAAGCATTGCTTCTTATTATAAATTCCCAATTTCAATCTGTGATGGAAGAATGTCATAAGAAATTCTGATGAAAACATACTATTTTTGTTTTTAAGTTTCCTTTAACAAATTATCAAGTAGAATTATTTGTTATTTTCTGGCCTTCTGTATTTTCATCTTTTCTCTTTTCTTTCTTTCTTTCTTTCTTTCTTTCTTTCTTTCTTTCTTTCTTTTTTCTTTCTTTCCTCCCTCCCTCCCTCCCTCCCTCCTTCCCTTCTTTCCTTCTTTCCTTCCTTCCTTCCTTTCTTTCTTTCTTTTTTTTTTTTTTTTGGCCAGTCCTGGGCCTTGGACTCAAGGCCTGAGCACTGTCCCTGGCTTCTTTTTGCTCAAGGCTAGCACTCTGCCACTTGAGCCACAGCGCCACTTCTGGCCATTTTCTGTATATGTGGTGCTGGGGAATCGAACCCAGGGCCTCATGTATATGAGGCAGGCACTCTTGCCACTAGGCCATATCCCCAGCCCCTCCTTTCTTTTTTTGGTTCTGGTACCAGAACTTGAACCCAGAGCTTCAAACTCTTAGTTGGCTTTTCAGCTCAAGGCTGGTTGGTGCTTTATTACTTGAGCCACACTTTGACTTCTAGCTTTTTGGTGGGTAATTGTAGATAAGAGTTTCACTGGTTAGTCTGCCTGAGGTGACTTTGAAGCAAAGTCAACCAAAGTTGACTTTGAACTTCCTGAGTAGCTAGGATTATTGTCATGAGCTACCCATACCCAGCTCTGTACTCTTACTTGTTTTCTTTATTTCTCCAGCCTTTATTTTCTGTTTCCATGTGTTAAGACTTGTGCAAGGTGCTAACAGTATAAGAAAGCATTAAAGTATATTTCTTTTTTCTAACAGCTAACAGTATAAGAAAGCATTAAAATATTTTTCTTTTCTTTTTTTCTGGTCCTGGGGCTTGAACTCTGGGCCTGGGCACTGTCCCTGAGCTTCTTTTTGCTCAAGACTATTGCTAATCTTTCCTGCCTGGGCTGGCTTTGGACCTTGATCCTTAGATCTCTGCTTCCTGAGTAGCTAGAATTACAGACATGAGCCACCAGCCCCTTGCTACTCTTCCTGATTTTTCAAGGCTGACAATCTACCATTTGATGCACATCTCCATTTTTATCTTTTTAAAAAAGTTAGTTAGAGATAAGAGTCTCTCAAATTTGTCTGCCTGGGCTGGCTTTGAACCACAATCCCCAGATCTCAGCCTCCTGAGTAGCTAGGATCACAGGCGAGTGCCACAGGTGCCCAGCACTATCCTGGGTTTTGCTTGTATCATTCCCCAACTTTTCTTTAAGATTTTATTATATATCAGTCTCCAACCAAAATATTGATTTTTTGTGTGTGTGTATTTTATCCTGTATAGAAGTGGAGTGATACTGAATCTCATCTCTTGTGGCCTGCTTTTATCACTCAGTTCCTGCTTTTGAAATTCAGCCCAGTTTTGATTCCAACATTAGTGTTCTATTTAGAGAACAAGCCCCTCACAGAAGGGCAAGTACTGTATGTGGAAGCACTTGTATGTGGAAGCTGAACAAAACCAAATACATTGAAGCCCAGAGCAGAACGCTGGTCACTAGAGGCTGGGGAATGGGAAAGCGAGAATGTGTTGGCTGGTGAAAGGGGTACAGTATTGCAGTTACACAGGAAGAATGTAATGGGTGTTGAGGTGCTGGATGTGAGAGCCAGCTTGGCTCTACCATTCCACACTGCATGTATGTCATATCACCACCTTGCTCTATCGTCACACTCTGCATGCATGGCCTAGCACCACATCATATGTACCCCATAAATATATACTATTTACCAATAAAATACATCTTGAAAGGAATAAGGCATAATATATTTATTCAGTCTTTTATTCATTTCTGTTGTTATTGTCATCAATACTGTTGCTATGCACACTTGGTCTTCTGATATTCAGATAGGCAAGTTTCTTCGTGAAAGAGCTGAGAAGTTGAGTTGCAGGATCTGTAGGACCCCGCTATTTATTTTTCTTATTGTTGTTTTAGAGGTGATATATAGCGGGGTTACCTTTACATATATTGGGTGGTAAGTACATTTTTTTCCTTGTGCTTCGTATCAGCTGTTTCCTTTCTCTCTCATTCCCTTCCTCTCATCTCCACCCATGAGTTGCTTGGTTCACTTTCATCAATGTCCAGTGCAGCTGATGGGCCCCTCGGCTGCACTTTTTAACCTACTTTCCACTCATTCTGTGCCCTCGTCCCACCTTCCCTCAGATGTGCGCATGTATACACCACATGTGAGGTAAAGAATACAGAGTCATCTAAAAATGATAAGACAAATGAAGAAGAGGTCGGATGGTCCCTTATCTTTGGGGTTCTTTTTAGTATGTATATTATTTTGTATACATATGAAGAGGTGCTTGGCCCTCACTATTTTTTTGCAATGGCCTCTTACCCTGTGTGTATTGTGTGCTCTACCACATTGATATTTTGGAATCCTTGGCTTGCATTCTGATTCCAGTTTTGTTTGTTTATTCATTTGACATATACTTATCAAGTACTTGTTAGGCAAAAATGCTGTCTTGCTCAGTGGGACACAAAAGTCAACCAGACAGGGACCTCACAGGGTGGTGTGTGCATTTTCTCAGCTACTGGTCAATGTCAAATTATTTTGCAAGGGGCCAGTATTCTCTACTTACACCAGAAGGGTGATTAAGTATTTCTTTTCCTCATCTCCAACCACATTTGGTATAGCATATTTAATTTTACTAGTCTGATGTGTTTGTTTTTTTATGTTTATTTATTTGTTTGTTGTGCTATGACTGGGGCTTGAATTCTGGGCCTTGTGCTCTCACTTGGCTTTTTCATTCAAGGTTGTTGCTCTCCTAGTTGAGCCACACCCTCTGCTTCTGGCTTTCTGCTGGTAATCTCACAGATATGTCTGCCCAGGGTGGCTTTGAACTGTGATCCTCAGATCTCAGCTTTCTTGTAGCTGGGATCATAGATGTTATGAGCTCTCAGCTCCCCCTCCAGTTTTCCATGATTTAGAGTCACAAGATTTACTTCTTATTCCAATTATATGTTACTCACTGGTCAGCTCTGAATGATGCCTTCTTCACTTGGGGATATACGATGGAAAAGGACCAGATCTTGTGTGAGGAAGAAAAGGGCAATGCTAGGATGCTCTTAAAGCTCTGGTTTGGAGGAAGCACATACATGTCATCAGGCAGAGCAAGCCACATGACCAAGCTTCCCATCAGACGGGGTGGCAATGAACCATGGTGTCACAGGGAGGGACCACAACCTGTGACACCTGCATTTTGTCCTCTCTGAATAGTCTTGACATAGAATCTCTAAACTAGATACGTTGGTACCTAGTTCATAGCTGTCTCACTCACTCTCCATAATATAGTACATTTTGTTCAAAGTAACTGAGCTGGATACTTTAAAAAATGCTTTAGGGGTGCTGGGGATTTAGCTCAGTGGAAGAGCACTTGCCTGGCAAGCGCAAGACGCTGTTAGGTCCTCAGCTCTGGGGAAAAAAGGCTTTAGGTAGGACTTTTGTATGTGCTTTTATCCCAAGCTGAAAGATGATTACAAATCTGCAGGAAAGAATGAACAAAACTACACATATATGTATACCGAGATTTGCCTACCTTTAAGGGATTAAAAAATATCTCAGCTGGACACCAGTCACTCATACCTATAATCCTAGCAACCCAGGAAGCTGAGATCTGAGGATCACAGTTCAAAGCCAGCCTAGATGGAAAAGTCTGAGATTCTTATCTCTAATTAGCCACCAAAAAGCTAGTTGTAGAGGTGTGGTTCAAGAAGTAGATCACTATCCTTGAGCCAAAAAGCTCAGGGACAGGGCCCAGACCCTGAGTTCAAGCCCCAGGGTCCCCCCAGCCGCATTGTATATCTCCCTGAAATGCATGCAGGAGCGGTGAGTGCCCACTACTTTTGCTGCTGCCTCTTCACCCATGTGTACTGTCCACTCTACTACATGGTTCAGTGGGATTGCAATCATCTTATTTAGTCTTGTGTCCCACTGGCTAGCACAACATTTGGTATTAGGTGAGAAATATGTCAAATGAGTATAGAATGAACATGGTTAAGTGAGTAACCATAAGCCGTACTCAAGTAGAAGCCATCATGAGGGATACAATAATACTAAATCAACAAAGTCTTTGAAGATTGACGACTTCCTCCTGGATAGCAAAAATCCTGGATGGACTGAAGCTCCCTTCCATGTTGGAGTACACGAGCAGGATTATTTCCCCCTTCTTTCTTCAGGGCTTCACAGCCAGAACTTATCAGGCTGTAAGGACGCTTTCTGTTCTGTCTTATAGCCCTACAAGGGTAGCATGGTGTAGTAGCCTAATAAAGGTCCGTCTGCAGCCCAGATGAGTGAGTTGGTACCAGCCGCCAGCCAGCAAGTGGACCCTGTCTTGAGTTCTCTCTTGGCAAACCTTCCCCCCTGCAATACTCAAACCATCCAGCAGGTGTCAGGGGTGATCTCTGCTATGAACCTGCCTTCTGGGTTTTGCTGAATGGATTTTCATAACACAGTGTTTTCCCACCTTGCCACATGCTTCATGTTCTCCATCATCTCCCATGATCAAGGACAGTTACGATAGATATTCAATTCACTTATTCATCCACTCATGCAGCAAAGATTTATCATATGTGGACTCTGCACCTGGCACCAGGACTGCAGTGGAGAGCAAATTGTTACTGCCCCTGGGCCCTAGGAAAATTCCACTGTGGGGGGACAGTTAACCCTATGGGGAATTCCCAACAATTGTAACTTGGATAACTGGGGAAAGGATACAACACGAGGACTATGAATAAAGAAATAGACCCAATGTTGGAAGGGAAGCTGTGGCTCAAAGCAGTAGAGTACAAAAGAGCTCGACATAGCATCCATGTCCTGAGTTCACAAAAGAAAGAAGGAAGGAAGGGAGGGAGGGAGGGAAGGAAGGAAGGAAGGAAGGAAGGAAGGAAGGAAGGAAGGAAGGAGAAGAAAGAAAAAAAGAAAGAAAGAAAAGAAAGAAAGAAAGGAAGAGAAAGAAGGAAAGAAGGAAGGAAGAGGGAGGGAGGGAGGGTGGGAGGAAAGAAAAAAAAAAGAAAGAAGGGAAAGGAAAGGAAAGGAAAAGAAAAGCAAAGAAATCGATCCAATGTAACCAAAGGACCAAGGGAGTTTTCTAGGGAAGCACAGTTGCTAGAGGATTCTGAAGGGTATTGGAATCAAGTAGGCCTGGAAACACAGGGTTGTTCTTTTCAGGAGAAGAGTGAAGGGTGAGAGTCCCATTAGCCACAGAGGCCTGGCGCTCATCTTCCTGTCTCCAGCCAGGGCTCTGCCACTTCCTAGCTACTCCTGTGATTGCTCGCCTGCATGGTGGGGCATGTGAAGGTCTTCACTTCCCAGGGCTATTGCCAGGACCGAGTGAGCCTGCTCATGTACACATCCAGCGTAGGGCAAGTGAGGTCCATGTGTGCTGGAATATTAGCAGTATTCAGGAACCTCCACTTCTTTTCCAATTCAGAAACTCCTGTGAATCACAGCCCAGCTTCCACAATGGCCTCCAGTCTGCTAAGTTTCATTTTGGGTGCTTCAAAAACCAAAACTTTGACATTGATTACAGTGTGTCTTGTGTTGAAGGCACACACATATACATACACAGACACAGACACACACACACACACACACACACACACACACACAGATCTGGCTTAAGTTTCACCCAACAGCATAGAGTGTGTGAGCTCTGAACCACATCATATCTAATGTTTCATCTAATTAAATGTGTTTTCCTTATCCCATAAGAGTTCTCAGAGATTACATGGCCACTTTGATAGAAACCAATCCTTGAATCTCTTTAGAGCAAATTGTAGACTTATTTATATTGTCCACACATATCGTCTGTAGTGTCTTTTTATGTCCAATCTGTTTTAATTGCAATCTTTTATTCTCACTGGGCCATATAATCCCTTCATTCTCAAGGCTACTTACCACGGTCAATCAGGAACTTTCCTTGAGTTTTTAATGAAGATCTTAATGGTTACATTTTGAGGGGTGCTTTGAAGTCTCTTTCCAATAATGGAAACACTAATAAAAGAGATATTCAGAACATAATTAAATGGTATCAGGCTTGTTTAGATATCTGATTTTTTTTTCCTTAAAAAGCCTGAAAAAAAAAAAGAAGAATAGCACTGGCAGAAAAACATTTTCTGAGAGGAAGCTAACACTTTTTGTGTGTATGCTGATCCTAGGCTTGAAATCAGGGACTGGATGCTGTCCCTGAGCTTTTTTGCTCAAGGCTATACCATTTGAGCTCCACTTCTAGCTTTTTGGTGGTTAATTGGAGATAAGAGATAAGTCTCCTGGACTTTCCTGCCTGCCCTGGCAGATCTCAACCTAATGAGAAGCTAGGATTACAGGATTGGACCACTGACACCTGACTCAAAGCTAACGCGCGCGTGTGTGTATGAGCTAGTACTGGGACTTGAAGTCAGGGCCTTGTACTCTCATTGGGCTATTTCATTCAAGGTTGGTGCTCTACCACTTCAGCCACACCTCCAGTTATTATTGGAGATAAGAGTCTCAGGGCCTTATCTGAGCGGCTTTCAACCATCAGATCTTAGCCTCCTAAGTCACTGGAAATACAAGGTGAGCCACCAGCACCTGGCTTCTCACATCTTTTAAGTTGCCAATTATTTTTGTTTCCTGGAATTATACTCTAGAATATAAGTTGTAAAGATGAGGACCTTCAAATAAAAACCATGGCCACGACCCTTATATCAAAAGACAAGTTAAGGGCTGGGAATATGGCCTAGTGGCAAGAGTGCTTGCCTCATATACATGAAGCCCTGAGTTCAATTCCCCAGCACCACATATATAGAAAACGGCCAGAAGTGGCGCTGTGGCTCAAGTGGCAGAGTGCTAGCCTTGAGCAAAAAGAAGCCAGGGACAGTGCTCAGGCCCTGAGTCCAAGGCCCAGGACTGGCAAAAAAAGACAAGTTAATAAAAAATCTAGCATAGCATACTTATATCATGTTTTATGGGATAGGAGAGCCTTTAGAAATGAAGACTCAAAGACTTGGAGAACGTTATTTCTGTTCATTGGGTTTGCTGACAATGGCGCAGAGATGGGATTGGGTCAAAGGGTTATGGTCCCATGATACTGTGTGGGGCACACCTGGAAGTCAACTAGCTGGCCCCGCCTGTTTCTCAGTCTTGGGGCCACGTGTAGCTAAGATGGCGGCGCCTAACAACAACGCGCAGCTGCTACAAGTGTCTTTGGGGGCGGTTCTGTGGGCTGTGACGCCCCAGCTCTTCCGCCCTTGATGGACAGCTCATCCCTCCCCTTCCTGCCGATCTTAGACCTGATTGGCTCCTGTGCCTTATGTTAGTGGCACGTACTTCCCCAATAAACGAGATCTTGCGCCGACTTGACTCCCAGGCCGTCTGATTGTCCTCTGGTGAGGGAGGGCTGGGTGTGGGCGGCCTGCCGACCCTTTCCTTGCTTGGCTCGTCCGGTCAGGGCGTGCCTTCCCTGTCTCTCCCGAAGGTCGGGGGAGCGCGGGGGTTTAAAAACCTCGACAATACTGGATTGAGTGGGGAACCACGTGAGGACTGTCTGTCAGAGTCTCCCTGTTTTCTCAGCAGCTGTCATTCTTCCAGGCATAGCAGGACCCCTCTGCTATGAGGGTGGGAGGTCAGAGCTCCTTTATGCTAGGCTCAAAATACAGGTTGGTGGCGAAAGGGCAGAGTGGCCTTGCTTCCGTGGCTCTCTGTCTCCTTCTGTTCACCGTACTTCAGGGCAGCATATCTTGAGTCTCAAAGTACTCAAACCCACCTGAATCTTGGTATTGTGAGTTTCACTTTTCTCACTTGCTTATGATTCATTTCTCAGAGCTCCCTTTTATTTTACAAAGCATGCTAGAACTTTCTCGTAGCGATCTTACAATTCGATTTCAATTTTATTCCTATCTACATAGAATAGATATACATATATCTACATAGATAAATGTACACAAAGGATGCTGTAGGACATTGCTCATAGCGCTGGGTTTGGGGATTATGGGAAGGTCTTCTTTTTGTTATAGTTTTTCTAGGTGTAATTTGGGTTTCATATTAAGGTGTGAGTTGGGTTTTCTAAGTGGACTTTGAAAATAGTTTGCAAGCCTAACCAATTCCACTGAAATATAAATTCACATATTTTAAGAAAGAAAACAAGTTAGCTGATAAGGGAAATACTAGTTTTTTTGTTTGTTTTTGGCCAGTCCTGGTCCTTGGACTCAGGGCCTGAGCACTGTCCCTGGCTTCTTTTTGCTCAAGGCTAGTACTCTGCCACTTGAGCCACAGCACCACTTCTGGCCGTTTTCCATATATGTGGTACTGGGAAATTGAACCCAGGGCTTCATGTATACGAGGCAGGCTCTCTTGCCACTAGGCCATATTCCCAGCCCTAGGTTTTTTTGTTTGTTTGTTTTTTTTTGGGAAAATTCCTCGCAGTAGGCTTTGTGAAGGGTTAATATATAATACCTACAATTTTGCTTCACAATTCCTAAGAGTCTTGCGCTTGGATGGGTTCATTATCGAAACAGAGTCTACTTTTCTGGCAAAAGTCTACTGCTCAGTAGAGTAGAGGCCTTCAGATTGGCCCCATGAATGGAAACCTCTCTCCCATCTAGCCAAAGAATCAATAAAAGCTGCTGGATTTAAGACAAGTCATAAATTTGCTTTCTAGATCTCACGAGGCTCCCACTCCAGGCTGACCTTGCCTAGCGGCCTGGCTTGATCACAAGGTCATTTTCCCACACGTTGTACTCGGCATTTTGAAAGGCACCAGGTATTTGTTCAAATCTGATCCTTGGGGAAACATTGGCTCACTTTACAAGCAGCCCCTCTGTTCAACATAATTCCATGCAAGGAGCAGTTGCTCTGCAGGGAAGCCCACGTGCGAAGCCTTGACCGCCGCCTCACGCCATTGGTGTTCACGCTGTTTTTCCTGACCTCATTTCAAGTCAAACCTTTCATAACAATCTACAAAGGGAGTCTTTGTTCTCCCAAATGTTCATGGGTTTATGATAGCTCTTGTGTGAGGGGAAAATACTCAACACAGAGATTTGACTGACATGTTTTTCTCTTGCTCTGAATAATTATCTTGCTAATAACCACGTAGTTCTGGTACTCGGAACTTTTAAGACCACTTCTAAAGCAATAGAGCTCATTGATTTGATTTCAGGATTGAAGAGGACCAGCAATATTAGTGATTTGATCTCGTTAGTGAAGGAACTGCACCTCAAAGAAAGTCAAGTGGGTGATCAACCTGGACATGGCCGGATGAAAATAGAATGGGGACGAGAGACTCACAGGCTTTCTGAGTTCCATCCAGGGCTCTTTCTACTGCATTGTTCTGGCCTTCCAGGGCTCCTATCAGTGTGGACATAGAATGATTATACTTTGTATTATTATTATTAGGAAGGGTCACTGTACCATATGGAGGCCTTGCAGGGACTTGCGCATCAATCACACAGTTCAGACAGTAAGTGCTGCCACGAACCCATTGGGTAGATGAGAAAATCAAGTCACAAGGAAGAGAAGTAACTTATGGAACATTTTGAAGAACACTGAGTGAATACTGGTGGCTCACACCTATAATACTAGCTACTTAGGAGACTGAGATGTATGGATCGCAGTGTGAAGCCAGCCCCAGCAGAAAATTCTGTGAGACACTTTATCCCCAATTAACCAGCAAAAAAAGGGGGCCGAAGTGAAGTTGTAGCGGAAGTGGAAAAGCACCAGCCTGGAGTGAAAAGGCCAAGTGAGAGCACAAGGCCCTGAGTTTAAGTACCAGGACCAACACACACACATACACATACACACACACACACACACACAAACACACACACACACACACACAGAAGGATGGAGATTTTTAAAAAATTTCGGTGGGGCTGCGAATATGGCCTAGTGGTAGGGTGCTTGCCTCGCATACATGAAGCCCTGGGTTCGATTCCTCAGCAACACATAAATGGAAAAAGCCTGAAGTGGCGCTGTGGCTCAAGTGGCAGAGTGCTAGCCTTGAGCAAACAGAAGCCAGGAACAGTGCTCAGGCCCTGAGTTCAAGCCCCAGGACAGGCAAAAAAAAAAAAGTTGCTATTACTAAGGAGTTGTACAGAGAGCTGACAATTCCAGAAGTCAGGAAATGAGTATAGTTCTTCCTGGACATCACCCCTCCTTCACCTTTCCCTAAATTTGTCTCTTCCATCCCTGCCCACAGTTATGTAGTTCATTTTTTTACACAGCATATATTAAATACCATGAAAAACATGGAAATTATAAAGTTCTTTGTTTAAAAATTTTTTTTGGCCATTCCTGGGGCTTGGACTCAGGGCCTGAGCACTGTCCCTGGCTTCTTTTTGCTCAAGGCTAGCACTCTACCACTTGATCCACAGCGCCACTTCCGGCTTTTTCTATATATGTGGTGCTGAGGAATTGAACCCAGGGCTTCATGTATGCAAGGCAAGCTACTCTACCACTAGGCCATATTCCCAGCCCATAAAGTTCTTTCTTAACTCAAATGTTTAACTATTTCCCAGAAGATTTTTCTTCTTGGCAGAAAAACAGTATAAAACGATACAAAAAAAAAAAAAAAAGCTTTGGCCTTAAATTCTGCTACTTGATACACAACCAGCCCCATCACGGGGCTCTCTCTCCTTCTGACTCATAACAGAATCAGAGCCTAATCCTTGAAGAAGATGCTTCCTTTGTGTTCTGACTCATAACAGAATCAGAGCCTAATCCTTGAAGAAGATGCTTCCTTTGTGTTTTAGTAACTAGCCTCCTTACTTCTCTAAGAACCTGCAATGCTTCTTGGTGGATGGGCCAGTGACAAAACTATCCTGGAGTGGAAACAATGCTCTCAAGGAGTCTAGGATTGTAGTTCTTAAGCCCCACATGTGATGAGCTGGATGGCTGAGTTGGGGCCTCTGGGAAGAACAAGAGTATGGAGCCCATGTGGGCTGCCCACCAGAGTGAAGCAAGCCTGACACCCCGTAAATCACCTCTTCCACAGTCCAGGCTGCCAGCTCAAAATGGACCTTGCATGTATTTTGTTTGTTTTTAAAGACGGTGTGAGTGAAAGGTGGTCAGTACCCACAACCCACACGAACAGGTGGACTTAGATTTGAAATAAATTAAACGAGAGGCTGAGTTTAAAACCAAACATTTGGGACTGATTATTTGGCTTTAGAAAAGGATGCAATTACCCTTGGGACTGTTCCAAACAGCAATGGCCCTTTCTGCAATTAAAATGTAAATCTCTCTCTTCAACTTGAGTTAACACCCGTGACCTTTCAGGAAAACGCTTGCTTTATTACGCAAGAGAGATCACTTGTAAAGAAGAGGATATGTGACTGAAAAATTCTACTTCCTTTTCCTCTCTAAATAGTAAACCTGATATAGAAGTCCCTCTATGGAATCGGAAGAGGTTTTGTTTCCAAATATTATCTGATATTCTTTTCTGAAACCCACTTATAGAGCTCGAGATTAGGTAAAGATACTGTTTGCACACCTGCCTGCTGTTAGAAAGCTCTATGCCAGTAGGTGGCACTCATGCACTCTAAGAATGAGATTACTGTACTACAAGGGAAGAGGAAGTCAGACATGGAAACAAAATTACAGAAGGTGCCTTTCTGAGGCCTCTTCTGGAAGGCAACAGCTTTGCTCTGCAGCCCCCTGGGGGTGGGGGGGGGGGAGGCACTTCCCATCACCCCAACTGCACAGCAGCACTGCTGTGCTGCTGTTTGAGCATTAGGATGACCACAGTGGCTCCCATCTTAGGATCACAGGCTAGACAGGCCAGGAAGCACTTCTTATATAATGGATTTGCTTGAAGCCTTTCTTTCTGTCCTGGAGTCACAGGAGCTCCAAACCACCTCCTTGTGCTGATGAAGAGCCTGAAATAGAGGATCAGGTTAACCTGGCTTATTCTGCTTCTTGCTCCTCCTGGTCCAGTGATTCTCAGCATGTGGGAGGGGGGTTGGGCACTTACAATTTTGGGGATTTGTGGAGAATGAAATGGTACCAATCGAACTTTGGGAGAGGGTGTGGCCTATTGGGGGGTGGAAACTCGGTTCTGGAAGTCTCATTGACTGTTGACAGGGGCCATGAAACATCTAGTGTCTCTTCTCTGTTCTTACATTCATGGTGGCCCTTCTCGTACGCCATATGAAAAAGGTCAGTCCTGAGCCTTTCTTGTCAAGAGAACTATCTCAGGTCTCACTTTTGTCACTCAGACTGGAAACCCCTTTTTTTTTTTTTTTTTCTTTTTGGCTAGACCTTTTAGCATGAATGTCTTAGGCTTTGAAATGTTCTAAGCAGCAGAGTACAGAAATAAGTAAAGCAAAAAGTCTCAGCTGGCATGAAGGAAGCAGAAAATAAGTTATTTAGCATGTTAGTGATGAGTGCTAAGGGAGGAGGGAGCAGGACAGAAAAGAAGCAGTATCAGAAATAACCTCACTGAAAGTCTCACATTAGGAGCAGGAACAGGCTTTGCATTTTAGGAACAACAAAAAGACTAATTGATAATCTTTCTCTTGCTTGATCCTTTTGTTTGGTGTGTGTGTGGGGGGGGCGGTGGTTGGTTGATTGTGGGGCTTGAACTCAGGGCCTGGCACTGTCTTTGAACTCTTTTACTCAAGGTTAGCACTCTACAACCTTGAGCCACAGTGCCACTTCCAGTTTTCTGGTATTAATTGGAGATAAGAGTCTCACCAAACCACAATCCTCAGATCTCAGCCTCCCGTTTTGCCTCAATACTGGGGTTTGGACTCAGGGCCCTATGCTGTCATTTGGCTTGAGCTACCACTCCATTTGTAGCTTTTTGCTAGTTAGCAGGAAATAAGAATCTCTTAGACTTGTCTTACCCAGGCTGGCTTCAATCCAGAATCCTCAGCTCTTAGACTCCTGGGTAGTTCAGATGATAGGCCTGAGCCACCGGCCCCTGGGGAATTATTTCTAAATTTTTTGCCAAGTAGAGGATGTTTTTCTTTATCTTTATGTGTGAAGGTCCCTTCACATATCCAGCCACTCCTGATGTCATCTCTTTGCTTAAGCCTTCTAAATATTAAGTCTAAACAATTCTCATCTGGCTGGTCTCTCTATCCTCTGTCTCTTCCCTAGGCTACCTACCGTAAAATAAAAGTAATGGCCACACATTGGAGGCTCACACCTGTAATCCTAGCTGCCCAGGAGGCTGAGATCCGAGAATCTCAGTTCAAAGCCAGCCCAGGCAGAAAAGTCCGAGAGACTCTCATCTCCGATTAACCAGCCAAAAGCCACAAGTAGAAGTGTGGCTCAAGTGAACAAAAAAAAAGCAAGCAAGAACATGAGGCCCACAGTTAAATCCCTAGTTCTGTCTTGCACGCACTTGTGTGCATACACACACATGCACATACACCTTAATCAATAAAAGTGTGATATTTGAGACATAATATCTACATAAAATATGATATCCTACATTGGATGTAGGACATTTGTGAATAAACTGCAGGAACAAAAAATAAATAATAGAAAACATATGTTCATGATAATAGCAATTTTTTGGTTGTGCTAGATGTAAGATGTTGACAACTCTACATTATCCCCACAGATTTTCTACAGATGTGAGGTAAGGTAAGATGTAAGCTGTAAGGTAAGGTTATTTCCAAATAAGTTTGTTTTTTAAAAAAGAATTCTATTTTTGATGTACCACTCAGCCGCTCTAGATTCTTTCATGACTCCCTAATGCTTTGGGTTTCAACTCAAAGCTCCTTAGCCTAGCGTAGAAGTTCACATTTAGTTAGACATCATTTAGCAGGCACTCTGGGTTGTGTATGGAGCCCGGGAGTGTCACGGCCAGCCTGATGAGGGACTGTGGCAAGGAAACAAGTGATTGAACCACAAGGAAATGGGAACTAACACAGAGGGCAGGCAGCAGACATGGGAGGGGGATTACCTGGCCAAGTGCTGGGCCAACCAACCTTGAACACGTCAGTCCAAGTCAGCCCGCTGCGGTTTGCCTAGAGGGGAGGAGGGCAGGGAGATGGAGGAGGGCCTAGCCAATACTGTTCTTGAAGATCCATCTTGAGCCAGACTAGAGGACCCACTGTCCTTGAAAACTACCATAGAGCCTGACCCATTATTCCCCTGCCCCATCCCCTCCTGGGGACCCACCTCACTATTTCTGTTTTTATTCTTTCACAGCTGGACAATATCTTACGACTCAGAAAAATGATGTTTGTTTTTTTCCCTTGATGTCTTGGGTAAGAACCCTAGTTTCAACGTGACTCATTCCCTGCCTGTGCCCTGTCATCTTATGCAGGGCGTGTGTCTTCCATGGCTATTTAACAATCCTCTGCATTGATTTACTGCTTCTCTTTGGCCAGGCCATGTGTTGAGTTTCAGAAAGCAGGCACCATGTCTTCCCAACTGTGTACACAGAGCTTTGCAGATTGCTAAGGTCCCTCGGTGCCTGCAGTGAAAGAGGCAGCTTCCTGCCTACAAAAGGCCAGGAGGAAAAGCTCTCAAAGGAGGGTTGTACAGTTTACATGAGATTTTTTTTTTTTGTCAGTCGTGGGGCTTGAACTCTGGGCTTGGGTGCTTGTCCCTGAGCTCTTCAGCTCAAGGCTAGTGCTCTACCACTTTGAGCCACAGCACCATTTCCAGTTTTCTGGTGGTAAATTGGAGATAAGAGTCTCACAGATGTTCCTGCCTGGGCTGTCTTTGAACTGTGATTCTCAGATGTCATCCTCCTGAGTAGCTAGGATGACAGGTGTGAGCCACGGGTGTCCAGCCTACGTGAGATATTTTAAAACTCTATTTGCTTCATGCTATAGCAAAATACCTCACAATCAATGTGTAAAGAAGGAAGGTTAATTTAGGGTCATTGTTTTGAAGATTTCAGTTCCAGGTCTGTTGGTTCCATTGCTTTGGAGCTTATGGTGAGAGAAAAACAGAGAGAGAGAGAAAGAGAGAGAGAGAGAGAGAGAGAGAGAGAGAGAGAGAGAGAGAGAGAGACTGCAAAGTCACAATCCCTTTGAAGGCATACTCTCCATGATCCAAGACCTCTCACTAGGCCCCGCCTCTCAAAGGTTCCACCACCTTCCAATAGCATCATGGGATGGGGATAAAGTGCTGGACACATTTGTCTATGGAGGACATTCTAGGTCTAAATCACAGCAGTAACCAAAGTTCAGGGTCTAGTTCCATCTCAACCACTTGAGGAAAGATAATGATGATTTGCTCTTATTTAAAAAAAGACCATTGGACTCCTAGCTAAGCTTTTGGCTCTGCTACCCATTACCAAAGGGAAAAAAAAATCCATCGGAGTTCTTTGGTCTTTTTTGCTCATCTGTGAAGTAGGATAATAATAACAACTAATTTTGTCATTGTCGTTTTTTTAGGGGGTGGCCAGTCTAGGGGCTTGAACTCAGGGCCTGGGCACTGTCCCTGGTTTCTTTTTGCTCAAGGATAGCACTCTACTACTTGAGTCACAGTGCACTTCTGGCCTTTTCTGTTTATGTGGTGTTGGGGAATTGAACCCAGGGCTCTGTGCATGCTAGGCAAGCACTCTACCGCTAAGCCACATTCCCAGCCCAATAATAACTAGTTTTACAGGCTAATGTTGAGACTCAAATTTATAATAACATGCAGGGAATCAGTTCTTTGAAGGCTCTCATTCCTTTTCAGTGTAATAGCCACGATACACTTCTCATTTTTCCCATTCACTGCTTCAACCACTCTGTTCCATTCCTCTTTTCCCCTGGGTAGGGCTTTTTGGTGATAGCTCATACAGATTTAATAACTTCCTAGTTGCCTAGGTGAGACGATCAGTTCTGTTTCACAGTTTAAGACATAGTTTTGATCCTTTTCATGACCTCAATAATAAACTTGATTAAAAGTTCTCTTCTTGGCCACAGGCACATCATGTTCTGGGAGTTAGGAGTGGAAGGCCAGAGATGACCGTGAGATGACCTGCCCCTCTTCCCTGGGATCATGAGTCATACACAGAGGAAGGCTGGACATAGGTTTCTTCTGCAATTGCCCACAAAGTGGGCGATGTAAAACACTGGTCTCTAGCTTTCCGTTTTGTCTGATTCGCTCTAGTGCTAGCGCCCTCTGCTGGAGTGGTGGTCTCCCTGCAGGTAAAAATCTTTGGGGACTTTTCCCAGGTTGATATCTTACTGCCTGGTGTAGAGGTCTACATTGACTCCTGCTCTTCTACTTACCTTGGGACTTCTCAAACCTGCAGAGCTTTCCAAGGTCTTTTGCACTGTGTGAAGGTCACAGACAGCAGGGATGAAGTGAGGCTTGCCCTTCTTCCCAGTCATAGCACACTGCACCACCGATGCTTCCTTCTCTTCCTTCCCTTCCACCAAGCCAACCTATCTGGGCAATGGTCAAGTGAACATCTGTCTGTTTCCAGAGGCACCCAAATCTAGCACTGCACCTACCAACCATCTATTCTTCTTTCTCAATCCATAGAGAGGAATGGGAACATGGATAGGCCATTCATAGGTTTCTAGAACACTCTCTAAGGGCTCACTCCCTGGACTATGTGTGGGGATAGATTCGTAGTGAGTCCCTTGGGCATCACAGACCAGCAAAAGAAATTATTAGAGAATATCAATTTCCTCTTCTTGCTAGCACCACCAGTGTTTTAGTTTGGGATGCAGTAATAAAACACCATAGACTGAGCTGAAGCAACAGGAACTGAAATCTTACAGTTTTGTAGGCTAGGAGCCTGAGGTCTGGGTGTCAGCTTGTCCAGAATCTGTCGAGGGCCACCTTTCCTGCTTGCCATTAGCTCCCTGCTTGTTATGTTCTTCCATGGAAGAGAAAGACAGAGTGCTTCTTCAGCAACCCCAATAAGGAAGTCAATGATCTCACTGTCCAAGGGCTCTGGAAGCTTCTTCAGCTTAGAATATTGGGCTCTCTAGAATCTTTGGACCTCAGCTTCCAGGAGAACAACAGAATCCCAATCAATACCTAGCTCCATATTTGAAAGCAACAGCACACTCTACAACAAAACTCATTCATCTTAGCACTGCTTGTACTATTATTATTATTATTACTATTATTACTATTACTTAGATCAGCTGTGGGGCTTGAACTCAGGGCCTGGGCACTGTCCCTGAGTTCTTTCACTCAAGGCTAGCACTCCAACACTTTGAGCCACAGTACCACTTCTGGTTTTCTGGTGGTTAATTGGAGATAAGAGTGGACTTTCCTGCCAGGGCTGGCTTTGAACTGCAATCCTCAGATCTCAGCCTCTAGAGTAGCTAGGATTACAAGCCTGAGCTACCTAGCCCAGTGGAAATATCATTCTAAAAGTATCTAAGACTTAGAGAGTCCATATGAACACATAAGATGATGCTAAGCAAAATGAACTCCAAGTTATGGAAACAAGTGGTATATCATTGTTGTTATTTTCAACATACCATGTGAAATTATGCCCTTTCTTTTTTGCCCTTCTTTCCTGTGTTTTTACCCCTGATGTCACTTTAACTGATTTTAGTACCCTGGATGTTGTATATACGTGTATTGGAAGTAGGGAAGAGTGTAGAGAGGCAAGAGGTGAGGTCAGGGGAGGGTGCAGAAGTCAAAAGGTAGTCTAGACTACAGTCATGAATTGGGCTTACTTCTGAGGAATGAGCATGGACTGTACGGAGGTCTAGTGGGCCCAGAGGTAACCCTAAAAAGATAAACATACTTCCTAATCCCTAGAAGCTACGCATGTGACCTAATTTAGCAAAAATGCTCTTTGCAGATATAAATAGGGATCTCAAGCTGAGATTGGGCTGGATTAACTGATGGGCTCTACAGCCAATGACAAGTGTCCTTGAAAGGTCAGAAGAAAAGGTTCTCATAGGGGCTGGGAATATGGCCTAGGGGCAAGAGTGCTTGCCTCGTATACATGAAGCCCTGGGTTTGATTCCCCAGCACCACATATATAGAAAACGACCAGAAGAAGTGGCGCTGTGGCTCAAGTGGCAGAGTGCTAGCCTTGAGCAAAAAGAAGCCAGGGACAGTGCTCAGGCCCTGAGTCCAAGGCCCAGGACTGGCAAAAAACAAACAAACAAACAAAAGGTTCTGATGGGAGGAAAAGGCCCTGGGAATGAGATAGAGACTGACTGAGGCAGCCACTAGCAGACGATGCCTGGTGTCACCTGAAGCTGAAGGAAGCAAGGAAGGCTTCTGTGTCAGTCGAGGCTCTCGGAGAGACAGAGCCAATAGATGCACGTGTGGAGACCCAAGGGCTGACCTTGCAGTTCACCTTCAGCGGCTGCCAGAGGCTCCAGGCCTCATCCCTGCCAGCCACTTCCTCTTCCTGCAGCGGCAGATCCGTTGGATCATCCAGTCCAAATGGTGGGGCAGCTTGCAGAACCTTTTCTTTTTCAAAGGCTCTCTTAAAATCAGCAGCTTTTTGGGTCACTCAGCAAATGGGCAGAGGTGAGTGTAGAGAAGCCTTGGGAGGTGAGATGCCAGAAACTGGGTTGTCTTTCCCGCCAAGGAAGCAGAGCATGTTGACGGAGATCTGCTCCAACTGGGGCAGCCCTGGTGGCTTTCACCCCCTTATCCCCATTATACTGAGACTTGTCTTTCCTCTTGAAATGCTGCCTTCCCCCCTCTGTCTTCCCATGTTGCATTTAGAGGCTGAGATGGGAAACGTGAGCCCAATAGGAGTAGCTGAGGAGCTACAGACTGAACCAAGTCCAGATGTTCCCTGCTAGACCATGCAGGGCCTAAGCACATCAGTAACCTCCACCCCAACTTAATAATGTAGAGACAAACATTTCCCTCACATTATGTCTTATAACACTGAAACTACAAACATCAAAACACAATCAAAGGGCCCCAGAATGTTTCTTATAATGTTAAAAACTCCTTGTAGATATCATTTTTGTGATTGCTTAATAATTAATTAGTTGTACAACCTTCCTGGCTATTACAAATAGCATGTGGCCAGCATCTTTGTGGATGTAGTTTTTGCTTGGCTTTACAATCATTGATTGAGAAGCAAGTTATGAGGTTAAACTTGTATTTGGCAATAATAAAAAATATGTATTAATTGAATAAGCGAGTAAGTTTGCATTAGTTTAAAGAACAAAATAGTTACTGTGTGTTAAAAGTATGAATATTTCTTTTTGTTGTTGTTGGTAATCGTGGGGCTTAAACTCAGGGCCTAGGCGCTGCCTCTGAGCTCTTTTGCTCAAGGCTAGCTCTCTACCACTTTGAGCCACGGCACCACTTTCAGTTTTCTGCTGGTTAACTGGAGATAAGAATCTCACAGACTTTCCTGCCTGGGCTAGCTTTGAATCTTGATCCTCAGATCTTAGTCTCCTGAGTAGCTAGGATTTACAGGCAGGGGCTACTGGCACCTGGCTAAGTATGAAAATTTTTTGTTGTTGTTTGGTGATAAAGGGGTTTGAACAGCAGGGTCTTATGCTTGCTTGGCTGATACTCTACCACTGGAGCCGTGCCTCTAGCCTAGTTTTTTGTTGGTTATTTTGGAAATGGAGTCTTATACAGTTTTCTGCCCAGGCTGCTTTTTAATCTTGATCCTCAGTTCTCATCCTCTAAAGCAACTAATCTTACAATGCTACCAGTGTCCCAGCATTTTATTTTTTCATTGGACATATTAAATTGTACATAGGAAGGGATTTTCATCATCCCATTTCAATACATATGTATATTCTTGATTCCCTTTTTTTTTGCCAGTCCCGGGGCTTAAACTCAGGGCCTGGGCACTGTCTCTTTGTACTCAGTGGTGCTCTACCACTTGAGCCACTGCTCCACTTCCAGTTTTCTAGTAGTTAATTGGAGATAAGACTCTCACAGCCTTTCCTGCCTGGGCTGGCTTTGAACTGTGATCCTCAGATGTCAGCCTCCTGAGTAGCTAGGATTACAGGCCTGAGCCACCAGTGCCTGGCTCAGAATGCTTTATGATATCTGAGATGCACATTCTTCTTGAGAGAGACCATGAGAGGCCATGCATGAGGAAGGACAAAACTCCATTTGTCGAGACTGGAGGGGCACTGAAACGGACAATTTCAGTGACCTTACATGTTGTCCACTACTATTCTGCTAGTTTGCATGTGATAAACCATTAGGCCTTTCCATGAACATGTGAGAAAAGGCTATTACTTTACAGATAAGAAAACTAGACAACTGGAAAGAGATGAACTTTCCCAATGTCACCTAACTAATAAGTAACTGGGCTAAGATTTATTAAGAGCCAGTAAGTGATATCAGACACTCCAGAGCACCAGGGCCAACCTCCATGTCTATATTACTCCACCACCCTGTCCGTTTACATAAACAGACACAGCCCGGGTCCTGGGGTCATTTTTAAAGAGGTATACTATCTCTAGACTTCCTGTATTCTTATTTATTTATTTATTTACTTATTTTTTGGTCAGTCCTGGGCCATGAACTCAGGGCCTGACCACTGCCCCTGGCTTCTTTTTGCTCAAGGCTAGCACTCTGCCACTTGAGCCACAGCGCCACTTCTGGCCGTTTTCTATATAGGTGGTGCTGGGGAATCAAACCCAGGGCTTCATGTATAAGAGGCAAACACTCTTGCCACTAGGCCTTATTCCCAGCCCATGTATTCTTATTTCTATTTTTGAAAAATGTATTGCTGTTTGCTTAGATCTGTAACACAACAGAAAGAACTCTCTATCTGTCAAAGCCTCTTTTATATATTATTTATTTATTTTTGTGAATTGGGGGGCTTGAACTCAGGCCTTGCCAGCACAGGCTAGCAAGGAGAAAGAATAAGAGGTCTGTGCTTAGTGGTTATGTCAGTTCAGCCTGGCATAAAAAACACACACAAAAAAACCCCTCTGAATAAATAACCAAGTCAAGGATCTACTGAGAGGGAACTATATTCCTCAGCTTTTATCTCCCTAATAGTCTTGTGTCCTCGTTCAGTCTTGTCTTCGGCTATTAGTTTCTTTCTTTTAATTCTAGACTACCTCTAACATCAATTTATCCTTTTGATTGATGTACCTCATATATGCTCTTTTCTTCTTCCTTGTGTCTCCTTATTTCCCTGGATGTAATCCAGGATTCCTCTCCACTTCTGACCAAGTGATTTCTCTAAGGTACACAGAGCTATTTGCTACCCTATAATGTACCCTCATTGTGCCCTTCTCACCACTCATTTCAATTTCCGGGTGTGATGTATCCAGCAATCATGCCATTCCCCCAAGTTGGCTTTGCAGAAAGCCTTAATGCATTTGTCTTGGCCCTTCGGGGCCAGCTCCTGACAATGCTTTGCTCCAGCAATGCTTTGGCCTCCCTTTTGCTGATCCTTCACAGACTGGCCAGGTGAACCATTATTATGCCTACTACTAGGCTGAACCATTCACTGCTGGAGTAGTGAGTGTGGAAGGAGGCAGGGGCCTTCTCTGTCTCCTAGCAGGGATTCTGCATCCTCCTGGGAGACGCTTGCTTGCACTCCCTGGGGTGCACTGGGCAGAACACTGGAAATGAGGTATGCTGTCTCTGATGCCCATCTCTGCTCGACCTCTTGACAAAGTCACTGACCCCCTTTGAACCTGAGTTTCCCAATTTCCAGAGATTTGAACCCTTGCCCTGGAATATATGATTTTATAAACAAGAAATGGCAAGCTATCTTTAAGAAATCAATATTACAAAAGCAACCTCACTCATCTATCAGGGGGAAAAGTCTCAGACTTTCCCTGTAAACATTTATTATAAAAACTAATCAGGTTCATTCTCAGAGGTTGTGAGGAGTAAAATAGGATCAAATAGCTGGTAACATCAGGAATAAAGGATTCAGGGTTTGATGAATGCCACACATTCAAGAACAGAGGAGTCAGAATCAACCAGGGACTTGGAAGAAACACAGGGGATGCCTCCAAGAGGAGGAATTCATTTATTTGTTTGGACTCTCTGCTTCTTAGCCCCTGGCTCTCTGAGTTTTTGGCTTCTCCAACAAGTATGTATTTCCCATTCACTACTTAAAATATTTTGTTCTATGTGTAATGTAAAAAAATGTATCTTTGAAGGAAGTTTATAAACTAGAAAAGCATGTGTTGTTTGCTTTTTTCTTCTTCTATCAATGTGTTCAGGTAAGTCCAGCCCGCCTGGGTGACAGCAAACGAGCAGGCAAGGTAGCTGCAGTTACTGAGGTCCCAGGCCCACACTTGGACATCAGCCAATGCATGGATTCTCATCACACTTTTCCCAAGGATCCTTTGAGGTGGTGATCCTGTGGGAGGAGCAGATGGAACAACACCAGTGTGGAGCTGAGGGTTTATGATTTCTGCAGAGTTTATGGTCCATCTGTAGTCGGTAGGAGAAAGGAGAACATCACTGAGAACCCCAAAGTTCTGATGCTCACAGGCTCAACTGAGGCCATTCACACAAACTCAGGGGCACTCTTTCAGGGGCACGAATGCTCCCCAGATCCCTCTGACTTTCTCCCAAGGGGAAGCCAGTGTGGCCATGTGTGGCTCTTTGGATTTCCTTTGTACTGGGTTTTTCATTGTGCAGTAAAGATCTGCTAAATCAAGGGAGGTGGTTGTAATGGTTAATTTTATTTCTTAACCTGGATGGGCCATGGTGCCCAGGAATTGGGTGAAATATTGTGCTAGATGTTTCTGTGAAGGTATTTTTTGGAGGGGGAGGGGAAGAAGATTTATTTAATTTATTTATTTATTTTGTTGCCAGTCCTGGGACTTGAACTTGGGGCCTCTTTTGCTCAAGGCTAGCACTCTACAACTTGGGCCACAGTACCACTTCTGGATTTTTCTGTTTATCTGGTTGGTACCAAGGAATCAAACCCAGGGCTTCGTGCATGCTAGGCAAGCACTCTACCACTAAGCCTCCTAGCCTTTGGAGAAGATTTAAATTGACAGGTTAAGAGTAAACCAAATCGCCCTCTGTAATGGGGAAGATGATCATCCAATCAGATGAAGGACTTGGTAGAAGAAAGCTCCCCTGAGCAAGAAGACTCTTGGACACTGGGCCTGCTTTCCCTCTGTCCTCAGCCTCCTGGCCCATCGGTTAGTTTTTTGTTTTTGTTTTTTGTACTTGCTAAGCTTCAACAATGATGTGAGCCAATTCCTTAAATCCCTTTCCCCTGCTGTATATATTTTACACACGCACACACACACACACTTGCATGCACCCATGTGTTCATATACATGTCCATCCTGTTAGGTTTTCTTTTCTCTTTCCTTTTTCTCCCCCCTCCCTCCCTCCCTCCCTCCCTCCCTCCCTCCCTCCCTCCCTCCCTCCCTCCCTCCCTCCCTCCCTCCCTCCCTTCCTCCCTCCCTCCCTCCCTCCCTTCCTCCCTCCCTTCCAACAGTCCTGGAGCTTAAACTCAGGACCTGGGCTCTGTCCCTGAGCCTCTCTGTGCTCAAGGCTAGCATTCTGCCACTTGAGCCACAGCTCTACTTCCAGCTTTTTCTGAGTAGTTTATTGAAGATGAGAGTCTCGCAGACTTACCTGCTTTGGGCTGGCTTCCTCAGATCTCAGCCTCCTGAATATCTAGTTACAGGCATGAGTCACAGACACCCAGCTTCTTGTTTTTCTTTTGTGCTTGCTATGTAGCCACTTGACCTATGCCTTGAGCCTCCTTTTTTTTTTTTTTTTTTTTTAATCCCTGAAGAGCCCTGGCTAGTGGAGATTCCCATGGCTGGTCTTGCCCACAGATAGAAACAGTAAAGATCTGCAATGCACATGCAGATCATGGAAAAGTACTAAATGGAATTCCAATAGAACCTTCAGCTTAGGTAACCTGAGTGGCTGAGATTCAGAATTACTGCCTTTTATGGCCAGATTAGTTGTTGCCAGGTGCTGCCATGTCTGGGAATGCCTGGATTTAGGTGCATCTCTCTGACACCAGAGAGGGAGGGGGAACCAAGTCCTGCCTCAGCAATTCCATCCCAGTAATACTCTTTGTGGGAGTGGAATGTGGTGTCTTTCTCATCTATTCTAAAACCCAGACCACACTTACGATCTAGCTGAGCTGTGACTGTAACAAATCTCACAGTCACATGCAGATCTGCTGCCCCATTTGATCAAACCCCAGATGCTTTGGCTGCCTCCCCTTCAAGATTGTAAGGATATAAACAATGTGCGTGATCCAGTTTCCACTTCCTCATATTTTTGTTCCCCATAAGATCTTTGGATCTTGCACCCTTTTCCTTAAATTCAGAGTATGTGTTTACAATTTATTCCTGAATTCTATTCCTTCTGTAACATGATTGATCCTCCCTTCTCTAATCAATGGTGCTCATTCAATGGTGCAAAGAAAAGCAAAAATCTTCACATTCTGTTATTCAGGGACAGCCTTATTCATGTATAAACTTGACCAACAAAGCAAAGAGTTATATCACTTAGACTAGAAGAGTAAGTTTGACAGATGACCATTGAGGTGTAGGGAAATTAAATTAAAAAAAATTATCTTTAGTGGCTGTGAATATGGCCTAGTGGCAAGAGTGCTTGCCTTCATATACATGAAGCCCTGGGTTCAATTTACCAGCACCAAATATACAGAAAATGGCCAGAAGTGGCGCTGTGGCTCAAGTGGCAGAGTGCTAGCCTTGAGCAAAAAAAAAAAAAAAGAAGAAGCCAAGGACAGTGCTCAGGCCTGAGTCCACGGCCCACGACTGGCAAAAAATAAAAAAATAAAAATAAATTATCTTTAAGTAGTCCTATGAAAGGGTTTCATTTCAATATGTCAGTTTATGAGAACAAGGCATCTTGAGCAATGCCAGTGCCTTTCATAATCCCCCACACCCCCATTCCTCCCAAGCCCATCTATACCCTCAATTTTTCAAGTTCCATTTTCACATACATACATTGAATATGACAACAGCATTCACCCACCTTTTTTTTCCTATTTGTATACTCCCATTCTCTGGACCTCACCGCCCCCAACCCCCTACACCACTGCACACCACAAGTTTCAGCTTCCTGGTATTCATTTTGTTTATTTTTAGTAAGTTAATTGTTAAAAGTAGTTCATTGTTCAAAGTAGTCATAGAATTGGAAATTAAGAATTCTATTTTGGGGGGCTGGGGATATGGCCTAGTGGCAAGAGTGCTTGCCTCTTATACATGAAGCCCTGGGTTCGATTCCCCAGCACCACATATACAGAAAACGGCCAGAAGTGGCGCTGTGGCTCAAGTGGCAGAGTGCTAGCCTTGAGCAAAAAGAAGCCAGGGACAGTGCTCAGACCCTGAGTCCAAGGCCCAGGACTGGCAAAAAAAAAAAAAAAAAGAATTCTATTTTGGACCAATTTGAGAAGTCTATGGCACTCACAAATGCAAAAATGAAGCTGACAGTTTGATGTGGGAGTCCGGGGTTCAAGGAAGAAACCCATATTAGAAATAGAAGTCGAGGGGTCGGAATATGGCCTAGTGGTACAGTGCTTGCCTCGCATACATGAAGCTCTGGGTTCGATTCCTCAGCACCACATATATACAAAAAGGCCAAAAGTGGTCCTGTAGCTCAAGTGGTAGAGTGCTAGCCTTGAGCAAAAAGAAGTCAGGGACAGTCCTCAGGCCCTGAGTTCAAGCCCCAGGACTGGCCAAAAAAAAAAAAAAAAAAAAAAAAAAAAGAAATATAAGCCGAAATCATCAGTACATGGATGAGAAAGCTCTGGGCTGGGTAAAGTCAACAAGGGAGAGTAAGAAAGAGCACCAGACACCTGACCAGTAAATTCCAGAACACTATGATGCCCGAGAGTGGGGAAGATGTAGAGGAACCAGAATATAAAAAATACTAAGAAAGAAGGAGTAAACAGATAGATCAGGAAAAGGTGAATTTTTGGAACCCAGGTGCAGGAAGGATTTCAAGAACTTGTAAATCATCCATTGAGCCCAATGCTGTTGGCTGGCAAGGTCTAGGAAAATGAGGACTAAGAATTGACCAGTTGCCTACAAAGTCAGTAACTTTGACAAAAGCCGTTTGGGTAACTTGTAGAAAAAAGAAAGGAGAACAATGATGAGTCTAGGTTCGTTTAGATCTTTCTAGGAGTTTCTTAGAAAGGGAGAAGAAGAGAAATGGGTGTGGAAGGAGGATATGGTAAGTGGAAGGAAGATATTTTAATGGAAGATTTTACACAGCATGCTTGATGTCGCTGCTGGACATTCCATTTGTAGCCACACCATATTTATCTAACCAGTTCTGCATTAGAAGACGCTTTATAGAGGATCACAAGAGTTTAATAGCTATGCCCCTATGAATGTATAAGATGATGCTAAGTGAAATGAACTCCATGTTATGGAAACGAGTGCTATATCACTGTTGTAATTACTTTCAACATGCCATGTGAAACTGTAGCTTCTATTGTTGATGATCCTCTTGTATCCCCTTCCTGTGGTTGTACCTGCACTATCACTGTATCTTATCTGAATACATTGGAAATTGTATATAATGGTATTAGAACTAGGGAAGTGAAAGGGAATACCAAAATCAAGAGACACAGCATAAAAAGACAAACTACTACAAGAGCAATACTTGCAAAACTGGTGTAAACCAACTGAACAACTCATGGGGGGAGAGGGAAAGGGGGAGGGGGGAGGGGGAATGAGGGAGGAGGTAACAAACAGTACAAGAAATGTATCCAATGCCTAACATATGAAACTGTAACCTCTCTGTACATCACTTTGACAATAAATAAGAAAAAAAGAAGATGCTTTACACTTCAATCTTCTGTTCCTAGAATAGCACAAGTTAAATAATGTTCATTGCAGCTAAGTAATGCTGCAGTGAATATCTGAGTTATTCCAGATGGCTATGTTAAACCCATCTTGAAAAATAATGTTCATCTCTATCCTATTAAAGGGTAAATGACCAAGAGGACAAGAATGGTCCTGTTTGATCCCAGCTGGGTCCAAGCCTTCTTCCTTCAATCAGTGCTGGATAGGGGACTTTGCTGGATGGAGAAGGTGCCATTTAACTGTTGGGGTTCAAGACCCCCTCTCCCCCCTTCACCCAGGGAGATGTTTAATCTCAAATTGTGAAAAAACACTGGGCTTTACTCCTCCCACCCGCGGAAGGAACAAAGCGTGTTTTTGAGATTTTGGAGAGCCAGTTTGGATGTTCCACCAGTCTCAAAGAGCTTTAATCAGGGAGAGGTTTTATAATGGTAATGGCGGGCAGGAAGAGGCGGGACTAATTGAATATTAATGATTGGCTGAATGGGCTGTTCCTCAGGTGATGTCATGGAACTTCCTCTATGGGCGGAGACCACAGTCCCCCAAGAGCTGGGTCTCTGGGGGCTCCACCGCCATGATGGCACGCAGGTGCTCGCCCCCGGGGCGGGGACTTCTCTTCCCGTTGAAGCCGGAAGGAGGCAGGACGGGCTAAAGCTAGCTAGCTGTCCTCTTAAAGGCACAGCCATCCCCGACAATTTAACCACAGGGGATGGTGTGTGTGTGTGTGTGTGTGTGTGTGTGTGTGTGTGTGTGTGTGTGTCTGTCTGTCTGTCTGTCTGCCTGCCTGTGTATGTATAGGAGTTGTTTTGACCAGATTTTAAAGAAGGTTAGCTAACATGGGTGGGGCACATCTCACTTGGTCCACATACAGCTCTCAAAATCATTCGGTACATGACAGGACAGACACATGATGATTCCTGCTGGCTGCCTGAGGTCCATCTGCCTGTATTAAAAACTTCTATGGCCCATAATGACATTATAAACATCCAAATGGCCTTTTGCAGAAAAAAAAAAATTCCCACCGGTTTACATTTCTACTTATTTCTTAGGACCAATTCCCAAGGAAAATTATGAGATCAAAAAAAATATTTTTAAGGCCCTTGCCAAGCTGTTTGCCAATCCTTATTTCTACCTCCTGAGTATTAGAAGAATTGTATGTACCATCAATATTTTTTTTACCACTATTTATTTGCCAGCATTTATTTACTAACAATTCAAGTATTACAAAAGCAGAAATGCTTTCTCATGGTTGCTTTAATTAAAAAGAAAACCAGTTAGCTTGAATCCAAGCAAAAATCAGTGTTAGTCAATCCAGGCATCCCACTTATTGGGATGTTTAGCTTCAGAGAGGAGATCTCCAAAGGGAAAGAAGCTTCTGCCTGGACCCTGGGGACTGAGTTCTTGATGTTGCTGCAAAAAAAAAAAAAAAAAAAAGAATTTGAGGACATGTCAAGGTAGAGATCAAGAAAGTTTATTAGTCAACCAAAGTGAACGAAAGATAAAAAGATAGTACACAACTCATATATGAGCCTGGGCACATCTGAGAACAGGTACTTTAATAATAATGGTGAAAAAGCAGGTTGGATTTGGGCTCACATTCACCTTAGAACCAAGTGTTTCTCTTTTCTTTAACACCTGGTACGTCATCGTCCTTGACATCACACTAGCTTATCACTTGGGTCCGGAGACCTCAAGGTTGCTATGCTGACGTTGGCTCGGTGGAGACCCTTCTCCAAACCTGAGTCGTTGATATCAGACAATGGATGCACTCGGTCCACACTCTCCTTTCAAGACAGCTGTCTACCTTGAGATGAATGGTTTTCTTAGCTAACACTTTATTTTTTTAAATTTTTTTCTTATTTATTGTCAAAGTGATGTACAGAGAGGTTACAGTTTCATATGTTAGGCCTTGGGTACATTTCTTGTACTGTTTGTTACCTCCTCCCTCATTCCCCCCTCCCCTCTCTCCCTTTCCCTCTCCCCCCATGAGTTGTTCACTTGGTTTACACCAAATGGTTTTGCAAGTGTTGCTTTTGGAGTCGTTTGTCTTTTTATCCTGTGTCTCTTGATTTTGGCATTCCCTTTCACTTCCCTAGTCCTAATACCAGTATATACAATAACCAATGTACTCAGATAAGATACAGTGATAGTGCGAATACAACCACAGGAAGGGGATACAAAAGGATCATCAACAATAGAAGCTATGGTTTCACATTGCATGTTGAAAGTAATTACAACAGTGATATAACACTCGTTTCCATAACATGGAGTTCATTTCACTTAGCATCATCTTATGTGTTCATAAGAGCATAGCTTTTGGGCTCTTGTGATCCTCTGCTGTGACTAGTCTAAACCTGTGCTAATTATTCCCTATGAGGGAGACCATAGAGTCCATGTTTCTTTGGGTCTGGCTCACTTCACTTAGTATAAGGAAATGGAAGGACTTGAAAAAAATTATACTAAGTGAAGTGAGCCAGACCCTTATAAGCTAAAACATTTTTATGCCCAAAGAAGTTACTTTCCCAGAATCTAAGTGCCCCTTGGCTCAGTTTTACAATAGGCTAATCTGTGGTGCATGTGGACAAGGTTATTTGAAAGTTGGTTTTTTCCTCCCTTTTTACCACAGGTGGCAGTTTATTTAAGAAACAATACAGGATGTAAAACAAACATAACGCATGCTTTAAAGCGAACTGTTCATGAGCACATGTCCCATGCCTCCTTCCCCACCCCCACTCCCTACCTAATGGAATTAATGGTGAGCTCTGTCACAGAATGCTTCCAAGCATAGCCTTCTGGAACTCTCTGACTTACGGGGTCGGACAGCCCAGGAAGGGAAATACAGGCTCAGGAACGAGTAGAGGTCAAGGGCCTACTCAGGGAGCCCGGCCCGGCTCTGGGATGCCAGCTCCGGCTTCAGCTCTGGATTTCTTTGGTGATTCCCTGTTCCTCTCAGTGACATTGCTGTCAGTAGAACTTGAACATACCCCAGGGCCAGGGGGCAGAAGCTGATGGCAGAAACACTGGCAGCTCCCTTTGCCCTTTCTTCCAGCAGTGCTCCTCAGATGTCAACATGATCCACAGTGCCTCTTTCCCGAGGGCTGGCCCAGCGCTGAAAGCATGTGCGTCATTCCCAGGCTACCAGCTGCTACAACTGAATTCCTCGGTTGAAAAATGAACCTTTATTCCAAAGGTGGAGAGAAAAGGGGAGGTAGAGTTTCATCTGTAAAATGTCCTTAAGTTGAAGGACTCTGAGACCTGTACCACCTCTGGCTGATGCCAAAAAGCCTCATCCTTCACCTTCATCCATCCCCCATCAATCAGGTGACTCTCCTGTTTTTATGAGGCCATTATTTGATCCCTTCCTTCCGTTCAGTCAAGTCTTTCCTGTGATTTTTTTTTTTAAACAGGAATATAGCATGGGGGAGGTATCTTTTAGTTTCTAGCTTCTCAGCACGGGAGTTCTTGGCCAGGCCCTGGTGGCTCACACCTGTAATCTAGATACTCAGGACATTGAGATCTGAGGATCACCATTCAAAACCAGCCCAGGCAAGAAAGTCCAGTGAGACTTTTATCTCCAATTAACCACCCAAGAGCCGGAAGTGGAGCAGTGGCTCAAGAGGTAGAGCAATACAACAACTCAGAGACAGCACCCAGGCCCTCCTGAGTTCAAGCTCCAGAACTAGTACACACACACACACACACACACACACACACACACACACACACACACACGTTCTTTAAAAAACTGTAACAGAAATAAGTATCTCCTTTCATTATCTACTAGCTCTGGAATGAGACAAACTCAAGTTCAAATTCTAGGCCTCTCACTGTCTGACTGCATGTGGACAAATCTGATAACCCTTCTTTGTCTCTTATGTTTTTCTTTGATAAAATGGAGTATCCCAGGAGGTTGTGGAATTGAATGCCTGCAAATTGTTTGACACACAGTGCTTATTATGGTTTGACTGTCATTATTACTATTTTTAGACTTGTCTAACTTGGAGCTAAAGTTCTAAGATAGATCTTGGCCCCTATTTCAAGTCCCCTGTGTACCTAACCTCTCTGTGCCTCTGTTTTCTTATCTATAAAGTGAAAAAAATGCAAGTAAGATATAGGTTTGGATTAGCACACCTTCCCCTTTAAACACTACTATTTATTGTCCCCTCACCTGGGCCAACCCATGGCAAACCTATGAATCTGCTAAGTGTGTCTTGTGGGCCCTCGAACCCAGAGCCAGGTTCTGCCATGGGCTTCTACCTTTTTCTCCCAAGGAGTTCATCCATAGTCTTTCTATTCCCCTGTTCAAAATCCAGGCTGAGCCAGGCATTGGTGGCCCATACCTACCATCCAAACTACTCTTAACCTGAGGGTTGTGGTTTGAAGCCAGCGGGGGCAGAATAGTCCGTGTGACACTTATCTCCAGTTAACCAGCAAAATAAAAAAGGAAGTGGAGCTGTGGCTCAAGTCTCGAGTTCAAACTCCAGTTCTGGTGCTAAAACAAGAGGGGCTCTGAGAATGAATTCTAGCCCTTGAGACAAATCTCTTAAGACTGGTTGCAACTTAAACCTTAACTTGAGAGGTAAAATAAGATTCTGTTTGCTGTCTCAGGAATTTTAGGTGTCAGCAGCCTAGTAAGTATATTTCTCCAGTATCTGACTTCATCAGTGCTCTTAATATTGCAGTCATTTACTGGTCATTCTCGAAGGAGGCCAGAGCTGAATGGAACAGTCAGATGTATGAAATGGCATTGCAGTTAGCAATTGTGTCCAGCTGCTAATAGCAGAGTTCCAACTACAATAAAGGAAGAGTTTATTCAGTTACATACAAGAAGCCTGTAGGTAAACATTATAGAGACAGTGTGGTTACCTCTGTGGTTACATTTGGGACTTGGGTGTATTTTCTGCTTTGCTGTTTCCCCTCAGTATAACTTTTCTTTCTTTCCTTCTTTTCTCTTCCTTCCTTCCTTCCTTCCTTCCTTCCTTCCTTCCTTCCTTCCTTCCTTCCTTCTTCCTTTCTTTCTTTCTTTCTTTCTTTCTCCCTGGCTTCTTTTTGCTCAAGGCTAGCACTCTACCACTTGAGTGACAGCATCACTTCCTGGCCATTTTCTATATATGTGGTGCTGGGGAATTGAACCCAGGGCTTCATGTATACAAGGCAAGCACTCTTGCCACTAAGCTATATTCCCAGCCCCTAACTTTTCATTTTTGAAGTCGTTCCATGGGCCCAATTTTGCTCTGGAGATGCAACCACTACATCCTTTTTTTTTCTTTCCAGAAATGGAGACAAGGAAGGGAACAAGACAAAAAGCAACAATGCCCCCCCCCCCCCATTAGCTTCTTTATGGAGCTCTGCAGCAAACTCTAGGCAACAATTTCCACTCTTATCTCCCTAGCTGCAGGGAGAAAGGGAAAGCAGGCTTTTAGCTAAATACTCTACTGCCCTGATTAAAATCTAAGTTCTGTTACTGACAAAGAAGGAGAAAAGATAGTGGGTAGAAAACTGCTGTGTTTATTATGGATACCCTCCCTCCGTCCCTCCCTTCCTTTTTTCCTTCCCTCTTCCCTCTCTTTTTTCTCTCCTTTCTTTCACTGTCTCTCTCCCTTTCCTCCCTCCCTCCCATCCTTCCTCCCTCCTTCCTCCCTCCCTCCCTTCCTTCCTTCCTCCTTCCCTCCCTCCCTCCCTCCCTCCCTCCCTCCCTCCCTCCCTCCCTCCCTCCCTTCCTTCCTTCCTTCCTTCCTTCCTTCCTTCCTTCCTTCCTTCCCTCCCTCCCTCCCTCCCTCCCTCCCTCCCTCCCTCTCTTCCTTTCTTTCTCTCTTTCTTTCTTCCTTTTTTATTCTTATGCTAGTACTGGGACTTGAAGTCAGGGCCATGAACTTTGGCTTATTTCCATCAAGGTTGTTGTTTTACCACTTGAGCCATACTTCCACTTCCAGTTTGTACTGGCTTATTAGAAGAATCTCATGGATCTGTCTCCCAGGCAGGCTTTGAACTATGATCCTCAGATCACAGTTTCCTGGGTAGCTAGGGTTACAGGTGCAAGGCACCAGCACCTTGCCTATTTTAATATATATATATATATATATATATATTTTTTTTTTTTATTTTTTTTGGCCAGTCCTGGGCCTTGGACTCAGGGCCTGAGCACTGTCCCTGGCTTCTTCCCGCTCAAGGCTAGCACTCTGCCACTTGAACCACAGCGCCGCTTCTGGCCGTTTTCTGTATATGTGGTGCTGGGGAATCGAACCTAGGGCCTCGTGTATCCGAGGCAGGCACTCTTGCCACTAGGCTATATCCCCAGCCCTATTTTAATATTTTTTAATATGCGGCATAGCAGCATTGTGTAGAATCACAGTATCGTGTAACTCTGCATACTGTCCACCCACAGAACTTCATCCTGTAAAACCAAAATAAATGATAATTCTTCTTTTCTCACCTCTGTCCACAACTACATTTACTGTCTATAAAGATAAGAAATTATATAGGAGGTGCCTTTTGTGGCTGCTCTATTTCATTTAGCCATAATATCTTCAAGGTCCATCTCTGTTGTAGTATTTGTCAGAATTCCCTTCCTTCTTAAAGGCTGTATGCAATTGTATGCAATGGAACACTATCCTCTGGTTTATTCATCCATCCATCCATCCATTGGTGGACACCAGCTGTTTCTACCTTTATGAATGCTGCTGCCGTGAATGTATGGCATTTTATCCTTTCATGGTCCTGCTTTCACATCCTTTGGTTACATACTCAGAAGTGGAGTTGTTGGACCAGCTATGAATTCTATTTTTTATCTTCTTTTTTGGTGCTGAGGATGGAGCCCAGGATCTCTTCTTGCATGCTTTGTTAGCTTGAGTTCTGACATTGAGCTACATCTCAGCTTGCTAATTCTATTTTTCTTTATGTTTTGAGATAGGATTTCACTATGCAGTCCAGATGAGCTGAGAAAATAATTACATAGTGAAGGTTATCCTTGAACTTGTAATCTTCCTGTCTCAGCCCTAAGAGTGTTCGTGCTCAACTTCTGTTTCTTATTTAGCAATAGCCTCCTTTAGCAACAGCTTCGTCACTGCTTCCTAATGGATTCTTGTTCATTGTTGACAGAATTTAGTTTTTAAGTGTAAATATGATTTGTCATTTCCTTGATTAAAGTTTTTCTATGACTTCTGATTAGTTAATGATGAAATTCAAAGCTTGGGCACAGCACAGAGATCTTCATGATTGAATTCCTTTGCTTGCCTTGCGTCATCTTCTAGCGCTCTCTTCTATAACACATTGCCTGACACTTTGCATTCATCAGATGGTTTAATGAATTCTCTAAACAGTTGTCTACTGATGATTGGGGGCTGGAGCCGTGAACTAAACAAAGTTCCTGCTCTCATGAATTTTCCCTTTTGGTGGAGGTTGGTGGTGTTGGTATAAGTCTATAAACAAATCACATGTGATGTTAACAAATATTAAGAGGCATAAAGAATGCTGGAAGCAGTTGCTAGTTTAGATACAGTGGTCAGGGAAGACCTCTGTAACCAACTTGTGAGCAAAGAGCTGATGGTAATGAGAAATCCATTGGGATGGGGGGATGGCTTTCTGAGGGCCAGACTCTGTGAAAGGAATGACCCTGGCTTGAGCAGCAAGGAGTCAGAATGGATGTAGAAAGTGAATGAGAAAAAAAAACAAACATAATTGAAGATGAGCTCAGAGAAGGAAAAGGGAAAGTAGATGATATAGACTCTTCAAGTCATAGGAAGGATCTAGATGGATCAAAGATGGAAAATTGTGGGCAGTTTTGAAGAAGAGGACCAAGCCATATGATTTGCTGCTTTGTAAAAACCTTCTCAATGTATTGTGAAGCACAAACACTGGGGAGCAAGTTGAGGAGGCCAGCTGGGAAAATGCCAGGCAACAAATACAAGTGGTGTGGACAAGGAAGGCTGGGATGGAGGTGGTGAGCAGTTAGGGTATCATCTGAAGATGGAGCTAACAGGAGTTCCTGGGTGATTGTGGGTTCTGAAAAGAATGGAAAGATGACTCCAAAATTTGTGGCATGCCACCAACATAGACTAATATAGCCCCATCAAAACTGTAATTGTGAAGTCTTTATGGAAAAACTTCACTATTCATGATAAAATGTTAAGTGAGAAAACAATAGAATTGAAAACATTCTAATGAATACAAGTCTGTACATTCTGAGTAAGATGCCAAAATAGCAATATTTCTGAGTTCAATAACTTCTTTAAAAATCATCAACCCTAGATCCGAGATAACAATGGCAAAATGCTAGCTTGCTCTTTTTTAGGATCTTCCCATCATGTGACTACAAAATTTAACTCTCTTGGTCTCAGTGCCCAAGAAAGAGAGTTGCAGGATTTAGACATGGCCTGGGACTGGGGAAAGGGGCGGAGGAGATCCCCTGGTACTTCACTCTCCTCTTACAGGTGACAGGACAAAAGCCCCCAAATGTGAAATAGAGTTCTATAAGATCACACTGCCAATTGCAGGCAGAGTCCAACCTGAGTGACAGCCTGCTGATTCTTAATCCATCAGTACATATAAATCCTTACACGTATTCCGCCCCCCCCCAAATTTGGAATTATCTTGGAAATGTGTTTCTTATAGTTTACTGAAACCTTATTTCTTGGTTATTTATTCAAAACCATCATATTCACATAGATTTGTTTGCATGCAAAATACCCCTTTTTCAAAGTCAAAACGATGGGAAGTGTCTTTTCCTCTGCAAAGCTTTGCACTATTTGTGAATCCTAATATTAGCCTTCAAATGTGGAAACTTGGTAAATCCCATATGTGCATAGCAAATGCTTACTCCACATTTTTTCAGGGTCTCTGATTTATTCAACAGGGCAAGTTATTAATAACTCTGTAGTGCTGGGTAAGATGGAGTTACTTGTCATAAGAAATTTTAGCCTGAAAGTAAGTAAAATCAAAACTTGGAAGACCTCACAAAACCCTCCAAGACTTACATTTATTAGATTCCCATCAATGTGACATTCTTATTACTAAGGCATTTGGATAAATAACTATAGAGCAATTGAGAGAAAACCTCCAATAGATGGGTTGTATATCTTTTTGGGAAAATTAATGTATTAGAGAGATAGAGATAGAGACAGAGAGAGAGACGGGCGGGGGGGGGGAAGGGAACCAAGACTCTTGAAAAGAGTGTTAGTGGGTTTACGAGTATGGAAGTAATAGAGTAGGTGGTTGAAAGAGCTGTAGGCTGGAACTCTGCGCACCAACTTGCATCTGTTCTAGAGGTACCTCCAAATGGTCCTTGAGCTCCTGCTCTGCCACAGGCAGCAGCAGATACCACAGTAGTGAGCTGAGATCCATGCCCCTCTCTCCTTGCTTACACAGCCCTGATTTGGGTTGGGATGGCATTGTTGCTTAGTTATCCTCCTGCATTCTGTTCCTGTGCATTCAGCCCACTGCAGGTCAAAACCATCTGCAAAGAAATCCCAGCATGTCACAAAAACAAAACCCGAATTTGACATCCAGATCCACACAGTGGGAGGGATGTGGAACTAGATCTTGCTGTGACCTTTCCCCTGGTACAGACTCTCTCGTCTCCCAGCACTGGCGGAGCATTTGCCTCTTGTCTTGTCCGTGGGCTATGTAGTCGTAAACACAGTAATTGTATCTGTTCTGAACACATATAGACTTTTTTTTCTTGTCATTATTCCCTAACCTATATACTATAACAACTATTTAGATAGCATTTGTGGGGAATTAAAAGCATCCTAGGGATTTAAAATAATAGAAAGATGTGTAGGTAACACGCAAATACTGCACCATTTTTAAAGAAATTATCTTTAAGTATCTGTACAGAGGAATATCAATTCAACATGTCAGTTTCTGAGTACAACACATCTTAATCAATGTTACCCCTTCCATCATTCTCCTCATCTCTTCCAACTCCACCCATCTCCTCAAGTTACCTCTGGATATCATGTCAGTAGTTGTCCACCATTCTTCTCTCCATTTGTCTGTTTCCTCTCTTATTGACCTCCCCCCCCATAAAACATGTACATTGAATATCATGTGTGTAGTTGTCCACCATTCCTCTCTCCATTTGCCTGCTTCCTCTTTTGTTGACTTCCCCCCGATAAAACATGCTTCAGCTTCCTAGTATTCATTTTGTTAAACCTCAATTTCAAAGGAATTACACCACTGAAATTCTCCCCTACACATACTATATTTTAGTCAATTTGTTTGTGTATATATGTGTATGGCACTGTACATATTTTCATATGTGTTTATAATTTAGATCTAGCTTCCACACATGAGAAGTAAATATTTACCCTTTGTCTCTCTGAGCTTGACTTCACTTAATATAATTTTTTTTACAGGTCCTTCAATTTCATTGCAAATGATATAATATTATTCTTTCTGATGGATGAATAAAATTCTATTGTATATAGACCACATTTTCCTGATCCATCCATCTATTGTAAGGCATCTGGTCTGTTTTCATAACTTTTAGGTAGTGAATAATGTGGTCATGAACATGGTGACTGTACCACTTAATATAAGGGATCTGAGCATCTGTAGATTTTGGTATCTGAGAGGGATCTGGGGCCAGTCCCCACAGTGAATGAGAGGTAACTGTACTCTCTTTCAGTCTCTCTCCAAAGAAAATAAGCCATGGGTAGGGATTGGAGACCGAGATGCCAGGAAGTTACTACAAAGTAAAGGAACAAGAGTATGCATGTGTGCACATGTACACACATACACAAAGAAAAGGGACACATATGTATATAATCTATGTAATATTTTATATATGAGAAGGGCTAATAGTTGCAACAAAGAACCAGCCATTCCTCACACAATAAAAGTTTACTTCTCACTTTGAAGATGTAAATATTCCTGGTCAGATGTCCAACCTGAGTGGCTTTCATCTAAGTGGTAATTTAGTGATTAAGGTGATCCTGCAACAGTTTCCGTCAACAAGACAGAAGTAGACTATGCTGGGATTCACATGGAGGTCAGAGGCCTCTGGGAGGCAGAGAAGACTTGGTTCCTTCCTCTGAGTTGGTCAAAGTTTAGTTCTATCACTAACAAGTTCTGTTATAAAGAGACATCCCATACATGAAAAAGAGAAATATTGACAAACCCATGATAGGGGATGATATTTAAATTGGTTCATGAAATATCTTTGTTCCTCTATATTTGCATTTATAAAATGTAAGGATTGAACTGTAAGGTCTACCCCTGGGAAGGGCTCCAAGCAGATGCCCCTGTTGAAGTCTGTGCCCAGTACTTGAATTACCTAGGTAACTGACACGCCTGGAGGCAGTTACCTCCCCCTTGTCTGAGGCCACATCCAATCCACCTGGCCATACCTCCCGCCTTTCCCAGTTCAACACGAGTCCCCATTCTCTTTCCTTTTCTCTCTTACACTCTCTTTCTCTTCTTCCTTCCCCTCTCTCCCCATGCCTCCATCTTGTGTGGGTGGGCAGTTTGCTCTCCCCTAAACTCTTCTCTGCCTAAACCACAGATTTCCTTTCTGGAGAACCTTACATCTGGTGACACAGTAAGATTCAGGGCATGGGTGAGGGAGGAAGTGCTTGCTTTCCCCACAGGACAGAAATAGGGCCTAGAGTACCGAGCCGCTCTACCCTACCAACTAGCGATATATCATTTGTGAAAGAGAGCAGGGACTCCTGTTGGGCTGGATTATATAGGGAATGGCGGGAGGTATGGCCAGGTGGATTGGATGTGACCTCAGAGAAGGGGGAGGTAACTGCCTCCAGGTGTCCCAGTTACCTAGGTAATACAGGCCCTGGGTGCAGACTTCAACAGGGACATCTGCATGGAGTCCTCCTGAGGTAGACCTTACATGAACCACATGCAATCTTTAAAAAAAAATTCCTTATCATATGACTATTCTTTACCTTATACACAGTGTACTCACATGCACATCTGCACGAGAAGGTGGGGGGAGGGCACAGAATCAGAGGAAAAATGGAGAGAAAGTTCAGTAGTGGAAGATACCGGCTGCACTAGTTATTGATGAAAGTGAATAATGCATCTGTGGGTGGAGAGGGGAGGGAGGGAATGGGAGGGAGTAAGGGAACAGAGGACACTATGTGTCCGGGTCTCTGGCCCCCCCCGCCCCCCTGCCCCCCCCCCCCCCCCGTCCCCGCGCTCCCCTGACCCGCGGGAGAGACAGGGAAGGCACGCCCCAACCCGGATGAGCCAAAAAAGGAAAGGGCCGGCAGGCTGCCCACACCCAGCCTTCCCTCACCAGAGGACAATCAGAAGGCCTGGGAGTCAAGTCGTCGCAAGATCTCGTTTATTGTGGAAGTACGTGCCACTAATATAAGGCACAGGAGCCAATCAGGTCTAAGATCGGCAGGAAGGGGAGGGATGAGCTGCCCATCAAGGGTGGAAGGGCCAGGGCGTCACAGCTCACGGAACCGCCTCCAGGTTATAACCAAAGACACTTGTAGCAGCTGTGCATTGTTGTTGGGCGCCGCCATCTTAGCCACACGTGGCCCCAAGACTGAAAAACAGGTGGGGCCAGCTAGTTGACTTCCGGGTGTGCCCCACATCTATGCAAAAGGAAATGTACTTAATACCTGATGTTTGTAAAGCAAATCCCTCTGTATATCACCTCTAAAACAACAATAAAGTAAAATTTAAAAAGCTTGTTATCATAAAAGTGATGTACAGAGGGGTTACAGTTACATACGTTAGGTAAAGAGTATATTTCTTTTTGGACAATGCACCCCTTCCCTTACTCTCTTCCCAGATGCAATCTTGAGTTAAAAAATAACAATTCCAATGTACTGCTAAATATAGAAGAAATGTGAAATAGCAAAAAACTACATTCTATTCGGACTTTTGAAAGACCCAGGGCTTTTGGATATTGTGTTGTGTGTGTGAATGTGAGAAATTCAACCATGTCAATATGGCAAAAGATGAGCTTTACTATAAACCAAATGTATAGAAGGTGGGTTTTTTTCCTATTAATTTATTTTAAGACTCCTTTTTTTCCCAAGTCATTCTTCTCTGGGCACAACTCAAATTGCAAAATTTCCAAACAATAAAGAGAACTCCTTTCCTGTTAATAGAGGTTAGAGTGGAAGGAAGTGAATTTACCATGGTGGGGGGAGGGGGAACGGAGGGGCTGGAAATTAACTTGACAACACCAGGACCAAAGAAAATGATCTCAAAAGGCAAATGCAACTTGACTTCCTTTTAACAGCTAAAAACTAATTTTGTCTAAGGCTTGAGAGTGAACAAAATGTTTTCATGTCCCTTATCTTATTTAATCCTCACCACAACCTGACAAGGGAGGTGTTATTAATATCCTTGTTTGACAAGAGAAAAGAGTGATGGGATCTGTTCGAGGTCAGGTGACATAAGTAAGTTGTAGAACTTGGATTCAGGTAGGAGATTCTTTCCGTGATTCCAGAACTGCCTCAAGCTTAATCCAAAGAAAATAAGCCATGGGTAGGGAATTGGAGACCGAGATGCCAGGAGGTTACTACAAAGTAAAGGAACACGTGTATGCATGTGTGCAACAAAGAACCAGCCATTCCTCACACAATAAAAGTTTACTTCTCACTTTGAAGATGTAAATATTCCTGGTCAGATGTCCATCTTGAGTGACTTTCATCTAAGTGGTAATTGAGTGATTAAGGGCCTTCCACTCAATGTTGCAGCTGTCTTCAACATCTTGATATTACTATTGGAATGGTGCAGTACCCTGGCCACCCAGGACTCGCACCCACAACATGAAAGTTACCAGCACTCAGTCTATCAGGCTAGGAGTCTTTATTTAGCTGTGCACAGTGTCTACTCTCCATCATTGAGATGGTAAAGAACAGCAATGGGCCACCGCAGGGCTGGTTGTTGTTGTTTTTTTTTAATATGTACATGTATTTATTCTTTTTTAAAATAATTACTTATTTATTGCCAAAGTGATGTACAGAAGGTAGAAGCTGTGCATTCTACAGCAGGTGGCCACATAGCACAGCTGCAGGGGGTCAGAACAAGTCACAAATGGGTTAAGCGAGCCATTTACAGAAGCAGAATTTTGCAGTCAGGCTGACCTAATATCAACGTTATTTTAACAATTGTTTCCATGTTCCCCTAATATCAACTAAGCGAGTATGAGCAGGCTAAAACAATCCAGTACTCAATCAAAAGTGAACCAACCTGACAGTAGCCATGGCATTTCTATAACTGCTACTATGATTATTTCTATAATCTATTACTATGATCATTTTCACAATCCATTACTATGGTTGCTACTTAGATATAGAGAGGAACAAGGGCTACATATATTTTTAAATGTCAAACTGAGGAACTAGCCTCATGGGTGGGGGTGCAGCCCTCTACCATGGAGTCACCAAAATGGAGTTATAAAAGCTAAGAATAAACTCTAAGACAGTGAAATTTTACAAGACCTGTTGTTTGTAGGAGGTGTGTGTGTGTGTGTGTGTGTGTGTGTGTGCTACACTTTTCACTTTTCCTTGGTTCTCACAGGGAGTGCAAGCAGAGAACATGAAGTCACACACATACTTAACCATCCACTTTAGCTCCATGGGGGTGTATATCACATATGTTCTCATTCCATTGGCCAGAAATAGTCACCTGACCCCATCTAGAAGAAACAGAAGCTGCAAAATGTCCTTCAATGAGCTGCTTGCTTTCTAGAATCAAGGCTGAGTAATAGGAAGGCAGCATGAATCTTGATCATCTGTTTCTATGGTAGTCTGCAAAATAATTAGAAATGTGGTTCTTCTCATCATGAAAAACAGAGAGGCCTACAAAACCTGTTTCTTTGTCATGGAGGATCTAGAAAGACGGCATTTTGTACCAAGAGTATTTGCAGAATTAGAGACATTGGACATTGGCCCAGATTGAAATATAGCTAAAGGACACAGAATTGGTCAGAGCTAGGGAAATGCTTCAGGAAGACTGCTTTTAAAGATGGGTCCTAGTGACTGCTTACCACAAACCCCATTCTGTGGCAAGTTTAGAGTACAGAGCTGTTGAGGCAGTTGCCCAAGGTCTAGTGTGGATCATCTGTCTATTCTTACCTTTTTCTACTCTGCTTTCTACCCTAGGAAACTTCTCTGTCAATTCTGTATTCAAGGACTTCTAGCCATCCAGCTGCATTTAACCAGTGGGGAATCTGGAAGACAGGAGAGAAGATCAAGGGTTTGTGCCCTGGACTCCATTCTTGCAAGGTAGCTTTAGGTTTGCTAAGACCCTATATGGCTTCTCTCAAGTTTCTGTACTTCCCACAAGCCTTCAAACCTTCCAGGTTCTGGTAACTTCTCTGTCCTTGAGTCCATCAAACCTAGGGTTTGAAGTAACAGCTCTTTTATCATCTACCTGGGGTTTCTGAACCTTCCATTCACACTTCTGTTGTTAGTTGCTTAAAAAATATTATTCTTGAAGCTGGGCATTGATGGCTCATGCTTGTTATCCTAGCTACTCAGGAAGCTGAGATCTGAAGATTGAATCCCAGCCCCACCAAGAAAGTCCATGAGACTCTTATCTCCAATAAACTACTCAGAAAAATCCAGAAGTGGCATTGTGGCTCAAGTGGTAGGGTGCTAGCCTTGAACAGAAGCTCAGGAACAGAGCCCCAGCCCTGAGTTCAAGCATCAGGACCCGCAATAATAATAATAATAATAAAATATTATCCTTGGGGTTGGAGGTGTAGGACAGTCTCAGATAAAAAGAAAAAGAAATGAAATGAAAAGCAATAAGCAGCCCTTTCCAGGCGCTGGTACCTCATGCCTGTAAATACTAACTACTCAGGAGACTGAGATCTGAGGAGCCTGGTTTAAAGTCAGCCTAGGCAGCAAAGTCCAAAAGACACTAATCTCCAATTAACCACCAAAAATAGCCAGAAGTAGGAGTGTGGCTCAAGTGTAGAGTGTTAGCCTTGAGCACAAAAGCTCAGAAACAGGGGCTGGGGATATGGTCTAGTGGCAAGAGTGCTTGCCTTGTATACATGAAGCCCTGGGTTCGATTCCCCAGCACCACATATACAGAAAATGGCCAGAAGTGGCGCTGTGGCTCAAGTGGCAGAGTGCTAGCCTTGAGCAAAAAGAAGCCAGGAACAGTGCTCAGGCCCTGAGTCCAAGGCCCAGGACTGGCAAAAAAAAAAAAAAAAAAAAAGCTCAGAAACAGCATCCAGGCCCCTGTATATATGTTTCTTATTTGAAGTTACCATTTGCTTCTACTTGTACCTTTTCTTTTTATGAACCCATTAACATTATATGTTTAACTCCAAGCAATAGGTCTGTTCTCTATATAAACAAAAGATTTCCTTTTCCCTTTGCTTAGAATCTTTTTTTTATCAGCCTCTGAGATTTGGGGCTGTAGCCTCTTTGTCATCATTCCCCCAGTGCATCCATTCTTGATGATGGGTCCCTCTTGTGCATGCCCTTTGAAAATCTGATCTCATCAGCTCAGTCACCCGGCTCACATGCCCTTCATGATTGCTTCCCACATCGTCCAAAAGAAGAAATTGCTAACAAGGCAAGTGAAAGATTCATCAAATGTTTTGCTTTTTGCAGAATGAGAACTCCATCAGATATCAAAAAAAAAAAAGCTGAATTAGGAAGAATCCAGTACAGGACGTAAGAAATTTGTTCTGAGATTTACTTTTTTTCTTCAGAGAATTCCAGATGCACTGATTTCTGAAGTTAACTGTTCTTTGCCTAATTCTTTCCGCCCCCTCTCCCAGATTCTGTTAGAAGTCTATATTTTATTTATTTATTACCTGTTTCTTTCCTAGGAATATGCTGAGTCATCTCTCTTACTTAATTCTCTCAACTCTGCAAGGGAGATTTTGTCTGGTTTCCAGTTCCTCCTAGCCTGTGCTTCTTTGATCCTGCCTATCTGAGGAGCAACTTTCTTCTGGCCTTGACTGCTACAGAACACACTCTTTCCTTTAATCCTCTTCTTCCTTTTCTTTTCCAGAAGGGCAGTGTGGTTCAAGGACAAGCAATGGATTCTCAAGTCAGCTAGAGCTATGCTTCCATCCCAGCTCTGCTGCTCTATTGGATGAGTGACCTTGGAAAGGTGACTTACCTAAACCTCCCGTTACTAACAAAGATTCCCAGCTCAGAGGACCATTTAACATATGCTAGGCACCAGTGGCTCACACTTGTAATCCTAGCTGCTCAGAAGACTGAGATCTGAAGATCACAGTTCAAATCCAGCCTGTGTAGGAAGTGGAGCTATAGCTCAAGTGGTAGGCAGCTATTAGCAACAAAGTTCAGGCATAGTACCTAGACTCTGAGTTCAAGCCCCAGAACCAACACAGACACACAGACACACAGATACACACACACACACACACACGTGCATGTGCACATACACACAAATGAGAACATGAATGTATATGATTTGGTACACATTGGTCATTCTTGTTATAACCTTATGTACATTATCCAAGATATGTATCTAGATTTGATATTTATCTAAATAATTTTATCTAGATTATCAAAATACCTATCTAGATATGATCTGTTGTTCAAAGGTGGAGTTGAGCTCTTTTATGTTTCTTCTGAGAGACTTTAAAACTGTAGTTACTGCCTCTTTTTTTTAGGTACTTGAAATTAGGGTCACTTTTTTTTATGTTGGTAGGTAAGTGATGTACCAGTTGAACCAGCCTTCAGCTTTTTTTTGCTCTGGTTATTTTTCAGGTGGTCTTGGCCATAGTTCCACAAAGACTAGCAAAACCTTGTAAGAACAAATCCCAAAGAGACTTTGTTCCTTATTCTCTGAGGCTGAAACCTCAAATCTGGGAGGCTGATTTTAAAACATACTAACACCAATAAAAGAGGACTGTTTTGAAGACTTGCTGCTTGGCACTAAAAAATACAATGTGAATCACTGCATAAGAAGAAAAAAAGCAACAAATGCAAATAGTTTGGAATTTGAAAAAAATCCAAGTGTCAATAATATTTTACAATGCAACTAAGAATAAGAGTAGGGCACTGATTCTCCTATTTACACTTCTGCAGTAGCTGTGATGTTAGGGATGTACCATCATGCTCTGCTTTTTTGGTTGAGATGGAGTCTCTCAAACTGTTTTTAGCCCAGGCTCATTTGAACTGCAATTCTCCTGACTTTAGCTTCCTGAATAGATGGGATGGTAGGCATGTCCTACTACACCCAGGTAGTTACTCCTTATTCATTGCCCACTGATGACTTTCCATTTGTTCTAGTTACTGTTTGAAATAGAGCAGAGTCACTAAAAATAGTATACAAAATCTGATTCAGATAGTATTTGTGGAGTACCTTATAAATACCAGATAAAGTGCCAGATAGATTCCCTACCAAAAAAAAAAAAAGATTAATGCCAGTTGTGGAATCAAAAACAGGCAGTAAATAAACTTTGTTTTGTACAAGGGCTACAGACAACCGTCAACAATTTTGTTCTCTATTCTGGTTTGATTTCCAGTTCATTCTCATCATTGGCTAGCATAGGTGGTCTTTTCTAGACAGTTACTAAAAACAGCCACCAGCAACTAAAATTTCAAAGGCCAGGTATCATTTTAAAAATCACCTGCTTCTAGTCCTCTTTTGCTTATCAGAAGACAGCACTTGCTTCAAATGACTATAATTTCAAAAGACTTTTTTAATGGTCATTTGTTTTGTGATAAAGTTGCACATTTGTTCTGGTTATATTTACTCTCCGATTCTGTTCTTAAGAACTGCACCGGCTTTCTTCCTCCTCCATAGGGACCTGGCCCAATTTTCTGTTTCTATGGACACTGTGATTTGCATTTAAGCTCTTTATGCAGGGATTGTCACCTGGTTGATATATCTAGGCTTTGCTACCTTCAATTGTTTCTTCTCTCATTTAAACGCTTCCCTTTATCTATTCCAGGATTGTCACCTGTTTATTCTCCCCCTCTGAAGTATTATTTAAGGCAGTGACAATTTGAGGTGCAAAGACTTCTCAAAGTCATTTACTTGTTTTCTGTTTGGAATGTTCTTGGTTACAAGTAACAAGATATGTAATGACTTAGACAATAGGTATGGACTTTTTCATGGACCACTAAGACTGGAAATAAGTTTCCTCAGGGTTGTATCAGAGGCTCAGCAATGTTCATGAGCATCCTGGCTCTTCTGATCTCTCTGTGGTGGACCTTCAACATTTTTGTAATGTCTTCTTTCCACAAACTCTCATTTCAGAACTTCCTAAAGAGGAAGTGGAAAGGGTCAGAGAAACTTTTCTTCGTGCAGCTTTGACTTTTAACAGGAAGGACAAACTTTTCCTGAAGACCTCCAGCCCAAAGCTCCTTAATCTTACTGACCATAACTGAATGACAAACTTTTCTTCATATTTAGTAATGTTATAAGGAAAACAACCAACCAGGTGCTGATGGCTCACACTTGTAATCCTAGCCACTAAAGAGGCTGAGGATGGTGGTTCAAAGCCAGCCCTGGCAGGAAAATCCATGAAAACCGGAAGTGGCACTGTGGCTCAAAGAGGCAGAATGCTAGCCTTGAGCAAAAGAGCTCAGAGACAGTGCCTAGGCCATAACTTCAAGCCTCATAACTGACAAAAGAAAGAAAAAGGAAAAGGAAAGAACTGAATCCTGGGTTTGAACTATCATAATCAATCTCCTAGAGAAATGAACTACATTACCTCCTACAAACAACTGCTATCCTAGAAGTGAAAGGACCATTAGATGAGCTCCAGGATAGTTTCTCTGTATGCATCACGGATGAGAAATCTAAGGTCCATTGAGGTTAAGGGTTTGCTGAACACCACAAAGTGCCTACAAAGTGTTACAGCTGAGACTAGACCCTTGGTCTTATGTTTTAGAATTAAGTCCACCATTCTGTGTTCGTCCAAGTAATCTTTAACCATAAAATTGATGGGAAAGAAATGAAAGTCAGTTGAAGGCCAGATCAAGAGGATTTCCTTTTCCTAGTTCCATGTCCCAGACTTACCAGATGGTAAACTTGTTATGTCCAAAGTTGTGAGATTAATTCACCCATTCATTCAATAAGTATTTATGACCCTCCCTCCCAATATATTAAAAAATAGTGTCAGGTGTTAAGTACATATACTGAACTATTAACTATAGTTCATTTGTATAAGTTCATTTACATAATTACCTGCTCAAATATTAAGTGGAAATACAAGAGTAAAATTGTGGAAATCATTAAAACTGAGGACAGAGATAACATTTTCTTAAAGCCATCTTTATTTTCCTCTTCCTAGTTACATAGGAAGACTACAATTCCCAGAGTCCTTTCAGTTAAGTTGGGTCATGTGACTGGCATCTGGCCAGTGGGATGCGGGCAGAAGTAAATGTATGCCATTTGCAGGTCTAGCTATAAAACCCTTGATGCTGTTGACAGAGAGTGAAGTCATCTCTACTGGTCATTTTTTCCTGTAGTTTGGATTGTCAAACAGAATCTCAATCTTCTTTATTCTTCAACTTTTCAGGGTTTAGAAAATTAATAGCTTTTACTGGATCTAAAATACACTGGATGTGATAAATTTTACAGGACTCTAGGTATTCACACACAGTGACACCAAAGGAGAATCTTCTTAGGGGAGACACACAAAGGCACAAATGTCTATGTGCCTCTGATCATATAAAATAATACTTATACCAAAATGAACTCCAGGAAATGGAAACAAGAGGTTTTTGTTCTTTGTTGTTGTTTTTCTTTTCTTTTTGTCTTGTTTGTTTATCTGTCTTTCAGAGGGTAAGAGGGGCACAGAAATGGAGGGACAAAGGGTGAACCAATGCAGTAGTGGTATCCCTTGTGTTGAAAATGAACAATGTGGGTAAGGACAGGAGGGAAAAACTGGGAGAGAGCTAGAGAAGAAGTGATATTGCCCCAAAATGTACTCATTACCTGACTTATGTTAACTGTAACCCCCTTTGTACATCACTGTTATAATAATAATACAAATTTTAAAAAGAAAATGATTTTAGAGATAGCTTTATGTTTTTCTCATAGTAGTTCCCATAGTAGATTCCTCCTAATAAATGGCTTTGTCTTCTTTCAAATGAAGGGAGCCCTTCCTTATTAAGTCTAGAAGGAATAACTGGGTTATCAAAGGATCAAGCCAAAGTAATGGAGGAAGAACCCCTTTTTTTTTCTTATAAATTTAGCCAGAATTTAGTCTAGGAAAATAAGGCTAAAGTAGGGAGAAAGAGAGAAAAACATTTCCTGATCCTCATGCCAGAAATGGGAGTTAAAGAATCCCATGAAAGGAGAATTTAAGTTCTGTACCACGATCAGCTCCAGCTGCGTTTTAACTTCTCTTCCAGTTGTAAGATTCTGTGTTCTCAAACATCCATCCCATTTCTGCCTTCTGACACCAATAACTGAGTGGGGAGAAGAAAGTAGAAAAAGTAAGATAAATGAAAGCCTTTTAAACTTCTAAGCTTTTTGCCGGCAAAGCTGGGATAGAAAACCTAGCTTCATTGGGTTATTAGGAGGATTCAATGAGATAAAAAGAGATCATACGGTTCCACGATAAGGCTTAGCACATCCTAAGGGTTAAAATGATGTAATTTAAGTGATTAGGTTGTAATTGTTGGGAAACCCCACAGCAGAGAAGTTGAGAATCCGGACTTTGGAGCCAGACTGATGACATTAAAATCTCTGCTCAGTTATTTACTTGTCACCGCATTTGCATAAGTCTCTCCATTTCACATTCCTCCCATCTGCACAAGTGACAGTAATAACACTATCTGCTTCATAATGTTGCTGTGAGGACTGGTTTAATAGATTTAAAATGCTTAGGACAATACCTGGCATAAACACTCAAAAATGTGAGCTGTTGGGGTAGTGGTTTATGTTTCTGGCTCTATTATATCTCCAACTCAGAGGAGATATCTTGATACCAAGAAGCCATTGTTCATGTAGGCATGGAGCTCTCCATGTTAGGAAATGGAAAATTCTCTGTCCTAGTTTTTGGCATACAATTTTTTTTGTCATGTCTCACAATTCTCTGTCTAGTATTTGGTCTAAATAGTAGGTCCATTATCAACCAAATTGATTAAAGTTAAAATAGATTAAAATTCTATACCTGTCCTTCCTGTTTATAAAATCCTATATATATGTATATATATATGATTATAATATATATGATCACACAATCACATGATATATATTTAATATTAAATATGAAACATTTAATTTGGAATATTCCACATGTTCCATTATTCAAGTATTAAATCATTTCTAAAATCACCTAATACTTACTTGAGTCAAAGCTACATTCCCGGGGCTGGGATGTGGCCTAGTGGTAGATTGCTTGCCTAGCATGCAGAAAGCCCTGGGTTTGATTCCTTAGTACCACATACACAGAAAAAGCCAGAAGTGGTGCTGTGGCTCAAGAGGTAGAGTGCTAGCACTGAGTAAAAAGAAGCCATGGACAGTGCTCAGGCCCTGAGTCCAAGCCCCAGAACTGGCAAAAAAAAAAAAAAAAGCTACATTCCTATAAAAATGGAGGGGAAAATTGTTGTCTTCTCAGATTTTAACACCATTGGGAGATGTTTGGAATTTTGATTTCTGAACTTTGACCAACGCTATATATTTTCTGAGTTGGTGATGTAGTGTTAGCTACTGGCTACTTAGAAAAGGTTACATAAATATAAGCACTGGGAATTGAACAACAGCCTTTGTCAATATGTCATTAACAGTGCACAGGAATATTGAAAAGGTTGTTAAAGATAACCAGTGTCTTGTGTAATATTTGGAAATCTTATCCAACTTCTGGGTTGTTTCTAGTTTATTTGGACATAAGAGATAAGCTGTGGGGCTGGGAATATGGCCTAGTGGCAAGAGTGCTTGCCTCCTACACATGAAGCTCTCGGTTCCATTCCCCAGCACCACATATATGGAAAGCGGCCAGAAGGGGCGCTGTGGCTCCGGTGGCAGAGTGCTAGCCTTGAGCAGGAAGAAGCCAGGGATGGTGCTTAGGCCCTGAGTCCAAGGCCCAGGACTGGCCAAAAAAAAAAAAAAAAAAAAAAAGATAAGCTGCAATAGCTTCTAAATCTTTTGAGTAGACACTAGTAACCAATGTACTAGGGGTTTCCAAAGTATCACAAGCTCCTGTTCAAGTTAACCTGTACCCATTTCCTTAAAAATAATCCATCTCTAGGGAGATTCAAAACAGGTACAGAGAACTGTCATAAATTGACTTTCACCCTACTTCAACCTTAAAGAAACCAATTCCAAAAGAACAACCAAGTCAGTGGTTCCTTCAGAAGCTACTGACTTATCAACCTTCGTGTTGTTTTACCTGCTTAACCTAGGAGGGGAAGGGACAAATGGAGGTGGTGAGAACATAATGACTCATAGAAGCTGCCTAGAGTTAAGTTTTCACATCCAACAAAACCTGAATTTAAGTCCTGACTCCATTGTTTTCTGGCTGCATGGCCAGGTGCTACTATAATTTCCTAAACTGTGAAACGAGGGTCTCTCAGCTTTCACTGTGAGGAACTCCAAGAATTATAAAGTACTTTTCAAGGGAAATGACACATACTCAGTGTGGGGCACTCCCTGCCCGGACGCCTTGCATCATTAAGAGGTGGTTCTAGCTGGCCCTGCCTCTTTTCCCAACCTTGGACCTGACCGCATGTGAGCCAAGATGGCCGCTGGTGATGAACCCGGAGGCGGTCCTGTGGGCCGTGATGTAGATGTAGGGCGCCCCTTAGGGAGGTCCTTTGGAGCTCCACCCTGACGGACAGCTCAGGCGTCCATTCACAGCCCCTACGTAGGTGCACGTGCCCTTCGACCCCTTTAAAAGAACAGCTCATTGCCGCCATTAAACGAGTCTTAGCGCTGACTGGCTCCCGGACGAGAGGGGGTCTGGGTGGCAGTCTGTCAGCCCTTTCCTCTTTCTTGGCCTGTCCCGGTGGGGCGTGTTTTCCCGTCTCTCCTGCAGGACAGGAGAGCCAGGGAGGCTAAAAACCCCAGACAACTCAGTATAAGACAAACATATCAACTGTTATCATTATGTGTGATTGTATTAGGTAAGTCCCTTCAGCTCTCTGGTCCTTAGTGTGCTTCATAAGTCAAAAGGATGATGACTCTTTTGTATTTATTTGAGGGTGTGGGATGGCATTTGATGTCCTTCCGAGGTCATGTTCTGTGATTTCTTGGATTTCAGTACCATCGGTCTAGACACATATGTGTGTTTAGGTATATTTGTTTGTGTGTGTTGCAAAGAACATAGGGATGAAGCTGACCTAGGATAATGGATCAGGATACTGGTGGTGTGGGTAAAGTCCAGCCCATATGGAGTCATTTGGCACTTGGTTTCATACTCCATATTCAATGTACTATATATCATTAAGCAGATCCATCACAAATACGTGTTCAATGCTGGTACTTATATACCAAACACTGTTTTCGAAACTGTGCCAGAGTGATGAAAAGGAAACTCAGAGACAACCCAGACTCAGTCTCTGTCCTTTTGAAGATAAGTTTCTACTACCTGAAATAGACATAAAAAGACAAAAGCAAAAACAAACAAACTGAACAGCGTGAACTAATCATATCCTGTGAGCTATGTCTTCAAAGAGCTTCACACTGCCCTACCTGCTGCCAGTGGACAAAACACTATCAATTCTGGCCTCTGTTAGATGAACCAGCCCCTTAACTAGCTGCCCTGTGTACTCTCCTGGTACTCTAATGTCTATTACAGCCATCAACATGTGTGGGTATACCATGATGCACTCTTGCTTATATCCCACCAATGGCTTTCATTCCACTGAAACAGAAGCCAATGTCTTCCCTGTCTTCTCCCCTCTACCTGCTCAATAGTCCAGCCACACTCTGTCTTGTTCTGCCTTTGACGTACCTTCGTGCTTCCTGACCCCTCTGTCTGGGGTATGTTTTCTGCACAATTCTCTCCCTCATCTTGCTTGAGTTTCAGCTCTTGAGAGAGGTCTGTATTTGCAAACTACTCTTTTCCAAATAAACTCCAAAGTCTCATCTCCCTTGTAGCCCCCATCCCACTTTATTTTATTGTAATTTCCTGAGCACTGACATGCAAGGGACCACAAAAGTCTTTAATGTGCATTTTTTTTCTAATCCTGATAATTGGTCTAGGACATGAACATGGGGATTATCCCTCCTTTTCAGTTACAGAAGACAGCAGTCAGGTTGGCAAAGGAGTTGTCAGATGGTCTCTTTGATTTGCCTACTACACTGCTACATATTTTTTCTTTTGTGCTGATACTAGGGCTTCAACTCAGAACCTCACATTCTTGCTCAACTTTGTTTGCTTAAGGCTGGTGCTCTGCCACTTGAGCCACACTTCTACTTCTGGCTTTTTGCTGGTTAATTGGAAATAAGAGTCTCATGGATTTATCTGCCTGGACTGGCTTTATACCTCAGTCCTCAGATCTCATCCTCCCGAGAAGCAAGGGTTACAGGCATGAGCCACTCATGCCTGGCCTTAGGAGGCTTTTCTTTGAGATGACTTGGTTGGTGCTTGAAGCCTTTGTAATTTTCTTTCCTATCTCAGAATGTTCATTTGGACATATCCATTTATCCTGTCCTTGAGTCTCTGAAGCTAGAAAGCAAGAGCTGCTCATTTCTGCGTCCTCAACATGTCACGGCCTGGCAGCTGTTAAGCATGCAGTGAGTCTGTTGTGCTAACTTCTATTAAAACCTGGTCAAGACTGGGAATAACCTTGGCCATTTCTGCCCCCCCTCCCCCAATCTCCTAATCAACCACCCCATGCCTTGCCAATGCCACCATGCTGTCCAGGGCTTGACATGTTTTAAACAAAAACATTCTAAGTACTAGTTACAGAAATTGGCTCTGCTGGAGCCTGTGAAAATGTTCAGCACACCAGTGGGTGGGTGGCCATCTTTTGTTTATAAGTTAGATGAACCGAAAAATATGTACACACAGCATGTTCACACATGCGCCCTTTTTATACACAGAGAGAAACGAAAGCACAAGATATTTCACATGTCTCCTGCTTTACCCACAGTATGTTGTTTTGGTTTACTGGAGTGAGTGATTACCCACGCCACAGAAAATTACTATTTTGGGTTTTGCTAAAGGGTGGTTTGTTCTGCAGCACTGAAGTACAAAGCGACTAGGTTTCCAAAAGGAGTATTTTTGTCCAGATAGTAGAGTGCCAGGAGTGCTGGCCTGAAGGTCAGGAATCCTGAATTTATGCCTCTCTCTACCCTGGATGAATTGATGCACTGGAACTGGGGTTCTTCCTGCATTTTCAGTCTGTCACCTCACTGGTCAGCAACACTTGGAAGCCAGGAGTTCAGACTGCAGAGTCAGATGGAACCCAGTGAAGACTCAGCCCCTGAGGGCCCTGCTTCCTCCCCTGTGAAACAGGGGCAGCCATTACCAAGGTGCATGTGGACATCTAGTTGTTACTTGACACTTAGTATGTGGAGGGCAAGAGCTGATTAAAAGAATAATGGCAATACCAATTGTCCAGACAGCATGCCAGGGCAGGGCATGGAAGAGATAGGAGGCATGAAGCAGAGGACATGATCCCTGAATTCAACAGCATAACATGATGCACATTAACCTGAAAACACCAATCTGCATGGTACACTGGGGCGGGACAAAGAGTAGAGGTATCAGGATTCTGACAGGAGGCGGGGTAAGAGCTGCACCATGGACTTCGGAGATTTCAGAGGTGATGAGTGGAGCTAGTCCTGATTTGTCTAGGTGGCAGGAAGGAAGGCAGGCAGGCAGGCAGAGAGGTGTCCATAGAAGGATGTAATGGGCTTTCAGAGGTCAGTACACAGACAGCTTTGATGAAGTGTTGTTGTTTTTTCTTTTAATACAATCTAAGTGAGGCCTGTCTGGTTTCTTTCTCAGAAGAGTCCAAATCCATAGTCGTTTGTTTTCTCTTGACAGAGAAATCCTAGATCTGAAATTCCTTTCACTGAAGGGCAGGCATGATATTGGGGACTAGGTGGGCCTGGCTCGCGTTGAGATCAGTGGTCTTCATCTTTCCATAGTGTGCCACCCCTGTCAGGGGGACTGTGGATGTGTTCCCAAGAGACAGTGTCAACGAACTGTCCAGCCATGAAGGGCTTTTGGGTCCACAGGAACTTTGCTGGAGAACACAAGTGGGCGAGGCCTCCCCGCCTTCATCCTTTCCCACCTCCTCTTGTGTCTGCTGTGGTTTGAATTCACAATGAGGGCTGCCCAGGAGTCCACGTGTCCAGAATTATTCTATTGAACAACTCATGAGTATATGTGCTGAGATTCTGTAGCAGAGTGAATTATCAAGAAGAAATGGAGGGAAAAAAGTCACAAAAGAGCAGCTACATTAGATCTGCTCTCCCACTCATTCTGTCAAAAACAGGGCTCACAAGAGATTTCTAAAGACCCACTGAGGAGGGAAGAGCTGCGGGTCAGGAAAGGTGGGAATGTGGAAATGAAGCACCAGAGCCTGATACCCGGCGAGAGGGCAGGGCTGCTGGACACCACGTTCACGTGCCATCCCAACCGTTTCTGTGCAGTGTCTCGGCATCCATGAGACCCTTGGTGAGTAGTCATGAATGTACAGTGGTAAAGATGGTGACCACCCAGAGGTAAAGTCATTTCGTAGCTTGGTTTTCTGGCCTCAGCAAACTTAAAACTCCTGAGTTAGCACATGGAGCAAGAGAAAGAGAGAAAGTGAGACATACAAAGAGAGAGAGAGAGACAGAGAGAGACAAAGAGAGAGAGAGAAAGAGAGAGAGAGACAAAAAGAGAGAGCTACCTCTTCTTTATCCCCAATTACTGATTCTCCCCAAAATGTCTGTCACTAGCCAGGCAAAGACCTGCAACCTTGGAGCAGATTACATTTCTGTATACGAGGTGAGCACTCTTTTTTTTTTGGCCAGTCCTGGTCTTTGGACTTAGGGCCTGAGCACTGTCCCTGGCTTGTTTTTGCTCAAGGCTAGCATTCTGCCACTTCAGCCACAGCGCCACTTCTGGCCATTTTCTGTATATGTGGTGCTGGGGACTTGAACCTAGGACCTCCTGTATACGAGGCGAGCACTCTTGCCACTAGGCCATATCCCCAGCCCCAGATTACATTTCTGAAACAGTTGATCTTGACTGTTCCCTTGGTGGTACTGAAAAGCACCTAGGAGACTAACAAAGCACAGTTTCTGGCTCTGGGTGTCTTCTGTGGAGACATTTCCAGAGCGGATTAATGGAAACATGGAAGATCCGCCCTGGATCTGGCGGGAGGCAATCTCTGATCACAAACTTGGTGGGCGAATTCCAAGAGCAATGTTCTTGACTGCTGCATGCTTCCCAGCGAGTCTGCACTCCTGGGCTTACCTTGGCAGCTCCGGATGGACTCGTTTTTCATGCCTCTCAAAATCCTCGCGCTGGTAAAATGACTCTTAAAACAATAATCGAAGCCAAGCTTTGTGATGTGTGCCAATTTCCATTATATAAATATTCCTACTGCAGCACTTCATAACAACGAACTCACAAAATTCCTGAACAGTTAACTCCTAACTTTCAAGAGCCAGCGATTGCAATTCCAGCCCATCGCTACATTGACGCCTTGCGGTTTAACTGATCTTTGATTGGGGTCTTTGGAGTCTGAATACAAAGCCCAGTTTAATACCATAGGCATCCTTGACCACTGTGCTAAACTGGGGGCATGCTAATACCTGTAACCCTAACTCAGCAAACCATCTTCTGGGGGAAGACTTGCTTCTATATGGAATCTGATGTTTTGTGGTTCACAGAAATAGAAGCAACATCATATTAAAGAAATGCATCACACTTGCACGCATTTTCCTCTCTTACCTCTAAGTTCTGGTTAGCACACTTGTAGGTTTATTCCACAAATGTCTGTTTAAAAGCTAGCGACCAGATGACAGAAGCTCAAGTTGACAGAAGCCAGATATTTTTCAACAGGATATTTCTTAAACTGGGATCTGCATGTTCTACCCCTAATTTAAAACATAATACATGTACTAAATATATATGGAAGATATATGCATGTGTACACATTCACGTGTGTATACACACATATGTACATACAAGCCTGTGTAAAGTATCTTTTAGATGAGCCTAGGCTAGCTTCAAACTCGTGATTTTCCTGCCTCAGCCTCTCATATGCTGAGATTACAGTAGTGCCCTACTATACCGGACTCCCTGGTAGTCGTAGAAACATCATCAGTGATCAAGACGAAGGTCAAGCTTCTCTTTACATGTAGTGATTTGCAATCCACAGTCATTAAGCAAAAAGGCTGCAGTTTCCCATGGTAAATGAATACTTTGGTAAATGAATACTTTGCTTTCCTCACACATGAGAGGTCCTGTTCCATTCCTTTAGAATCTGGGCACCTTTGATAACACTTGCTCTTCCATCTGCTTTCCAGGGATTTAACAGATTCTTTTCAGCTTTATTAGCTTCTTTTGCTTTTCTCCAAATCAGAGACAACATCCAGGTCTTGTTCAGTGACAGAGCACTGAGAGCAGGCTAACTTGGCAATCTGTAATCTTCCAACTGATTTCTCATGGCTCACCAGAGCAGGAACTGCAGGAATGGCTTTTCCTAGCTGCTAATGACCAACTTCATTATCCTGCCGCCCTGAGCTAACGTACTTGCCTTTGGCTTACAACAGGAGTCATTAGATTCTAGAAAATTCTCTCTGTGTCCTGTTTCTAAATTTGATTTCCCCCAGAATCAGGGAGAATACAAAATTTGTCTGTAACAAGCCAGAATCTGGCAAAAACAAGAAGCCCCATCATCTTGGTGCCTGGGCCTGGCCCCTAATTCTAAGCCAGGTGGACTGAAATGGGAGCAATGGGTACACGTGCTACAGCATGCTTGACGTATTCCATAGGAAATTAAGTAAGTAACATTACTGTTCTTTTTGTTTTGCCTGCTCCACTCTTCACTACCCTTCATAATGAAACAGCTTAAACCCAGCGCTTCAATTCTCTCATGGGGGCAAAGTGCTTGACAATTTCATTCTCTTTTGACTCTCGGATCAAAAAGGAAAAGTCCTTCCTCTCTTCTACTTGCTTATTCTAGGAAGTGCTTCTTACCATGGCTATTGTATTTTACTCAGGATGCAAGTTCGTTCACTAAGAGGTCCCAAAAGGCTCACTGGAAGATGCATCCTATTTAAAAAAAATGGCAAAAGTGGTACTTTAAGAAAAAGAACTCAATCTTGTTCCAAGGGGATCTGATTCTGCATTCAATAGATTTATTGTGGCCCAGTCTCATAGCAGGTTGCCAAAGCCATGGACATAAAATCATCCAATGAGTTAAAACAAGGGCCACATCTTCCCCAGGTGGTCATCCTCCTGTTCAATATGTGTGTAGAGAAATTACTAGAACATGGGCAATTACTCATGGACTAAATATTCCCCAAGCTCTTCCCCTGGGCCAGACCTTTGCTAAGAGGGTCAAGACACAGGGTCAAGTCAAGGAGAACTGCTATTTCCTATCTTGAGGGGAAGGTGGGTAGGAAATGTTCTTCTTCCTTCAACAGGCATTTATTAATCATCTGCTGTATACCAGCTGCTACTCTTGAACTTGTGGATGCAACCATGAATAACACACCATCTATACAACCATTGGATTCTATAATAGTTTATTAGGGACATGGAAAAGTAAAACAAGAAACAAAAATAAATAAACAAATAGAGTCCCCAGTAGCATTGAGTACTTTCAGGAAAACAGAATGGAGAAAGTGGGCTCTGGTGGTTTAGGCCTGTAATCCTAATTACTCTGAAGACTGAGACTAGGAAGATCTCAGTTCAAGGCCAGCTGGGGAAGAAAAGTTTAAGAGACAACCCTCTCAACCCATAGCTGGGTGAAGTAGCATATCACATACCTGTCAGCTCCAGCTGCCTGGGAGGCTGTAATTGAGATGTCATGGTTCAAGGCCAGACTAGGCAGAAAAGTCTGAAAGATTCTCTTACAAGGAAGAGAAGCTGGGCACTGCAGTTGGTCCCTTGAATTCAGCAATGACAAGAAGCCTAAGGTGGGCATATCAAGGCTTATTGCACACCCAGGCAGAGAGAGGAGCCTATCCAAAAAAGAACTAGTGAAAAACAGGGCCAGATATGTGTCTCAAGTGGTAGAGCAGCAGCCTAATAAACACGAGACCCTGAGTACAAACACAAATACTGCAGCAACAACAACAACAACAAAAGTGGATAGTGTGGATTAAAAGTAATGGAGGAGTCGGGTGCTGGTGGCTCATGCCTATAATCCTAGCCATGCAGGTGGCTGAGATCTGAGATCTTCACAGTTTGAAGCCAGCCCAGGAAAGAAAGTCTGTGAAACTCTTATCTCCACTAAACTACCAAAAAGCCAGAAGTGGAGCTGTGGCTCAAGTGGTAGAGTGCTAGCCTTGAGCACAAAAAAGCTTAGGAACAGTGCCCAGTCCCAGGACTGGCAAACACAAAAAAGTAAAAGTAATAAAGGGTGCTATTTTGATAGAGTAGTCAGGAAGCAAGTTCTTTCTTGGAAAGAGCGGCCATTCTGGATCTCATAGACAAAGGGAACTGAAAATGCTAAGGTCCTGGGGCAGACCATTATTTGGTTTAACTGTATTAGTAAATTATAACACACATGCAGTAAGGTGAGAAGATAAAAGTGTAATGCTCCAAGAATTCATACAAACTGACTCCACCCATGGGGCTCACCTAGGTGAAGAAACAAAGCAGGCCCTCCCTCGCCCCAGAATCCTGAGTTAGGCCCAACTTCTAACAACATGGATTCCTTTACTTTCTTCATCTAAATTGAATTACACACTGTTTCTTCTCATGTCTGCCTTCTTCTGCCCATCATTTTTTCATGATTCATTCATTTACAGTGTATAGGGACATTTCATTCATTCTCACTAACAAATGGAATTCATTGCATGAATATGTCATAACTCAGCTGCCATTCTCCTATTGATGGACATTTGGGCTGTTTCTGGTTTGGGGCTGTTACACACAATGCTGCTAGGAGCATTCTAGCAGCTGTCCTCTGATGTTCCTATGTCTGTGTTCCTTTTTTTATATACAAATAAAAATGTTTTGGATTAAACTGAATTCATTGGACTAATTAATAGGATATGGTGGTATTTCCACAAAGAGCAGGCACTGATTAAACATGATGATCCAAAGTTCCCTTTGGTAAAAATAGTTTTCAAAAAGAAAAATAATTTCCCTTTCACAATTCTTTTGTGCTTGGATCCTTCAAGCTCCTCTTCCCTAGGTCTTCATGAAATATGTAATAGTTACTGTGAACTTTCCTCATCCTTCTGGGATGCATGGCTTACTCTGTTCTTTCTGCCTTGTTGTGATTTGGTTCTCATTAGCTTTCCTCCTCCTCCCCTGTTTGCAGTTCTGTTGGGTAAATACCAAGAAATTAAATTGCTGGGATTTAGGGTCTGTATACATTTAGCTTTATTTATTTATCTTTGTTTGGTTGGGTATTTTGTTTTTTTTTTGTTTTTTTTTTTTGCCAGTCCTGGGGCTTGAACTCTGGGCCTGAGCACTGTTCCTGGCTTCTCTTTCCTCAAGGCTAGCACTCTACCACTTGAGCCACAGCGCCATTTCTGGCCTTCTTGTATATATGTGGTACTGAGGAATCGAACCCAGGGCTTCATGTATACGAGGCAAGCAGTCTTGCCACTAGGCCGTATTCCCAGCCCACATTTGGCTTTAATAGTAAGGTGATTGTGCCTATTTATGCTCCCATGAAGCGTGTGTGAATATACCAAGTCAAATCCCATTTTGCTTTCTTCATTTCATTGCCAGCGCTTGGGGTTGAGAAACTTCTTTTTTGCTCTTGAGTTGGTGCAGAGTTCTTTTTTTGCTCTGAGTTAGGCAGTTGATAGGATGTCTAGCTTTTAATAGCACCCCAGTGTCGCAGTGGGAAGCAAAGGGAGCCTGATCCATTACTTTCATGGTTTCCTAGATGAGATGTGAGTTCCCAGGAGGGCATGGCGCCATACAGAGGGGAGGGGAGGAAAGAGACCTCTATAGCAGCTTGTGTGTGTGTGCGCATGTATGTGTACGTGTGTGCGTGCGTGTGTGTGTGTGCATGCCAGTATTAGGGCTTGAACTCAGGGCCTGGGTACTTTCCCTTAGCTTTTTACACACACATCACTCTATCACCTGAGCTACACCTCTTCTTCTGGCTCTTGGTTTTTTGGGTTTGGGGTTGGGGTTTTTTTTTTTGTTGATTAATTGGAGATAATAGTTTTATGAACTTTCCTCTCTGGGCTGACTTCAAGCTATGATCCTTAGCTCTCAGACTCCTGAGTAGCTATAAAAATAGGACCATATTTAATATTTCCAATATTTAGAAGATTTAAACACCTGTTTTCATAGGTAGATTTATTGAGATACAATTCACATACTATATAACTCATCCATTTAATATATCCAACTCCACAGTTTTTAGTGTGGCTATGAATTTATACAACTATTACCACTTTAGATCATTAGATCATTTTCTGCACCTTGAAAAAAAGCCCTATACTCATTTCTTATCCCCCAATATCCTGCCCTAGCCCTTAGAGGTTTATAGAGGCCTTCTCTCTATACATTCCCCTATTTTGAACTTGTGTATAAATGAACCCACATGTTATGTCGTCTTTTGTGTTTTATTTCCTTCCCTGAACACTGATGTTTCTCTCCAAGATTCAATTCAATCAGAATGCATCAGTACATTCAATTAGAAAGTATCAGTAGTCCATTTCTTTTTGTGGCCACTTAAATTCTGTTGTTTGAATATGCCGCATTTTGTTTATTCACGGGTGAGTGGACTATGTGCCATTTATTTATTTAATCATGGGGCTTGAACCCAGGGCCTGGGTGTTGTCCTCAAGCTCTTTTGCTCTAGGCTAGTGCTCTACTCCTTTGAGCCACAGCACCCTTCCAGTTTTCTGGTGATTAATTGCAGGTAAGAGTCTCATAGAGGGGCTAGGAATATGGCCTAGTGGCAAGAGTGCTTGACTTGTATACATGACGCCCTGGGTTCGATTCTCCAGCACCACATATACAGAAAACGACCAGAAGTGGCGCTGTGGCTCAAGTGGTAGAGTGCTAGCCTTGAGCAAGGAGAAGCCAAGGACAGTGTTTAGGCCCTGAGTACAAGGCCCAGGACTGGCAAAAAAAAAAGTCTCATAGACTTTCCTCCCCCAGCTGGCTTTGAGCCTTGATCCTCAGATCTCAGCCTCCTAAGTAACTAGGATTATAGGTATGAGCCACCAGCAGTGGTGATATGTCCTTTAATTACTTAAAAAGATGGATATTTTTTGTTTTATCATATAGCACATGGTATTCTATACCATTTACCATATTAGCATACAAAGTCTTTCATCTGTGGCTTATAACTAAACAAAGGAATATATCCATGCATTTGAAGCCTCTGAAAGAGACTTTCCTGATGGGAGATGGGGGTCAGTAAAGTTTGAAGAGCCCTACATTAGAACCAATGTTCTCTTTCCCTTGAGGTCAAAAAGTAGAATTTGCTCCCATTTTGAGCTTGTTTGTTAATCTCTGATAATTAAGGTTAAAAGAGAAAGGGAAGAGTGCATAGCCCTGTTTCATCATGTTTAAATTGAATTTCAAGTCCCTGGGTCTGGACACCTTTTCCTCAGTGTGTGTACCTGGCCATGCTCAGGGCCAGCCCAGCCTCTAGGAAGGACCTCAGCTCTTTTGGTCACAGGTAAGAGAGTCTCATGCACTGTAGCACAGGAATTTTCTGTGCCCTACCCTTCCTCTCCAGGGACATTTGTTGTTGTTTGGAGACATTTCTGATCATTACCGCTGACATCTAAGGGGTAGAGGCCAAAGATGCTGCTAAACATTCCACAGGGCGCAGGAAAGCCCTCGACAACAAAGGCATACAAGTCCATAGTGCAAGTCTAGCATAGGAGAGGAGGGGCTTATCAGGAGGTGCAGGGACAAGGACCTGGGATGCTAAGAACACACACACACACACACAAACACACACACACACACACACACACACACACACATCACCATAAGGCAGCATGTTTCTGCTTCTCTCTGTTCACATGGACCCATCTAATTCTTTGAGCAGTAGAGAAAGTAATCACCACAGCTCCTGAATTCACATCTTCAGCTCAAGTGATCAGCAGAGACTGATGAACATCTCTGGACCATAATTCATCCAGCACATCACACCTGCCCCCTTCCTGGTTTTTTGTTTTGTTGTTGTTCATCTTGGGGCTTAGACTCAAGGTCTGGGCACTGTCCCTGAGCATTTTTGCTCAAGGCTAGTGCTCTATCCCTTTGAGCCACAGCTTTGCTTCCGGTTTTCAGATGGTTCATTGGAGATGAGAGTCTCATAGACTTTCCTGCCTGGGCTGGCTTCAAACTTCAATCCTCAGATCTCAGCCTCCCGTGTCACTAGGATTTCAGGTGTGAGCCACCAGTGCCTGGCAACTTACCCCTTCTTATCCCACCTATGTGGCGGATGGCAGCATCTCTGCCCTAGGTCACCCCCAGACCTTATCCCTCAGGACCAGAAAGGCCATTGCTCAGAGGAATACCAGGTCAGAGTACACACACTGTCTCATAACCCCTCTCTGGCATCCTGAGGATCAGATGCTGCACCCTTGTCTCTGGCACTGGACCCTGAACCCCTGGTTCCTATCTCTGTAGCTCCAGAATTGAGCACTGCATCCCAGCAACATGGCACTCAGCAAAGACTCCTTGAAGGACTGAGATCTTTGACTCTCTTTCTTGCATATATTCATGACAACAAAAGCCCCTGTTTATGAACCTCTCAATGATACACAGTTCAACGAAACACAGAAAGTTCCAAAAATTAAAAAAATAATAATAAAAGGAAAAAGGAAGAGAAACCTAACCACAGGGAGCAAGCATCTTGCATTATATCCCTGCAAAGGGCATGCTTTCATTGAAGGAGAGAAAACAAACGTGAAAAGTGCTTGCTGAGAAGTGTTCCTTCTAAGGCAGTCACTGCCAGTCTTGGGCACCGCACCTGTACCTGGGAAAATAAAATGCTCCTGTCAAGCTTCATTATGAAAACACTGAAACCTCTGCATTCTATAGCCAGAACGTCTCTGCACTGAGAAAATAGAAAATGTGTGTGTGTGTGTGTGTGTGTGTGTGTGTGAGAGAGAGAGAGAGAGAGAGAGAGAGAGAGAGATATCTATAGAGACTGCAGTCTAGGAAAGAACTGGCACTCTTGTGGCCTCAAACAATGTGCATTGGGTGGACCTTAGCTGTCCTAGGCTGAAACCTGCTTGAATGAAAGCCCATCAGCAGGAGGTTGGAGCTACCACACAAGATGAAAAAAGAAAAAAAACAGACCTGTAATCCTAGAGACCCAGGAGACTGAGATCTGGAGGACGGTGATGCAAGGCCAGCCCTGGCAGGAAAGTCCATGAGATTTTATCTCCAATTAGCCAACAAAAAGCCAGGCTGGAGGCATCCCTCAAGTAGTAGAGTTCTAGCCTTGAGTGAAAAAGCCAAATCAGAGCTCAAGGTCCTGAGTTCAAACCCCAGTACTGCCCCCCCCCCAAAAAAAAAAGAAAGAAAAAGAAAAAGGAGAAGACAGTATTAAATGATTGTGATGGGCCTTGTCACCTCCCCCAAATTCACATTGGCATTTTAACCCTCAGGTCCTCAGGATATAACTGCATTTGTGATTTGGACCTTCAGAGAGGTGGCAAGTTAAAAAGAGCCCAGTCTGGTGTCTTTTCAAGGATATCCAAAGGACACCAGGGACACAGAACACCCAAGAGGGAAAGGCACTGTGGAGGATCCAAGGGTAAGGTCTACAAACCAGGGAGAGAGACCTCATAAGAAATCAACTCTACGCATGGCTACATCTTGCTGTCTAGCCCAGGCTGGCCTTGAACTCAAGATCTTCCTGCCTGAGACTCCTGAGTGCTGGGATTACAGTCATGAACCTCCACACTTAGCTCTGATGGTATATTGACCTTGAATTTTAGCTTCCACCACGGTGAGGCAATAACCCTTGTTGTTCAGGTGTGCCAGTCTTGGATATTATGACAATTCTGGATGAGTAACCTGTAAACTTTGACTCTCTGAACCCTGCATAGGTTCCTTGCCCCTGCAAAGAGGTGTATGGTAAACTCAAGTGAGACTGCCTGGCAGGTCCAGTGAAAGCTCTTTTGTTTAGGCAGGATACTGAAGACAAAAGGACAGAAGATTACAATTACAGCAGAGGGATCATGAGTACAGCGTTGAGTGGAAGAAGATAGAGAGCATGCGCTGTGTGGTTCCACCAAGAGAAACCAACACAAGCAAAAATCCGACTCTGCAGTTAGAAGGCACAACAATAGTACTGTTTGGTTTCTACAGTCCCATAACACATTACCACACCCTGGTGGCTTAAAACAATGATGACTATTCTCTAGAAGTCAGAAACCAAGAAGTCAGATGGACACCTTCTGTTAAGTTTCCACGGGTGGCTCCTCCCCTGCCTCTTTCAGCTTCCCATGGGTGTCTGCAATCCACGCATCCCCTGGGTGTGTAGGTCCATCACCCCATTGCCTGCTCTGTCCTCAAAGGCCACCTTCCCACTGCCATGCTCTGTGTCTTTCAGGGGGTCCTGTCTTGTGTGTGGTCTTCCTTCCTCAGTCATAGGATTCACTGTGATCTCACGATGCATCTGCGAAGACCTGACTCAGTCTCCAAATAAGGTTACATTCGGTCACAGGTGCCAGGTCTTAGGACTTGAGCATTATCTTTTTTGGGGGACACACAACTATACCGAGTACAAGTGGTTATCCTTGAGAGGATTGGAGAGTGACTGCAGGAACCACGAGGATTCTTTGGGGTTCTGATGATCAGCTTCTGCGTCTAGATGCTAGTTACACAGACTTTGCAATGGATGAAATTCACCCAGATGTTCCCTTAGGATATTTGTTACTCTCCCCGTGCATGTTATGCTTCCATAAAAAATTTTTTTTACATCGCCTCTGTTTAGAATTTACACTTATTTAGTCTTTTGATTTATGTTCCTTTAAAATATTAGAGAGAAGAAAAATCTATCAGTGTCTGAAAAGAAGGCAAAAAGAAAGCAATAATTGGATATATCAATGTGGACTTTGATTTCTCCCCTGGATTTCTGATGGAGAAACTGTAAGTAAAAGCCACAATGTGTTCAATATTTGATACTTTTATTTTTTTTCCACAACAGCAGCTACATTTGCGCCTAGATGTCTGGTACATTCTATCCTTGTTTGTGGATTGTTCTGTGGCCAAGTAGATTCATAGCCACCCTGCGGCCATTATACATCAACTCTATAGTTGCTGGCTGGGGCTCCTTGCCTGAAACCCTTTGGAGAATAACATGGAGAGTTGAACAACATGGAGATAGGATTAAGACTGCCTGGGATGAAGTCCCAGAGTCTTGCTATTTTCTTTTTTTTAATACCCAGATATGCCTCAGTTTCCCCACCTATAAAATGGAGCAATGTAATAGTATCAAATTCATATATATATATATATATATATATCCATTGTGGGGTTTTAACTCAGGGCCTAGGCACTGTCCCTGAGCTCTTTTCTTTTGCTTTGGGCTAGCACTCTACCACTTTGAGCCACAGCTCCACTTCTGGTTTTCTGATGGTTCATTGGAGATAAGAGTCTCTTGGACTTTCCTGCCTGAACTGGCTTTGAACCATGACCCTCAGAGCTCAGGCCCCTGAGTGGCTAGGATTACAGGTATGAGCCACTAGGGTTGGGCTTTCCTCTATGACTTTAGTGAGTATTCACAGATTGACTGATGGATGGTAGATAAGGAAGATAGATTAAATAAGCAGATAAATAATAGATAAGGTAGGTAGATAGATGCTAGAGAAGGCAAATAAAAAGATTAGATAGATAGTAGACAGATACACAACAGATAAGATAGGTAGATGGATTAGATAGCTGATAGACAGACAGATAAATGTGTTGCTTCTCTGGAGGACCCCAACTAATATCAAAGCCATCCAAATGTTTATAAAGGTGTCATTAGTGTTCAAATATGTATTAGAAATGAATTTATAGCATAAAATACTGTATATAAAACATTAATTGAGACTTGTTGTGAGCTAAGCTTGACACATGAGATTTATGTGAGGCACACACACTGGCTGCATAAAGCCAGTGTTATTACAAATGGGGAAAACTTAGCTATGAGATCTGTGCTCAGAGAGTATAAACAGCTCTTTTGTATGTGAGGATTTGAACTCAGCAGTCCTGGCTTGTGCCAGATGATACTCAGATACTACCTGGCTATAACAGCTTCACCTAATTCTGACCATTATGGTCTGTTTTCATACACTGGATTTCTCTTTTGTGCTATAGTCTGTTTTTGTGGATTTGTTTTTAGTCATGGTTCCTGGATCATTGCTCCTGCAGTTGTTGCTATTTTATAAGAATCATGTTGGGGCATTTTAGGCATATGTATGTATGTGTGAGTATGTATGTGTATAAATGTGTGTATATATATACATGTATATCTTTCTCTCTCTTCCCTCATTGCTCCCTCTTGTTTTCTCTTACCTTCTGCTGTACTCCTTTCCCCAGCTCCTTTTTCTCTCCAAAGTGAGACACAGAAACTAGAAATTCTCTTTCTTCTCACTGGGGGGAGGAGGGCTTCACAGAAACTAAAAATGTACTCTAATCCTTCCCCCCAACTTCCCACCCTCATCTTGTATATCTCTTCAACTGGCGCTATCCAGCGTGAGTATACTGCCCTCCTCGTACTTGTGAGCTGCTCTAGCAAAGCACGGAACCCCAGTCTGGAGCTGGTTCTGTAGAAGCTCTGGAGGCCATGATCTGTGGGTGTGAAGTAGGGATGGTCTGGGGGCTGAGACACCGCCCCCCCCATTGTGTGGGATCCGTCACTAGAAAGTGCCCGCACTGGAGCACATCGGAGGACACCAGCTGGTGTCTACTGTACAACTAACTGTGTACTTGCTGGTGAGAAATTGCCCCACTTTTGAAGGTCACAAGAGTTTTCTGTGTTGATTGATAGGTGATGTTTGTGGGTTGTTTTTTTTTTCTGTTTTCCAACATACCACCCCTCTTTCTAAAGTCGTTCTGTACTGTGTTCCTTTAAATCAATCAGAGCTAGTGCTGTAGAATTCCCTCTGGTGGCAAGAGGTGGAAGGGGGAGGGGTCACAGCAGAGCCCTAAGTATCTGCCCTTGAGGAAAACCATTAGGAACTGTCAAATTCTTTACACTGGAGAGAGAGAGAGAGAGAGAGAGAGAGAGAGAGAGAGAGAGAGTCCTTTAAAAATAAAAAATGATTCCCATAATGTATTTCAGCCACATAATTAAAGAATACTCATCTATTAATTACACTTCAAGATGCAGGGCTCTTCTTTCATTAGGTTAACTAAGGACAGGCTCTTTTGGTTATCTTAAATTCTACTTCAAGAGAAGTTTCACAGGTTGGTTGGACTCAGATTTCTATTCTGAAGAATTGCCCAGCCAAGCAGGGAAGTCACCTTCAGAAGTTACTTACTTTCAGCGGAATGTGGTGGAAGCTGGAATCATAGTTATAACTCTGGAGGCTGGGTTTTTTTTTTCTTCTTCTTCTTTCTTTGAAGGAGTATACCCTTGCAGTGAGAGGAACAGCCAATACCTTCCCATCTGATTGACCTGACTGGGTCCCATCTTCCAAAACCAAAACCCAGATAATTTTATCAAAGCAGTTTGCTTCGCCCTTGATCGACTTTTCAGAGTAATTGCATCTGCCTTCTGCAATGTGTCTTGGGAATGTGCAGATTCTCACACGGCAATGCATTAGCAACTTCTAGAAGGAAGCTTAGTAATGCATATCACACCTTGCATGCTTCCAAGACTCTTAAATCAGAAAATGATCTGAAAGACTATCCAATCATATCCTTGAATTTTATTTAAAAAAAGGAAGTTGGCAGCTGGGTACCTGTGGCTCATGCCTGTCATCCTAGTTACTTAGGAGGCTGAGATCTGAGGATCACAGTTCGAGCCCAGCTGAAGCTGTGAAGTCTGTGAGATTCTTATCTTCAGTTAACCACCCAAAGCTGGAAATGGAGTAGTGGCCCAAGTGGTAGAGCGCTGGCCTTGAGTAAAAAAGCTTAGGGATAGCACCCAAGCCCTGAGTTCAAGCCCCAGCACCAACACCAAAAAGAAAAGGGAGTTGAGAGATACTGAGGGACTTTAAATAAGAATGGCCCAACAGATCCCTCCTTGGGCTTTCCTGTTAAGTTCACCTGCCAAATCTATTGATCATACAAAGAGTCGAAGAACCATTGATAGGTTGGGACAATATGCCCAAGCCAATGAGACAAATTCAACAAAGAGAAATAATGAAACAGTGATTTTACTCTGCACCAAGGCCAAAGTGTCAAATATAAAGGAAGGTCAACTATGCATTGCAGCATTCAAGACTCTTCAAAATATCCTGTCAGTCTGCTTTTCTGAGTTCATCTCTCACCATTCCCACATGGAACCCACCTCTCAGTCTCTGATGCCCCTCTTGGGACCTTCTTCCTCCTCTGTTTTCATGTTGTTTTTCCCTGGGATGCCTTTTGGCTTCCCTTTGCCAATGAAATGCATCTTCTTTTGGATCACCACGATATTACATGGCTTTGAAACTTCTCTCTCTTCTAGGTGTTACTCTTCACAACAAGACATTAGTCATGCTAGATGTTTATGGCTGGAGTCCACTGGCCCTTTGTGGCTGGTCAGTGCCTGTGCTGTATCAGGAGGTTAAGAACATGAAGCACCTGCTGTCAAGTGACCCAGGTGATGTGTGTGATGCTTAGTATCTATGCCTCTGGGTGTCTACTGTTAAATCCTGGACCTTTTAAGGTTAGGATCATGTGTGGTCAAATCCAGATCCTAGGGCTTGGTGAAAGGCCTGGTGTGTCCAAAGTTATCCAGAAACCTAAATGAGTTCGTGAACTGTAAAGATCTGCGATTCGAATCCTTACCACTCGAATTGCACTTTCACTGGATCTATGCTGAGAGACTTCCGTTAAAATCAGTATGATATACACATGCAATCTTTTATTTTATTACTTTAGAGGTCTTTCAGTGTATTCTGAGGATGCACTTAATTGATAGAGTTAGGCTTTCAAGGAAGCAGAGAGGCTGAAGAGTGCAGTTCTCAGAGACACAGTGTGAAGTTGAACAGAGAGAGAGCGAGAGCCTGATAGGATATAGTTCAACTTAAGAGTCCAACAGATCTGAGTCTGGATTCTATGTCAAGTGCCAGCCATTTGATCTGGAGTAAGTTATTACTGTATTTCTAGGCCTCGTTTTCTTTATCCTTCACAGCATTCTGGGAAGGAAAATTTTACCAGATGCTACATGAAAAGTTCTAAGCCCAAACACACCGTAGACACTTTATTGTTTATCATGTAATAATATTAAATATTACCTAGTGTTGGTGGCTTACACCTGTAATCCTGGCTATTAAGGAGGCTGAGATCTGAGGATTTGGGCTCAAAACTAGCCTGGGCAGGAAAGTTTTGTGAGATTCTTATCTCCAATTAACTACTGAAAAGCCAGAAATGGCGCTGTGGCTCAAAGTGACAGAGCACTAGCCTTGAGCACAAAAGCTCACAAATAGTGCCCAGGCCCTGCATTCAAGCCCCAGAATGGGGGGGGGAGATAAATATTATTTTTGCTGCATCTATGTAAATATTATTTTTACTGCTCTCTTTTTTCTCTCTCTCTCTGTCTGTTTTTCTCTCTCTCTCTCGTACACACACACATACATGCACACACATACACACATTTATAGTGCCCAGTTCATGTGAGGTAGTACAAGATGAATACATTCAGATATGTCGTTCAGAGTACTTGGATTTTAGAAGTGCTTTATATGTTTGCGTTTTGATATTTAACATTGCAGTTTAGGTCTTCAATCTAGCAACCCATGGATTTGAACAGTTTGTGTTAAGCTCTTTACTTCAGCAAAGTACTGTGACTTACACTTAATGAAATTCAAAATAAGATCTAAGTCTGAAGAAAGAGAATCACCTTTGTAAAGTCCATGGGGAAAGAAAAGTAGGCCAAGCTCCTTCAGACAAACTGTTGGAAGGCATTCACCACTTCTTTCAACTTTTCTTGTTACCCACACAGATATAAATCTATTTATCTGTGCCAGTCAGTATCCATTATCTTTCCACTGCCAAAGAAAGTGTGCATTCAAATAATATGGAAGATTCTGGACATGACATCCTAATAAAAATTCATTCTTATAGAAAGTTTAAGTTCTGACTTTAGCTATGTGATTTTTACCATCCTTCAGCCTTTCGGAGACTCAGGTCTTGCTTTCCAATGTCTGAACGAGGGATTACTTGGCTCCTTCTTTAACCTGTGACTCAGTTTCCTTTTGAGCCTATATAATAGGGGTAATAATAGGAACCTCAGAGTTTGTTGTGAAATGAAATAGGGGTATGTGGGAGTGCATATATAATATGTATTCATTATATTCTATGCTATCTACATACAGTATATGGTATATAACATAAACATACACTGGATGCTTGCCAGCTCTCAATATAAACTGATCACTTTGTAATCAGAGCTCTCTACCAGCAGAAACTAGATTCTTTGTTCTTTTGAAACGGTCCTCAGGCTATCAAGTTGCTCTCACTGTGCAGAGGGCTGACTCTCTCCTTCCATGTCCACCCACACAATGGCTGGGGGTTGCAGAATGCGCTGATCACTAATGGTTTCTTCATTTCCAAGCCCCAGATTGTGTCTCAGTCTCAAGCCCCGCCTGGCCACTGGCTGCCTGCAAACAGCTAATATAATCTGATACTCTGAGTATGTCAGTCCCAAGCAGAAGGTTTCCCCACAAGATGGCACCTCCCTGCCAGCCTCTGAGTATGGGAAGTAAAAGGCTGTCCTATCTGATATTGACCTGTCATGCTGCGAAAGTCACTGACCTGCCAAATCCCCGGCACTAGGTTTAAGGCTTGTGGGAGGTGTGGATTAGTCTGTCCCCTGTCCCCAGGTCTGCCACTCTGTCACAGGCTTACCATGTGGTAGAAGCATTGACTTGCCCTCCCCCACTGAGAGACAAGGCAGGAGCTGCAAACGCTTTCCTGGTTTTCTGTCTCCTTTCTGTTTCACCACACATTTCAGCTGTCTTCTTCCCCTCTTGTGGTTCTTGGTGCTCTTCCTCAGTTTTACTCTTCCACATACGAATCTCTCTCTTTTTGTTCCCCAGACTCCTTCACAGAGTTCAATGGAGGAATTTCTATTCTGCCATCTTGAATTTGCTCTTCACCAGGCCGATGGACATTGGAGAGGTGATGAGGACTCTCTCCTTGCAGATGAGTTGATTCATGCATGCAGTTAAGAGATTAGTGGATTCATAGGCTAGTGGGTTATCCAGGAAGTGAATCTGCTAGAAAATCCAGTTTGGTTGGGTCTCCCCAGAATTCACTGTATCTTACCATGTGACATGCTGAGCCCTCTTGGGACTCTGACAGCAAGAAGACCCTACAGCATTTTATATACCCACCTACCATGTATGTGGGCTTGAGTTTCTCTGTTAGGTTTCCATCTGTAACTAATGTGGACTTGAGTTTTTTTGGTTAAAATCTATTATTTTCTTTTTAAAAAAAAATTATAAACATCACAGCAGGTATGATGTATATTCCATTGTGGCTTTGATGTATATTTTCCTAATAAAGTCATGCTTCCTGACTTTATATATTTTTTATTTTTATTGTTTTCACAGTGATTGCTATTTCTTCTTTATTTTTTTCTTAAGGTACTACTGGTTGAACTTAAGGCCTTGCGCTTGCTAGGCAGGCACTCTATCGCTTGAATCATGCCCCCAGCAGTGGTTAGTTGCTGTATTGAGCTTCTTGTCTATACTGCTTGCAGAGCTTCCACATGTCATACATTATCTCATTTTACCTGAAGTTATTCTGGACTTAATTTGAGTAAAATGTCTTTGTATACTATGCCCATTCAGTACAATTCCAGATTTAGGACCAGAAAGGTTAAAATGTTTTCTAACCCCATTCCTCAAAAGTTCAATATTTTGTTGAAATATTTTCATTTCTGGTTCCTCTTTGGGCATTTATTCAGTTTGATGATGGCCTTCTCTCTCCTCCTGGGGAACACCTGGGAATGCTGCTGCTCTGAAGCTGAGAGCTTTTGCTCCCTACAGGAAAATTCTAGAAGCAGCTATCATTCCTAGAGCCCCACTGTTTGATCCCTCCTGAAATGACCTTTACCATGGTGCCTTTTGAATAATAATCACAAGTACCATCTACTAAGTACTTGCTTACCTTACTTGTTGACCTCCACAGTCATCCTAAATAAGAAAGCATCTTAGTGAAATGCCTTTGAATAACTTATAGTTTAACAAAACGAATACCAAGAAACTGTAACTTGTTTTATCAGAGAAGGGTAGGACTCAAGGAGGAGGCAGATGACTGGAGAGAGGAAGGGCAGGTAAATGCAGTCATAATACTCATTGTGTATATGTGAAAATGGAACTGGGTAACTTGGGGTGGTGAGTTGGGCTAGAATACATGGGGGAAATGATGGAAAGGGTGACAGTGAGCAAGAAGCATTGTACATGTAAACGAACAGGCTGAATGAAACCCCTTTGTACACTTAAAGAGAATAATAAAAAAAAGAAAAATACCAAGAAAAGAGAGCATCATCATATTTTATAAACAAGTGGACAGACACAGGAAAATGATCTGTTCAAGTGCTGGGAAGCCACAGAGCTCTGTCTGGCTATCTTCTCATTACTATTTCCGGTGTTTTGATGTTCCAGATATTATGAAGTTTGATGATGGTATTAATCACTTCCTAACTTCTCAGACCTGTAGCTAAAGACCTCCATGTTGGTTAGTCTAAAGATGACTATGCTCTAGGAGAGAGACCCCCAATACTATGGAGGGACATTTTTCTCGCTCATTAAAAGTCTAGAGTTGAGCGATCCAGGTAGGCAAGAAGGCTCTGCCACAGGCATCCGTGGCTCCACTTGTCACCATGCTCAGCTGTGAGAAGGAGAAAAACAAAGTAGTCAAGGACAAGCACATGTAAAGAAATTGCTTGTATGCTATTGTGCTGAATGACTTTCTGCTCACATTCCACAAGTGGTGCAAGGAATTCTGGGAAATTTTGGCTCCGACTAAGTGGCTATTTGCCCAGCTAAAATATCATGCGTTTGAGCTAAGCAGTCGTCCTTAAAGGAAAGAAGAGGACGTATATCTAGGAAATGGCCAACAGACTCCATCACAATCTCCCCAGAAAGCTTTTTCCTTTTTCAGATCCTGAGTTTTATTATGAATCAGCATTCCCCCACAGCCATGACTGTCATTTCACTGTTTGTCTTTTTAATGTGACTGAGAAATAGAACCTTGCTTTCTTCCAACTCTTATCTTTGTTGCCTAAAGCAAAGTCATTGTTCAGGTAATGATTTGGAGCTAGAAAATACGTTTGTTATGCTACTGATGGAGAAACTGAGATTCCAAGTAAGTGACTGGTCCAGGCTCACTGAAGAACATCATGGAGGTGGTAACTGAACCTGGGTATCTTTGTTTAACCCATCGCATAAATGCAAAACTACTTCTCTCAAGCTCCTCCCTTGCCACTTTTCTGGTGGGATGCGATGGCAAGAAAATGAACAACACATCTGGGAAAGTCCAGAAGCGCTGAAATTTCCCTCCGAGGAAATCATTAGAGGTGAAAAAAAAAAAAAAAAGACAAAATCCAGAGAAATCCTCCCATCTAGGTAAGGCATAATGATATCATTTGCAAACCAATAGATTGTCTCCATGAAGACCTGCTGGTCATTTCAAAGGCCTTTTGCAAATCCTCCTGATACCTTGAAGACTAACCAGCGTTACGCCATGCATCTGAAATGCCTATACCAGGTGACATTGTCCAAAGAGAAATGCACTCTTTACCTGACTTATGTAACTATAACCCCTCTGTATATCACTTTTATTACAACAATTAAAAAAAAATCCTATCCCATGCCAACATACAGCTAGCAAAATGACAGTGCAAGACAGTGTGCTTTGTGTTTCTATTTTTCTTCCCCCTTTTCTCAGCTCAGCTTCAGTGCTACTGGACGTTCAGTGCTACTGATGAGTTTGGAGGAAGTCCATGAACTTCAAATCCAGGCAGAGGAACCCCTACAGCATTGCAATCAACCAGCCACCAGCAGGTCTGCTCAGCTGGTTGTTTTCCATTGAGAAGAGAGGTGTGATTCCAAAGACTCCATTTTTTGAGCCATTGATATCCAGTTACTGTCTGTGGGTTGGGGTGGGGGGGGTGAGGATGAGGGGTGTAGGTGTGTGGACGAGGAATGATCACCCCAGTGTGTATATTATAGGAGAAAGGGAAAGAAAAGTTGAAGAGGACAGAGAAAAAGAGGAAGAATTGGAGACAGTTTTAGCTAAGGTAAGCTTAAGGAGAATACAAGAAGGGAATGTCACTAGGAGGGGCTGTAAGAATTTGCACATCTGGAGACAGAGGATAAGCTAAGGAAGGAGAACTTTCAAGGGGAGGGAGGTGATTTAAGAGCCAGTTCCTCTTCTTTGGCTTGTGCCGCTGTCTGTTCATAAGTCAATCAGCAGTGCACAGGCCGTAGGAATTTCAGATGTTTGGAGGTCATGGCTCCATCCACAGGGATTCAGAAGAAAGACCCAAGGGTCCTTTTGTGAGGGGTGAGGGGAATGAAAACCAGAAGCATCTGAGGGGAGAAATTTTCTAGATGTCAGGTTTCTGGTACTGGAGATAAGGGGAAGACTTTGCCCTGAGTTCATTAAGAGCAAGCCAGCTAAATAAATTATAAGTCTGCCATATGATGTACCATTAGGAATAACACTGTAAATGTATATTGATTGACTTGGAAAGAGCCATAATTTGATATAGAGCTGAAAGACAGCTGGACAAACAGTGTGCCTCAGTCAAGCTATGAAAACCTTCTGGATGATAGACATGGATATCCAAACATTTCTGAACAATTCAAAGCTATATGAAAAGTAGCTGAGTCACAGTGATTATTTTGGAGGATGTTGACCCTTGTCTATTTATTCATCTCTTCGTTCTTTTCTCTTGCAATGAGAACACATTTCATTTATAATCAAGAAAATAAGAACAAGAATGCATATGAACTGGAGAAAGGAGGAAAGGATGTGAGTGAGATAAAAACAAATCAAGTGTGTGACCTGGCACCGGTGGCTCACACCTGTAATCCTAGCTGAGATCAGGAGGCTGAGATCTGAGGATCTCGGTTTGAAGCCAGCCTCGGCAGAAAAGTCCCCGTAAAACTCTTATCTCCAATGAACTGCTCAAAAACCAGAAGTGGAGGTGTGGCTCAAGTGGTAGAGCACTAGCCTGCAGCACAAAAAGGCTCAGGCACAGTGCCCAGGCCCTGAGTTCAAATCCTATAACTGACAAAAAATGAAATCAACTGTGTGTTTATTTCTGTGTTGGATGGTTGCAGAGGCTCTGCTTGGAAACCAAGAACAAGGACTATACTTGACAGACAAGTGGCCAATGGGTGACTACACCTCTGGGGATATATTTTTTCCCACTTCACTGCTATGATCTTCCTCGCTTTCATGCCCACCTTCATCCCCTCCGGGCATTGTGGGTCAGAGATCTAACTGATCGTTAGGAAAGGACCTTCCCACGTGGTACAGATAGACTGTGCCCTTGTCCTCAGGGAGGAAGAGGAAGAGGAAGGGAGAAAGATATGAGGAAGTAAAGGCATTCCCATCAGTTTTCTCTGTGTTCTGGGAAACAGAGCTGAGTTGGGCCTGGGGCATGAGAATACAGGCGCTGTGGTTCAGATGAACTCAGAAGACGGTTTTGTCCAGCTTTCTGTGACACCCAGGTTGGAATTGCCTGTGGAGAAAATGTTCTTGCCAGTTATCTATTGTGATTCATGACCCCCACTCCCTGTCTTAAAGGTAAAGTTGGGGGTTGGAGCTGGAACTGCCAACCGCTGGCAAGATGGGCAGGATTATTGCGAAACACACACACACACACACACACACACACACACCACACACACACACACACACACAAGGAAGATGGTGGAAAATAGCCTTTGGGTCCAATTCAAGAGTTTGCCTTGAATATAACTGGTCTTGTTCCAGTTCATTCTTGGACTTGCTTCTCCATACAAGCATGCTTTTTAAAAATATATAAATGATGCATATCAAATAGGAGAATAAACCCTACTATTTAAAACATAATTGCTGACAGCTGCTTCTGCTCACAAACAGTGATATGATTTCTCTCTAGAGGAGATGCTGTTTTGTTTAGAAAAATTCAATTTAATTAGATGCTCAAACAAGCACCCCTCTGCAGTCCCCTTCCCCCAGCCAATGGAGAAGATTGACCAGGAAACTAAAGCCCAAACTTTCTGGTAGGAAATGAATAAAAATGACTGAGCTTTGAAAAGGGAGGGGAGTTTTAAAGAGATAGTGGTTGGGGGAGAAGCTATGGAGAAGCTATGGCTGGAAATCCTACTGTCTGAGAGAGTTTAAGAACTCAGAGAGAGGGGCTGGGAATATGGCCTAGTGGTAAAGTGCTCATCTCATATACTTGAAGCCCTGGGTTTGATTCCTCAGCACCACGTATGTAGAAAAAAGCCAGAAGTGGCGCTGTGGCTCAAGGGGTAGAGTGCTAGCCTTGAGCAAAAAGAAGCCAGGGACAGTGCTCAGGCCCTGAGTCCAAGCCCCAGGACTGGCAAAAAAACAAAAACAAAATAAATGCTTTAAATAAAAATGAACGCAGAGAGAGAGAGAGAGAAAGAGAGAGAGAGAGAGAGAGAGAGAGAGAGAGAGAGAGAGAGTGAGTTTAATGCTCAGTGGGGTGTTTTTGTTTTTAAATCAGTTCCAGGTCTTCGTAGCCTCTCATCACCCCCCTGCTTTTTTTTTTTTGGCCAGTCCTGGGCCTTGGACTCAGGGCCTGAGCACTGTCCCTGGCTTCTTTTTGCTCAAGGCTAGCACTCTGCCACTTGAGCCACAGTGCCACCTCTGGCCGTTTTCTGTATATGTGGTGCTGGGGAATCGAACCCAGGGCCTCATATATACGAGGCAAGCTCTCTTGCCACTAGGCCATATCCCCAGCCCCTCATCACCCCCTTTTAAAGAGCTTTATTCAGGTGACAGAATTGCCAGTGGTTTAGAAACTCTACACAGCTGTGCCCGGCTATGCCATTTGGAGGCTGTCACTGTTACAAGGGAATTTGATCAGCGAGATATAGAGAAGCCACATTGGGAGTCTTTATTAAAATACCAGCATCTGCAAGTGGACTCACATCCCCAAACAACTTGCAACCTCGAATGCAGCTCGCACAAAGCTTAGAAGGCCCAAGCCACAAGTTCCTGGACTTCTTGCTGCTGTGGCTCTGTTCTTCACAAACGGGCATAGCCAGGAGAGGATTAAATGAGTTTTATACAAAGCTCTGAGTACAGTGCTTGGCTCACAGGAGCCATTTGATCCATGTCAGCAAAGGTCAGGACCAACTAAAGTGAGAAAATGGTGATGATGATGATGATGATGACAATGACAATGGTGCTGATGACAGTGAAGATGATGATGATGGTGACGATGCCAATGATAACAAAACAGCTGAAACTCTGTCCTGTAATATTTCACCTGCTGGTACTTAATATCAATTAAAGTGAGTTGATTACAGGACTTTGTACAGGGGTCCCCATGGGTGGCCTGGGATCCAGCAGAATCAGCCTCACCAGAGAACCTGGCAGAAATGCAGGGCCCAGTAATTCACACACTCACGGGCCTTCCTGGCTGTGATTCTCACATCCATGTAGGCTCTGAAAACATCAGAATCGCAAGGGCTGTTTCAGTGTTATGTCCAAGTGAGAGACGAAATCATTGTTCTTTCACTGCATATGATCCTAAGCCTAGAGGTGGTGGAGTAAAATCTCATTCAAGGGGAAGAAAGAGTGCTTCAGCTTTCTAGAACTGATCTTGTCTTGCTCTGACAATCCCATCCTTCCAGGGTCAATTTGCCTGATCTATTCACAGCTCAGACTCCAGTTGGACTTATTTGTTCTTCCTCTCCTCTCTTTTTCCCCAGCATAGCATCTGAGTGTAAGGAGAAGCTGAGACTTGGCCATGGAGGCAGAGGTAAGGTCTCTGCACATGCCCAGTGAGTCCCCATAGTGGAGGCTGCCTATCCCATCAGGATCCTAGATTGCCTCTTCCCCGCAGCTCTGGTTCTGATTGCTTTCTACCTCACACCTTGTGCTGACCCTACTGGTCCCTAGCCCAGATTCCTTCCACCCTGTAGTCTCCCACCTCAGCCCACTGTCCAGACCTCTTCACACTGGAAATATGGACAGCAGACCAGAGCCCAGAATGCTTCAAACCAAGAAGAGGCATGCCTTCGGAGAGAAAGGACCAAATACTGACATATCCCATTGCCACACATTAGATTTTCTTCCTTCTTTCTCTCTCTCTCTTTTTCCTCCTTTAATGAAAAGGCAAAAGAGTAGACATCTGTCTGGGAAAATTGAGACTTAATGAAAGCAGGTAACACTCTGGGAGGCCCTAGTTGCTATAATTGTTTAAATATTCAATTCAAGCTTCTTTCCAAGGACTCAAGGTCTGGGTTATATGACAAGACACATCAGGAATTAAATTTCTTCTTACTTTAGACAGAACACAAATTAAAGTCTCTGTAAATTTAAACTTAATATAAAACCAGCCCTTTTCTAGTTACTGCAGGACAGTCTCTCTTTTCTCTGCCTTCTATAATATATACTGTAGTGACCTTTTTTTCTATTCATTTAGCTCTCTGCACAGGCTGTGAAGACTTACTCTCTCAGAGTTCATTTTTTCAAGTCTTGTTTGTGCTCTACCTGAATGGTGAGACATTGAAGGGCAATGATTTTACCTGTTTTTTTTTTTTTTTTTTGTCAATCCTGGGGCTTGGACTCAGGGCCTGAGCACTGTCCCTGGTTTCTTTTTGCTCAAGGGTAGCACTCTACCTCTTGAGCCACAGCACCACTTCTGGCTTTTACTATTTATGTGGTGCTGAGGAATCAAACCCAGGGCTTCATGCATGCTAGGCAAGCACTCTACCACTGAGCCACATTCTCAGCCCAGGGCAATGGTTCTAATCATCATAACAGATATTAACTTGAGAGGTTACCATGCTCTGGCTATGTGAGGCAGGATGGACTAGGTTATGCTGCAGTAACAAATGACTCCCGAAGCCCAATGCTTAAGCACTGAAGGTTTGGTTTTTCCCTCTGCTGGTTCTACCTGTGCATGGGAGTCTCAGGTAGCCTCTCTTTCATATACTCTCAGGACTCTCCTGTGGACAGAGGAACCATTGTGACTTGAGCTCCACAAGCAGAGCAAATAGGATATGGCAGATGGCACGCTGTCTCTTAAATCTTGTCTGGCAGGGACATATCATTTTTGCTCACATTCCATTTTGACTCAATCAAGTCCCACAGTCGCGCCTAACTTCCATTTGGAAAGATCCAAACCTATTATGAGCCCAGAGTGAGAACCAGAACCATGTTGTGGGAGCAGCGCTAACAGATTACACCAGGCACTGTGTTGGCACATTGCTTGGGTTGTCTCCATCTTTACAACTCATGATGGACAAGTCTCATGCTGGTTTTACAGATGGGGCACAAAGGTCACATACTTTGTGAGTGGTAGAAGAGGATTTGCAACCAGATCTGTTCGATTTCAATGTCTGTGCTCTTTACTCAAAGGCTACATGGTGTTTTAAGAATAATACGTTAACGTCTATGGAGTTTGTAGACTATGTAAGTGAGAATTCCACTGTTTCATATACTTTTATCTTGCTTAATTCTAAGAATCTTATGTGGTAGATCCAATTATTATTAGCCCCCTGTTAAAAGGAACTAAAGCTTAGAGAAATTAAGATCTTACAAGGAAACACGATCCTTATGTAACTCTAAGGATTATTTCCAAAATCCATATTACACTGCAGGTTTCTCAGTGTGAATTTTTGTCATTGTTGTTTTGTGGTTTATTTTTTTTTTTGGTGATCAACACTTGCAGTGCTTTATTATTATTTTGTTTGCCAGTCCTGGGGCTTGAACTCAGGGCCTGAGCACTGTCCCTGGCTTCTTTTTGCTCAAGGCTAACACTCTACCTCTTGAACCACAGCACCATTTCCAGCTTCTTCTGTTTATGTGGTGCTGAGTAATTGAACCCAGGGCTTCATGCATGCTAGGCAAACACTCTACCACTAAGCCATATTCCCAGCCCCAGGTGCTTTATTATTAAGGCAGAGTCTTACTTCATAGTCCTGGCTGGCCTCCGAATGGTCATCTTCCTGCATCCCAAGTCCTGGAATTACAGGTGTGTGCCACCATGCTTAGGTCACTGGTGTTATTTATTTTTCTGACTCATGGAACCAAAGCAGCTTTCTGGGAAGGGGGAGGAATGATATCTCTGATGCTCACTGTGAGAGTTTGTACCCATGATCCTCTCATTCATACTAGCCTTATTCCTCCAAGCAAAGCACTGAGATGCTGGTGGAAACTGCAAATCAAAAGCCAGCAACAGAGCCCCTCAGACCAGAAAGAGATGGTGATGTCTTTGCCACTGGCCACTGCTTATGAGAAGAGGTAGAGAAATGAATATGTTCAGTGCAGGTGCCAAGGAAAACCCCCGCTGTCAATAGTATTTAAGACTTAAGGCATTCAGACAGTTGGAGGGAAACGTCAAAATTATTTCCCACTGAAATCAACTCTGCATTTTAAAAATAATTATAGAATTCATTACTGACCAGAATTGAAAATCCAAAGACACTAAGGTTCTGTGAATGTAGACAGCATTCCTCTTTTTTCTTCATGCCCCCCCCCCCCGCCCGTCCCAGCCCCAGGCAGCTGTATTCTAATGCTCAGAAGAGAGATAGCAGGTCCACTCTACTGTTATATGAATACAGCAGTGTGCAAGGGGCCACTGACCCCAAAGCCTAGGCTAGCTTGGGTGAGGAGGTGCAGGCCGGTTTTAGGGGGGTTGGTTTCCAAGCCAGTGTAAAGTTCCCATCTCTCTAGCTACTATTATGTGTTCAACTATCAAAATGCCATAAATTTTTTAAAAAAAATTTATCATCAACATACATTAGTTGTACAAGAGAAGTTTCGTTGGGATAGTTCCACACATGTAATCAAAATATCCCAATCAACCTCACTCACTCTACCCTTCTCCATCTGCCCACTTCCCTTTCTTAAAACAATCTCAACTGTTGTATTGTTCTGTTTTGCATATGCAGATAAACTAAGTAGATCACAGTCATCCTCCATCTCCTTTGTTAGTCCTTCTGTCATTCTTTTTTGTTTTACTATTTTACTATCCTGTCTTTTTTTGGGGGGGAGGGGGGCTTGAACTCATGGCCTGGGTACTGTTTCTGAGCTTTTTAGCCGAAGGCTAGTGCTCTACCACTTTGAGCCACAGTGCCATTTCCAGCTTTCTGGTGGTTAATTAGAGATACGAATCTTACAGACTTTCCTGCCCAGGCTATCTTTGAACCAAGATCCTCAGATTTGTCTCCTGAGAAGCTGGGATTACAGGCATGAGCCACCAGTGCCCAGCTCTTCCCCACCCCCCGCCCCCGCTTTTTGGTGTGTATTAGCTCCCAGGGATTTCATTGATTGCATTGGATTTGGAAATGCACTGATCAATGCATTATTCTGGGTTTCTGCTGATCATCGTAGGCAGTGGATACCTCCAGTGCCCCAGATCCTATTGCAAGGCTTTAAAGTCATCTAACCTTCACAAGAACATATGAGGATGCTTTGTGTTGCTATAACAAAATGCCAGAGGCTGGGTAAAGAGGTTATTCTTGCATCTTACGGGTATGGGCAGCAGTGTGCTGGCATCCCTTAGAGGTCCTCTTGCTGCATCACAGTGTGGCAGAGAAGCAGAAGAGGAAGCATTCATGTGCAAAAGGGACACGTGTGCAAATCAGGAAGCAAGAGACTGAGGTGAGTCCAAGCTCCCTGCATTGATTACAGCCTGTTCTCTCCGCTGTAATCAGCCAAGCGAGACCAGCTCCTCCATACCTACCCACTCCTGTAAAACCAACATGAATGCATTCACGAGGACAGAGCCCATGACCTTATTACCTTCTAGTCCACTTCACTTCTTAAAGCATTTTATCACCTCAACCCACCACACTAGAGACAAACTATATTCAAACCCAAACACCCCATAAGTAGCTACTATTGTATCCCCATTTTTTTATAGAGGAGGAAACAGCCCCAGAGAGGTTAACTGACTGTGTCAGGCTCCAGCACTATAGGGATGAGATCCAAATACAGAAAATATGGCTGCCTAGCTCAGTTCTGAGCTATTACATACTAGGGACTCCCTTTTTTACGGCACCTGAAGGCAGAAGCTATAAAGATGAAACATCTAGAATAAACTAATCCAGTTTACCAGGGCTGACCAGACCTCCCTCAGTGGGCATTTTTCTTTAAGAGGAGTGTAGACAAATTAAGAGGCAATTAGGAAGGGACGAGTTAGTATACTAAGGTCTGGAGCAATGTCATTAATAACATACTCACCTTGAGGTCTTAACTACAGGAAGTACTTTACTCGAATTATTTCATTTAAGCCTTTATAATTTTCATATTGGTAAGTCCTAACTCCTCCCCCATTCCCAGTGGATAAAGAAACGGAGGCACCAGCGGCTCACACCTGTAATCCTAGCTACACAGGAGGCTGAGATCTGAGGAGAGTGGTTCAAAGCCAGCCCCGGGCAGAAAAGTCCAGAAGACTCAACTTCAATTAGCTACCGGAAAACTATGGCTCAAAGTGGTAGAGGGCTAGCCTTGAGCAAAAGACTACAGGGACAGCTCCCAGGCCCTAAATTCAAGCCCCATGACCCCCTCCCTCATACACACTTGGACACGGGGACACACACACACACACACACACACACACACACACGAATGATAATCTGTCCACACATGTTCAAGTTACTTGGGCCAAGGTACAAACCCTGCAGGGTGTTTTCAGTTTTCTGCATAAGTGACATGTTAAAATACCAGGGCTGATCTAGTAGGTCTGAGTGGATCTGAGGATCTACCTGTCTCAAAGCCCCCAGGCGATGCCACTGGACCCCAGACCATTCTTTCAGTAGCAAGACTACACCCAAAGTGAGCTTCAGTGGAAGGAACCAGGGACCGAGCCTAAGGCACTCAGTGGGTTAGAATGAAGAATGACATGGCTGTCCTCAAATATTTAAAGGATCTCCATGTGAAACACAGAGCAGTCTTGATGTGTAGAGCCCCCAGGAATAGAATGACAGGGGCACTTCCTTACTTCTAGCTTTGACCTTGTCCTTGAGCTTCAGACTTGTAACTGCTTAAGGGACGGGCTCCCTTGGGGGTGTGTCCCTAAGGCACCTAAACTCAATGTTCAAGTACACCCATTGCCCTTCCCTCTAACTTCCTATTTTATTTGCCCTCATCAGGAACTCAGACCCATTCTGGACCATATTCCAACACCCTGATAACTAATTGGCTATCGAGGCCTGTCCCTCTTATTTCCTGTTTCTTTAGCATATCTTCCTCGTGTTTTTGCCTCTTTTGCGCTGGTTCCATCTCTCAGTACTATTACAATTCCAGTACCAGTGTCATCAGTCTGGCCTCGCCACTCATTTCTCCACACTATGGCTTCCAGACTTTTCTGATGCCCACATCGCATTGCAGAATTGTGTAAACACCCACCCATGGCTCTCATGGTCCTCAGGATGAAGTCCAGGCTCTTTAGACTGGCCAATGCTTGGTCCTTACACTTTCCTATCCTCATTTTCCTTCTGTGTCCTGTGGCGCACATTGACCTCTACTAATACCCAAGGATGTAGAGGATTTTCCTCACTTTCTTCCTTTCAGCCATAGCCATGCTGGACCCATCTCCCTAGAATATCCTTTGCCTGTCAACCCCTCCTCATCCAGGCTTCATGCTAGCATTTCTCCTCCAGGAAACCCTAACTGCTCTTCCGGATTCTAGTACTCTAAGTATTCTAGTACTTAGCCTCACTAAACCACCGAACACACCAAGCAGTCGTATTGTAAGATGATCTGAACATCAAACACGATGCTTTCTTCATAGGGGAGCCACACGGTCTCACAAGGGCATTTGCTACAAGATGTCATTGCTTGTTTAAAAGAAACTTGACTCCCAACACGTCCTGTTGCTTCTACCTTTGAGATAGACCCAGAATCCATCCATTTCTCACCCATTTGCAGCCTGGCCCTCCACCACCTGCCGACGGGGTCTCCAGACTGGCCTTTTTCCCCACCCTTCTCCTGTTCTCACATGGCATCAAAGTAAGAGCGTTAGTCAGCTCCTGCCACTCTGTGAAAAACCCTCCAGTGTTTTCCCATCACATCTAATGAAATCCACAGTCCTCTTCATAGCCCTGAACTTGCTATGCCCGTCCTTCCATTCTCTCTGTCCCACATCCTCCGGCTGCCCTAGCCTTCTGGCTTCTCATTTGCCAAGCACGCATGGGCCTCAGGACTTTATTCTTGGTGTTCCTCCACCCAGAATGTTCTCCCACAGAGTCCACGGTGCTCTCTAACCTTGATTTCTTTTCCTCAAGACACTTTATGCCTTCATTACCTTATTCTGTCTTCCATTGCTGTCACAGAACATTCAAAGCAGTCATTTAGAAAGAAAAGAGATTTCTTTTGGCTCAAGACTTCAAACACTAGGAAGTTTAAGATCTGCCAGGTGCATCTGATGGGGGCCTTTGGCTGCTGCAGCTCGTGGTCAGAAAGCAAAAGGGCAATCAGGCACCTGTGAAAGAGATGAAACAGAGCTGGCCTCTAACGGTAGCTCATCCATTCCTGGGAGGAAGGCTTTGGCCATTTACCTGGTTCGACTTCCATTGCCCACACCTCCTGTTGCATCCCACCTTTGAGAATCGCCGCAATGAGGAAGTAAACTTCCTGCTCAGGAACTGCTGCGAGACCCTCAAGCGATAGCAGTCATCTTTATTTTAAATCATGTGTCTCCACCACTCCTATCTAAGTTCCTTGGGACTAAGCATGTTGTCTTGCTCTCTATTTCCTCCAAGGCCTGCATCAATGCATGGCCCATGGCAGGCATTTCTTGATGGCTTCATGAATATTGCATGAGTAGCGCCAGTGATTGGGAGCTCCCTGGAGACACTTTCAGTTCATTAGGAGAAAAGACTTCCTGTCAGTGAGGCGGAAGATGGCAGGAACCAGTCTTGGATGGGATGAGTCTCTGTCATAGAGATGTTTAATTCATGGGAAGCTGGACAACTGTTTGATGGGCATACATACTGGAGATTCAAAGCTCAAGGCGGTGGGAGGGCTGGACAAGGGGGCCTAGTCCCCCTACTATTCCAGACTTCAGTTGATTCAGTTTCAGAGCCCTGCTGTGAACCTCAGAGCTCAGCTCAAGGAGCCTTGATGCCAAAACACCCACCATTAAGTATTGGGTTTTAAATATATATATAAATTCTATTTTCCAGTTTTTCAAAGAAATACTTGACTATCACAAAAAAAATTCATACAGGGAAAGGCAGAAATCTCTCTCTCTCTCTCTCTCTCAGTCTCTCTCACACACACACACACATCAGAGACAATCTCTGTGATTTATTTTGGACTATCTTTCGCTAGTCTATTGTTTGCTTATTTGGGATTTCTTTGGCTGCTGGTGTTTTATCTTGTGTATCTTTGTATAGTGACAGATCAATAATCTATTGCTGCATAATAAATCACAATAAAAGTATGGTGCCATTAAGTAGAATCCACACATGTGTTATCTGTAGGGCATCAATTCGGGGAGGTGGGGGCTCAGTTGGGAATTTCACCATAGCTGTTCATGTGGCTTCTTCATGCACGGTCTGGTGCCTGGGCTGTGGACTCCTCAGACCTCTCTCTCCTTTGTGGTCTGCTCACACTCTCTTTCCAGCACCAGCTTTGAAGACACCATGCACTCCGCATGTCTAAATGGTAAGTGGGGTTTCCAATGCCTGCTAGACACAAAGCCAGGCATGGTTCTTTTATGATTCCTAGCCATGGAAGTCACTAGAAGGTGGGAGAGAGTGCTTTACTTTGTCCTTCTTCACTGACTTCATTGCTGTTGATTTCATGTTGTTCAACAAACATGAATGGAATGATTGCCAAAGGCAAGGTACCACACTCTGTGCTGGGGATTTAAAGATGAATTAGACATAGTTCTACCCATCAATGTATTTGAATGTGAGACATGTACTCATAATTCATTGTTGTTATTTTATTGGGGGGGAGAAGCTTTACACTAATTACTCCAGTAACAGTCTAAACATTTATTGACTAGTTCAAAGAAATTTGAATTCATCAATCCATGTCCAGCACTGAGCCCAGTCCGTGGCTCATGATAAGTGCTCATTAAATAGCATTTGCTAATATTTAGATTCATCCTTGGCCTTCCTTTTCTCTGCTTTACACACAGTCTCTGGCCAATCTTACCTTACAACCTCCAGGAAGGTTCAGCCACTAGAGGCTCTGGCAAAGAGAATGGGAAACAGGGTAGCCAGAATATTTCTGCCCCTTTTATCTGTATCCTGGAGCATTTTGTCCAGGCCTCTAGGTTGGATCTTCATGTGGTTTCAGCTCCTATTGTTCTTCTAGTCCCAGTGACCCATCATTCCTAACCTCCAAAGTTGTCTTTTTGGCCTCTATTGAGTTTCTCATGTCTGCTATCTCCTGTATCATTCATTTCCAGGATTAAATTCCTTTCAATCGAAAGACTTAGAGTGTTTCATGTTTCCTGGCTAAAACACTTATTGTCAGTACCTCACTTAACTATACAATAACTCAATCTAGTATCCTTATCTTACCAACAAGGAAATAAAGTCGGAGAAAGACTAAGCAACTTCTCTCAGGCTACAAGCTTATTAAGTAATGAAACCACGATAGGAACTTGGGTGCATCTATCTTTGAGTTCTACATGAGCACGATGAGGTAACACACACACACACACACACACACACACACACACACACACACACACACAACTACTCACTGTGCTTTTGCCTCTCCTGAGACTTTCCAGCCAATTCCTAAGCTGGGGACAGGTGCATTCTGAAGTCTTAGCATTTTCTCCCCTCTGGGAAGGCCATTTCTTCATGAAAGCCCTCTCCTCAGGAGCCTCTGAGTGAATAAAATGCATGTGGTTCATTTCTTCATCATCATGTTTTAGTGATTTATTGGTAATTTAGAAGGTTTTACTGTCTAATGTCCAAGACATATAAGGGGTTGGTGATTAAATGCAGGGTTTGTGGTCATGTCTATAGAACACTGAGCACCAGCCCTTGGAAGGACTGTGGTTCACGTGGTAAGGTATTTCTCTGCTGTCACTGGAGTCCACTGACAATGCCTTTTTCTATGAAGCCATCTGTAATAGTCCAAGAAAGGCCCTGTTAATATAAAAGACACTCAAAATTTAGAATAGCTTCCTTTGAATGGGACTTTAAAAAAATGAAGGAAAGCTTTACAAAGTGGAAAATGACTATTGTTCCCTAGAGCCTGCTGTGAGGAATGGGAACATCAGATTAATCTCAAACACCAAACAAGCATTAAAACTCCCTCTTGTTCCAGGAAGATATTACACTTGAACGCTGATGAAAGACAGCTTTCCTGCCCGTAGAGATCACTGCAATTGCCAAGAAGATGTGTTACCTTTTCACGTACAAAACCCACTCTCAGGTTTTACCAGGTAGGGGAGAGCAAAACTTGAGGGCAAGCTAATCTCTCAGGACTTTCTGAGTTGAATCTGTAGGTTCCTCCTAAATTCCAACTGCCTAAAAAAAAAATCATTTTTTGTCCAGCCACTTGAGTGATTTGAAGATGTTTCATCCTCACCAATTCGGTGTTCCTATTGTGAGCAACACTGGAAAGCAAACTTCTGAAGGGGGCTATAGTTTCAATAGGACACCAGAGAGCATCAGGAGAAAGATGTCACATGTTCTACATGGCTTGCCTCTGTTCTCTGCCCCAGGAAACCAGTGAATCTTCTCTTTACAGTCTCTTCCTGCTTCTCTACTCAAAGCATTCTCCCTCCCTACTGTCACTGAAGTTGGTAGGGCTCAAGGTCACATCTAGGCAGCAAGGTTAGACAAACTCTTAGTATGTGTTTCTTCTGGATTTGTTTCTTGATTCATGAGGGTGAGATGCTGTATGTAGTCCATTGAGTTTCATTTCATCCAGAGAGAGTTTCCGTGCTAAGTCTATTGAATCCTTTTCTGAGGAGCTCCGGGGACTACAGCAAAACCAGCTCAAGAGAAGTCTCCGTGAATCCCCAACTCACTCCAGGTTTCTTTAAATTCTTCACTTTCTACTTGAACTGTACTTTTCAGAATTGGAGACATCCACTGCGGGGGGAGATCTTAGTGTCTTGAATTTTGCAACAGAGCTAGCTGCGAATTTCTGAAATCATCAGGCCAGTCTTGATGTACAAGCCCAGACTTGAAGGAGGAATCGGAAGCAGGCTCACTGTGTTGGCCTTTCTGATTCTCTACCTCCTATCAATAATGCAAACCCCAGCCCTCACAGCTCAGAGCAGGCCCTGAGCAGAAAACTCGTAGAGAACTGGATGCATCCGCAAGGCTGCTGCAGATGGGAAATATGGAGAGGGGGCCAGCAGGTGATCTGGTGAGCAGGTTGTCCAGGCCAACTCTGACTATGGCTAAGGAATAATTAATGAAGGGAAGAAATGAAACAGACACTCTACACATTTTACAGTATAAAGCCATATCTGTTTTTAGCACCCTGGCGAGTCCTTCCAATGTGTCAGTCATCAAACTCAGGAAGTCATCAGGGCTTTCGGACTCACTCCTCATAGTTAGTGAGCAGAGCTCAGCACACCATGATAGGGACCAGACTTTGACATGGCAGTCAGCAAGTGCTAATAATTGTAAGTGATCTTCACAAGAAACTGATTTATCATTAACTAAAATCTTCTGTTCCCAGTTCCAAAAACCCAAGGGAAGGTGTCTGATTGGTGCAGCTTAAGTCACATAGCCACATACCATCCTGATTATCTTTCGGTGTAAGGACCCTGGTCTCTTAGAGCACACACAATTATCTGGGATCCATCAATGTGGGTAGGGTCCTCATGAACTGAGTAGAAATGCTAAATAGTGTGTTTTATAATTGTCTTGCAAAGAAAGAAGGTCTGAGTAGTGATTTCTTTTCTTTTTAGACTATCACTCTCCTGGAATGGCATTCTCTAAATTCTCCACTTTCTAGCTTAATTGTGCTCTCAGAATTCAGGACAACTACTTCTGGATGGATGTAACACTAAGGATTTGAGATTTTCTTTTAAACTTTTGCCACACAGCTTGCACATTTCTCTGTACATAGCTTGGCATTAGACAGATCCACCAAGATGAGGGCTAGATTAGATGAATCACCAAACTGTAAAGCCATTACCTGGATATTGACATTTTCAACCTTCACCCTTTTTTCTTTGTTTCTTCTCAGTCTGGAGTAGCTTTAAATAATCCAGTCATTGAAATTCTACTCCTTATTCCTAAGGAACAGTTCACATGCCAGTTTCTTCCTGAAGTCACCCTGATTCTGCTAAATTCCAAAGGCCTCAAACATAGGAAGGAAGGCCCATTAAATCTGACTTTTAGATGCACTAACTTATCTTTACTGAATCTCCTGAGTACTTCATAAAATACGTTAAAATTATTTGTTGTTCATTTGGAAATAAAAGCCTTATCTTGTTATCTTGTGTCTTTAATAATCCCACTCCAGGTTAAATTAATTACGATACTTTCTTTCTCCTCACACTTATTTTATTTTACTTTTCCATGTGGATTAGATGGTTGTTTCTGTTTTTATTCCACATTAAATTTTAAGATACTTGAGTGCAGAATTGCTAGGCAGGTGCTCCACCGTTTGGGTTCACTCGCACCCACTTAGTCAGCACTAAGGCACAGAGCCGGAAGCTGCTGCTAGCGTTGCTGGGAAATGTAGTCTTCGTGTAGCTATGAATGAACCCAGCTAAAGCACAAGGTCTGCTTACTGCTTAATTGAAGGAAGGGGAGATTGGGCATTGGACATAACCAGTGTCTCTGTGTTAGCCATCAGAGTAGAAAGGGTAGAACTGTTGTCAGCAGTGGGAGGCCATGAATTCAGGAGCCATAGAGTCAGGGAAGTGATAACATGCAGAAAGTTAGAGGACAGTTGCAGATGAAGGGCTGGGTCAAGGGCTGTGCTGGAGTTTCAATGTTGGAGAAATCCCCAGTTACTCAAGTACCCTTCAATGATTTAACCCTTCTACCCTCAACCTCTGTAGAAGCTAAGAACTTGCTTTCCCAGCCTTCTTGGTATCAAGGAAACAGGGAATAGAGCAGATTTGTTCTAGATAACATACTGGAAATGAAGATGGTAGAAGGCCTCTCCATTTGCCTGGGGCAGTAGCAAGAGAGGGGGCAGAAGTAGCTGTGTCAAACATTGGTGGTGTAAAGTGAAGGGGCTGTGTGTGTAGGGGCAGGGGCAGTAAGGCTGTGGTAGACAGGACAACTCTTCACTTTCCCTCCTCAATGGAACCCATGCCATTGGCCATGTGAAATTTCAGAGCCTCCCAAGACAGTACATGATATCTACATGCCGACCCCTGACGGTGAGCTGGGCTAGAGGACTTGTTCTGAGCACAGACTGTAGATGAAAGGGATAGCCTCTCAGGTCTGTCAAGGGAAAGACTTTAAGAAGCCTTATAAGTTTCCATCAGCCTCCCTGAGCTGCTTCCCTCACCAAGAGCAGGCATCTCCTTGTGATTGCTGTCCCTTTCATCTGAGTCCTAGAATGACAATGCCTGAAATAGACCTGCACCAGAAGACCCATGCTGTGAACCCCATCAGGCAAGGCTAGCCAAATAAAATAACAGGAAATAAAAAATGCTCATTGTTGTGGCTAGAGAATCATTTATTACATAAGTCAATGGATGAATATAGTCTCCTGACTGGGCTGTTTTCGGGGTTTGATTTGGGCAGGGCTAATATTCAGTGACAACACTACAGAACAGTGCCGTGTTTATCAACAGGCTCTCAGGTTAGTTGGAGTCTATAACATGGTTGCCAAATATTTGATAATGACCCTAGTTTGGGTTGTTCCTAGTTATATGGCTACCAAACCTACTTCTCTGGTTTTCATGGAGAATCTGTAACATCCTGAGAGCTTTGAATATGTTAGTTTTCTGCATGACATTGGAACATGTTCTGCTTCTGTTTTCAGCTTGAAACTGAATATAAAAGCGGGTCGGTAGGTGTGAGAGTCAAGGTCAGGGGAAGAGAGGGTGTCCCACTCCATCTGATCACAGCGCAGGTCCAAATTTGCCTCCTGATGATGTTCCAACCTTTGCTTTCTTTGGACTTTGGACCAAGAAGTAAACAACCTAAGAACTTGGATTCTACATTCATAAATTTGTTATTAGTACTTATTAGTACTTAAGATTCATCTTTTGGGTGTGCTACTAGGGCAGGTCTTTTGTTCTTTCTGACAAGTAGAAAAATGACATAAAGACTCAAGAGACCCAACTTCCAACCCCCATCATGCAAGCAAACTCCATGAGCTTCAAAATGTTCCTTCCTTTGAATCCTCATTTTTCTTTACTAAGAATTGCAGCATTCTCGTGTCTGCTCTGTTTTTAATGGTCGAGACCAGAAAAGAACGAACAAAAGAAAAAGAAATGGTGGGTACATGTTAGGGAAAGCCACAAACTCTACATAATGCAATGTGGATGACATACATCTCTGTTTAATAAATAACATGGCATTAATGATGTACAACTCTGTACATAAGCACACTGACCAGTCTGGAAAGACTGTACAAACCTGTGAGCTATGGTTTTCTCAGAGCTCTGAGATTATGGGTGATTTAAATATTCTTTTAAAAAATGTTCTTGCTTTTTCCTTAGTTTTTATAATGAACACGGATTGGGTTTTTAATGAGAAGATATTTTTTAAAGAAAGGCATTAATGTGCTATGTTCATGTAGGATATTTATTATAGAAAGTTCTCTTGAAAGGAATTTGGCTGAAAGTGGGACTTCTTACAGTAAGAGAAATAGAATGAAGGAGAGGGAAATGGGAAATGATAGCCAGGAGGTAGCAGGATTCTGTGACTCACAAGGAACAAGGGACATAGGGACCCCGCCCCCTTCTAAGCCCAGAAAGCCCACAGCAACATGACATTTAGAGTCATGAAACCACCCATCTCTGGGCTGACCATGAGCAGCAAATGCACAGGAACTGGAGGAGAGCTCTGATCCCGGCGTGAGCCATGGGCAGTGGACTGCCTGGCCCCAGTACCAGTGTAAACGGGACATGTGACCCTGAGGAAAAGGGCCAGTCACATTGTCTGGGTCCTGAAGTTCTGAGATGCCTATAGCATCCTTGTCCTGGGAAGACTTCCTCCCTGGGAAGTAGCGGATGAAGGAGACAAGAGACTGGCTGAAGGTCAATAGTAGGCACAGAGGCCATAGTCCTCATATCCACCCTGATTATTCCACAACAAAACAAAAAGTTGTTGATGTTGTTGCTGGTGGTGGTGGTGGAGAGAAACAGAGATAGACAGATCAGTTAGACCCTTCCTGCTTCTCCAGTAGCTCTCTCCTGTCCCTACTCAATGTATAGTTTCTGAACAATGATCAGGACCATTCCACAAGTTTGTATAGTAGGGCCAGTGTATTGTTGGTACAATTCAAGCTTCAGGAGTATGAGCCAGTGTCTCAAGGTGACAATGCAGTAAGAGGGAGAAACAGACTCGCAGGTTGTTCAAGGAGTAGAGTTACTACTGACAGTTGCTGATGGTTACTGAGGGTCCAAACCCCGTGCACAGACGCTTGAAGCTTCCTTGGTGACCTCAGTTAAGCCTCACACCAATACCGCGAGCGTGGTACTGTTGTGTACCTGATAGGACAACTGTAGCTTGGGGAGTTCAAGTACCTCTCTGCGGTCCCATGACTAGCAGATTTGCCCAGGTGTGTCCTCTCATTTGCCTGATGGAAAGCCCACCCATTTCATGCCTCCAAGTACAGCAGAGAATGGAGAGACAGAGAAGAGCTGGGGGAAACTTAGAAAGGGCTTCCTGGAGGAGGGGACTCATGCAGTGAATCCTGAAGGATGGGTAGGAGTTTGCATGAGGACAAGGAGGAATGAAGGACATGCCAGGCAGGGGAGCAGAATAGTCAGAGATAGCAAATCTCCTGGTGGGGCTGGAAGTGTGGGGCCCTCAGGCTGTGAGAAGGAGGAGCCTGTTGAGACCCTTGGCTCAGCAATGGTGGCACCTGGTGGTGGCTTCTCAAAAATCAATCACCGCCATGTGGCTGCTTCTCCCAACTCAGTGGGGAGCTCTTTTACAAAGAACGGAGTTGGGTCTTTTCCAGGATGTTCCCCAGTGGGTCCTGAAGGCAGCTGGACTGAGTGCCAGATATAACAGCCAGGCTGGAATGAGAAAGAGAAAGTTCTGGCAAGGAAAGACAGAACATTTTCATCCCCCCCCCCCCCAAAAAAATGTGCACTGGTCAGGACAGCAGGCTTTGTGAATCATGGCTGGGACACCTGGCTCTTCCGTCTGCCAAGAGGGTGACCTTGAAGGCGGGGCTTCACCTGCTCTGTCCTCAAGAGATTCTTAGGCATCGAATGGGCACCAGAGTGCTTATTTCTTAGGCTATTTGTGGAGATCAAATGAAGCGGATCATGGGAAGGATGCAGCACCATGTCCTGAGCAGGGTAAACCTTCAGCTAGTGATGACTGTCTGTTATGAACAGTTTGGACTACTGATCCAACATTTATCCAGCAAAGATTTAGTGAGTGGTTTCTGATGTCTATCACTGGATGACCACTATGAGCAGGAATACAACATTCTTGACCTCCTGGCCTTTATAGTCTAGGGACAGAGGCAGAAATAAATAGTATGTATAGTAATTTCAAATAATAGTGTTATATAGATAATAAAATGATCAAATAAAATCTGTGTGATGTATGCCCTAGAGAGAGAGAGAGAGAGAGAGAGAGAGAGAGAGAGACCCATGGAAGCTTTAAATAAGATAATCAGGTAAGATTTCTCTGAAAAGATGACATTTGAGTGGAGACCTGAATCAAAAGAGCTCGTCTCATGAAGCTACAGGGTCAAAATGATTGAGGCAGAGGACAGAGCGAATGCAAAGGCTAAGAGATAAGCACTAGCTTACCAATTGGAGAACTTGCAAAGAAGACAATGGTAGAGGCGAGGGACAATGGGAGATAAAGGAAGATGCTAGTAACCATGTACTGGTCACTTGCTGAGGATGATAGGATTTATAGGGGCGGGCTGCCAGAATCCATTTTACAACTGTGCAGTCAAGACTCCATCCACAAAGCCAGGGACTTGCCTAGGATCGCACAGCAGATGTGGATCGGCAGAGCAGAACTTAGGCCCAAGAGACAGCGACAGACTCATCATCCCTCCCAAGCACAACCCACCCTCCCAGGGAGGACTGCAGATTTGTTCTTGGCTGAAATGTGTATGTGTGTGCACATGTGTACAAGTGTGTTTGTGAGCATTGTGGGTGCACACACATGTGTGCTGTGATTGGCAAGAGGATGGTGAACATTACAGACTTTCCTTATCTCCAGATCCTAGCTCCAAGTTGTGGGACTGCACCAGGAAAGCATCTGATCAATTCAAGACAGAATGTAAGTGACAAAATGCAAAGCACTGACCTGGTGCTATGCAGGTTTCTAGAGAACAGGGAATTGGCAGGGGAAGCTGCATGGTGTAGTGGCTACAGACTCCAGAACTAGGCCTGAGAACTTGAACCCACCTCTCCATCTATCAGCAGTTGGATTTGAGACCAGTGACTCAACCTGTACTTCTGTCTTCATACAGAAAATGAGAGCAGGGCAGGCGACTGTGACACATGCCTGTGATCCTAGTTACTCAGGAAGCTGAGATCTGAGGATGGTGATTTGAAAGAAGCCAGGGCAGAAAAGTCCTTGTGAGACTCTTATCTCCAATCAACCACTCAAAAACTGGAAGAGAAACTGTGGCTCAACATGACAGAGGGTTAGCCTTGAGCGAAATAGCTCAGGGACAGCACCCAGGCCCTGAGTTCAAGCCCCATGACCAACCAAAAAGAAAAAACAAAAGGAGAAGAAAAGGAGGCAGGATGTCAGGAAGGAAGGCAGGACAGAAGGAAGGAAGGAAGGAAGGAAGGAAGGAAGGAAGGGAGGGAGGGAGGGAGGGAGGGAGGGAGGGAGGGAGGGAGGGAGGGAGGGAGGAAGAAAGGAAGGAAGGAAGAAAGGAAGGAAGGAAGGAAGGAAGGAAGGAAGGAAGGAAGGAAGGAAGGGAGTGGAGTGGCAACAGAACCCCTCTGCTAGGGTTGTTGTGAGGACTGTGTCTAACTCATACAGAGTCCTTAGAACAGTGCTTCGCAGAGATTAAGAGCGAGTTACATATTTCACATGACTACAAATGCCTTTTTATTGTGCTGGCTTGAGACTTTATAAAGTGGCTTCACAAGTGTCCATCAATTCACTTCTTCCTTCATTAACATATTCATTCATTCTGGCTACGACCACATGGAAGGCATTGTAGATGGCCCCTCCCCACCCCTGTCCTCCAGTGAGGGCCTCCTCCTCTGCCTCAGCCTCTCCTGAGCCCGCACCCATCCCTCCTTTTCACTTCTGGAGTCCGTTCTCTAATCACTGTGGTCTTTCTCTAACAATCCTCTGTCCCCCACTAGCTGGGCCAATAGCCAAGGACTGCCTTCGTGCCATGGTGAACATCCCTGGCTCAGTGCTCTCCAGCTTCACCCTCCTCTCCTGACAAAATGAGGCCAGGAGCTAGGAGTCAATACATGGCTGAGGCTCCAAGTCCAACCTATGTAGCTGAATGTGTATGGAGGAAAAAAAAATATCAACACCAACTTCCTGCCGCTTTTCCTTGAGATTCATCACCATAGGCTTTGCAGAGTATTTCTCCAATGAATCCGCTCTCTGCAATGACCTTTGATCTCAAGTCACCTCTTCTCACCCAATAGGGCTCATCTCTTCTCTCTTCTGGAGTTGTTGGGTGTCTCCCCCTCTGCCCCCCAGGATTACCAACAATAACAAAACTGTTTTCCTTTTCTACATAAACCTTTATGTAGTACCACTGCACGACTTACCTGTTCGGGAAAACAGATTATATCCAAACCCAACAGCTCAAGGCACCAAACGTGAAGCATGTCAGCCTCCATCGTGCAGGGCAAGGTCAGTTGAATGCGTCTGCTTCCAGGTCTCTCGCTGGCTGCAGTCAGGGTGCCGGCTGCGGGAGTGGGGAGGGCAGCTAGCTGCGGCCGGTCCTCTCAAGGCTGGGTGGGCAGTGATGGTTTCCCAGGTTCAGTGGAGGCCTCCAGTGCTCATCGGCTCATTGGCTGATACTTTCATTCCTTCCTACTTGGGCTTCTCCACTAAACAGCGCCCAGCCTGGCTGTTCAAGTCTCTTAGGGCCAGCAGTCCGAAAGAGCATCTATGCAAAGCCTTTTGTCTACCTTAACGTGGTCCTATCACATCAGCCTTATTCTGCTTGTTAGGAGCCAGTACGTCAGCCAAGAAGGCGCTGGGAGCCATGTTCCCTGCTGGTGGCAGGGGAAATGGTGCAGCCATTGTGGCTGCCTGTCGCTCTCTGGACACACTGAAGTACCTCCTGTAGAGCCTGCCATGTTGCAAGAGCTCAGCAAATGCCTTGCTGAACTCAGGGCCTGAGCACTGTCCCTGGCTTCTTTTTGCTAGCACTTCGCCAACTTGAGCTGCAGTGCCACTTCTGGCCTTTTCTATAGGATGTGGTGCTGAGGAATCAAACCTGGGACTTCATGTATAGGAGGCAAGCACTCTTGCCACTAGGCCATATTCCCAGCCCCCCAAATCTGCTCTTTGTGTGAAGCAGAAGATTGAGCGCAGTGGACTGAGTATCCTCTGGAGAGCCCTGGTAGCCCTTTTCAAAGGGTAGGTTCTCAGGCCTTGCCTAAAGCTATTGGATCTCCATTGCTGAGGGCAGGCCTGGGGTTCTGAACTTCCAGCAAGTTTTCCTCTGAGTCTACTGCCCATCAGCTGAGATGCAATAGGCTAAGCCACTGGCTCGGACTTAGGGGGTTGAGACCTGAGGATCATGGTTCATAGTCAGCCTGGGCAAGAAAGTCTATGAGACACTCATCTCTAATAAACCAGTTTTGAAAAGCCAAAAGGAGAGCTGTGGGCTCAAGAGGGAGAGCACTAGCCTTGATCACAAAAGCTAAGGGACAGCACCCAGGCCCTGAGTTCAAGCCCCCAGCACCCCCAACCCCCCCCCCCACACACACACAGGAGCATGAGTCTGATGGAACTGTGACCTTTTAATACCCTCCTGCCGGGACGATCTGGGAAACTCTCTTCTCTCCAAATTCACCCCGTGAACTTGGCCATGTCAGCATTAGTTTCTTCACATATCCAACAAAATTTAAATTTGTTAGAGGACAAGTTAGGTGGCAGTAGACTCATGCTCAGGTAATCCTGGAATGTTCCACAGATGAGAACTTCTCCAGTGCTTTGGACAGCAGCAGCCCATCTACAAAAGGCCATGTCAAAAAAACCTGAAGCCTGGCATCTCAAGTACAGACAGGAGTAAGTGATGTTCCCTGGCACAAATAAGCCCAACTAGGTGACAGGCAGCATGGGCGCTTTTCAAGAGCCGCTGTTAAATACTGCTCCTAGTTGACTTCTGAGGTGTTGCCCCAGGCTCCGGCTTCTGGATAGGGTATCTTCTGTCTTGGGAGAGTCTAGTGCCCCATGGAAGTTTCTCTGTGGGGGAGGAGTCACAGGGCTGTGTCTAGAGGAGGTTTGGTCTTGCCACTTTCTAGCTGTGGTACCCCTCCCCCCCCAAATCAGCTCAACAATTCACACATCACTCAAACAAGTGCCTGAGAACTGTTGGATTCATTCATCTGACAGCTTCTAATCCTTGTGTGTCTGACAGAGTCGCTGGCACATAGACCAGGTCCTGGCCGCTGGCTGCCTTTGGGAATCACATGTGCAGGTGGGCAGCGAGGGATAGAGAATACATTCTCCACAGGGACAGTATGATGCACCCAAAGCTTAAAATTTGGGAGAATGCAAGAACCATTCTCATCATAGAACCACTAAAGAGTATACAGTCCTCATCCTCACTCACCCACATCCAAAGAGCCACCATGTTCTGTCTCCAGTTCGTGTGTCTACCGCCTCAGTCCATTTATTCACTATATTATACCTGGATGATTGAGTAGTTTCCTTCCAGGACCACATTACCCCTTTGTCCTCCTTGTCTCCCATCTTGCCCCATTCCAGTCATCTAGGATTGTTTTCTTTTGTTTGGGGCTTTTCATCTTTCAAGCCCTACTCTCTCACACGCTCTCCTAAGAAAGTATTTTCGGGTGGGCGATGGGTGATTGCGGATTCCCCAGTGGGATAAAGGCTGCTGTCCTTTCATGACGTGGCTGATGACTTCTCACTGTCCGTCCACTTGACTGATGGTTGACACCGCACCATTGCCAGTCCCTCTTCTTTCCCCCTCATCTTCACAGGTGCTCTTCTCCATCTCAAATGCCCTTGTCATTCTCTGGCAGCAAATCTTGAGCTTGTGGCCCTGCATTGCCTGTTCTTTCCAGACGGGCCTTTTCTCTATCCTCCCCTTGAGTTCAAAAGCAATTTTGTCTTTGTGATCATTTTTCATCTCCCAAAGTCTGTGTGCTCCTTAAAGACAAAGATAAATAGTTTTGTCTTGCATCCCTGGTACTTAGTTCAGTATCTAGTGTCCATTAGTATATGCTTAAGAAATATTAGTAGAAGTGAATGAGTAAATCAAAGAATGAATGAAGTTTCATAAATTGCCTATGTGAGTGATTGAAATAGTTGCATCTAAATCCAGTGTTGTCAGACCTTTTGATCATATAGAACAATAAAACCCAAACTTGGCCTAGTTTGGTTAAAAAAAAAAAAGAGTAATAGGTCTGTTGCAGTTTTATAGCACTATAACATAATTCCTGACCACAGGTTACTTGTGGAGTTTATTCAGCTCACAGTTTTGGAGGATCAGATCCAAGACTGGATGCCACCATTGGTTTGGGCTTTGTGACAGATAGGAGATGGTGGCACTTTGTGGCAGGCATAGTCACATCTCAAACTGAGGAAGGGGAGAAATGAGTCCTAGTGTCCTCCAAGCCCCTTTGTGGGTAGGACTCCCCCAAACCTAACGACTTCCCATCAGGCCTTGCCCTTTTTGTGGTACTGAGGATGGAATCCAGGACTTGTATATGCTAAGTACACATCCTACCACAGGACTACGCTTCCAGCTGGAGTCCCCTTGTCCCCTTTGTCACTTAGAACAAAAGTAGACACATTGTAAGGTCTATAACACCTCCCAATGCCACTACCCTGAGGATCAAGCCTTTGCATATGAACCACTGGGGGATATTAACAACCTACCAGCAAGGCCCCAAACTTTAAAGTCTAAAGAGTGGTTTCTGAGTATCAGTCATGGCTGGACACAGGAGATCCAATATGGAACTGGAGCCAACGTTTTTTTCCCTCCTCTCCCCTCCCCCCTCTCCCCTCTGCTTTCCTCTCTTCTACTCAATTCTCTTCTCTCTACTGTTATCCTCTATTCTCCTTTTCTCTTCTTCCTTCCTCCTCCTCCTTCTCTCACACTTCCATCCTCCTCTTTCTCCCTTCTTCCCTTCCTCCCTCACTCCTTTTTTTCCTCTCCTCCCCACCTCTCTCTCTCAGCTCTCTTTTCTTCTCACAATGGACTCTATTAGCAAAGAGGATCCATTCTTTTTTTTTTTGTTCTGTGAGTCTATAAAAAGAAAAAAATAACCAACTCCTTATGAACCATAGATCAAAGCTGTCACAGGAACTCTGATTGCTTGATCTATAGGGCTCTGGGTTTCCTCCAGGATAGTAATCATTTACATCAAGGAAATGAGGTGCCATCGTTGTCTAAGCCTGAGCCACACGTCGACCCTGTGGCCAGAGGACAAGCAAAGGAGTGTGGGGATCACCGCCCCCCACCACCCCCAGGATACCGGATGGGATCAGAAGATACAGAGACCATGAAAAGACGGGCTCTGGGGCAAGGGAACAGTGTATCTTCCTTTTACTCCATGTTCCCTTCTTTACCAGAAAAGAGACAACACATCCCCTACCACCGGGGGGCTTTAAGGACTTGACTAAAAAGAACCTTGAACCTTGTGCCTTTCCATCAGTCTTATTTACTTAAATGATCTGGGAAATCTCAGCTTGTGGGGGGGGGGCTAAATACATACGCAGTTTTATTTATCCCATTTTCTACCCCTAGTTATACTTTATTAACTCTTTCCTGTAGGATAGTAGTCCTTTGTTAAAAGAATGAGCTAACTGAGTGATTTTCTTGACATAAGCAGGCAATTTAAGTTAAATTCAGTTGAGTGTAAAATTGTTGTTTTGAGTGTCCATAATAGGTTTCCCAACTTCTCTGCCTTGGACAAAGGGGCTCTGAGCTACTGCTCTTTTGTCTTGCTCATGCCTGAATGTTACACAGGGAAAACGAAATGAAGGCCAAGGAAACCCTGGCTTCTTTCTTTCTTCTTCCCTCTCTGGATCTGCAGCCTACAGAATGTTGAGAATCAGGAAGACTGGAGTTGGAGGCATGGATCAGGTGGTAGAGAGCTAACCAATGAGTGAGTGTCAGATACTGAATTCAAGTCCCAGTCTCATACAAGTAAAAAGGATAACAAAAGAGAGAGGAATTATCTACTGGTTGGTAGGAGGGACATGTCCTGTTTTGTGCAATTACTGTGCATGCCTGTCTTTCTAAAGATAGCACTGAATCTCATCTTGGTCCCCACTAGCCTAACTCTAACCCCTCTAGAGTCTCCCAGTGTTTCCCTCATTTTGTAAGCCATTCCTTTTCCTAGCTACCTTGGACAGCAGTATATCTCCTGGCCCTTCTTTTAACCCTCTACTGCCGGACACAGAGTTTTGGAAATCTCTGCCATCCTCTCTGATGCTCTCAGCAATGGTAAAACCAAGCTAGGTTGAAGAGTGATCGTATTCTTTCTAAGTTCAAAACCGGAGACCAAATGATCACTGGTGGCTCACAACTGTGATCCTAGCTACTTAGGAAGATTGAGGTGTGAAGCCAGCCCAGACAGAAAATATCCATGAGAGTATTATAGCCATTAGCCAGTAAAAAACCAGGATGTAGAGGTGTGGCTCAAGTGGGAGAGAATCAGCCTCGAGCAAAAAGCTGAGGAAGGGTGTCCTGGCCCTGAGTCCAAGACCCATCCTGACAAACAAACAAAACCCTGAAGACCAAATGTTGTGTTCTATTCTCCTTAGATTCTTATTTTAAAATCCCAGTCCCCAGTGTCACCGTATGAGCAGTTTTGACACTTGGTAGGTGATCATGAATGTAATTAACGGTATATGTGTTCCCAGAGGGTTGTCTTCCCTTTCCATCACATGAGGACCAGTGACACGATGCCATTTATGCACATGAACCAGGAAGCAGCCCCTCACCAGACACCGAGTTAGTCTGTGCTTCTTGATTTCAGAAGTCTTTGAGGGAGAAGCCCTTGGATGCATACAGTTTCCCCAAATCAGAGCTGGTCTTACTATATACTAGGTTATGGACAAACAAGAGAAGAATCCCTCATCTGAGTGGACAAATCACCAGAAAGCTCCCCTCCCTCCTCCTCAGTCCCTCAGGCAGGCACACTATTTGCAGGTCCTGAATCCACCATCTCATGTACCATGCCATTCCCACATTCCAGGGTGCATGTGCTGTGTTCTGCCAAGATTGCCCTGGCTCAGATGGCACTGACACTGCAGTTCCACAACTTTCCACAGAGGGAGCCATTCTCCACTTCTTGCACACATACCCACCGCGATCTTGGAATTTCATTTGTCCTCAACTTGCTAGGACTTTATACTATGATCCACGGATTCCTGGGGGTCTTCAGGACTCCTTCAGGAGATTCGTAAGGTTCAATTACTTTTATAATAAGAAATGATTTGCCAAGCTGAGCATGGTAGTCCATGCCTGAGATCAGGAAAATCAAAGTTCCAGGCCTGCTCAGGCAAAAATGTTTGTGAGAACCTCTCTCAACAGAGAAGGCTAATGTGGCATTTTACCTGTCATACCAGCTACCACAAGAAGCATAATTAGGCAGATTGCAGTCCAGGCCAGCAAGAACCTATCTCAAAGACAACCAGAGCAAACAAACAAGCAAATAGGCTGAAAGTGTCTCAAGCAGTAGAGCTCATGCTTAATACCAAACTCTGAATTCAAACCCCAGTACTGCCTCTAGACTGTTGTGACTCTTGTGCTCATGGAATAAAATAATGATGGGGAAAGTTGGTGGTAGCTTAACATTTAATAGAATTTGTGGTACCCAAATGTACCAGCTGTCTAAGCTAGATTCTTTACCACTCTGCACTCACCTGCAGGGAAAAACAATTCAGTTTCACTTAAGAATGCCTTGACAAAGAAATAAAGCAAAAATATTAAAATTAGTAGATCTCAAACCTTGAGCATATGGCATTATAGTAATGTTTTATCATGGAATAGAAAGTAGAACTAAGTACCTCTGCTGCATAGCCAACTAGGATGCTTATCTTAAGACAACAACACTTTGAGACCAAGCTTCAAGTTGAAAAGACACACCTACTCTTCTACAAATCACCATTTTTATTTGAAGGAAAAACTGGCATCTCATATAATGCTGAACTGACTCAGGCATTTGGCATCTATTTTTGCAAGAAGGTACAAAGGGAGCCTGGCACTTCCAGAAGAAACAAACTTGACAGTTTTTGTTGCCGGTAATAAAAATTGAGTTTTCAAGGACAAATTGGAATTTTTATAGAATCTGCATTTGATTGCTTGATCGCTTTCCATACTCAAAGGCTTTTCAGATGACATGGTGGATGAATGAATGTGATTTGTGGTTAAGATAATGAAATGTGTCAATATCTATAAGATAGAATCCTATCTGTATAACTGATATTTCCAAATGGCAGAACAATGGATTATATTACTAAAAATGGGTAAAAGATCCACACTAAATATAAGACAGACCAGAGGATTTTAATGTAACCAAGAACAGAAGTGATTGACACAAAAAAAATGGTCAAGAAATTACTGTAGTGCTTGTGTAGTTTGGGTCTAACAGCAAAGAAGAATTTCCATGGTTATATAGAAAGCAAGCAAGATATTCTTTGCCAATCACATAGTCTCATGAGACCAGATCTTCAACCAAAGCAACATATGCAACAGCTTGGATAGAGAAACAGATATGAGACTCTTGTTTCTATAAAGCTAGATGTCAGTGAGATTATTTATTTATTTATTTATTGCCAGTCCTGAGGCTTGAATTCAGGGCCTGAGCACTGTCCCTGGCTTCTTTTTTGCTCAAGGCTAGCACTCTGCCACTTGAGCCACAGCGCCACTTCTGGCCATTTTCTATATACGTGGTGCTGGGGAATCGAACCCAGGGCTTCACTTATAAGAGGCAAGCACTCTTGCCACTAGGCCATATTCCCAACCCCGTCAGTGAGATTTTTAAGAACTGTAAAGCAATACTACTCACCAGATTTTTGTTTTTTTTGTTTTTTGTTTTTTTTTTTTTTTGGCCAGTCCTGGGCCTTGGACTCAAGGCCTGAGCACTGTCCCTGGCTTCTTCCCGCTCAAGGCTAGCACTCTGCCACTTGAGCCACAGCGCCGCCTCTGGCCGTTTTCTGTATATGTGGTGCTGGGGAATCGAACCTAGGGCCTCGTGTATCCGAGGCAGGCACTCTTGCCACTAGGCCATATCCCCAGCCCCAGCTTTTTGTTTTTGAAAAGGTATTTATTTTTTGTAAAAAATTTGTTAACACATAATGGGCTTATTTTTATTGCTTTTAGCTGAAGGAGGTAAATATTTTTCCATTGTAGTTTTAATTTCTATTATACTAATATTCTTAGCTGTAGCTGACATAAATAAAATCTCCTTGAAATCCTCAACAGATTTTATTAGTTTTTTTTTTTTTTTGAGGCACTGGTGTTTGAACTGAGGGCCTTTTGCTTGTTAAGCAGGTGCTTTATCAATCATTTGAGCCACACTTCTACTCATGGAGTCATCTATCATTTTTAAGCTTGTAGAGAGGTCTATAAGTAAAAAAAAAAAAATTGAGCACTGCAATGCTAGGAGATAAGGAAGACTCTCTTTTCCCCTACAGCAGAAAAAGGCTCACTCTTCAAATACCACAGGACCCTCTTGGCCTGTGGCTAACTACCCAACACCCTGTCTCCTTGTCCCTGTCTGTTTGTTTGTTTTGTTTTTTGCCAGTCCTGGGGCTTGGACTCAGGGCCTGAGCACTGTCCTTGGCTTCTTTTTGCTCAAGGCTAGCACTCTACCACTTGAGCCATAGTGCCACTTCTGGCTTTTCCTATATATGTGGTACTGAGGAATCGAACCCAGGGCTTCATGTATGCAAGGCAAGCACTCTACTGCTAAGCCATATTCCAAGCCCCTTGTTCCTGTATTATAGACTCAGTCTTCTGGCTGACTTTGAGAAGTCTTAGGTAAACATCCTGCCCAAACGTTTGTTTAGAAAGTTGGGTATCTGGAAATTTGTTTCAGTCTAGTTGTCCACTGCAAGATAAAGGAAGTCTGTCGCCCAGTGTCATGTTAAACAATTTCTTTTTCCTTCTATGTGGAAGGGTACTTATCCTATTGTAATATAGATGTTGTTTTAAAATCCTCATGACCATTTTGGTGTAATGATAAACAGAAGTTGGAAGATGGGGTAGTATTTGAGCATAGACTCACCCATACTTTCCTCCTCCTAGTCTCATCTGTAAAATTAAGATAAAAATAGCAACCTTTCAGGTTGCTTAGAGATAATGCATGCATATCCTCTGATGAATAATAGCCAGTGAAATGATCTGTCACCACCATCCATCCATCCATCATCCCAGTGGGGTGAGTGGAAAGGAGTCGCTATTGGAATCCACAGAGCTGAACAGCCTAAGTCCTTTTTAGTGCCCTTGCCGAGTTCTTGGTGCTCCTTTCTCATGGGAAACGGAGGGTTTCTGCCTGAATGCTGGGAAACAGCAGGTTCACCAGTCACAATGAGCATCCCCCTTCTCTTCCCCCATGCTGTCCTGACACACAGGAAATGCTTCCACGGTGGTGTACCCTTCCATTTCGCTGAAGATACTTTTCTTCGTATCCTCAGTTCCCTACAGGATAAACTGCATCTCCTCCCTTCTTCCTAAACTTGGTGCAAGCTAGAGCAGACCCAAAACACCCACCACTGGATAACGTGTTTGGCCAGCAGTTGAACAAATAAACAGCTGGCTGAGTTTTAGGAGGTAGGATCTGCTATGAGAAGCTATAGGGAGTTGGCGAGGCTCCTCTCTTGAGTATTACTTTACTTTTTGGATAAGGGTTCCACGAGGGGATTTTTATGGAACGACGTGTGAAAATGGTGTGCTTCCTCATGCTGCTAAAATGGAAGCCCTGGGTCCCTTTCAGAGCTAGGGGAGGCAGATTAATGAGTTGGGGAGGCATGGCGGATGGCTCTCAGCAGCTGGCTCAATTACCTCTCTGTTCAAGCTGTGCTCTGGGGCCTAGAACACAAGCTTGGTCGATTTTAACCTTGCTGGAGGACTTTGTTCCTTCCTTCTGGCTGCCAACTTTTAACTTTAATATATCTTTTACTTCTCATGGATAGATTTGCTGGCACCTTGGGAATTGTTTCTCTTGAAAAATAAAGGAAGTAGATGAGGTTCCTGGGGATGGTAGCAGAGGAGAAGGCCTGGAAATAAATACAATATCCATGTGGAGATTTTATTTTAATGAAACATTTGGGTGTTCAAGGAGCTTGATTAGAAATCACTCAGTTGTGTAGCCGGGCATGGTAGCACATGTCTGTAATCCCAGTACTTGAGAGGTTAAGACAGGAAGATTGCAAATTCAAGGCTAACCTGAGCTACATACCAAGACTCTTTCCTTTTTTATGATTATTATTTAAAGACTACTTTATTAGTTTCTGTAATCAAACCCACATAGTCAAGACTCTTTCAAAATAATAAAAAAAACATGAAGAAGTGAGAGAGAAAAGAAAAGAAATGAAATCATTTGATTGCAGGATACGACATTTTGCTTAGATGGCCTCCAGTAAAATATACATTTGATATCAAGCATTAGATTCCCATCATGGATAACATGTATAAAGACTCCTACAAGCTGGTACCAATGGCTCATGCCTACATAAGCCTGACGATCTCCATTTGAAGCCAGCCTGAGCAGGAGCGTTGTGAGACTCTTGTTACCAATTAACAACCAAAAAGTTAAAAGTGGTAGAGCAGCACTAGCCTTGAGTACAAAAGCTCAGGGATGGCACTCAAGCCCTGAGTTCAAGCCCCAGTACCACCACCACCACACACACACACACACACACACACACACACACACACACACGACTCCTGAGAATTAGGAAGTTCATAGTTTTATAGCTAAAGGTTTGGTTTCAAACTCAAGTCTGGTACTCTACCACTTGAGCTAGTCAGTGAGTGAAAGCAGCAGGTACTGAGTTCAAATCCTGGTCTTGGACCAAGTAAGACCAAGAACCAGTAAAACTGGAAACATTAAGCAGTGGAGGAAACAACATTGGACAGTCATGTTCTCAGACTGCTCACCTTTGAATACACTCCTTGTGGGCGTTGCTCCGTCGGGGAAGTCTAAGCACAGAGGAGCTGTTTCAGGAATAGGCTGAGGTTGTGGTAGAGAAAGAAGACATTACTGAGCTGAGGAAGGAAGGGATAGGTGAATTGAGATGGTTTTTTGTTCAGGCTTCACTTGCTTTTCAGTGTTTAATAAACATTCATGTGGGTCTGAGAAAATAAAGCTATAATCATTTCTACAACACAGGATTGATTACATTTATTTACTCTATATATTTTTGTGCACCAGTACTGGGGCTTGAACTTAGGTCCTGGATGCTGTCCTTGAGCTTCTTTTGCTCAAGGCTGGCTCTCTACCACTTGAGCCACAGCTCCACTTCTGGCTCTTTGGAGTTAATTGGAGATCAAAGTTTCACAAACTTTGGTGGCCACCAGGGTGGCTTTGAACCACGATCCTCAGATCTCAGCCTCCTGAGTAGCTACGATTACAGGTATAGAGCCATAAGTGCCTGGCTATAACACAGAATTTAAATACTCAGATACAGAGAATTGAAATAAAAGGCTAGAAAAAGTAGATGACATAATTATAAAGAAAGCTGACATGATTATATAACAACAGTGAAAGGGAAGAATTATTTAAGGACAGAATTATTAGGGCTAAAGGGAAGCATTTCAAAGTGATGGGAGGTCGAGCCACAGAAATCGCAAATATTCTGTTCGTACAAACTATTAACAACACCTCAAAAGGTAGAATAATATGACAAAAATAAATGGGAATTAGACAAATCCACAGCAATTTTGGATTTTAACAAACCTTTCCAGTAACTGATAGAACAAGAGGAAGCAAGGCCAGCATGATTATAAAGCATGGCCTAGTTGATATATATAGAACCTCCGCCCTCACCGCCGCAGAGTGCCAATGCTTTCTGAGTTCCATCTCAATGTGTTTCAAAGGACTGAAATGAAGAACGGAGCTCTCTGACCATAAAGAAATTGAACTAGAAAGAAATAACAAATGGGCAGATATTTGGAAATTAAGCAATATACTTCTAAATAATCAAATAACAATGAAGTGGGGAGTTGTCCACTCACCTGTAATCCCAGCACATGGAAAAAACCAAAGTAGGAGGGTTGTAAGTTCAAGGCCAATCTAAGCTGCATACTGACTTCCAGACCAGCCTGGACTGGTCAGGGAGACATTGTCTCAATTAATAAATAAGTATAAACAGTGTCACATTGGAAATCAGAAAAGATTTAGCATGGAATGCTTATAAGCCTCTCATGCAAGTACAAGGCCCTGAGTTCAAACCTAGTATCACCAAAATAAGTGAATGAATGAAAAAATAGATAAATAATAAATAAAGCATAAGAATGCTTATGAAAACACAGTGTGCATTGTAGCTAAAAGGAGTGCCTACATGTGTGTATATGTAAATATATGTGTGTATATGTGTATGCATACATTAAAGATTATATATATATATGTATTTAGATACATATATTGGAAAAAGAAGGAAGGCTGTGATTAAATTACCCAAGTATCTACTGTGGTTCAAATGTCCTTTACTAAACTCATGTTGAAATTCAACTACCATTGCGATATTAAGAGGTGAAACTTTTAAGAGCTCTTTATCCTCATGAGTGGATTAGTGCTGTTACTGTAGGAGTGAGATAGTGAGCTAGAGAGTAGGATAATGTAAGAGTTCCCCTTCTTGGCCTCTTTTGCTTTCTCATTTGCACACAAATAGGCCAGCCCCTCAGACCCCAGATGCCAGTCCTGCCCTGAAATCACTCTTCCTGACCTCCAGTCCATGAGATGTACATTTTATTTCTTCCACAATTCTCCAGGACTGCAGTATTCTGTCAGAGAAGCAGTAAGTGAATAACCTTAATATGAACAGTAAGCTGTTCATTTTAAGAAGCTAGAAAGCAACCAGTGGGCTAAATCCTTACAAGGTAGAAGGAAAGAAGGAACAGATATAAGAACAGAAATTGAAACCAATTTCAATGGAGAAATCCACAAAAACAACGATGATTTCTTTGAAAAGACTTAAAAAGTTGATGAATCACTTACAAATAAAAACGGAAAAAAAGGCTGGGGATATAGCCTAGTGGCAAGAGTGCCTGCCTCGGATACACGAGGCCCTAGGTTCGATTCCCCAGCACCACATATACAGAAAACGGCCAGAAGCGGCGCTGTGGCTCAAGTGGCAGAGTGCTAGCCTTGAGCGGGAAGAAGCCAGGGACAGTGCTCAGGCCCTGAGTCCAAGGCCCACGACTGGCCAAAAAAAAAAACAAAAAAAAAAAAAACGGAAAAAAAGAGCCAGTACTGGTGGCTCACGCCTGTAATCCTAGCTACTCAGGAGGCTGAAATCTGAGGACTGCAGTTCAAAGCCACCCTGGGCAGGGAAGTTCAGTTAATTACCAAAAAAGATGCAAATAAAGCTGTAGCACTAGGCTTGAGCAAAAAAAAGTTCAAGGACAGTGCCCAGGCCCTGAGTTCAAGCCCTAGGACTTACACACACACACACACACACACACACACAAAGAAAAAAGAAAGAAAGAAAAACAGGAAAGACTGACAAAGACTTCATAAGTAAAAAGGGGCACATTGTTATAGATTCTGTAAGTATTAACATTACAGAGGCTATTATAAACAGGTAACTTAAAGAAATGCATGAATTCCTTGGAGATCAAAACTGACACTTGAGGAAGTGGAAATTCTGACTAGCAAGATCCAAGAAAGAAACATAAGGACTGCTTTAAAATCATCCCACACAACCATATATTTTGTAATAGCTAGTAGTACTGTTTGTCTCTGCCCTGTGATCCTGTAACCCCATTCCTACCAATATACATGCATGGTAAATGAGTTTTGTATCAACACCAAGGAGGCCGGCAAAGAATAGTCCTAGCAGCATCTGAAAACTATTCAGATGTCTGTCTGAAAACCGAAGGAGTAAAGGGAAAGTGTGTTTCTTCTTCTGTGGGATACCATATAGCAGTGCAAGTGAATGAACTATCTTCTCATGAAATGAAATGGGTGAATAACATATGGTATTGGAGGAAAGAGGCTGATACAAAGGAATATGTAAGATATGATCTCATTTATATAAAGCTCAAAAAGGCAAGCCAGAATAATGTTTATGTTACAGAAGAGAGTAGTTACTGGAAAGAGAGTGTTAGAAATGCTAGTGGTATTGTGTTCCCCCATCCAGTTAATTGTTCTATGGATTATGTTTATTCTGTATTTGCACTTTTATGCACGTTATACTTCAGTGAGAGGCTTGTGCATGTATATTATGCTTCAGTAAGAGTTTTATTCTTAAAACTGGGTATGGTGGCTCACAACTACAATCCCAGCTACTAAGGGGACAGAGGTAGGATGATTCCCCGGGGAAAGTTAGTGAGATTTTGTCCCAAAAGGGCTGGGGTGGTAGCTCAAGAAGCAGAATGTGGGCTGGATGTTGGTGGTTCACGCCTGTAATCCTAGCTACTCAGGAGACTGAGATTGGAGGATCCCGGTTCAAAACCATCCTGGGGGGCTGGGGATATAGCCTAGTGGCAAGAGTGCCTGCCTCGGATACACGAGGCCCTAGGTTCGATTCCCCAGCACCACATATACAGAAAATGGCCAGAAGCGGCGCTGTGGCTCAAGTGGCAGAGTGCTAGCCTTGAGCGGGAAGAAGCCAGGGACAGTGCTCAGGCCCTGAGTCCAAGGCCCAGGACTGGCCAAAAAAAAAAAAAAAAAAAAAAAAAAACCATCCTGGGAAGGAAAGCCTATAAGACTCTTATTTTCAGTCTCCATCAGAGAGCCCAAAGTGGTGCTGTGGCTCAAAGTGGTAAAGAGTTAGCCTTGAGCCAGAAGAGCTCAGGGACAGCCCCCAGGCCCTGAGTTCAAGCCTCATGACTGACAAAACAATAAAAATAAAGAAGTAGAATGCAGGTGATATTGTCCAGAAAGAAAGAAATGTACTCTTTACCTGGCTTATGCAATTGTAACCCCACTGAACATCATCTTTATAATAACAAAAGTATTTTATAAAGAGAATGGTTGGCATGCAAGTGAAGGCCCAGGCTCAATCCTTAGGACTGCAAAAGGTCTATATAAAAAGTTGTAGCGATTACCATTGTTTTTGCTATTATAAAGAACCAGTAAAGAAAAGCTATCAAATTCACACCATACCCATATTTCCTTCAATCCTTCCTTAGCATTCATGGGGCCTAGAATAAAGGTAGAGGGTGTCCAATACCATTTATATAGACATTGAAAAGTTATAAATGAGGTTACGGAACTGTAAACTAAAAATATGTTCTATCCACCTACTTTGACAAATATATTTTTGTCATTACAAAAATATAATACCCTGGAAGGCCAGATTTAAATTTAGAATTTTCAGTTTCAGAGTGCTATAGTAACAGCCTAGAGAGAGGCAGGCCAGGTCCCCAGCCTCTGCTGGGGAAAGGGGCGGAGCCTCACATAGTCACGTGGATATACCAGCCTATAGCAGTTCCCATACATCCCTAGCTCTCCCTTGGCCACCAATCCCGGGACCGAGAGATGCAAATGAGCAAGCTGTGTGGTCCGGGTCAAGACTGTGCAGGTCCTGGGGGCATTTTGGCAAGGAATAGAGGGTCCCAGACACCAAGAGCCTGGTGTGGAAGCGTGGGGTGCAGATCCCAGGAGGATACATCCCGTAGCCTCGTGCACCTCTCATTGTAGGTAGAGGGGCAACAGTGGAGGAGGATCCGTTCTGGACCCTCTAATGAGCAGGCTAAGGACAGAGGTTTGGGACTGAGGAAACACTACATTTCTTTTTAAAAGCCATCTCTGCGCTTTCAGCCACTGAAAGAGGCAGAGGCAGAGAGAAAGAGACAAGGAGAGATTTCTAAATAGAATGGGTGAATTCCACACAGTGAGCACATGTCTGTGTTCTGTACATACTATGTAAGGAATGGGAGATACCCTCTCCACCCCCCAGTCAAGACAGAGCTACCACGAACATACAGGTTTTGCTCAGGACTTTATCCCAGAGCCTGGTGCTTAGTAGGTCTAATACATAATTGGACTGTTGGGCGCAAGTGGCTCACGCCTGTAATTCTAGCTATTCAGGGGGCTGAGAGCTGAGGATGGCAGTTCAAAGCCAGCCCAGGCAGGGAAGTCTGTGGGACTTATCTCCAAGTAACTATCAGGAAATAAGAAGTGGCGCTGTGGCTTAAAGTGGTAGACTGCCAGCCTTGAGCAGAAGAGCTCAGGGATAACACCCAGGCCCTGTGCTCCAGCCCCATGACTGACAATAACAGTAGCGATAACAACAACAATACTAATATAATAATTTGACTAATCGTGAAGCTGTGTTTCCCTCAGCAGCCCTTCCTTCTCACTTGCTGTGGTGAGCCCTGAGAGACATAGAACTTGTGTTTTGAATTGACAGTGAGGCCTGGTTGACCCACAACACCTCACTAACAGATTAAAGAGTTGGAGACAATGGATCAGAAAGCCATGAAGGACTGCACTCAAGGTCCTTGAGGTCAGGGTCTCGGGGGGGCGGTGTCCCAGCACCCCAGAAGCTGAATGTAACTGTGAGAATGTGGGGAGATGCCTAGAATGTTCGTGACCATTTCAAAGATGTCTATGACTCCCCGAATATCAAAAGCAGCACTCCCGGTGAACCCTGTTCTGTCAAGGATGCTGGGAGATGTGACTCAAGGTCACTCAGAACTCTACTTCTAGCTACTGATTCCAGAAGCTTCTTTTTTAATAACTGTTCCACAACACAGTTCATGTCCTTCAGTGGGGTGAGGTGACTTGCTAAGTGCTCCTTTACAGCTTTTCAAGTTTAACCATACATTTAAAACCATCTGGATTTCCTGGGGGGAAGGTAATTCTAACATACCACCGAGGCTGGAAAAAAAAATCACTGGGCCTGAATATTTCACTAAGAAATATATTGTGGGTAGAGAGGGGGAATGTTAAAGTGCTCACTCCTGCTCCAGGAGTCTCTCAGCTCCAGAGTTGTGACAGCAGGAGTCCAGAGTTTATATATCCTAGAAGCAGACTCAAATAATAATAGGAAAAACCACGTCCCACTTGATTAATGAATGAACAGACGCCCGATCTTGCCACCAGCACTCATGCAAATTAGGGCGGCAGCGGACTACAGCTGGGCTAGGAAACCCAAGTCAGGTCTCCAAATTCTTTCTTCTTCAGGAAAGATAGCTTAGCTCACAGAGGGGTTGATCTGTGCCGGCACAGAGGGAGTGGCGGATGGCTGGCTACTGGACAGGCAAAGCCCCACCGTACAAGTGACTACGTGTGCAACCAACGGTATGGAGGAGAGCCGGGCGCTGGTGGCACGCCTGTAATCCTAGCTAATCAGGAGACTGAGATCTAAGGCAGCCAGCCTTGGTGAGAAAGCCCTTGAGACTCTAAGTCCCAGTTAACCACCAGAAAATTGGAAATGAAGCTGTGGCCCAAAGTGATAGAGTGCTAGCCTTGAGCAAAAAAAAAAAGCTCAAAGACATCGCCCAAGCTCTGAGTTCAAGCCCCATGACTGACAAGAAAAATGAAGCTCAAAATAAGAAACAAAACGGTGGTAGAAAGGTAGACATGTTGTCTGACTTGCAGCCCAGACTCTCCGTGGGTGGGCAGAGAGGGTTGTGGGAGTCATGGTTGCCCCACAGAAGGAATCCGTGGCCTTGGCATAGCTGTTTGCTCCTTAATGACAAGAACCTAGTGGATGGGGCTGGGGATATAGCCTAGTGGCAAGAGTGCCTGCCTCGGTATACCCGAGGCCCTAGGTTCGATTCCCCAGCACCACATATACAGAAAACGGCCAGAAGCGGCGCTGTGGCTCAAGTGGCAGAGTGCTAGCCTTGAGGGGGAAGAAGCCAGGGACAGTGCTTAGGCCCTGAGTCCAAGGCCCAGGACTGGCCAAAAAAAAAAAAAAAGAACCTAGTGGATGTATCCAGCATGGCACTAACAATGGCTCTCATGTTGACTGACAGTTGGGAAAAGATGGGAATTCAGAAGCGGGCTCTGAGGTAGGAAGGAGAAGAGCACATGGCCCCGGAAGCCAGGTGACAAATGTAATTTGGCCCTGAGGTTCAAGGTCTAGGTTTCCTGGGGCCCTTCACCTGCATGAGGCCGAGGCTGTGGTCAGCGCCAAGGAGGGGGGGGAACCCTGAAGGAAGAATGGAAGTTTCCAGATGGATGAAAGGGGAGGGAAATCAATTTTTACACACATTATATTCAAATAATATTGGGAGGAGTGTGTTGAATGCCAAGAATGGATTGACTGAAGATGGCGTGTATGGGCAATGAGGTCGAGCTAGTGTTCCACATAGCTTGAAGCCAACAATTTCTTAGCTGACCTCCAAATTAAGGAACACTTCATCTTCTTAGTTTCAGAACCCACAACTACATCCACCAGAAGCACCAACCCAAGTAGAAACACAGTATTAGCTTCTTTCCCTTCCTCCTCTCCTTACTCTAGCAGAGCAGGTCTCCTGGCGAGGCCATACAATTCATGATTATCTTTACATTTTTAAGTGGTATGGCTCTAGTGGTCGACCCCTTGACTACCAAGCTTAAGACCCTGAGTTCAAACCCCATTGGGAAGGAGACAGTAAGAGTATCTTCCTTTTCTACCCATCCATTCATCCACCCACCCACCTATCTCTGTCATCCTTTCTGCCTGTGTGTGTCCTGTTCATCTTTGTTGGCCAATATTGCCAGGAAGTCTTCCCTGATATCTTGCATCCCTCCTCATCTCTCTATGTCTATCCATTCCTAAGGGTGACTAACACACAAATTAGTACTACAGTATACAATGACTTACAGCCCAGGGTATCCTTGAACTCATGATCCTCCTGCCTGTGCACTACCATATCCAAATTCCATCTTTTCTTATAAAGCCACTCTCTATGTGACCCAACTTCATCACCTCCCCAGGCTCCATCCCTAAATACTATTAACCTATGGATTTGGGAATTAAGTTTCCAACACAGGTGCTCTGGGCGACACATTCAAACCGTAGGAGCTCCATAGACCACCGGGCACCAGGGCTGCTTCTCACAACCTTGGTTCTGCGTCACTTGTCTAGCCCATTTTATGTCATCGTATGCCATTTCAGCTTCTCCTTCCTCCTCTCTTGTCATTTTTGCCTCTGCTCACTTTGCCATTGTTCTGTGGACATAGGAGCTTGGCCCTTTCTCCTTGAGTGTCACCTTTCTTCTGCTCTCTGGCTTCATGAAAATGCCCTTCTCCACGCAGGCCAGCCTCAGGATTGTGTACTGTCCACTACTGACTAATTCACCCATTGATTTAACACCTGTGAAATGTGCCTGTTATCTGTGTAATCTTCTGAACAGTGAAGGATTCTGAGAACACTTAGTGTCCCCCATCAAAAACCTCACAATCAAGTGCCAACAGAGATCCTTAAAAAAAAAAAAAAAACAGAGTTTGGTTTTTTCAGAGTTTTCTTCATAAGTGAACTCAAGACTGAGTCGCTAGTGGTGGGAAGTGACAGACAGGCAAGACTTCCCGGAAGTGGTATTCCTTGAAATGAGGCTAGATCTATAGATAGGCATTAACACACAGAGCAAGGAGTGGGAGTGGACATGGTTGCACACAGAAGTAATAACATAAAGCCATACGTGCATGGGGTGGTATGGGCTATGACAAAGATGACATATGTCCCAAATGATCTTGGAGATATGGCTGGAGAGATGAGTGAACCAAAGCCCGGTCTGCAAGGGAGATAATTCTACTGTGAGGATTAGAGATTTCATCAAGGCACCCCTGTCTCCTGCCTGAATTCCTAATTTGTTGAGAGAAACCCCAAAGAGTCCTGCAGATGGAGGTAAAAATGTGAGCATTATTACTGTTAAAACAATAAATATGGCTTGTATTGGTCCAGACTGTACACTAACACTTCCCAGTATGAATTTATTTCATAAAACGCAGGCCTCTCCTAGGGGAACAGATGTGCCTGGAGCTATTGATAATGCTTCAGGAATGTGAGAGAAAGAGAGAGATAAAAAAGAGCATGCTCATTTCTTTGTCTTAATTTCACCAATCAGATAAGTTCCTCTTCTTTCTCTAGGGAGAGAGCACAGAAGTGTTACTCTAATAATGAGCTCCCCACTCCCTCGGAAACATGAAGCACTGGGGAATGGAGGTTCCTATCTAACATGTGTCCACCACTTAACTGCCGGCTCCTGCTATCATGCATAAAACCTTGGTTCCGCAAGCCAGATGCAGACACCGAATTCAGCTGGAAGATTCTGCAATAGAATGTGTAAAAGGACATGGAAGTACCAAGGGCTTGCTTGTTTGGGAGCAGAATTTAGAGACTGCATGATGTGTAGCCAGAATGGCTGAGATATTCTCACTTCCATATTCTTCACGCAGACAATGTTTTCAGGAAGCCCTCTCTCTGGCTTATTGCTCATTCTGGCTAAAACAGCATAACCATCTTTCCTTCTTGCCATAACACATTGTAGGTTATTTCTAGCATTCTTCTTATGCTTCTGAAAGGTTGTGCTGGTGTATGACTTTGACATTTATTAGGCACTGGTAGATCTGGCTGTCCAGATCTACCTGACAGACATGGAGAAAACTGGTCCTTTGGGCTGGGAATGTGGCTTAGTGGTAGAGTCCTTGCCTACCACGCATGAAGCCCTGGGTTTGATTCCTCAGCACCACATATTTAGAAAAAGCCAGAAGTGGCGCTGTGGCTCAAGTGATAAGAGTGCTAGCCTTGAGCAAAAAGAAGCCACGGACAGTGCTCAGGCCCTGAGTTCAAGCCCCATGACTGGCAAAAAAAAAAGAAAAGAAAACTGGTCTTTTGGCTATCATGGCTCAGGCCTGTAATCCTAGCTACTAAGGAGGCTGAGATCTGAGGATCGCAGTTCAAAGTCAGCCAGGGCAGGAAAGGCCATGAGGTGCACACACAATACAGATTTGTCATTACAACCATAATGGTGGGGTCCACCCTTGAACTCTCCTCCTAGGGAAAGAGCAGTGACCAAGTGGTACCATTAAGCAGGTAGTGACATTAAACACAACCTTTAAAACAACCTTTGAAAAGCATGTCTTCCTCCTCTATCATTTTGTTTTAGCATTTTCTTGAAGAAAAAAAAAAGGCTTATCTCCCTTTGCAGATTTCTAGAATGTCAGGACTGAAAAGAACCCTGAAAGTGTTTGAAGCTGGTTCTCTATTCCTGCTTGACAATACCTATAGCATCTTCTCTCTGCCAAACGCCCATCTACTCTCAGCTTTGCTGTAACGTTGGCGCCGTGTAAACTCCCTCAGCAGCACATACTTGGGTGGTGGGACTCTAGGTCATGTGCACACTCTTCATCTTTATTTTCTATTTTGCTGAAATATTTGTGATTTTTTTTCCTACTACTGTGAAACACACAGAACTGCATAATTCTCTTTTTTCCTCTCATAGTCTTTTGACAGGCCTATGACATTTCCAATTCTTACCATTTCTGGTTTTTCTTGTTTTACCTTCTAGCATATTAAGAGATTACTTTGGAACATTGATGGAAAAACAAACACTCTGAAAATCTAACACTGGGTTTATTTAGATCTAAACGGATCATCCTATCAATGAATGATTCCAACTTTAAGTGAATTTGTTTTTTTCTTTTGGTGGTGGCACTGGGCATTGAACTCAGGACCCTGTGCTTGCAAGGCAGATGCTCTATCACTTGAGCCACAACTCCCACTTCTTCACTGATTATTTCTGAACCTGCTTCTTTACATCACTGGCTATCACAGGTGCAAGTCACTGTGCCCAGCTACTGTGCTTCTCCCATAGCTGGAGGAATAGGCATTCAAACTGTACTTGGCCATTGGTTGAGTTGGATTTTCACATATTTCCTTCTGTTCAGGCTGGTCTAAAACCATAATCCTGGGGTCTTTGACTCCGGGGGGGAAGGGGCGGTCTTTGATTACCTAGCATTACAGGCATGAGCCCCATATATGATTTCTAACTACGTTCTTGCTGACTTTGAATCTCAGTGGTCTCTTTGTAACTCTCATTACTAAGCTGAGCAGCTTGAAACACACACTGTAGGTTATTTCTAGCATTCTTCTTATGCTTCTGGAAGGTTGTGCTGGTGTATGACTCTGACATTTATTAGGCACTGGTAGATCTGGCTGTCCAGATCTACCTGACAGACACATGGAGAAAACTGGTCCTTTGGCTCTTATGGCTCAGGCCTGTAATCCTAGCTACTCTGGAGGCTGAGATCTGAGGATCGCAGTTCAAAGTCAGCCAGGGCAGGAAAGGCTATGAGACTTTCATCTCCAATTATCCACCAGAAAACTGGAAGCTGTGGCTCAAAGTGGTAGAGCACTAAAAGGCAAAGAAGCCCAGGGACAGCGCCCAGGCCCTGAGTTCAAGCTCCACAACCAACAAAAAACAAAACAAATGACAGTAGATTTGGAATGGAATCATCTAGATCTGGGTGCTAGTTTCGCCACTTTTTGTTATGACCCCCACATAAATACCTTCATGTTTTTCAGTCTCAGATTCCTCATCTGTGGCTTAAAGATTTAAAAAAAAAATATTTCCCAGCTCCTAGGATTACGATGAGTACTAAATACAAATTATGATCGCTGCTTGGATAGCCACATGACCTGGGCTCAAATTCCAGTTCTACTGCTGACTTACAGAGAAGTCACTGATTTTCTCAGAACCCTAGTATGCTCTTTGAGAATACTGGAATTGTGCTAACCCCTAGTGCTGTTGTAAGCAGAAGCTTCAATTGTACTCATACAGACGTTAGCAGTATGCCACAAATATAGTAAACTCGTGGGGGGAAAAATCACACCAAAAAAAAACCCAACCCACTCCTGACACAAACATATGTACATGTCACTACACACATACCAGCTTTCTTCCTTTCTTCCCTTGATCCAGCTGTCCAGAAAACCCTTCAAAGGAGAAGTGGCATGAGTCTGATATGCTTAATCATTGTGAAGTCATGCTGGCAGGCCGAGACTCACTTCCCTTTGTAGGATATTAGTTTTCAGGAAAGCAATCTTGGCATTGACTCAGAGTATCTCAGTCTAGCTGGGGAAACGCAGTGAACTCAAATGAGACAGTGCAACCAAACCAGGGCTACAGGAACTTAGAAAAGAGATGATCAGCCTGGATCTGGGACTTCCTAGGAAGGTGACTTCAGTTAGTTGCTGAAGGAAGATTTCGTTAGAGAGAGCTCAGGGAGAAGGACATAAACACAAAGCCAAAGAAGTTCATAGAATACATGGGTTAGCAAGAGAACATTTTTGCCTAAGTCTGAGTGCTTTCTTGTTTGGACAGCAATTCGGATGAGTAATAAAATTAAGGCTTACATAATTTATAGATTATGACATTCATTTTGTCTCTCTTGCTTTCATTTTAGCAAAATTGCTACATATGTCATTATACCCAATATTTTATATGGGCATAATGGGTCTTTTTTGGTAGCAATGATTTTACATTTTATTATTTTTACATTTTAAGATGTTCTTTCCTTTAAAAATATTTTTTTACTGTCAAAGTGAAGTTGATTTTACATTTTTAAATGATTAATGTGATTTTTATATTTCAAAGGTCACTGTCTTAAAGTACATAGGCCTTGAAGACACTTTTATTGAAATACCTAAATGAATATGGCAGACATACCACAAAATCTCAAAGGCTGTTGTTACCTCTTCCTGCCTCTCTTTCTGTGTGGACTTTTCGTCTTCCTTGGGTGGGGTTATCAGGCTACCAGCAGCTCTACAATCATCCAGTTATCTGAACAGAAAGAAAGAAAAGCTGAGCATGATTGGCTTGGTGATGAGCCAGGAGACACTGTGTGAACATGGCGACCTCAGAGACAGCATACAGAACATGACTTGTAGCTTCCATTAGGAGTGACTCATCAAAAGACAGGAGGAACAGACAGATATGGGGCCACTTACCTATAATCCCTGAAACCTGGGAGGTAGAGGTAGGAGGGTTAGGGTCCAAGGTTGCCCTGGGCTATAATTGGAGACACTATCTGAAAAGCACGGAAACTGAGAAGAACCTGGTGCATGGTTTGGATGGTAGGGTAGAGTGTTTGCATCGCAATCAGGAAACCTTGAGTTTAAATCCCAGTACTCCGTGAAAAGGAGGTTGGGGATGAGGGTGGAGATTCATTCATTGAAGGAGGGAGCTGTGGCAATCCTAAACTCCACATTTGGTCCCACCTATAGAACCTAGTATCTAGTGTCAAGTGGCTCTGCTCCCAGGATTTCCCTCCCTTCTAAGAACTCCACCCTGTCACACGGGCAAAGATTCGGGAGAAAGCAAAAAGCTGGTGAATGGCTAATTCTTGGTAGGAGCAGGCGCTGACCTAACACATTTCAGTTCAGGCTCAGAATAGAATGTATGCTGAGGCGAGAGTCACAAAGTTCAAGGGCTGGGCAGAGAATTCTGAGGAGGCAATAGCTGAGTCAGCTTGGGCGAAAAGCCCAGGGAAAATGCCAGCAGGGAAGACAATAAGCTTGTTTAGTAAGAGGGTAGGAAGACTTGGTGACGAGGATCTTGCTTTTGACTCAGTAGTCAGCAGGAAAGCAAGTGGAAGGCAGTGGGGGTGGTCATTGCTGTGCTTATACAGGTTTCCAAGATGTACAAGTTTGGCTTGAATCATTGATTCTCTCTCTGTGAGGCCACCAAGAACGTGTAAAGGCTGCTCACCTTACCTACCTACCTTACCCCCAAGCAGAAGCCTAAAGATCTCTATAGCCCAGGGACCTAAATGGTTTGAGAGATCTATGGGGTCTACTATAGAGTTTATATATAGTCAGGAATATATTCTCAAGGATCTACATAGTCCTTGATGGAGCTCAGTGGTGTGAGAGAACTAGATGGTCCAATGGATCTACATGGTCCAAGGCGAATTAAGTGATGCCTTTGCCTTTAAGCCAGCAATGCAAATACTTTAATTTCGTTGCTCTTCATCTGGGCAGTTTTATACCTGGGAGACACTGGGTAATGGCTGGAGAGATTGTTGGTTGTCACAATCTAGGAGAATGATGCTATTTGTTATCTTGGGGCCAAAGACGCAGCAAAACATCCTGAGGCATAAGACAGTCCACATCACAAGGAGTCTCAATGTCAGTGAGTTCAAGGTTGAGAAACCTCAGCCTAAACAACTGGCAGAAAGAGGCCAGGGAGAGACACGGGATGAGAAAATGACAAGGAGGCCCCAGAGAACAGACTAACCTCTATTTCATAGAAATGGATGTCCACACAGCACAGTGCAAGTCTGTCTGGGGCAGTGTGCAGGATTCTTCTCTAGGACCTCCCTTGTGCTGGCGACCCTCGCATTTAGGATATAATCCAACATCTTTTTAAATTTCTTTTTGCGCATGCGCGCGCAAGAGAGCAAGGTAGAGAGAGAGAGCCACGCTAAGTAACCCAGGCTGGCCTCAAACTTGCCACACTCCTGCCTCAGCTTCCCTGGTGCTAGGATTACAAAGCACATACCACCGTGCCAGCATGCCATGCTTCAGGAAACATCCTGTTTCTTGGGCTGCCTGCCCTTTCAGGATGATCCCTAACTGCCAGCCCCTTGGCGATGATCCCTAACTGCATCACCATCTTCCCTGGTGACCCACATACAAGGAGAATTTATATGGGATGACACAAAATTCTGGTCATTTAGACTTGTCTTGGGGACAGCTCTGAACGGCTCTTCTAGATCTAGAACAACTCTCCTTTGGTGCCAGTTGCTACAGAGCCTGCACCAACCTCCATGAGTCTACCTGCCCAATCCCCTTCCCTCGCCCTCACGAGGGCACACCTTAGCGAACTCTACCACATGGCCTGCTCCCTGGGAAACACCCTCCCTCCCTGCCACATCCCATGTCTAAAGCCAGCATTCAACACCTGGTGTTTTAGCTCATGCTTCTCCCTCTTCTGTGTAGGGACTTCCTTTCATGCTTTGGGGGTGTTCTCACTGACTGTTTCCTTTGTCTATAAAGTCTTCATTCTCCACACCCTTCCTGGGCAGCTTTAATGGTGTAAATTTTGACACGCTCCCAGTGACTCGGTGAAAGCAAGGCTCCCTTTTGCATGGTTTCCCTCTGCTTTTCCTTTCTGGTGCTCCAACCCGTTGAGATGCTTTGATTGCAATGAACATCACACCTTACTGAGGTTTTGCATGTAAGTCTCGGGCAACAAGAGGCTCAGAGGCAATTCTGAGGCCAATGCAGTAGTGGCTAAGTCACCTCATTAGGGCTGAGGTACAGCACCTCGCGTGCATTCTGTGGGCAGCAAGATAGATCACTGCAAACTCTGCTTGCAGTATTCTGTTTCTCCAGGTAGAATGTGACCCTTGTGCTACATTTGCCTTAAGTAAGACTCAGGCCCAGCTCGTTCTCTAGGAAGCTCTAGCCACATACTGAGCATGTGCTAGCAACCGAGCTGATGGCTTCCGCGTGTCATCCCTCTCCTAATTACCTGACTTCTCAGTTTGTTTAGGATTCAGAAGGGGAAGGAAGGAGCTGCTCACCAGGCATCTTTAGAATCTCAGCAGACATTCTCAGAAGCCCAGCTAAGTTAAGCTTATCATCACTGTGCTAATAGTGTGGCCCTTAATCTCACAGGGTGACTGCCACAAATATCAGTGTCATGTGACTGCATCCCAAGCTGGAAGAACAAGGAAAGAAGCTTTCTACTTTAATAGAAGGAAAATATTTCCCAGAATCCCACTGGAAGATTCCTTCTAATAGCCTATTGGCCAGACTGGGTCACATGACCATCAAGACTTGTGACTGCTCTAGGGAAATTGAAGAATGATGACATTTCAATCTAACACAATAAAATTCCACCAAATCACATGGAACCTCCCCCAAACAGTTGGGGTTCGGTTAGGAAAAGAAAGGAGGGGATGGTGCTGAGAGGGTAGCCTGTAGTGTTCGCTGCAGGGCTGTTCCCAGCTATGGTGGCATGTTTATTGCTCCGATGTCTCATTAGCAACCTGACTCTCCTTCTCCACGTCTGTCCCACGAGGCAGTTCGGCTCTGGCATTCAGTGCTGGGGCCTTCAGCATCTACTTGAGCATTTCTGCCCAGGAGGGCTTGATCATTATTCATGGGATCACAGGAGTAATTCCATGCTCAGAACTGCTGAGCACCTTAGTAAATGCCAGAAGAAATGCCACACATACTCCCCTCATTTGCAAGGCATGATGGTGCAGTCAAGGCAAAACTCATGCATTTAAAGCCTTTCCTGTCAATACAAGTTAAGACACTTCTTTTCCTTTGTCCATATAATATTTCTCCAGTGTCTACAATGTCCAGAATCATGGTAGGTGCTGGGAATGCAACAGTAAGCAAAAAATGGGATTTGGACCCTCTTTTCCTTGGGAAAAGGCTGGAGGAAGATGGAGAATCCTTAGGGGGGAAAAACACCCTTCTGAGCAAACACGGTTGGCCTTACTTTGTAATCTGAGACCAGGAGAACGTAACTGATTTTCCTCAAGGAAGGAGAGGTAGAACCATGGGCTCTGCCCATTGCTTGCTCCTTGCCTCTCCTCCTGGCTGTTTTCTTGACATGAACTTCTCGGTGCTGGAATTGTTCTGGGTCTTGCATCCTCCTCTGACCTATGAGCATCTGAATCTGTCTTTTCACATGGAGTGAGGAGAGTGCTGCTCATTTTCCTTCTGCCCTTCAGCAAGCAGCCCAGTGTTAAGTGGATGAGCATAGCCATCAGTGTGATTTCTCTCCTTTTCTCTAATGACAGTACTTCTTTTGTATTGAAGCACTAATTATAATTAGTCATTTCCTAGAAAGTGTGCAAACATCACAGCACAGCTGGGAACCTGCATAATTTAAACATTATTGCTAATTTCGCCTCACAATCTGCAATCGTGTGGGTTTTTACAAAAGAATTCTCCATCCCTGGAAGGTGGGGACAAAGGTCTTTTGTCTCATTATGAGCACTTCTCTTCTGGCATCCCATGCAGGCCTTTGCGCTTACAAGATTTCATATGAAAATGGGAACAAATGTCCTCAAATATCTAAATGCTATTTTTAGGTTAATCTCTCCAAAAACCTTGGTTTGAAATTTTCAAGCTATAATTTTTTATAGTTAGGTGGGTGGGGATGACTGTTCTCGGCTCAGATGTATAGAAAAGCATTAAAAAAATTGTTTAATTGAAGTCAACTTCATTATGACACTATCCACTTGTTCCACTGGATGTGGGAAATGAATCTCACACTTGATTGGGGACTGTTTCCTGCCCTCCACACCAAGTCTCAGAATCTTGGAAGCACAGGTGGTTGATGTTACTAGTGGGCTAAGCTGTAGCGGACTTTTAATGTCTCTAAGTCTCTGCTTCTGATCTATCCACAAGGTTTGGGAATATTTATGCATGGGAATCAGGTCTTCCCATCTCAGGCAACCCACTAGTTATCATCTCTGAAGCTCTTACATTTTTTGGCAGAAAAAGGATACCAAGTAGGGTGTGTGTGTGTGTGTGTGTGTGTGTGTGTGTGTGTGTGTGTGTGTACAATGAAATCAGTTTGTTCTTGGAGATGCAGCTATGTGACATATTGCCTTTTTGCTTGAAATTCTTCCCTCACATGTACATCTTCACCCTGTGTCACATGGGTTTTCCTACAGAGGTAGAAAGCATCTTCCTACCCCATTGTTAGTGGGCCAACACAGTATGGGCAGAAGGGACTGACTATGCAAAACTAGACCGTCATTGTCACAAGAATAGCGGATCATCAGGGGTCTGAAGAACAGGAAACACTGTCTGCTTAGAATTCTGCCAGACCAAATCCTTCAAACTGAGGGAGGCAATTAACAGTGGGAGTTCAGTGCTGCTGGCAATGAAGGCCTAGGAGGTGGTAGCATGCTGAGGGAGGGCCTAGTGGAAAGGCAGGCTTTAAAGAGACAAAAGAGAGGAAGCCTGGAGGCCAGGCCTCCCTGGAAGCAGGAGCTGGGGTTCCAGCTAGGAGAATGAATTGTCTTCAAAGGCTGCCTGACTTGTATGCGCATCCTCCTGTGAACCAACACCTGTCAGCCTGAGGACGCAGCCTGCCCAGCAGAGCCTTCTGGGTAATGTTTCTAGAGGAAGCCACAAGGATGGAGTGGCCAAGGAGGCCTCTGCAGGCCTTGGGCCAACTCACCTGACACTTCCTTAGCATCTGGTTTTCCCTTTCAATCTGTCACCTAAACACCAATTTGCAATTAGCACATGTTTTGCTCCAGGTAAAAGACCTAACTTCCTCAGCTTCTGCCCCCACAGCAGATTTTGTTTATTAATGGGAATAATTTTCAATGCCAGGCTCTGTTGTGAATTCTGATTTTCGTCCCATCCATGGCTTCTTTTATTTCCTTCCCCCCCCCCCCCCCCAGTCTTAAAGCTTGGACTCAGGGCCTGGGCACTGTCCCGCTTCTTTTACTCAAGGCTAGAACTTGACCACTTGAGCCACAGCGCCACTTCCGGCTTTTTCTGTTTATGTGGTACTCAAACCCACGGCTTCATGCATGCTAAGCAAGCACTCAACCACTAAGCCACATTCCCAGCCCACTTTTGTTTTCAATAGTGTTTGAACTCAGCCTTCTTGATTGTCAGGCAGACAGGCAGAATAGGCTGGAACTCTACCACTTGAGCAATACCCCTAGCCTTTTCTTTTTTAACAGTACCTAGGACTGAACTCAGGGCCTCACATACTTGCAAAGCCTAACATTCTACTCACTTAAGCCATAGTCTCAATACTTTAGCTTTTAGGGTTTTTGTTTGTTTGTTGTTTTTCCAAATGGAGCTTCCTGCTTTGGGGCAGGCTGTCTGTGATCCATGATTCGCCTACCTCTACCTTCTGAGTATTTGGGATCACAGACTTGTACCATCATGACTATTTTCTAACTTTTCTAATAAACCCTGATGTGTAGATGTGATCTATTAAGCCCATTCTACATGAGAATATATTGTGCAGGCACAGACAAGTGATAAGAAGCAAAGCACTCCCAGAACTCTATCCAGGGAACTCAGTCCATGCTAGGAGTGAAATCATCCAAACCCTCCATCTGAACTGGAATTTCAGGTTTCAGGTGTTTCTATTTCAGCAGAGTTTGAGGCAAGGTTCCATTATCCATAGCTACCATGAGATTGTGTAGTAGCCACCCACAAAGCCTCAGTAACATATAGCAGTACACACCAGTTAGTTTACTTTAGTGCTGGTGCTGAGCTTGAATTCAGGGCCTCGTGCCTTCATCCAGCCTTTTCATTCATGATTGGCACTCTACCATTTGAGCTATGTCTCCGCTTCTGGCTTGATGCTGATTATTCGGACCTAAGAGCCTTGCAGATTTTTCCACCCACACCGTCTTTTTTTTTTTTTTTTTTTTTTTTTTTTTTGGGTAATTGGAGTATCACAATCTTCCCAGCTTCCTAAGGAGCTAGGATTATTACACAAGAGCCACCAGAGCCTGAGTAAGCACTGGCTTATCTTACCTGTCTGCCCATCTGGGCTTGGCTGGGTTCATTCATGAGCCTGTGGTCAGATGGACTTAGCTGGTGGGCTCAGCTGATCTGACCAGCTTTATCTGCAAGGGTGAGAGCTGGCTGGCTGTTAGCTGAGCCAGTGTGGCCTTGGATGAGATGACTGATGTCTGTCTGACTCCCACTCTCCCTGTCTTTCTTCTTCTAGGTAAGCCAGGTCTGTTTCAAGGTGAAGCCAGAACAAGTAGAAACATGCTGATGCCTTTTCAAGTCTCTGCTTGTACCACATTTTCTAAGAGTCCTTTGTGCAAGGCAAATCACAGGCCCAGCCCAGATTCCAGGTGAATCTGCATACTGAAAGGAATTGGGAAAGTCCTGTGGCAAAAGGCATGAATAGAGATGGGGGAAGATTATAGGGGAGAGCAATTCTATCACCTGACCAAACTGTAACTCTCATTTCTACTTGTTTCCTACTGTATCAAAATACATTTTGAAAGCAATATTTCAAGGTCAGTGGCTTCCTGGCATAACTAAAGTAAAACCCAACCAAGCGGTTAGGTGGTCTTGAAAATTCGTCCAAACTCAGATGGGACGGGACCCCTCCCTACCTCCTGGACTCCAGCCACAGTGGCGAAGACTTTCCGTCTCAGGGCTTGGGGAACACTGATCACCTTATATGGCAAGTGTGTCACCCTACCCTACCCTTCTCATCCTTCCGGGCTGTCTTCAATGCCACTCTCCTGCCTCCAGCCCTGACCCAATGTTTGGCTCTCAATGTCAGTTTCCTTTTCTTTCTTTTTCTTTTCCAGTCCTGGGGCTTGAACTCGGGATCTGGGAGCTATCCCTGAGCTTCGTTTTGTTACAGCCTAGCACTTTACCCCTTGAGCCAAAGCACCACTTGAACCTTTTTCTGAGTCTCATGGACTTTTCCTGCCTGGGCTGGCTTCAAACTAGGATTTTCAGATCTCAGGTGCCTGGCTAATGTCAGCTTCTTAGCCACACGCTCACTCGTAACTCCTCTGCTTTTCTTCCCATCTGCTTTTCCCATTAACATACCAAGTCCAAGATGGACACCTTTCTGTCACCTTGGGTTCTGGTGTCCAGCACAGCACTTCATGCATAGGGAGTGTGTTGTGTACACATAGCCAGTGAATGGGTGGCTAAATAATTGAGGGAAACCTGGATGTGGTATTTGCTCCCAAAGCCACCTCCGTGTCCTTATAATTTCTAGACACTTGGGTTGTCACAGGCAACGATTTTACCAGGGCAAAATTAGCATATATCCTCTTGTTTGATGTGTGACTGGGGAGCAGCTTGAGGGAGACTGTTGGGAACTCAGTTTTGGCCTTGGTGGGAGAAGGGAGCCAAGAGCGAGACGCTGCCCTTCCCCCAGCCCTGGGACAGTGTAACAACGAGTCCCTCCCACCTTCCGCCTCAACCGGAAAAGAAGCCCCCCACCCCTGGGGGGTGAACACGTGCGTGCCACCATGATAGGGTTGTCCAGCCCACAAAGGAAGTTTCATGACATCACCTGATGGGCAGCCCGGCTTAGCCAATGGCCAGTCCCCCTTCTTTCCCACCATTACTGCTAATAAACCTCCCTCCCAATTAAATCTTTGGAGACCCATTCAACCATCCAAACGTCTCCCCGTTATCTTTGTCCTGCGGCTCCTGACACATTATGGGGGGCCGAGGAAGGGATTTCGGCATCCCACTTCAGCTTAGAGCAGTCCGGTAAGGACACGCCTTACTCCTTCTGCCGGTATGAGGGGTAGGGCGGAGTTTCTTTCATAATTAAGGTTCAGGCATTCCCCCGGGAGATGGGGGGGGAGGGGTCCTCAGAGATCCCGACAGGAGACCATTCCCAAGCCTTCACTGGGTGTGGGGAATGGGCGGGGCTGTGTGTGTGAAGATGCTCTGCAGCACTTCAGATGGGCTCAGGGGCACTGAGTTCAAACCCTGCTTCTCCTGCGTCCTTGCCTGTGTCGTTGGCTAAGCCCCTTGGTATCTGCATGCCTGGGTTTCCTCCTCGGTGAAGTGGGGAGAATAACCCCAGCTTGCAGAATGGCATCGAGAGCCTTTGGAGCACCGTCATGGGGGGGCGGCAGGGCTGGTTCAAAGCATAGCTTCCCATTATTTCCTCTCACCCCAATTCTCATTCCTCTGGGTCCTAGCAGCACAGGGTTGCAAAACATCCTCTATTGGTACTGTATCTACCACATAGGGTTGTATCATTTTTGTTTTTTTGGTCTATAGTGGGACTTGAACTCAGGGCCTCAGTGCTGTCCCCGAGCTCTTTTGCTCAAGGCTAGCACTCTACCACTTTGAGCCACAGCTTCATTTCTGGAGTGTGTCCTTTCTAAACAAGCCTGGGGCACACCTGAGTGTTACCTCTTGGGCAGCAGTGCCCTGTGAAAGGGTGTGGACACCAGCACACCAGGCTCTCACATGGCCTGATCCTGCTCACCTGCTCAACAGCTTGCTGTAGGGAAGAGAGACGGGTGGGCTACGTGTCCTTCAGGGCTCCAACCTCTACTGGGGACATTCTCCCCAAACACTTCCTAGTGGAAGTCTTAAATAAGGTGATTATTGCTCTCCTGACAGATCAAGAAACTGAGGCTCAGGGAGATCCATGACTTTAGCCTGTACCTTTTATACAAATGAGAACCTAACAATGTGTATGTCAGAGGTCATAAGGAACCAAAGAGGAGAGTGTTGATCCCATTGCTCTGCTGGGGATTTTCTTCCCCTGGAAGAATCCCTCCCCTTGTTTTTCTCCACATTGGCTTGGTGCTCACGTCCCACCTGACCACTCCATTTCAATTGCAGCCCCCTCTCCTTTGATAGCCTCTATCTATGCTCATATTTCTTCTCCTCATGTCACTAACATGGCATAGACTTTATTCCCCCCAAAGAAAGTGGTTTATCTTCTTTTGCTCTCTGCTATGTCCCCAAAGCCTACAATTGTACTCTGCACATAGTAGATGCTCATTAAATGTTTGTCAAATGGGTGACTATAACAGAAGAGACTTAGAAATGTGCTGCATAACAGAAAACTCGGGCCCCTGGCTCCTTCAGCTCTCTGGGAGGTTATTCTCTTTCTCCTCATCCGGCAGTTCTTAGAAGCACAGATGAAGGCTCCAACCTCACCTTTCACCTCTGGCCTGACCTTCCACCTCTGGCCTGACCTTCCTGTTCTAGGTATGAAAGAAAGAAGAGGTGAGCAGGAAGAGGGACTGTCTATATCAGGAAAGAAAAACTTCCTAGACAAGCCCAGCACACCCTGCTTACATGTCTTTGGCTACAACTGGCCACAGGAGGAGTCCGGAAATACAGTCTTACAGCATGATGTGCTCCCGCTCTAGAGAAAATCAAGTGTTTCATAGAAGGAAGACAGGAGAAATGGTGAGTGGCAGGCGAGTCACAGCCTTGGCCACAACTAGATTTTTTTTTTCCCCCTCAGGGAGGATATGTATAAGGAAGGATTCAAGGAATTCCCAGGACTGTGGAAAAGCACGCCTTTTTAGCTGATTTGAAGCAGTGGTCAGCTGTGGGCTGATTCTCAGTGCTGAAGGAGGTGCGTCTCATGGCAATCGCCAAGGAACTGTTACTGTATGAGTTAGTAAATGCAGCGCAATGACTTCTGGGAAATGTATAAGAAACTATTACTGTATGAGTTAGTGAAGAAAGTGCGGTGAATTCTGGGAAATTCATGTGCACAGGCCCACACACAAACACACATAAGTACCTACATGTGGGTGTCTAAACACCTATGATTTCTTTATTGCATGCTTTCTTTCTTTCTTTTTTTTTTTTTTTTTTTTTTTTGCCAGTCTTGGGGCTTGAACTCAGGGGTCTGAGATCTGTCCCTGGCTTCTTTTTCCTGAAGGCTAGCACTCTGCCAACTTGAGCCACAGCACTACTTCTGGCCTTTTCTTTATATGTGGTACTGAGGAATCGAACCTAGAGCTTCATGTATACGAGGCAAGTGCTCTTGCCACTAGGCCATATTCCCAGCCCTTCTACTGCTTTTATTTGCAGGGGGGAAAAATAAATTCAGCTACACTTGTAACTAAAGTTGCAGGCCTGGCCTGTGGGAAGCAGAGCTATTTGACAAGGTATTGGGATAAACAGAATAGGCCAGAAGCGGTGCTGTGGCTCAAGTGGTAGAGCACTAGCCTTGAGCACAGAGAAGCTCAGGGACAGAGCCCAGGTCCTGAGTTCAAGTCCCAGAACCAGCAAAAATAAAACAACCCAAAAAACCTTTAGTTTTGGTGAGTGAAGAATAGTACAAGCCAATTAAAATGTAAATATCCTACCTGGCTTTATCTGTATGTTTTTATTTTCCTGCAAGTTTGTAACTAAAGAACATACCCATGTATCTTCATTGTCACATGCTTGTTTTAATTTTCTCTGCTAAGGTACATTTATGTGCATACTATTTGTTTAATGAGATTATAAATCACTTGAGATTAAGGAGTAGGTGTGATTCATCATTGAGTTCTGATATTAAATATACCTTTATTGCCTGCAGTTAGGACAGTAATGAGCATGGGGATTGATAAATTTCTGTTAGATGAAATGGGATTGACATTAGGTAGGGTTTTTGGTTGTATGCAACAGAAACATACCTTCAGTGATTTAAGCAACAAAAGGATTTATTGAAAGGCTATGGGTCCCAACCAATTTCATAACACAGGCACGAAGTAACAGAGGTATTATACAAGAGAAATCCAGCCAAAGTCATGGCTGGTCAAGCCATCAGCACTGCTAGAAAGTCAATCTGCCGCTGGTGGATTCTAAATACTGATTTTTGCTTCCAGACTACTGTATCAGCTAGATTGTGCTGTAGTAACAAGTAGGCCAATGGTCCTGTCTCTTGTCTAGTGATCCCATCTCTCAGACAGTGGTCCTATCTCTTGGCTAATGATCTTATCTCTTGACCTCTAGGCTAGCCAATGGTCTCACCTCTTGGCGTCTAAGCTGGTCAATAGCCTTACCTCTTGGCATGCATATGCTTGTGCAATTCTCCCTCCCCCGAGTATGTGCTGCACTTATTGACCTACGTCTAAGTAGCATACCATGACAGAGGGATGTCATTGTTGAGACTAGGTTATAAAAGGACAGTGGCTTCCATCGTGGGCGCCATTTCTTTTGCTGTCTTGTGGGGTCTCTAACTGGCGCCATCTGAGTCGACTTGCACATGGCTTTCCCCAAAGGCCTGCCACCCACCCTGCACCCCTAATCGCAGCCTCTCAGATTCTGAAGTAGAGGCTCCACCAAGGTGTACTCCCAAACGGTGAAATCATAAACGTTGGCTATTTCAAAGCCCTACATTTTGGAATAATTCTTTACATAGCAACAGATAACTAGTACATTCTTTCGTTCATTCAATAAATATCTAAGAGCACTCTGTGAGGCCCCTGGGAACATTACTGATCTCAATAGAACTTACTTCTGCCCTAGTGGAGTTAATTAATTTAAAACATGTTTCTCTGCTGCTGAAATAAATGAGGCTTTAATATGTAAATGTTCACCATGAATCTCTTAAAGGGAGAGAATCCCAAACATCTCAACTTTTAAATTTTATTTTATCGTTTTGTTCGGTATTCCAGAAGACTAAATTTGTGTGAGGTATGTGTGTGTGTGTGTGTGTGTGTGTGTGTGTGTGTGTGTGTGTGTGTGTGTGTGTGCCGGTCCTGGGGCTTGAACTTAGGGCCTGGGCACTAGCTGTAAGCTTTTTTGCTCGAGGCTAGCACTCTAACACTTGGGTCACAGCTCCACTTCTGGCTTTTTGGTGTTTATTTTGAGATGAGAGTCTCACGGACTTTCATGCCAAGGCTGGCTTTACATGGGGATTCTCAGATCTCAACCTTCTGACTAGCTAGGATTACATTAGTGAGCCACCCTGGTCCAGCTAAGACTGATATTTTGTGGAACACACATTAAGAAACTATCAGTTAAATGAGTCAATGATTAAACTTCTGATTTTCTCTGGTGATACTAGGGATTGAATTCAGGACCCAGGGCTTATTAGGCAGGCGCTCTACTGCTTGAGTCACTCTGTTAGCCCTTTTTTATGTTGATCATTGGTGTGTGTGTGTGTGTGTTGGAACTTGAACTCACAGCCTTACTTTTACACTTGGCTTTACTCAAGGCAGATGTTTTACCACTTAAGCCACACATCCACTTTCAGCTAGACCTTTCTGTCGGGGCTGTCTTTGACCTGAGATCTTTAGATCTCCACCTAGTATTACAGGTGTGAGCCACCACGCCCAATTGTATCAGTTACATTTAAGACAGGGCCTTGACTGCAATCTTCCTATTTGTGGATGACAGGTGTGTACCACTGCGCCCAGCCATTGACTGAGACAGAGTTTTGCAAACAGTCTGACCTCAAGCTGTAATGTACTGTTCTCCAACTTCCATGTTACTGGGCTTACAGGTTTGAAGCATCACACACCCAGCTTTAAGCTTGTGATTGTATGGGCTGATTCCCCCTTGTAAAAATCCAAATGCTCAGTATGGATCTCACAGCTTTTTTGTTCCCTGGACTCCACACACACTGGCACTAATTTACTGAGCAAACATTCACTGAGTATCTACAATGCTGCAGATCCTGCAAGCATGGGATGGTTGCTCCTGAAGCGCATTTGGAAAATTGCTAATTGTTTCATTTTACTTGTAATGGTTTCAGCCACAATATTTGGGCAAAGAGCAAAGGCAAGAAAGAAAGGAATCAACGAATGTAAAAATCACAGCCTTGCTGCAAACAGTACCGCCTGTTGAAGCAAAGCACAGTCCTCAAGGGCAGCTAACATAATGGCATTGAAGTAGTGCCAGAAACACTTCACTGGACTGTATTTAAAGTGTTTAAAGGATGCTGGGAACAAATAGAGCCCTGAAAAGGTCCTTCAAATCGAATGAATTCTTGGCATGTGAGGGAAACAGGCTTTGTCTTATGAGTCCAACACATGGAGTATTTTCAAATGTCCCCTGGAAAACAGGGGGAGGAAGCAGACGGAAATGGGGAGCAATTTTGTCCTTGGGACATTGCTTTTGAGGAATTCATGTGACCTTCCCGGATGCCATGACATAGTGAATGTTCTGGAACCAACCCATCCACTGACATGACCCATTTCTAACCTGGTGCTAAAATAAGAAGAAATGAGATGGATTGAAGATTTCAGAATATAAAATGTGAGGAGAGAAGATAAGAAGTATTGGATCATATTTATCCTCTCAAGAAGAGGAAAGTCCTTTTAAAACCAACCAGCCTTTTAAGGAACAACTTTTATCTATCCCATTCATCTAGAAGAAAATTAAAATTTTATGATAGCAAAATAAGTAAGTAAAATTGAAAGAAAGAAAATGGCAAGCCATGCAAGAATTTCTTGCAATCTCTATAACAGAAAACTAGCAATGTGCTGAAATTCTGTGAGTAAACCATGGAAATCCATAAGGAAAAGACAAACATCTTAGGACCAAGAATAAATAAATAAAAGAGAAATTGGCACACAGGGAATTCTCCTAAACAAAGATATAAAACACCAAAGAGAGAAATAAGTCACCTTCAAGGGCAATTAAACAAATGTTAGACTATACTGAGAGGTAACATCAGAAAACGAGATGGCACAGGCTGTGTGTGGTTCTGTGCTGCTGAGTTACTGCATCTAGCCTGTGTGCCCTTTAAGGGAGACTGAGGAAACTCTGCTTCAATTCCCTTATCTGTGGGATTACAGGTATCAATTACCACTCTTGAATTATTTCTTGAGAGGAAGTATTCCTCAATTTATTTTGATTTTTTTTTTTGGCCTAGGCTAGCCTCAAACCTTGATCCTTTCAATCTCCACTTCCCAAATGGTCTAATCTTCTTCAATATTCTTAATATTCAATTCAGCATCATGCATCAAATGTTTAGAACACTGTATTTCCTTGAACTAAATTCCATTGTAGAATCTTTTCCAAAAGAAGAAGTCAAACATATACCTAGTTGTAAAAGCATTTTTACAGAGTTGCGCATATTTATGCAACGCTGAAAAGAACCTAAATGTTCAACAATAGAGGTGTTGAGAAAATTACTGGACATGCATTCAGTGGAATTGCATGCAGTCATTAGAAATGATGTAAGAAAAACTAGTAGTGGAATGTGAATGACATGTTATTAGATATATTATTGCATCCACGAGTGTGAAAATGGCCTTGTACATTCCTTGTAAGGGATTGGAGAGTACATGCTGAAGTGTGTCCTATCTCCAAGAGTTGGGTACACTGTTCTCTGAACTCATATTGCTCAGAACAACAAAAATAAATACAGCATACTTGTACATACATGCAGTACATACTTCCCAGAGTCCAAGAGCAAATGTCAGAAGAGGTCCACAGGCTGGAAAAGAATGGTTAATGACTTCTTGTCAAAAAGTTTTCAAAATCAAAAGCTGGTAAAAAATCAAACATCGAAGGGCAGGAAAAAGGTGATATGTTTAACTGAAGAAAGTAGATTATAAATCAGTAATATTCAATAGAATCCCATTTCTGGTTAAAAGATGAGCCTTTGAAAATAGTAGCTAGGACAGGCTCTGGTGGCTCAAGCTTGTACTCCTAGGTACTCAGGAGGCTGAGATCTGAGGGTTGTGGTTCCAAGCCAGCTTAGGCAGGAAAATCCATGAGGTTCTTATTTGCAATAAACTGCCAAATTAAAAAAAAAAAAAAGGCCAGAAGCAAAGTTCAAAGACAGCACCTAGGCTGTGAGTTCAAGCCTCAGAACTTACACACACACACACACACACACACACACACACACACACACACAAACAGGTCGGTGGTGTTTATTGGAGTCTTTCCGTGTGTTCAGTAGTGTCCTGAGTACATGAATCCACATGTCTATAATCAAGTTGGAATGAATTATGGTTTCCTGACATACACAGAAAATAATAGACTGAGATTAAGAGGTTAACAAGATATTTCAAATCCAGCTGGGTGGCTATAGTACTAGCTACTAGGGAAGCTCAGATTGGGTGGGTCACCATTTGAGACCAAGGAGGGCAGAAAAAAAAATCTAGAGACCTCTTATCATCTGGGAACTAGATACTGTAGCACACATCTGTCATCCTAGCTATGACATGAAGCCAGACAGATTTTTGGCCCAGGCATGTGTCAGGGAAGGAATCAAGATTACATCTCATATATGACTGTTAAGAAAGGGAGACGAGGGCTGGGGATATAGCCTAGTGGCAAGAGTGCCTGCCTCGGATACACGAGGCCCTAGGTTCGATTCCCCAGCACCACATATACAGAAAACGGCCAGAAGCGGCGCTGTGGCTCAAGTGGCGGAGTGCTAGCCTTGAGCAGGAAGAAGCCAGGGACAGTGCTCAGGCCCTGAGTCCAAGGCCCAGGACTGGCAAAAAAAAAAAAAAAAAAAAGAAAGGGAGACGGAGAGACAGTAGAGATCAAGCCTGTGAAACCAAAAACTGCTTGTCAAATAGTATTCCCCACAGGATTGGGGCAGCGACCCAACAGTATGTAACTAAAACCAAACAATTACTCAACATATAAAGGTCAAAAATTGACCTCTCAGGGGAATACAATAGCTCAAAAGCTATGTATGTACGTTCATATAAGACTACTGTCGACATATTGTCTAATATCGACATTACATTTAAAGCCCTAGGCGAACTTTCTTGGGCTTGGCCACATGGCTACTGTATATGTTCTTGATACATTGTATAGTGTATATATGTCTACCTGACCTAGAGAAGGGATAGAAAAACAGGGCGTAAGATATCACAAGAAATGTACACACTGCCCTACTATGTAACTGTACCCTTTTTGCACAACACCTTGTCAAAAAATTTGTGTTCAATTAATAAATAAATTAAATTAATAAAAAAATTTAAATAAAAAGATTACATCTCAAAATATCCAGCATACCCAAAGGGCTGGAGGCATAGCTCTGGAATAAGAGTGCCTGCCCAGCAAGTGCAAGGTCCTGAGTTCAAACCCCAATACCAAATGAGGAAAATGTTATCTAAAATCACACAGCCAGTCTTGAGTCTTTTATTTTTTAACCTCAAGTCTATACTTGGAGCCACCACTCTACTTCATAGAGAGAAAAGCCAAAGGCTGCTGTAGCCACTGGCAATGACATAGATCACAGCAAGTAGTGACTGGTAAGGACTACAGTGAAGGCACATGCTCAGCACGTGCTCACAGGCAGGATGAGGGGAGGACGCTGGTTCCCACCAAGGTGGTAATATTTAATCTGGGTTCTGAAGGATGCGTAATAGTACAACAGGTAAAAAAAACACACAGTATTTAGCACCACGAGTAAAGGCATACCTGAAGGCAGTTCCTGCACAACACACTGTAATTTCTTTCAGAGTGCCATGAGGTTGGACGGGGCCTACACTATTCCTTTCAATGGCAATGGACGCTGTTTTAGAAACAGTGACACCAGCAGAGTAGAACTAAATCCGAAAGGGGCAATGAGATAGGTGCTGAGGGTGCCAGGGGAACCCAGGCTCTTTCAAGACAGTATGAATGGCTGGGAATGTGGCCTAGTGATAGAGTGCTTGCCACGCATGCATGAAGCCCTGGGTTCGATTCCTCAGCACCACATAAGCAGAAAAAGCTGGAAGTGGCACTGTGGCTCAAGTGATAGAGTGCTAGCCTTGAGCAAAAAAGAGGCCAGGGGCAGTGCTCAGGCCCTGAGTCCAAGGACTGGCCAAAAAAAAACAAAACCCAACATTATGAACAAGAGGTAAAGGGGGATGTTACCATAGTAACATGGGGGACATAACTGAAAGGTCCTCCTTGGAAAATTTATGGCAGTACATTGGGACAGTCCATCATAGACACATCTTACAGTATCAGAAGTTCCCTTTTTGTTAAAATTTTTTATTATTGTTATTATAAAGGTGATGTATAGAGGGGTTACAGTTACAGTTACATAGGTCAGATAGAGTCCCTTATCTTGCCTTTTTTTTTTTTTTTTGTCAGTCATGGGGCTTGAACTCAGACCCTAGGTGCTGTCCCTGAGCTTTTTTGCTCACGGTTAGTGCTCTACCACTTTGAGCCGCAGCACCATTTCCGATTGTCTGGTGGCTAATTGGAGAGAAGAGTCTCACAGACCTTCCTGCTAGGGCTGGTTTTGAACTGTAATCCTCAGATCTCAGCTTCCTGAGTGGCTAGGATGATAGGCATGAGCCACCAGCGCCTGGCTCCTTAGCTTAGTCTTCATGGTAGATATCTTCCTGAGCTGGTCCTTTGCCTACCTGTAGTCGTGCTCTTTCCTGCCCGTCCATCTCTCTGCCCTGTCAGTGAACTCCCTTTCCCCGTCTCCCCTGCCCTGCCGCTGCTGGGTTGGGCTGCTCAGTGGGAGGCACTATAGCTGACAGGAGAAGGGGGCAGACCAAGCAAGGAGCCCAGGCTATCTCTGCCCCTCCGTGGATGGAGCCAGACTGTTCCTCCCACTGCTCACACATCCTGGCAGGTAGCTTGGCTCCCGGGCTCTGCTAACACATCTCCTCCCTGACTCCCCAAGTCTGTACATGGCAGAGGCTGCCCCTACCCACTGACGTGATACCCACCACTCCTCCCTGTCCTTGCAGCTCCCCACCTCTCCCTCCTTCTGTCACTTGGCATTGTACTCTTCCTCAGGTGGCTGGTGTCTCTCTGCTAGAATTCTTCACACCCAGCCCCAGACTCCCTCCATCTTTACGGTTCCATGGGAGGATCCGCATTACTCACAAAATCTTAGTGATTCCAGGCTGTCAAACGCATCAGAGACTCACACAGGCTGAAAGCAGATGAGGGAGGGAGATGAAGTTGTTAGTCTTTCTTCCAGTCACTTTGCTTGGGTTGTACTATAGTTTGCATTCATTCATTCACTCAACAAATGCACATTAAGTACCGAGTAAGTGTTGCACTGTTGAGGTGCTGGGGACATGATGGTAACTCTTTCCTTTTGTAAAAGAAAGAAGCCATGAGACAGGCCCTGGGGAGGCAAAGGAACCAAGGCTCTTTCACACAGTAAGGACAACTTGGGAGCTGGTGGCTCACACCTGTCATCCTAGCTATTCTGTTTTGTTTTGTTTTGTTTTTGCCAGTCCTGGGGCTTGTTTTGTTTTGCCAGTCCTCAGGGCCTGAGCACTGTGCCTGGCTTCTTTTTGCTCAAGGTTAGCACTCTGCGAACTTGAGCCACAGGAACACTTCTGGCCTTTTCTATATATGTGGTGCTGAGGAATTGAACCTAGGGCTTCATGTATACAAGGCAAGCACTCTTGCCACTAGGCCATATTCCCAGCCCCTGTTGTATATAGTTCTTATAAGTGCTCATGGATATTCCACTCGGCTTTCTGGGGAGGTGGTCCATTTGTATTTTCCTGCTCCTTTGAAGGTAGATGTGGTTGCGTGATTGGCCTTCACCAATGGAATATGAACAGAAGCAATGCAGGATTTGAAAAGTCAGATTGAAAATCTGATTTGGTGGCTCACACCTGTAATGTTAGCTGCTCAGGAAGCTGAGACATAAGGCTTGTGGCTCAAAGCCAGCCTGGACAGGAAAGTGAGACTGGTCTCCAATTAACCATCATCTCCAATGAATAATGAAGAACAGCAGGTCAGGGCCTAAGGGGCTGAGAAACTTGCTCAATGTTACAAAGCTGCTAATGGTGGTGTGGGCTTCAAACCCCAGCCATATGGTTGCTAGAATCCTACATGATAGATATCAGGAAGCCCTGGGAAGAGCCACACATGTGACTACAGCTGAATGAGGCCAGTTTGCACTGTAGTTGTTGTACCAGCATTGAGCCTGATACATCCAATTATTTACATGTAGAATGTGGAAAGATGAAGTCTTCTATTCAGGTTTTGATTGATAGGCAGAGTCAAATTCATGGACAGAAAAGAATTTTACTTTCTTTTGAAAATGGCTCTGGTAAAAAAGGATGCTTGTTTATTGCAAGAAGTTCAGCAGTTTAAGAAAAAGCAAATAAAAATGAAAGCATCAGAGAGAGAATGAACAAAAGTTGCTTTAAAAACCCAAAGGAACTAGGTTATGGCTATTATTTCCATTCTATGGGCACATTTACATACTTATGTATATATTTAGCTCTATGCAAAGCATTTTTCATAAATGAGATTTTGCTTTGCATGTGCCTCCAAAACATATATTTTGATTTTTCCTTAATATACAGATAGATTGTGGAAACAAAGGTCACTATGGTTATTCTTTACAACTGCTTCATAGTCCTTTGTATGAACTACTATAATTTAATATATTTGGCCTTACTTAAAGCTATGTAGCTGGGTGCTGGTAGCTCACACTTGCAATCCTAGCTACTCAAGAGGCTGAGATTTGAGAATCTTGGTACAAAGCCAGCCTGGGCTGGAAAGTCTGTGAAACTTTTACCTCTAATTAACCATTAAAAAGCCAGAAGTAGAGTTGTGGTGGCTCAAGTGGTAGAGTACTAGTCTTGAATAATAAAGGTAAGAGACAGAACTCAGGTCCTGAGTTCAAGTCTCAGTTTGTGTGCACACACACACATACACACACACAAACACACACATAGCTTGTTTCCTAAAGTCCCATGTTAACTCAGCATTAGCAAAAGCACCCTACATTACTTCAAAAACTATGCAAATATCACTTTGAATAACCACAGAACCTGTGACGTCTGAACAGCCACGGGTTGTGCATTTGATACACACTATCAACGCCCCTCCAGAATACTGCCCCAGCATTATGCTCTGTCTTGACACACTTCAATCAAGATCTCATCTGTTAGGCAAAATAATCCCAGGAACTTCATTTCTGGGTTTTCGATTTTTTTAGTAGTACTGGGGCTTGAACTCAGGGCCTTTCTCTTACTGGGCAGATGCTCTACCACATAAGCCAGGAGGCTTCCAGAGTGTGTTATTTTTTTAAAAGAGTCTTGTGTTTGTGCCCTGGCCTGCTTTCATCTTGATCCCACTATGCTTCCGGCATACTTAGGATGGCAGGCATGCACCATTGCCTACAGCTGTTGATTGAGAGGGGGTCTCCAGGGTATGTTCAAGCTGACATTGAATCTTGATGTTCCTTATCTCTGTGTTCTGAGTAGCTAGGATGACAGGCACGAGCCACCAATGCCTAGCTTTTGGATTAAGAAAAAAAAAACAAAACTTTTAATCTTCAGCATGTGCTTATTTGCATTTCTTAGAAGATAACAAACATAAGACTTATAGTGTTGAAGCATTATTTATGTTCATCCAAGCGTTACTTATCCATAATAAGCAGAAACAACCAACTTGGAATCAGTATGCTAATTAAGGTTGAAGCATACCCGTAGAATATTTTGTAGCCACAATAAAAGAGTATTTTGGATGACTATCTCATAGCATGGGGAAATGATTCTACTATAAAAGTTGGAGGAAAAATTTTGAGGAAAAGTGAGAATACAGAATAATCACTCGTGTGTGGGGGGGGCGTGTAATCCCTGTCATAACCCAGCCTTTGGAAGACTGAGAGGGTGTTAAGTCCATTGCTCTTACCACTGGGCTGCACCTGTTCCATGGCCACACACTGAGCCTTTCCTAATCCCCATGATGCCTTTACTGTACCCAGAGCTCATCACTCTCACGCTGGCATCATCTCCGTAGTGGTACTACCTGAAGGTGCTGGGAGAATGAGATCCTGTTGAGAAGCCTGTAGGGGGGAGGGAACATGTCCAGAGCAGCAGGAATGGAACCTCTTCCCCCATCTCTGGGCTGGGTAAAAAGCAGCTAACACTGGGGCTGGGTCAACCTGAGACTTGAAGAGGATGAGAGAGAAGGTTTGTCCTGTGGGGGCTGGGGGAGGGTTTGTGTGAAAGCTGTGAATGCTTCTCAGTGTAAGAGCTGGGCAGGCTGACTGGGAAAACCAGCCCTGAGCTGGTGTGTGTGTGTGTGTGTGTGTGTGTGTGTCTGTCTGTCTGTCTGTCTGTCTGTCTGTCTGTGACTCTGCCTGTAGGAGTATATATGTGTTCCTAAGGCCAGAGAAGGAAGCAGGGTTCAGAATATTAGACCACCCCTTAGGAAAGGCTTCAGTGTTATGGAAGGAATGATAGGGAACAGATCTGGCCAACTAGCTAATCAGTATGCATTTTATGAACCTATAAAACAATGAGGAGTCTTTGCTTTGTTGTTGTTGCTGCTGTTGTTTTGCGCTGGTACTGGGGCTTGAACTCAGGGCCTCCCACTCTCAACTGGCTTTTTTTTTTTTTTTTTTTTTTTAACCAGTCCTGGGGCTTGGGACTCAGGGCCTGTGCACTGTGCCTGGCTTCTTTTGGCTCAGGGCTAGCACTCTACCACTTGAGCCACAGCGCCACTTGTGGCTTTTTCTGTTTATGTGGTACTGAGGAATCGAACCCAGGGCTTCATGCATGCTAGACAAGCACTCTACCGCTAAGCCACATCCCCAGCCTCTCAATTAGCTTTTACATTCAAGGCTGGTACTCTGTCAGCACACCTCCACTTCTGTTTTGCTTGTTTGCTGGCTAATTGGAGATAAAAGCCTCAGATTTGTTTTCTCTGAGGGCTGACTTTGGACTGTGATCCTCAGATCTCAGCTTCTTGAGCATGCAGGATTACAGGTGTGAGTTCTCAGTGCCCAGTTTACATTGGGTTTAGATAAGACAATTTGTTTTACATGATAAAATGAGAACCGGTCTGCTGCAAGATTTTCTGATTGGATGGATTGGAGAAAGAAGAGGCAAACGAAGATGGGTGGAAAATCACTAATAGTCCAAGTGAGAGGTAACGAGCATATGTGTTAGAATAGTAGCTGCAGTATTATGGCAGAGTTGGGGCTCACAGATTCTAGGAACACCAGATACTCTACTGGCCCTCACTCCCAGCTTTACTGAGGTATGAGCAACAAATTACAAAGTGTGCATGTTAAAGAGGTATAACGTGATATTTTGGCAGCATATATATATACATACATATTTATATAGAGAGAGATTCTATCTATCTATCTATCTATCTATCTATCTATCTATCTATCTATCTATCTCCATGAATCTGTGACAGACTCTTTGTTTGCTGCCATAGTTTGGCTATTGAAATTGCGTTCAGCTCCTCTAAACAGTTCTTTAGTTTCCTTTGGATAGATATCCCCAAGTAGGATGCCAAATTATACCGTAGTTCTAACTAAAAATTTTTTGAGGAAAAGTCTACATTATTTTCCATAATGACCGTACTAATTTACATTCCACTCACAGTGAGCAGAAGCGCCCCTTTCTCCTTGCCAATGCTTGTTATCTTTGACTTTTTGATAATCACTATCCTAACAGGTGTGAGACGACAGCTCATTACAGTTTTGATTTGCAGCTCCCTGATGATGGTGGTGTTAAACATCTTTTCATAGACCTGTTGGCCATCCAGACTAACAGCTCAAAGGTGGGGTCTTCCTTCCTCCATCTATTTACATGTGTTTGTGGAGAGCTTCGTTGGTGCCAGGCCTGGACATGGCAAACCCTCTCACCATGCGAATGATTCCAGAAATAAACAGAAATTCACTATCAAGGAAGAGAGGAGCAGCAGAAGAACCAAACTAGTTTCAGGAGGTCTGGGCAGGGTTTCTTTGTAGGAGCAGACTTCTCAGATAAAAGGAACTAACTGTACAGGTGATCTGGGTGTAGACACACAAGTAACCAAGACATTGTCACTTGACATGGAGATGTAGCTAAGTTTTACATATATTTCTTTTTTTTAACTTTGTTTTTTTTCCTTCTTTATTGTCAAAGTGAAGTACAGAGAGAGGGGTTACAGTTTCATATGTAAGGCTGTGAGTACATTTCTTATCCAACTTGTTAACTCCTCCCTCCTTCCCCCTCTCCCCCCCCATTTTTTTTAGTCAAAACAGAAAAGGCAGAGGCGATTACAGGCTCATATTTGCAATCCTAACAACTCAGGAAGCTGAGATCTGAGGACTGTAGTTCCAAGCTAACCCTAAAACCGGATCCAGTTAACCAGCCCCCACCCCATCCCCCAAATCTGGAAATGGAACTGTGGCTCAAGTGGTATAGCCCCCAGCCTTGAGGGGAAAAGCTAAAGGACAGCACCTAGGCCCTGAGTTCAAGTCCCAGGACTGGGGAGCAGGGAAGGGTGTGTGTGTGTGAGGGAAAAGAGGGAGAAGTATAAAGCTTTGGGGAGTTGCTCATCCATCAGGCAAAGTGGCACGTGAGCCCTTTCTGCAGCACACCTCCCAGGACTTTGGAAGATGGGCACAGGGTCCTCCAGATGATGACGATATGATGATGATGATGATAAAATAAGTCCCTAGGGAGCCTTGGTGGCAGGTGGCTCCTGTCCTGAGATTCGGCCTCAGGGTGGCGTTCATCGCCCAGGCCCCTCTGATTGCTTGTCTGGTTTATTTCCCTTTACGCTGGAGCAAAGCAAACCGGGGCTGAACTGGTTTGGGTACCAAAAAGGGGTGGGGAGTGCGGAGACAAGGAGAAAGAAAAATTAAAAAAACAAAACAACCAACCACCCCAAAACCCGCTGCAGGTATGGGGGAGGGCAAGGAAACCGAAATCAATCACCAGCGCCATAGCAGAAAGTGATCCTCTGAGGGACCCTAGGGGCGGGCCGCTGGGGAGATGACACTTCGGGGAGGGGAACTCTCCCGCCAGGCTACGGTACCCGAGGAACAAGGGACAGGCATCAGGATGGCAGCCTCGCCGTCTCCATGATCCCACGGGTCCCCCCCCCCCCCGCCAGTTCCTGGGCCGCTCGCTGCTCCCCACTAGCTGCAGCCTTTGGTCAAGGCCGGGGGGCGTGTCCGGGGGGCGGGGCCGCGCGCACAGGAAGGATTTAAAAAGAGGGGTAATTAGCATCCTGCGATGCCATTGGCCCTCCACAGGATCTCTTTTGCATATCCCCGCCCTCCCGGCCGTCCTGGGGTTTGCTGGGGTTGGGCCGGCTTCGCAGGCGCCGGGGCAGCTCCAGTGCTCCAGTGCGGGGCGGGCGGGAGCTGCGGGCGCGGAGCCGGCCGCCCGCGGAGCTGCGGCGGTGGCATCCGGGGCGGGTTTGGGTCCTACCGAGACTGCGGCGGGCGTCTGGCGGCATCTGTACCCACCCGAGCCCCAGGGGAGGGGCGGGCTTGCTGGACACTTTCTTATTTTGGAATGCCAGGGGCGAGTCCCGGCGGGAGCTTCCCTCCTGGCCTGGCTCGCGGCTAGGGCGCCCCAGCTCCGGCGGGGGACTGGAGCCGGCGACTCCAGCGCCCGTGCTGTACCGTGTGTGGCGGCGGCGGCGGCGGCGGCGGCTCGGGGGAGGGAAGGGGAGGGAGGCAGCCCCAAAGTAGTGAGAACGGGTGGTGACGCCTGGTGGGAAAGTGAGCCGAGGCAGCGCGGAGCCCGCGGACCCCCGCGACCCCCCGGCGGCCGCAGCATGAAGTGGCGCAGCGATGGCCAGGAGAGGTAAGAAGCCGGTGGTGCGGACGCTGGAAGATCTGACGCTGGACTCGGGTTATGGTGGCGCGGCGGACTCAGTGCGCTCCTCCAACTTGTCCCTGTGTTGCTCCGACTCGCACCCGGCGTCCCCGTATGGCGGGAGCGGCTGGCCGCCTCTAGCTGACTCCATGCACAGCCGGCACAACAGCTTTGACACGGTCAACACTGCCCTGGTGGAAGACTCCGAGGGGCTGGACTGCGCCGGCCAGCACTGCTCGCGGCTGCTGCCGGACCTCGACGAGGTCCCCTGGACCCTCCAGGAGCTGGAGGCGCTGCTCCTGCGTTCTCGGGACCCCCGGGCAGGTCCAGCGCCCCCCGGCAGCCTGCCCAAGGACGCGCTGGCCAAGCTCTCGATGCTGGTGAGCCGGGCGCTGGTGCGCATTGCCAAAGAGGCGCAGCGCCTGAGCCTGCGCTTCGCCAAGTGCACCAAGTATGAGATCCAGAGCGCCATGGAGATCGTGCTGTCCTGGAGCCTGGCTGCGCACTGCACGGCGGCCGCCCTGGCCGCCCTGTCCCTCTATAACATGAGCAGCGCCGGCGGCGACCGCCTGGGCCGAGGGAAGTCGGCGCGCTGCGGCCTCACCTTCTCCGTGGGCCGCGTGTACCGCTGGATGGTGGACAGCCGCGTGGCGCTGCGCATCCACGAGCACGCAGCCATCTACCTGACCGCCTGCATGGAGAGCCTCTTCCGGGACATCTACTCCCGAGTGGTGGCCTCCGGGCTACCCCGTAGCTGCAGTGGCCCCGGCTCGGGCTCCGGGTCCAGCTCCGGCCCAGGCCCCAGCTCAGGCCCCGGTTCGGCCCCCGCGGCGGCGGAGAAAGAGCGCGAGGCGCCGGGCGGGGGCGCGGCGAGCGGCGGCGCCTGCAGCGCAGCCAGCAGCGCCAGCGGGGGCAGCGGCTGTTGCGCCCCGCCCGCCACGGGGGCCCCGGCAGTCCCTCCGGCCACCGCCACCGCCAACCACCACCACCATCACCACGCGCTCCACGAAGCGCCCAAGTTCACCGTGGAGACCCTGGAGCACACGGTCAACAACGACTCCGAGATCTGGGGGCTCCTGCAGCCCTACCAGCACCTCATCTGCGGGAAGAACGCCAGCGGTAAGTGGCTGCGCGGGTGCCCCACCTATAACTCGGCCAACTCTTGGGTACAAGTTCGTCTCGTGTGTCCCCCCCTTCCCCCCCCTTCTTGCTGAAGTGGGGCTTTGAGAATGGGCTACCCGGCTGGAGATCGTCAGAAGCCCGCAGGTTGGCTTCCTGAAAGGGCTGGTAACCAGGTCTCAGGTCCTGGATCGCAAAGCACCGGCCCCGTCGGTGAGCAAAACCCAAAGGCGAGTTTCCGGGGCAGGTATGATAGCGTTTGCGCCTACCACTACTTTTTACCAGAACCCTGTTCATTGGGATCGTTCAGATGCTAAACACACTCCTATGGCCACGAGCTGTGTAGGATGGGGAGGAGGCGCGTTCCTCTCCCGGCCACTCCCGTGGGACGCTGGTGGTACCCGGGAAGGAGGGACCGGCGGGCCTGCAAGGCGGTGGGGTTCACAGCTGGCTGAGCCTGAAAACCATCAGGCAAAGGTGTGCAGGGTGAGAGGTGGAGTCCGCAGCGCCAAGTTTGCTTTCTGCCCCTCCCCTCTCCCTCCCCCCAAGGCAGAGCCTTAAAAAAAAAAAGCAGCAGGCCCTTAGTGGTCCCTTCTAGCTCCGGCCTCTCACGGTTCCCCCCCCCCCCCCCCAGGGCAGGGATCTGCATCTGTCATCACGGGGCTGCAGGAGTGTCCCCAGGGACTGATGCCGGAGGGAGGGTGGGTTATCAGTTTAGGGCATCGTTTCTTTCCCTCGGGTTCCACCATCCCCCTCTCCGCACGCCCTCCCCTGTTTTGGAGACGCACTGGCGGCTCTGAACCCGCAGTCCTCACGGCGGAGGGGAGCGGGTGGGGGTGGGCACGCTTGTTTTCGAGCTGGCCCTGGCGGTCCTGTCTGGCTCCGAGAGCCCGAGCGAGACACTTCAAAGCTTCAGTTTTCCACAGGAAATGGTAGCCGCGTAACTGGAGACGGTAGACGCGGAGTCAAACTTTGTTACATATTCAGTGGTTTGGCCGGAGGTTTGCGTGGTCGGGGCTGAAATGCAGCCTTTCTGGGCAGATTTCATTCCTGCCGCTGCCGGTCTGTTTCCCGAGGATCCCAGGAAGGGATAGAGCGAGCAGGCGCGCGCGCGCGGCCGCCGGCGGTGCCAAGTGTGTGTGTGTGTGTGCACGCGCGCGCACATGTGCAGATGTGTACGTGTGTGCCTGCATATGCGTGTATGTGTGTGTGTGCCTTGTGAGTGTGCGCAGGGGCTAGCTGGGGCCCTGGCACTAGGCTCCAGCCCAAACCCTTCAGAAAACGGCCCTGGGGCACGACTCCTTCACCTGGGTTTGATCTTCTGTGGGAGAAGGGGGAGGTAAAAGGCAAAGTGTGTGTGAATGCGCGTGCATGTGTGTGTTGGGGGTTAGGTGCGCCTCATTCCCCACATTCTTCAGGGGCTATCTGCCGGAGCCCTTCCCCTGCTTTTCCAGCCAAGGAGGGGCACAGCACAGCCCCTGAGATGATATCTACACAGAAGCACACACACTCCACATCCGGCCAGAGAATGGAAACATCTGGGGGGGAGGGAAGACACCCCGCTTCTCCAGAAGGAGGAGATTCACCTGTCACCACCCACCACCTTCCGGCAGACGTGGGGTGTGTCTTGTTCAAAGCCCACTGCCCTCTTCCCTCTCACACCCCCCTCCCCCAAAGCCCAGAGGGAGAGACCCTTCCCCCCAACACTTAACCCTGCTCTTGGGGCAAGGCCTCTGTTTTTTTTTTGTTGTTGTTGTTGTTTTTTGTTTTTGTTGTTGTTTCATCCCTCCTTTTTCCTTTGGGAAGAATTCCCATTCCCCTCAGTTTGCAAACCTGGGGGACCCTTGTCCACCATCTCTGAAGCTGTGACTCCAGGCGACTTCTTTGAACCTCCAGCCCCTCATCTGTACAGCAAGGAGCCCCGTGTGCATGCTGCCCAGCCCCCAGTCCTTCTGGAGTTCTGTTAGAAGCCTGGTTTTTGTTTGTTTGTTTATTTGTTTTCAAATAGATTGTACCTTTATGATCCTTCATCCTGTCTTGTAATGACAGTCCTGTCTTGTAATGACAGCGTTGGTGTGTATGCTTTGTGGAATGGGATCATTTCTGGAAAGAAAAGCCCACAGTGTTGGTTTGGCACCTGGCAAATATGGCTGGCTGTTTGGTTCCCACACCACTGAGCTTAACTCCTGGGATTTTTTTGGGGGGGGGGTGGGAACAGGGGAGGAAGGCTTGGATCTCCTTTGGGGTGGTGGGATGGGGAGAAAGTGCTGTAATTCTCTGTGATCTCTTCATCTGGGCTCCTTGGGCTTGTTCAGAATGGCAGGGCATGGGTGAAGAGCTGTGGAATGAGTGAGTAATGCTTTAACCATGTGAAACGTACACTAAACATCAGGCCTATTTCTTTAAGCTGTTTTGCATGGCAGGCTTTCTGAGCCAACAGCCTTCTTAAGGAGAGCACAACTTTCCTAATAGATTTCTCTCCCTTTAACTCAGTGACACCACTTACTCATTCATTTGGGAATTCATTTGTTAGTCAATATTTATTGAGCAGTTTCTAAATGCTAGGCACTCAGTGAGCGCTGGGAAAGAGATAAGGACAGACAGCATTGCTCTCTGTATTAACCCATTTCATCTCCCAGTGTTCTTTTGAAAAAGTGCTAAAAGAAAAAAACTGAGGCACAGGAAACTTGAGTACCCAGTATAGTTGGAGGTAGACAACTGAGCTCCACACTCTTTTCTTTCTTCTACCCCCCCCCCCACTTTTGGCAATACCAGGGTGTGAATGTTGGGCCCTGTGCCAACACTCTACCACTTGAGCCACATCTCCAGTCCTTTTGCTTTTTCAGATGAAAGTTCCTTGCTTTTGTTCAGGCTGGCCATGGATCATGATCTTTCTACCTCCACCTCCCAAATAGCTGAGATTAAAGGTGTGAGCCATCACTCTCGGCAGGGTCTAGACCTTAATCGCTATCTTTTATAGTTTTTTTGTGTGTATTTGTTTTGTTTTCCCCAGAGCTGAGGACCGAACTGGGGGCCTTGAGCTCGCCAGGCAGGCGCTCTTCCACTGAGCCAGATCCCCAGCCCCAATCGCTATCTTCTATCTGGGGCTAATGCCCAAGGAGTCCCCTGCCTTCACGCCATCCTTCACTATCTTCATAATTGAACTGGAGACTCTGTACAACTTTTTTTTTTTTTTTTTGGCCAGTCCTGGGGCTTGGACTCAGGGCCTGAGCACTGTCCCTGGCTTCTTTCTGTTCAAGGCTAGCACTCTGCCACTTGAGCCACAGCGCCACTTCTAGCCGTTTTCTGTATATGTGGTGCTGGGGAATCGAACCCAGGGCTTCATGTATACGAGGCGAGCGCTCTACCACTAGGCCATATTCCCAGCCCGACTCTGTACAACTTGACATTCTTTTTGTTCCAGTTGATACACCTTTTGTTCCTATCAAACAGAACCATGGGGTACTGAACTTAACTTGTTCATATGTCATATTCTTTGCTAAGCTTAAGACAGAGCCTAATACATACTTGGCACTATTAAGTGTCTATTGAGTTGAACAAGCTGTTGTTCTATATTATGCACTAGCAATTACTTTGGGAGTTTTCTCAAATCATCTTTGGTATGTGTGTGTGCATGCACATACCAAGCCCATGTCCTGAGCCTTGAACTCAGAGTCTGGGCACTGTCCCTCAGCTTTTTCACTCAAGGCTAGCCCTCTACCACTTGAGCTATAGCTCTTCTTCTGGCTTTTTGGTGGTTAATTGGAAATAAGAGTTTCCTTCCTGCGCTGGCTTTGAACCATGATCCTCAGATCTCAGCCTCCTGAGCAGCTAGGATTACAGGTATGAGCCACCAGCACCTGGCATGAATCATCTCTGCAAGTCTTTCTGCCTTGGTTTCCTGTTGGTGCCATGTCTGCACAAATTTGTATATTCATGTTGCAATATACACTTCAGGAAAAAAAGCAAAAAAAATCCATAGGTATTTCTGAATAATTTTTGTGTGTATGTGTGTGGCTGCTACTATGGTTTGAACTCAGGGCCTCCTACTTGCTTTTTAACTCAAGGCTGGTGCTCTACTACTTGAGCCACACACCTCTACTTCGGGCTTTTTGGTGGTTCAATTGGAGATACAAGTCTCACAGACTGTTCTACCCAGGGAGGCTTTGAACCATGATCCTCAGATCTCAGTCTCCTGAGTAGCTAGGATCACAGGTATGAGTCACCAGTGCTTAGCTAAATATTATTTTTTAAACCCAAAAAGAATGAGAAGGGAAGACTGGAAGAGGTCAAGGGCCGTGGGGAAAGGGGTGGAACTTGACAAAAAGATCTAGCCTGGAATCTCAACTGTGCTGCTTTCTCACAGGTGACTTTTGCTGAATTTGGTTTGGCTCAATTATACAACAAGAACTGGATCAGAGAACCCAAACCTAGCTCATAGGAGAGATTAGAGGATTAGATCCGATTCTGTTTCTGAAAACCTCAGCCACATAGTAGGCGCTCGATAATAATGACTTCCTTAAGAAACAGACTCCCCAGGCTGGTGGTAAGGGTACTTTGGGGATTTTGAGTTAGCTCTCTCATTTCAAGGATCTCCAGCAATTTTTTTCTAAGCATTAATTAGCAGGAACCCATGCCTTGCTTCATGCTTGGTGGCAGGTGGGTTGCAGGTCCTCTGTTGTTTTTTTTTTGTAACCTGTAGACTCAAGTTTGCAGTTAGTGCTTGCTGGACAGTTTTCCTGTTGCGGAGCTGGTCATTCTGGTTATTTGTGTTGTGTCCTGTGCAGGAGAGAAATGTCACTTGAAGAACGCAGCCATCTGATGAGCCAGTCTTAGTCTTTCCTCACAGCACAGATTTTTAATTAACTGGCTCGATGTAAATTAAAACTTGGAATTTGGGTCAGTTGAGGGTTAGTTTTGTGTGTGTGTGTGTGTGCGCGCTCGCACATGCGCGCGCACATTTATCATTTCCCTGCTGAGCCATTTAAGTGGAGTGTTTCTTGGAAAATAAAATTAAAATAACGACCCAAGATCACACTGAGGGACCAACCTGGTGACTGGAGGTCAGGAGTTGGGTGCTGTGGCTTGAGTAGGAGGCAAACTTAATTCTAAGTCTGTTACCCTTTATGACCTTGAGCCAGATGACAAATTCATCCTATAAAAGGGCTCTAATTATTATTGTTATTGTATTTATTACGATGATTATTATTATCATCTACTGAAAGGCAAATATAAAACAGTAATTGACTCCAGAGTCAGACATACTTGTAAACTGTAGTTTTCCAATCTGCAAAGTGGGCATTGTAACAATAATAGCTACTCTTGCACAGCTTATTACCTGCCAGGCGTTGCTTTAAGTGTACGGTAGCACACACAGTACTGTAGTATTGTAGTTGCCACATGAGCTATTATAAAAGACAATCCCAGGTCTCCATAGCTTGTCACAATGGAAGATAAACTCTGATTGGGAGATGAGTGGGCAGAGTGGGGGGGGGCAGGGAGGGCAGAGGCAGGAGGTTAGAAGAAGAAGAAGAGGAGGGATTTGATTGGTGGAGAGTTTTCTTTGTGTGTGGTTAGCTTGTGGCTTTCAGTTGGCCCTTGAACAACCAGCCAATAGGAACTGGAAGCAGGAGAGGATCTGAAGAAAGGTATTATGGAAAGGACTCATGGGGCTGGCGCCCACATGTCATTCACTGGCTACACTTGTCCCTGTTGACTGTTTACCCACCAAGTACCTGTGAACATCCTTGTCCTTCTTGACTTTTCTTGGAAGGAGGAGCTACCTTCTCCCTGGACACTGATCCCCACTGAAAGTGCCGGGTCTTCAGATGGTGCTGGGTCCTCTGTACCCTACTGACCCAAAGAGCTCAATCAGCTCCTGGGTTAGACTCTGATTTTGCTCTCTAGGAAGAACTTAAGAATTTAATTGTCGTCCCTCCCCTCCCCCCCCCCCAACCACACACACCCTGGGATCCCAGTTCTGTGCAGAGGGAGGATTTTCTGTGTTCAGTACTCTTCCTGGCCATACCTGAAGTCGGTTTGGAGGGCTGTAAATCTAAAGTTTAATGCATTTGCCTTATGTGACCCAGCTGCGAGGGACGAGTTAGAGTAGAATTTGTCAGTCAGTCAAGTTCTTGGACTTGCTTACAGAATATTTGTGAGGATCAAAGAATTTTTCACTCAAAGATTATTTTAATGTTGCCATAGCAAAGCGACTTTTAAAATCCAAGCTTAGGGATTTTATCAACGCAATTTCCTCTACTGTTTAGTAGGATTTTCGGCTATGCCTCTCTGTTGTATTAGTCAGCTTTGAAGCACTGTGATGAAATACTTGAGGCAGGTACCATGATAAAGAAAGAAAATTATTTAGCTCAGTTCGGGAGGTTCAAGGGCATTGGCTCAGTTCTGGATGAGGATTCTGTGGTGAGTGACAGGTGACAGTGGTAGGGGTGCTTGGTGGTCCTGGTGGAATCAGGAAGCAGAGGGAGCTGGGTGAGGCCAAACCATAGCCTGTGCTAGGTGTTTTGAGAGTCAGGTTCCCAATTCTTCCCTATGCCAAATGCTCAAGCCTGGGCTGTTCTTTGCTTCTGGATCTTTGTGCCTCTCCCTTTCTCTCTCACTGTCGGGCAGCCGGCTCCACGATACCAGACTTACGCCTTTGATCTGATAGGAATTACACTTCAAATCTCCTTAAAGCCTTTACTGTGCACGCAGTCCAGAAACAGTTGCCTTTTCCTCCTTCTCAGTTGTTTCTTCCTAATTTTTCCTTGCCACCTGGCTGCTTTGTACCTGAACTCTAATCACTTTCTAAACTCAGCCAGGAACCATCAGAAGACTGCATTCACTTTTTTTTAAATTTCCTACCACTTTCACTACACTCCAGTGCAGATTCACAGGAGTTCTGTGTTCGAAGTTAGCCTAGACGACAGGGAAACCTGATGTTTTCCCACTGTAGTGCAGGAGGCTCCAGTTCCCCAGCCTCTAATATTGAAATCGACCGGTGTGCTGTATCTTCAGTGCCCCATACCTGGTACCGGTTTCCATGTTCACCAGGCAGTATTCACGGAAGCATCAGATACATCCAGGGACTTTGTGGTGGAACACAGTCAGAAGCTCTTTCTTCTTTGAGTCCAGGCTGGCTGGTATGGGATGGCGACCATGGAAATGGACAGTGGTCTGCCGAGTGGAGCAGGTGACCGAGGGAAACTCCTCTGATGGGGTGTGGTGGACAAAGCATGGATGATTGCGTGGAAATTTGTTGTTGTTTTTATACTGGGATTTGAACTCCAGGCCTTATACTTGCTAGACAGGTGCTCTACTATGGAGTCCCATCCCTACTCCTTTGTGCTTTCATTTGTTTTGGAGTTCATGCCTGGGCCAGCCTGGACCGTGAGCCTCCTATGTATGCTTGCTGTGTAGCTGGGATGACAGGTGTGTATCATAGTGTTCAGCTTTTCTTGATTGAGACCGGCTCTTGTGAACTTGGTTCATAGGTTGGCTTCCCACTGCAGCCCTCCCGATCTCTGCCAATTCCAAACAGAGGTCCGTTGCTTCTTTCCCTATGCCAGTGGCCACAGCTCTGTCCCATGGCCTTAAGCTAGATCCAGAGGGACTGAGAGTTGGGGGGGGGGGTCTCTGGGCTGGGCAGCAGGCTCTCCCCACAATTCTTCTTTATGGGAGGAGTATAAGTCTTTAGTAGAGAGCCGGACCCCTCAATACCTGGAAGCAGGTGCAATGAATAACCCACTTGGAGGACAGGAGAGTTGAAGGAATCTGCCTTGAGTGAGTCCGCTTGCAGGTGGCTGGCTAGACTGGAATTTGTCAGACAGGCGCTCAGACTTGCTCACAGAGTATTTGTGAGGACCAAAGGCCTAATAAATGCAAAGTGGTTCTTCCAGTATCTCATTCGTGGCACACACTTAAATAATGGCTATCTATTATCTACATTCTCACGGATCCTGCCGTCCAGTGCCGGGAGGGAGGAGAGCTGAGCCCAGCTGTGAAGCTCCCCGTGTGGGCACAGACACGGGAACTAGAAAGGCGGGGGCTCCAGGATTGCTGTGCTGTGGGTCTCACTCTTCCCCTCTGCCCAGGGCCTGGCCAGGTACCATGTGAATCCTTCCACAGGGATGACCTCATTTCAGTGCTGCACTGGGCTTGTGAAATGGGTGTTTCTGATCTCCACTTTCCTGTGAGAAATCTGCGTGTCAGAGAAGTTCAACCACTGGTTTAGAAGGATGTCACCCTGACTAAGTGGTAGGCTTGGGGTTTGGGCTCCATAGCTTGAACACTGAACCAAGCACTGAACTGAACCAGTTACAGCATGGAGTTCATCCTGGGTCCCGGATGACTGGGCAGAGGGGGCGAGGCTTAGGGCGTGGCCAAGGCATGGCCAGGTGAGATTTGCCTTGTTGCTGAGGGTCATGTTAATGACTGTCTGTCTGTCTGTCTGTCTTTCTCTCTCTCTCTCTCTCTCTCTCTCTCTATATATATATATATATATATATATATATGGGGGGGTGCAGGACTTAGCCCCTGCTGACCTCTTCCTTCCTGGCTACTTCATGTCTCACTGCCCATCCATCCATCAGACCACAGGGCAGCCTCCTTAATCAAGGCCCTGTGCCATTGGCTGGCTTTATGGTCTGATCTGGTTGGAAGCGTAGGGACATTCCATGAAGGATGTGGGGGCTTAAATGAAGCTGGAGCCTGCCAGCTTGATGGAAAAGATGAGAAGAGCATGTCATGGATGCACACAGTATGCTCAAAAGGGACACTCACATGGCTGTAGCACAAACACACAGCAGACTGGAAGGGAAAAGGAGTAGACTTAAGAAGGCTAGGGAGGTGTGATTACCATGCTTTACCCAGGAAGAACCTGAGGCTGCAGAACAGGGCCTGAGCAGGCGGGGAGGGGGGGTCTGCAGAGTTCAAGCCCCCAGGGTCTCCTGCTTTCACTTTATTCCCAATGGTAGCCTCTGGTGGGAGCGTCACGTTTCACATAGGAGGGAACTGAGGCCCAGGAAAAGACACGGCCTTGCCCAAGGCCGTCTGGCAGGGCTGGAACCAAGATCCCAGGTTTCTTCTCACCTGTGGTGAGATCCAAGCCAGATCCCCTCTGGGAAGCAGAGCCTGGGGTGACTTTTCCATCCTGCTGTCACAGCTCTGGTTTTCATCTCCATTGCTAAGTGACAATAAATGCCAGTTGTGGAGGCAAGCAACTGGGAATGGAGGGGGTGGGGGTGGCGAGTCCTCAATTAGATAGCAGCTGAGCCAACGGCAACCACTGCTGAGAAGAAAAGGTGTGCTAAATGCAGACTCAGCTTAGCAGCCGGGAGCATCAGGGGTCAGCGGGAGATGGGGACTGAAATCTGACAACCCAGGCTAGCCCTGGAGGCCCCGGGTTGTGTTGTCCTTGGGCATCTATGGGAGCCTTGAGGCCACAGCACAAGAATTCTGCCTATATAGAATCCCCTGTTTTTCTCTATTGACCTCTCTGAGTCGGAGTCTTGGGAGCCAGCTCAGCCATTCCCTCCCCCACCCCGGTGCTCCGCCCCTTTTGATCTCTCTGCTCCTCCCCCTTGGCCCAGCCAGGTGGGCTTCCTACCCCCTGGCAGGCCTGGAGGGCCTGGTTGATTCCCTAATCACCACTCCATGTGACCTGCACACAGGGGAAGGAGTCCATGAGTGTCTGATGGGGATCGTGAAGCTTCTGGAAACGTGGGCACTGAGTGATTGATGGGGACTAGGAAGCTTCCGGAAACATAGGCTCTGAATGATGGGGACCAGAAAGCTTATGGAATTATGGGCACTGAATGATTGATGGGGGCCAGGAAGCTTCTGGAAACTCTGGGTGACGTCTGGGAGGAAAGCGCTGCCCCTCCTTGGTGCTGTTGGGGGTGGGGGTGATGACCCCACAGCAGTGGACACCGGACTTCATTCACTGGTCACGCTTCGCTGGGAATGGAGGTGATAAGCGGTGGAGACGCCTTGCAGGGGGAGGGCCCAGCAGGGGTGCAGAGTCTTGGAGTGGGGGGGGGCTGGACACCAAGGAGGAGTAGACTGGGCCATCAGCACAGCCAGGTGTGTGTTCTAGGGTGCCAGGTGTGTGGGGGACAGGCACAGGTGTGCATGCAGCCTCCCTTTTCTCCTCCTTTCCCCCTGGGTTGGCAGCTGTGTCTTCTTGCTCTCCTCCTGTGAGCACTGTGCATTTGGCATAGCCAAGGCTTTGGAGAGCCCAGCATGTGGTGGGCACCGCAGGGGGGAGGAGGAGAGAGGGCGGCCCTGATTCCTCCATTGAACACAAGGCACTGTGGGTGCAGCCCCTGAATCCTTGTCTGATCGGGACCTACCCACCATCCTGCGCAGAGGGAATATGGGGTGCCCAATTCTGTCCTTAAACATAGAGGTTGAGTTTAGGTTTAGTTTAGTTTAGACCCATTCTGGAACAAACTGCGTGACTTCAGATTTCTCTGAAAAGGAAAGCAAGTACTTGCATTTCCCGAGATGTCTTTGAAATTCAAAGGAGTCATCAGAAAGAAAGAAAAGTGTTCTGTCACTTAATCCTTCATGCAATCACTCGTCCAACAAATATATTGAGCAACTACTGTAGACTAGCATGGCCCTAGATCCTTAGTGTCCTTAACAGACCCAAACTGTAGCCTTCATAAGACTTAAACAGAGTTGGGGGAGACCCTCAATAACCAACACCCTCTATGAAGGAATGATACAGTGAATGAACTAGGAGGGATAAGAAACAGGTAAAAGTCAGGCTGGATACGTCCTCATAGGCCACCAAAGACATTGGCTTTTCTTCTTAGTTGATGCCATGGCAGGGTTGTGAGTAAGGATTGCTAGGTGTGGCTGCTGGTTAAAATAAGAGAGTCCAGAGGAGCAAGAGAGAGGGGAAGGCAGGCAATGTGTACAGATCCGAGCCGCAGAAGTAGGTAGCCTGGACCAGGGGGTGACGGATGTTGAGTGTAGAGGAGGGCGCTTGTGGCCATTTCTGAGAGGTGTTCCGCTGGCCTGGATGCGTTTGGGGTGGGTGGCGTAAATAAGAAGGGGTAAGGGTGACCCAAGAGCCTCTGCTGGAAACAACTGCCATCACAGCCAATCTGGAGGTGGCAGGAAGCGCCATCATGGGACGGCTCAGGCCGAGGTGTTTCTGGCTGTCCAGGTTGACATTTGACCTGGAAGCAGTTGTGGGAAGCGCATACTGGGGTGCTGGCAGGCAAGATGGCGCGCCTCCTCTTCAGCTGTGTGAGCATTTCTGGCCATGGCCCTGCCGTTGCAGGTGGCTTCAGGTCCAGTGAAGACACGGAGAGGATGTGTGTCCTGGGAGCCATGTGGACCACAGAATGAACCGGCGGGCCTTGGTGATGTTTCTGAAGGGGACGTTTCAGGCCCCATCCCTTCCTTCCATGTGTCTTCTAGGCGGTGGGGACTTGGCCAAACCTGCACTCACTCTCTGGGCCCCCTCAAGGGCCTTTGGGAGCCTATGAGAGTACAGCTAGTGAGGTTTCCCACGCCGCTCTACCCACACATAGTGCTGGACTTGCTCCCCATCGGTCTGTGTGGTGGAAGCTAGGCTGGTGTCCCTGATGCACACAGTTTGGAAGGTGCAGGCCCACGGTGTCGGCCTTTCCTTCCCGCTTTGACATCAAGCAGCTGTCCTTCAGCTGTGGCTACTGAGTCAATCTGGAAAAACACCTGAAGCTCAGAGAAGCAGCTGAGCCAGGAGACGTGAGGAAGGGAGGGGAAGGGGGGCTCAGTGCCTGGCGCTTAGACTTATGATTGTCCTCCCCCCCCCCTTTTCCTGATGCAAAAAAGCCCTTTTGTTCTCCCTCAAACCTCAACATCCAAACTTCCCAGGTGGCCTTTGTGACTCCTGGGAGCAGAGGCAAAGCTCATCAAAGTCATGGAACCCAAAATAACTCCAGATACTTCCCAGCTTTCCAAGCCAAATTGCTGGCTGTCATCTGTCCAAGCTGCCATCAGAGGCCTGGCCTGGAACACTGGCTGGTCTTCATACCGAAGCAAGCTTCCATTTTTTTTTTTCCCTAACAAGTTTTGTGGCTGAATTGAGGGGATTGGTCCCAAATCCCCATGGCCTCACACGGGCCAAGGGTGACTTTGGGAAACTGACTCAGGTGACATTGAGTTACTCATTGACATCACTCATCTGTTTGATCTTTCTGGGGAGGGACCAGAGTGTGGGGGTTATAACGCAGGTTTGGTGGCTAGAGAGCCTGGGTTCCAGTCCCTCTCTAGCATCCTTTTCAACAACTGTGTCACCTTGTGAGCTTTTTCTTGGGACCTCCGTTTCCTCCCCTCAACAGGGCCTGCCTCCCAGGAGCACTTTGGGAGATGACATGAAGTGATCACATCTACGCAAGCTTCCTGTGCAGTGTCGAATGTCCAATACAATCCAGACCGCATTGGAACATTTTAGATCATGGCATTGTTCTTCAGGCATCTACTATCTCCATCACAGCCCTTCTCAGATTGTATTGTGCAGTCCACTAACCTGGCACCCTTCCCAAGACTATTCTGTCATGAATACAGCATCTGGCACACAGTGTATTTGTTCAGTGAAGGATCAAGGCTACGGCGCACATGCTCCACTCAGAATGGCTGAGTTTATTTGTTTTCTTCCCTGCTGCCTCTCCAGCACTTCAGTGGGCGCTAAATAAACCTTTGTGGCCAGTGAAGTGAACAAGAGGTTCAGTGGAGCTTAGCCGATGGGCAAAACTAAAGAGCCCTTTGCAAACTGCCTGACTGTGAGTCTGCGTCTGCCCTGGAATAGGGCAGGGGGACCTCTCCCTTTTTACTGCTTGCCTCTCTTTGAAGAATAGAAAAGAAAGCTCATTATGGCTCTTTAAAATTTTTTTTCTTTTTTCTTTTTTTGCTGGTGAGGCCACACCTCACCTGAATTCAAAGTGGAAGATGGTGTTTGCGTGGACCCTGGGATGAAAGCAGCCCCAGCAGCTCCTTCGCCTTTGGTCTGGGCACCAAATGCAGTTTGCAGACCCCACTCTAAGGAGAGTCAGACTTCTGTGAGGTCGCATAGCATGATGGTGAGGCTGGTCCTGAGGGTTAGAGGTAGAAAGTTTCCCAGAGGGCTGATATCTCAGCCATGTGCACCTCCATGCTGCCCTGCCTTCTCGCAAAAACAAGCAAGATGTCGTGCTATTCTCTTAGATTTCTTTTTTGTTGGTGGTGGTGGTGGTTGGGGGCTTGAACTCTGGGTCTGAGTGCTGTCCCTAAGCTTTTCTGCTCAAGGCTAGTACTCTGCCACTTTGAGCCACAGCTCCAGTTCCGGTTTTCTGGTGCTTATTTGGAGATAAGAGTCTTACGGACTTCCACTTTGAACTGCAATCCTTACATCTCAGCCTTCTGAGTAGCTAGGATTACAGGCATGAGCCACAGGCACCTGGCCTACTTCAGCTTTTTTTTTTTTTTCCTGATTAACTGGAGAGAAGAGTCTCTTGGATTTTTCTGCCTATGTGGCTTCATGTCATGATCCTCAGATCTCAGCCTCCTAAGTAGCTAGGATGACAGGCACAGCGCCGTGCTCTTTCCTTAGTTCTGATGATCACACTTCCTATCTAGTAAGCCAACCAGGTGCCAGGCTTTGCTGAGCCACAACCCAGTATTATTATGTCATTCCATTTCTTCAATACTTCCTATGTGTATTGGTTCCACTGCACAATGGAGAACACAGACTCAGAGAGGCTGGAGGACTTACTGAAGACCATACAGCGGGGTGTTGGAGCTGGAGTCTAAGCTCTGGTCACCTGCACAGTTGTCACTCTGCTCTTCTCTTAACCACACCAGCTGCTTCTGGCAACGTGGCGTGTTAAAAACCCCTGATATTCTGATGATGCTAGACACAGGACTCCAGCCATCAGTCAATTCCAGGGCAGGCAGGGAGTCAGCCAGCCAACCAACAGTCAATTGATGGCGTCAGCTTCGTGATGTGGTACTGGGAAGAAAGCAACCACGGTTTGCTCATTTCTCTTCGGATCTGTTAGGCGTGGTCATCTTCTCTCTCTCTTTCTCTTCATCCTTCATGTGGGAAATGTTCAGGGCCTGGGCTCTGGTCTGACAGGAAAGCACCTGCTTCTGCCAATATCCAGTCTCATCACTTGGTAGGAAAGATTAGAACAGTGTGATGCTTATTGGATCTGTAAGAGTGGGTTAACCTAATGTTGCTATTTATTGACTCACTCACATTGGTCTCATCCTCCTTCCCCAGGGACCAAGCACCCCTGCCAGTGCGGTAACACTTCTGGGAGCTAGGAGATATGGAATATTCATTGGCCTATACTGTGTTGGGGGAGCATGAAGGATGGGGTGGGTCCTGGGGTTTGAACTCAGGGGCTGACCTTTTCTGTTTTGCTCAAGCCAACCCTCTACCACTTCATCCACAGCTCCACCTCTAGCCTTTTGGTACTTCATTGGACTTCCTTGCCCCAGCTGGCTTCCTCAACTGAGATCCTTAGATCTCATTCTTCTGAGTAACTAGGATTACAGGCACGAGCCAACAGCACCCAGCTTCTGACTATAATGTTTTTAATCCTACAGTACTTTATTAATACTGATTCTTTACAATCACATAGTTTATAACATCATGTTAACTGGGTGTGGTTGCTGGCGCCTATCATCCCAGCTACTTGGAGAGAAGCAGAGTCAGAAGGATCACAGTTAGAGGCCAACCTCAGGCAAAAAGCTCAAGATCCATTCACCTCAAAATCCTTACGTTAGTCTAGCCACTAGTCTCTGTTTTGGATCTTTATCATATCTTGCGCTTTTCAGGAAACAGGTAGCGTGTGTGTGTGTGTGTGTGTGTGTGTGTGTGTGTGTGTGTACACACACATGTATATTGCAGGTATATGTGTATGCATGCCCATATCAATCAGCTCAGCAGAGTTACTAGAAATTTCTGCCAGAACCTGGCAGACATTGCACATTTGCTATGTCTGGAGTTTGGGTCAAGTTTGAAAAGACTTGCGGATTGTCATATTAGCCTGGGGCCCCTGTTCTATGTAGGCTCTGTCTGTGTCTCACACAAGGCTGCCCCATCAGCATTACATTTGTGGCTGGAAACCTTGTAATGGTTTTGTTCAGATTATTTTGCTGTGTACCTATCATCACTATCTCATGGGGAAGGCTTGTGTTCCCTCTGACGTTGCCATGTGCAAAAATTCTGGCAACTGAGTGAACTCTGGTGAGCCTTTTCTTCCCCCACACAGGTAGCAACATGATGAATATTGAACATTCACAATAGTCACTTCATGTTAAGCGTGTGAGCCACCTCATTCCCATTATTGATTATGGATTTGCAATTTCCTTTGCTGTGGGAGAGTTAGTTGATAATGCTGACTTTTAAGGCACTGCTTCCTTTTTTTGTATCCAAGAATGCCTAAGGTCAGAGTTGTTGTGTGGAACCAAGTGGTCCTGTGCTTAGGATGTCAAGGGACAGCAGGAAGTTCCGTCTGACCCAGGTGGGGTGAGGCTGGTAGGGAGAAGATCCCAAAGACTTCCGGAAGAAAAGCAGGGGAGCAGGTGTTGAAGGACAGAGTCTGTGCATTCCAGAGAGAGGGTGGCAGAGGGTCCTCACAAAGGGTTTATCTAGAAAGTTCCCAAGCTTATACGTCACTACCTGTATTTACATTTATTTGGGCTTATGTTTTATAAGTGCAAACAGTAGGCCCATCATCCATCTACATATATGTATACACACTCACATATGTAATACGTACATACCAATATGTAAGCATGTCCATATGAATAATGTATGTGTATGCAGATGCATTTATTTACTTATTTTAGTCATTGATTTATTCCAGTCCTGGGGCTTGAACTCAAGGCCTTCTTCTGCTTTTGCTTAGCTTTTCTGCCAAGATTGGCTTTGATCCCTGATTCTAAGATCTCAGCCTCCTGAATAGGATTACAGGTGTGAGCCACAGGTGCCTAGTAATAACAACCTACATTTTTTAAGGGACTCTTCCACGTGGTCTTCCTTTGACTACCTTGCTGCACATGATCCCAACAGTATTCTAGATGCTGAGCATCTGTGCTGAAGTATCAAAGGCAGTCAGAGGAGACCTGTTCATGGATCCTGTTTCCTACAGTGGAGATCCACCATAAACAAATTCACATTTGAATATGGGAAGTGACTTCAGGTAGAGCTGAGTGATAGATGGGATTCACTCAAGGAGGCTGTTTTAGATGGGCGGCCGGCTAGGAGGGCCTCTGTGGGGTGGTGACTTCTGCCTAAGTGAGGAGGAACTTGAGCTCCAGGCTGAGGGCAAGAGCATGTTGGAACCACACTGGGCTCACCTCCTTCTCTTGTGGCTCCTCTGTGGACCTGTGAACCTGCCTTGCTGCGCTCTGGGCACCTGAGGTCCCGTGGCTGGAGCAGTGGTAGGCCCTCCATCCGGCACTCTGTTTACCCTTGGAGCCACATCTGCTGATTATCGTTAGCCTCTGTTCGGATCCAGGAAGATGGGAGATCATACATTCTCCAGACGCTCGAGCTCTAGGCGCTCCAGACATTTCCTCTGCTATTCTGGCAGCGGGAGATCTATTTGCACTTAGGAAGAGTTGTTCTCCAGTAGCTGGCTCCATCCCAAGAAGAATGTGGGGCAGCTCAGCCCAGCAGTGAGCAATTTCATTAGGAAGGCTGGGTACTGGGCTTCCAAAAAGGAGGGTGACTCAGAGCTAGGGTACAGAACAGGTTTCCTGGCTGCTCACCTTTGCCCGTTCATTTCCCAGACACACACTGGGCATGCGCCGGGCAAGGCAGAGGTGCAGACTCAGTTCTGCCACACAAGAGCTGTGGAATCTCAGCAGATGTTCGAGCTCGTGAGGCCTGGGTTTCTTCTGCTGTGAAATGGGGGTTCTGGGATTTCAGATTGCAAGATATAGCAAAGAAAAAAGACAGGATGACAGTTCAGTTTGAAAGTCAGATTAGGAAGCAATGATTTTTTTTTAAAGTATGTCTTGAACATTGCATGTTTATCTGATGTTTAGTTTTAACTCTGTGTCTTGTATTTTTAACTGGCAGCCTTACCTAAGGATAAAGATTTAATCATGCTTGCAGCTGGGGTCGTGTAACTCAGTGGCATAGTGTTTATTGGCTTAACCCTCAATACCAACCAACCAACAAACAAGCTAAAGAAAAATCCCAAAGCCTTGCTTCACAGAGCTCACACTAGCAGCAGAACAGACATGGCGAAGCTAACATGGCTTTGCATGGTGGTTTGACTGGTGGCATAGGTCTAGACTGAGTGAAACTGACCTCTCTCCTCATTTGGACACTTAAGAACTCCAGGCTCTCCCAAGAAGCCCCCAGCGAGTAAGGGATGGACCCCACAGGATCACATGACGCCAGTGTATCCGTGCTTTTCAGTCCAGCAAGCCATCTGGGAAGATGAACTCCATGTTTCTCTCTCTAAGCAAAGGGCAACCTTTGTAGCTCAGCATACAGACAAGCCATGACTTCTCTTGTATTTTCTGTGGGTCATTTAAGTATAAAACAGATGCTAACTCAGGAGGAAAACAACAATCCCATGTCTGCCTATTTTATGGAACCTGTACTTGCCAGATAAAATGACTATCATTCACTATCCTGCTTTCCTGAGGCAAGAAGCAAATTTGCCATGCGCCACCCTGGGATCTAATAGGAGACACAATTGGCTCTCAGGCTCCAAAGTAAAGTTTACCCAGTGCCCTTGTTTAGGTAGAGAGAACCAGTTAGGACTGTGTCTTAAAGGGCCAGATACCCTCCCATCAGCCCTTGCAAATGCCTGCCCAGTACTGGCTGTGGCTGACTCCACACTGCCTCCAGTTTCCTTGCCTTTCATGAGGTAGCAGGGCTATTTTCCATTAAGAGGATTGTTTGAAACTCCTGGAAGCATGGAAACTGTGGTGGGCTCCTGTGAGGAAGGAGTCCGGTGAGGTAGGTGGCAGGATGCACCACAAGGGTGTTCAAGGTACTTGCTGGATTGCAGGCTTTGCAGCCTTGCAAAGTTAATTGATTAGTCGGGGCCAGGCCAGGCCAGAGCAGGCACAGTGCTCTGCCAAGTGATTTCCATGCAATGCTCCTCTGTGACCCTCACCCCATCTGCTGTGCTTCTAGGGGTCCATTGTACAGGCGTTTCAGCCACTTGCCCAGGCACATGGCTATCCCCCTCTGTAGCCTGGAGCCTTTGTGACCACAAAGCACTTCCCTTTCCCATAGTACTTGTAGGTATTTCTGCCCTCTCTGCCTGTGATGGCAGGGAGAGGGCTGGCCTGGCCGTGAGTTGCCCTCTCCCCGTTGGTGTCTGTGGGACACCTCCGTGAGGGGTCCGTGTCCTCCTCAAGCCAACCACGGGTCAGGCTGAGCCAGGAGACCCTTTCCATGTGACACCCTGTGCTTTTTTCTAAAGGCAGGTGTTCTGTTCCGTTGGCTCGCTCACTTCCATTCCTCGCTCGCTCCATTCCTTCAGTAACTACACACCTAGTGTATTCCAAAGAGTATTGTTTCTTTGTTTTGTTTTTTCCAGTCCTGGGGCTTGAACTCAGCGCCTGAGCACTGCCCCTGGCTTCTTTTTGCTCAAGGCTAGCACTCAACCACTTGGAGCCACAGCGCCACTTCTGGCTTTTTTTATACACGTGGTGCTGAGGAATCGAACCCAGGGCTTCATGTATAGGAGGTGAGCACTTTACCACTAGGCCGTATTCCCAGCTCCCCAAAAGAGTATTGTGAACAAATGGACAGTCGCTGCCTTTGAGGAACTTGGAGTCTCAGCAAGAAGGAGGCGGGAATAACGGGGCCCCCTGCCCCCCAGTACTGGTTCTCAGGGTTCCTGTGATCAGTGGAAGGAGGAGTTGTCAGATTTGTGATTTTTGAGCCTTTTCTTTGGTTCAAGGCTTTTGGATGAAGAAAACGGGAAGGGACGAGGAAGAGATAAGATGGAGGTTCCAGGGGGTCAGAGAATGAATGGAGTGGTTGGATAGCGGGATATCCAGTGACCTACGCAGAGTCCTGTTTCTCATTACCTCCTCAGAGCCAGTGAGGTGAGAAAATTCTTCCAGGAGCAAAAATTCTCAGGATATTATTAATAATCATCTGGGATCATTTGTGCCTAGCCTTTTTGGGGGGGGGGAATGGGTGGAGGGATATGGACTGGTATTCCCCTGGAAATGCAACTTGACATGTAACCTTTTAAAGAACTACCAGGCTGATTTCCAAAGTGATTGTACCAGTTACACCCTAAGAGCAGCAGGTGAGCATTCTAGCTTATCCACATCCTTGTCAACACTTGTTATTATCTACACATCTGCCCGTAGCTGTCCCAGTGGGTGTGAAGTGGTTTTCCAGTAGGGGAGTTTCCCCACAGACACACTTGAAGTCCTAACAATTCAGTGACTTGTTCTCTGGCTTGGTGATTCTGCCTTTTCCAGAACGTGGTGACTGTCGTACGTTGTAGGCCCTTTGACTCTGCCTCCTGCTACCTAGCACAGTGCATTTGAGAGCCATCCATGGACTTGTTCTTTTTGTGGCTGAGTAGTATTTCATGGCATGATTTACCAAGCTAGTATTCCTGCTCTTGTACACAGAAAATTGTGCACCCTCCCCTCCTGTTGACTGGATGAATCAGACATTGAGCATTCTCTCCTTGGTAGGGTCTTTCAGAGATTGGAACAATGCTGGAAGGCCTGGCTTGTTCTACCAGATCCTCTGAGTTGCAGAGATGGGCACACAATCTGTGAGCTGCAGATACGGTGGCCTGCAGATCCACTGGGGATTAGAGTTTCTCTGCCTGGGGGCTCCACCACAGGGAGTGGGTATATGTCAACCTCAGCCCAGCAAGGCAGGTGGACTCTGCAGTGCCCAGAACAGCTGGTACCTGGGAGTTCTAGGCTTCCACTCCCCAGCTGTCTCCCTTCTCATGGGGGTCCCCCAGCCCTCCTTCGGCTGATACACAAAACCATTTTCTCAGTGCTTTTATCTGCTTTCATCTTTGCATGGTAGGCTTGCAAGGTGGGGCTTTGAATAAAGCATTTCGCCAACTTTCTGTTACAGGCTGGGGGAGGGGAGATTCAGTGATAACAAAACGACAGTGAATTTGGCCTTCCCGATACTTCTATCCATCAGATAGGCACCATAACTTGATGCAGAAGAGAAAATGAGACCCTTCAAATCTACAGCGCTGGTAAGCCTTTGGGAAGTATTAGAATCTACCACCCAGAGGGCCTAAACCTCATCATTTGTGAGGGAACTTCATGAAAACCTTTCATCCCTTGGGCTGTGACTTAACTCACATTTTTTTGTTGAGCAGAAAAAGAAAAAAACCCAATGACACAGAAACTTTGATGTGCCAGTTATATATTCATACAATGTGTACATAACTTGATTCATATAACTCAAAATAAAAACAATCATGCATACACCACCTAGAGCCAACGGTATCCCTGCGTGACAGGTGGGCCAGGGCTGAGGGAATTCATGACTCGGGAGACAGTGACCAGCTTATAGGTGTGTCTCCCCTTACCTCTGCCCCATGGGAAGCAATAGGTAGGCGGGGCTGGGTTTTCACTGTCCCAGGATCCTCAGCCCTAGTAGCACAACAGAGCTTTGTGGGACCTACACAGTGGTGAACCAGGAGATGGACGGATGAATGGTTTGAAGGAGGAGATGGAGGCAAGGAAGTACATCCCCTTCACAGAGAAGACAGAATGCCTGTGTGTGTGTGAATGTGCACTTGACTGCATGCGTGTGCACGCATGTGTGTCAGTCCTGGGGCTTGAACTCAGGGCCTGCTTTTTTTTTTTCTTTTCTTTTGCTTAAGGCTAGCACTGTACTACTTGAGTCGCAGCTCCACTTCCAGGGATTTGTTTTGGGGAGTGTGTGTGTGTGTGTGTGTGTGTGTGTGTGTGTGTGTGTGTTTGTGTGTGTGTGTCTCATTGGAAATAAGAGTCTCATGGGCTTTCCTGCTCTAGGCTGGCTTTGCACCATGATCCTCTGCTCTCAGCCTTCTGAGTGGCTAGGATGCCAATCATGAGCCACCAGCACCAGGTGACAGAGGTGACAGGAGGGATTTCTGTCCCTACCTGTGGAGAGAGCTGAGTCCCTGCGAAGGCTGAGGTGCACCGAGCAGGGGGAGGCTGGTGTTCTTTCTCCATGAGAAGCCCTTTCTGCTGGCTCAAGATGGCGGCAGGCACGGTCATCTTATCCAAGCCCAACCCCCTGTGCTGTTCCTTGGAGAACAACACAAGTCCTTATAATCTCTTACAACGGTGAAAACGTTGACTTGTCTGGGAAATTCCTTCCATTGTCTTTCTTCCCTCCGGAGTTAGGAATTGTTTTGGAATTGTATCCCATGATGATTCCCCAAAAATGCAGTCTCTGAAGCACCCAAGCCCCGCTGGTTGAGAAACCTGAAGTGAGCTTCCTGGTGGATTCCGATGCCCCACGGAATGCATGAGCCCCTGGCCGTTCCCAGTTCTTGCAGATTATGCGGCCACAGGTGTGGCGTCTCTGGCCTCTTGGCCCCATGAAATGTTATCATCTCCGTGTCTGGCAGTTGACACGCAGACTAATAAAGAAGTCAGACACCCTGCCCTGCCTGCACTCAGACTGAGGTCAGACAGGTGGCGGAGTGGTTGGGAGGCAAGAGGCCGGTGTGTGGACAGATGCCCTGGGGATGGGGTGGGATCTGTGGCCCGCAGGCTGGCAGGTCCAGGCCTCTCATTTGTGACTGAGGAGACTGAGCCCCATGAATGGGAAAAGATGCTAATTAGACCCTGGGTGCTGACTGGGGTCTCTGGACTTCAAGGCACCCCCTGTTTATAGACACCCCATGCCTGCAGGCTCAGGTCGCTAGGCACCCAGAGTGCTTGCTGCTAGCCAGATTTCAGCCAGGGATGCTAGCTGCCTCTTAATGATGTTCTATTGGGGAAGACGGGCACCGCTGCTGGCCACTGTGTCGCTTGTGATGGTTTTTGCCGTTGTTGCTCTTCTACTGAGTCACTCGGCAGAGCCCATGAGTCACCGAAGGTTAGCGCCCGGGTCCTGACCCCTCCCACATGGAGAGAGCTTCACGAATCTCAATTCTAATCTCCATGGCCAGGCGACTGGATTCTCACTTCCCAGACTGGGAGTCCAGGCTGCGAGTTTAAAGAACTTGCCTGAGAGTTTGCAGTAAAGCTGTGTCTCACTTCCCTTGGCTCCTCTGTCATTCTTTGGGTTACATTCTGGTACAGTGCTGGGTTACTGCCAATTTCCTTTCCCTTCCTAGTTTTCCTCTTCTCTCGTTTCCTCTCTTCTACTCTTTCTTTCTTTCTTTCTTTCTTTCTTCCTTCCTTTCATAATTCCTTTCTTCCTTCTTTTTTCATTTCTTCTTCCTTTCTTTTTTCTTTCCTTCTTTCTCTTTGTTCCCTTCTTCCCTTCTCTTTCCTTTATTTCCTTCCTTCCTTTCTTTCTCAATCTCTCTCTCTCTCTCTCTCTCTCTCCTGTCCTTCCTTTCTTCCTCTTCTCTTCTCCTCTCCTTTTCTTTTTCTAACTTAAAACGTTATTGGGTACCTGCCATGCACCAGGCTTGCTGTTATGAGAATCTAAGGATAACGGTGGCTGTCTCCCCATGTCCCTCCTTCCCACCCCGGAGCTGGTAGAGAACACAGCTACCTATCTGTCCCAGTGTACCATTACCTGCTGTAGCCAGGGTCTGTGCAAAATACGGTGGGGATGAAGAACTTCCCAGAGGTAGTAGTTACTGAGTTGGGCTTTGCAGGATGAGTAGAAGTCTGGGTGGTGGCTGGAGGAGGGCCAGGAAAAGAACCGGGAGCTGTCAGGGATGGGAGTGTGGATATTTAGAGAGCTATAAAAGTTTTGCTGAAATCCAGCCAATGGGGTAGGTATGAGGACAGAGGATTTCAGTCTTGCTTGGGCCAGACCTCAGGGCCTTGGAAGTGAGAGCCTTGTAGACAAGTTGGGACTGGCCTTGTGATGGCCTTGGGGTTGAGGCACCATTTTCCTGAGTGTTGTTTCTGGCCTTATGAAGTATCATCTTTGCATATTTCACCATGTATGTGCATCAGAGCATTTCCTTAGGCAATCAGAGAAAATGTAAATGCATGCCTCTTACTGTCTAGGGATGAACGAGGCTAACAGGGCAGAGTGTGGCCTTTCTAGATGTTTCTGTACTTGTTTCTTCCTTGCACAATAGAAGCATGCTGTGATTCCATTTCCCCATTGTGCCCTTAGATCAGGGGAATCTTTGCGTGTTAATTACAGACCCTCTGATGGAAGATGCCACGAGAAATGTCCACATACCTTGCAATCCTAAGGTCAGATTTCTAATATGGGATATTTAGATTGTTCCTCATTCTACAAACAGCTCTGGAGTGAATTACCCTGCAGGGTAGCTTTTCATATATGCTTCATTATATCCCAAGGATAAATTCCTAAACGTGGCATTGCTGGATCTAACCAGGCAGCTCATAAAAACCCTTGAATGTCTTCCAGAAAAGATTCAATGAACTCTGAGAGAATTCAGAAAAACAACAAGACAGCTCCTTTCCCTCCACTCCTTCGGACATAGCTGAGATGGATGGAAACAGGCAGGGAGATGGGAGTGAAAATGGTGCTTTTATTACTAAAAAACAAAAAGATCCGTTTGGAGAGAGGTAGAGAGGTAGCTGCTACAGTCTGAGCATTTATGTCTTTTCCTTCTCTCACTCAGCAGCCCCGTGTTGAGCTCGCCACTAGGTGAGAGTATTTAGAGGCAGGGCCTATTGGCAGGTGATTAGGTCATGAGCACGATCCTAATTAATGACTGTGATTAGTGCTCTTACAAAGAGATCCTAGACAGGCCCTTCGTCTTCCATCTTGTAGGAACTGGGACTTCTCGACTTCCACAAGTGGGAGACACAGGTTGTTTGAGCCTCGCAGTCTGTGATGTTTTTGCTATAGCAGCTGAGACAGACTCATAGCGGCGAAGGTGTGCAGCAGCAGCAGTAGGCTCCCTATTGAATCAGCGGATCTATTCCTGCCATGAATCAGTGTCAGTATTTACTCTTGCAATAAATCCGTGTCTGTATCTATTCTTGAAATGAATCGGTGTCAGTATCCATTCCTGCGATGAATCCGCAAAAGCACGCACTCCTGCAAGGAGCTGGTATAAGTACTCCTCAGCTAACTGGGAAGCTGGTAGCTCTGGCAACCATGGGAACACTCACTTCCTGTGGGCAGCTGGCTCCTAAGGAGGACACAAGGACTCACTGACCTGTGCTTGCCTAGCTCCTCCCATCAAACCCAGGGACCTGATGAGTCATCCCACCACCCCAGAGAAGGAACAGGTGACTGGTAGACTAATGGGTGTCCCGTGCAGAACACATCAGGACAGAGAGCTGATTACAAAACTGATAGCTGATTTGTACTGAGCACACATGTAGGCATTTGTGTGCCTCCTCTTCTCTTGAGTCGCTGAGCAATGAGGTAGGTCCACTTCCTTCTGGGAGAGGAGCAAAGTGAGGGCTATGATTTAGGTGTCTGTCTCAAATCTCCCAGCCAGCATGTGGAGGAGAATCCTCACTCCACACTCTCCTCTCTCTGCCATTCCTAAGCTGCCTCCCATCTCCAAGTTGCCTAACTTTTGAAAGGCTACAAATCTTTACACAAAAAGGAAGAGCTAGCAAAAAGCCAAGGCCCGCCAGCTTGTCTGTGCCCCCAGGTTCAAAGGCACGCTTCTCACACACAGTGTTAGAGCAGGCCTTCTGACCAGCCTTCTTCCCACAAAATGCATTAACTGCTTTTGCCAGGGCATTGGGACAAGTATGTCCTCAATTATCACGACCAGCAATTATAATGAGTCACAAACAGCAGAGGACTTTGACAGAGTTCTGACTTCAAAGGGGACTGAGACGCAATTCCCATGATTCCATTGTGGGGAGAGGGTGCTGGAGTTGGAACTCAGGCTGGCACGTTCCTACCTGAGCCATGCCCCCAGCCCTCTCATGATTCTATTTTGATGGAAGGATAGCAGCAGCTTAATAGTTTTCTTTGAGGGGAAAACAATGGGTCTTTTAAAGAAACAGCTTTTGATTAGAAAGAACCTGTGCACTGTGGGGGTTATGGATAAGAACACTTAATGTGGTTTTCATTGTGTTTATTGCTCTGTAGGGTAAGCTCAAGGAGCTGGGTAAGAAAGAGAACCAAGAGTATTTTTTTCTTTTGCCAGTCCTGGGGCTTGAACTCAGGACCTGAGCACTGTCCTTGGTTTCTTTCTGCTCTAGACTAACACTCTACCACTTGAGCCACAGTGCCACTTCTGGCTTTTTCTATATATGTGGTGCCCAGGGCTTCATGTATACAAGGCAAGCACTTTACCACTAGGCCATATTCCCAGCCCCCCATGAGTATTTCTTTACATTGTTTCCCACAGTTCCGAGCAATTCCCCAAAGACTAGACTCCCCTTGTGTAACCCATTTTCAGGTTTAATTGCTGTATAAGCTGAAACTAGGTTATGTTTTTCCTTCTTAAAACAAGTAATTGTGCAGTTCCTTTTGCTTATATGTTATTATGTTTCTCTTATTCTTTACACTTTGGCTAAAGTCTAAGAAGGAGTTTGCTGTTCCATGCACTAGTATATCTGATTGGGAACAATGTTAGTGGGATCTGTAAATACTGAATTAAGAGTATGGACTCTGGGATCTCAGTTTTGTGTCTTTCTCTTTACTTTTTGACTACTAGGTTCTGAGTTCAAGGCCTTGCGCAGGCTAGGCAGATGCTCTCCCTCTTGAGCCATGCCTCTAGCCCTTGCCTCCTACCTCTGCCTGCCTCCTGAGTTGCTGGGAGTATGCACCACCATATCCAAATTGTTGTTTAATTTAGGAAATCACCAACTGTATTGCCCTGGCTGGCTTCAAGCACTGATCTTCCTATATCTACCTCCCAAATTGGGGAGGGGTGTGTGTTTCAATTCTTGAGGTTCACAGATGCAGAAAGCATCTTAGGTAAGATCTTTGGATATAACAAGTCTTCTGGGAATAGAAGTGTAAATATTTTCTTTCAGGAAACTCTAAGGCTGCAGTTGAGGCTGTGGAAAAGATCCAGGCTGAAGGGGGGAATAAAAGCACACAATAACTGATTGGTCATGTCTGCTGGTGATTGATTAGTCATGTCTGCTGGGGAGAGAGAATTAGAGGTAAGGAAAGGTACTTTTAGCCCTGAGAGCTGCCCTTTCTCTTCCTTCATCCACTAGCAACCAAATTAGTGAAAATACAACACTGTGAGTGAAGGATGGCCTTTTCTTCAGCTACTAATTGGGATATTTAGCAAATGTGCTTTACTATTAAAACAAAAATGGGGTGGAAAATAGACTTAATTTTATAATCCAAACTGTGGATAGGAAATACATTTTTAATGAGTGAGAAGGAAATCAGCTCCCTTCATGTGAATTGCTGGATTTCTGTTTGCAGGGTAGAGAGAAGCCTGATGGCAGGCCTCGAATGGGGAGGGGCCTTGCCTCCAGCAGAGAGGCCTCTGGGCCTATGACTGACAATGCTTATTTTCCCTCCACCTTTGTTTATTTTCCATCGAAGATTCTCAAACTTAGAGGAAAGCTAAAGGAGCAGTACAACAAATACCTGGTAGCCTTACTCGCTGATGGTTAGCTTTGTGCCAGGACATTTGCCATACTCTGTCTTCGTTTCACCCCTCCCCCCACATTTCTCCCCATGTACACAGTTCTGTTCTGCTGAACCCTTTAAAAGTAAGTTTCAGACACGACGTTTTTCACCCCTGAATGTTTCAGCTGATTTCCTGAGAATGTGGTTCGTCTCTTGTCGTTTCAACACCATTATCACACCAAAGAAATGAGCGCTTAATTCGGTAATGCCACCTGCTACTCAGTTCCTATTTAATTTTCCTCAAATGTCCCAAGAATGACTTTCATCACTTAAAAAAAAAAGTCTAGAAGTCAATTCATTACATTCAGTTATTCTTTGGTCTCTTAATCTACAGTCTCCCACTCTTGCCTTTTAATGCTTTTATGACTAGCTGTTTTTGAAGAAAAACAGTCTGGGTGTCTTATGGGATATCTTATGATTTCCTTATGGTATAATGAAATGAAGTATACTTGTCAGAAATATTATTATTATTGTTATCATTATTATTATTATGTATTATTACCACTATCTTCTTCTTTGTCCTCTTCCTCCTCTTTTCCTTCTTTCTCTTCCTTCTCCAGTACTAGATTTGAACTCATGGCCTGCGCTTGGTAGACTGACACACTGCCATGCCTCCTGCCTCTTTTGCTTTAGTTATTTTTCAGGTAGGATCTTGCATGTTTGCCCAGAGCTGACCTGGATAACCAATCACACAGCCAGGATCATAGACACATCCCAGCATGCCTGGCTTATTTGTGAAGATTGGGATCTTGCTAGTTGTTTTTCCTAGGCTGACCTTGTACTGTGATCCTCCTGATCTCTGCCTCCCCAGTAGCTGGGTGACAGGTGTGCGTTGCCATGCCTGGCCTGTTACTCTCTACTTAAATCACATGGGGCACAGGATGTTGGGGGGGGGGCGGGAGTGGAAATGTTCCCTTAATTAGAGATGCTAAGTTTGAGCCTCCTGTGAGAAGTAACAACTTCAAGATCTTTCTGTTGTTAATTCATTGCAATCATGAAGTGATTGGTGAGTGACACTTGCAAGTCACGTGAGTATCTTGGTTCCAGAAGCCTTCCTCCAGAACTTTCAGCACCCACCAAGGATGCACAAGTCAGAGATCACAGCAAGAACAGTACATGGTGCCTCTCTCCTTCCATGGCTTCTTCCGTGTTCTCTCACTCCCGTTCCAGAAGCCTGTGAGGCGGCTGCTTCCCCTTCTAAGCTTTGCCTCACTCACCTTTATAAAGAGCATGATGATAGGAAAGGTTGACGCAAGGATTCATCTCGATGACAAGCGTGGAAGAGCTTGTATAAATGCCCCAGAGTTTGACCACTGAATTCCTGTCACATACACTCAAGGGGACACCTCAAATGCCGTGAATGTATTTATGGGGTTGTTTCTATAAGAAATGCACGTAAATAGTTCAGAATAACTAAGAGACATGTAAACAAATATTTACAGGCTTCTCTTGAGTGCCCACACAGTGCTGGGAAAGGAGATTAACCGCCAAATGCCTAGAATTAATTTGATGCATGGAAGGGGGGAGGCGAGAGACGCTAGAAATGAGAACAGAAATTAATTTGCTAATTAATTCACTCATTATTTCACTCAATAAACATTTGAGTAGGTTCTAGAAATTTAAAATCAACTAATCCCTGGTTCTTGTCCCCAAAGAGCTTCCAGTCTGCAGCTTTTCTTTAGGGGTGGGGAGCTCGGGGGCCCTAAGTCCATACCCAGGTCTGCCCAACTCTTAAGCCCCAAAATGGCCCGTAGAGGAGAGCCGTTTTTGTCCCTATGTCTTTATCTTGCACGTCATTGCTGTGTTGTAGCTAGGTACTTGATTTCCAAGTCAGCCTCTCCCGAGGCCATGTCCTCATGGAAACCAGCAAATATCAGAGCTTCTAGGAGCAGCCCTGGACCCTCGCACCGCTTCCTGCAGTGTGAGCTAGAGCAGGAGTCACAGCTACACACAGGACCATCCTAGCGTTTCCATACTGTGCTGTGAAATGGTAGCCCTTACTTTTGATGCAATCAAATCTGTCACCTTTTCTTTGGGGGGTGGGAGAGGTGTTTTGCTTTGGGAATCTTATTAAGAATCTCCCACAGTTCCTTCTGTGTAGAACTCCCACACTTTCTTCTGTTTACAGTTCTCACACTCAGGATTTTTATCCACTTAGTCACTTTTATTCATAGTATATGGATCCACGTAAACTTCACGGTTGGTATTGTTTACTTGGAAGGATCCAAGTTTGTTTACGAAAGCAGAGTTGTTGTTATGGGGTCATTATTAACGTGTGAGATGAGGTGCCCAAAGTTTACCGTGCACTGTCTTCCATTCTTGGATTTCTCGCTGAGCTTTTCATTCTGTTCTGGCCTTTCAACCGGACTGTTAAAAAAAACAAAATAGAGTGAGATTTGTTTTGCAGAGTTATGTGGTACGCTCTGATTAGAGGCACTTCTCTGCTGGGTTGTGGGTAGACATGATGAAGCAGAGCCTGAACCTGGGGTCAGATGAACCTGGGCTCATTTCCTCTCTGAGTGTTTACCTCTGGAAAAAAATAGCGATGAGAATAAAACTAAAATCAGAACAAGCAAGGTCTTCAGGTCACAGCATCAAAGACTGCAGCAGAGCTGGGCTGGGCTGCGGGAAGCAGTTTAGTTTAAAGGTTCTGTGATGGAGCCCCTTTTGGAGAGAGAGATTTTCCCCCCCTCTTTTTGGATTGTGTGATTTAAGGTTTTGATCTCTTGGCTGTGGCTGTGTCTTGTCACCTTTCCTGAGCCTCAGAGGGCTGTGAGTCTAGGCAGGTCAGCTGTTCAGGGCCTCACTGGCCAAACAGGAAAGTCACCTTCCAAGGACAAAGGCTACTTCCTCCAATATGGTGGCCACTTTCTCCAATATGGTGACGATTTCCTCCAATATGGTGGTTGTCTCCAGCAACATGGCATCCAGGTCCTCTAGTACAGTAGCTGCTTCCTCCAAAATGGTGACCAGTTTCACCCATATGGTAGCCATTTTCTCCAATATGAAGGCCCTCAGGAGATGCTTCCTCCCTTTTCCTCCCTTCCTATCATCGATGTTTAAAACCTCCAGTGGCACAATGAATCGAGAACATTCTTCCTCTTCACTTTGTGGCACTAACAAAACAGTTCTGTCTCTCTGCACCCTGAGACCTGTGCGCTGTCTTTGGCCTAATCCCAGCATGACTGTCAAGCAGGAGGGTCATTCTGGAGCTTGACTGCGTCAGAATGAGACTCAGTTTCATCTCCAGGTTGCTTCTTCACCCTGACAGGATTCTGCAAATGCCCTGAAGGAGGGTGTGGACTTGGAAGGGAGACGTAGGAAGCTCACCCAGTCCTGCCACCAGGACCATCTGGGGCAGAAGGACCTCTCCGCTGCCTGTCCAGTCCTGGGAAGGAAGGATCTGACTGGCAGGTCTCAGGGGGACCTTCTGCCACTCTCCTAGGGACCCAAGAGGCCCTGGAGACAGGAAGTGGGAGAAGGAAGAGCCAGAGCTAGACATGGTTTTAGAGCTCTCTAATTTTAAGCAACCATACCTGGCTGGGTTGTCTCTGGTTATTCATTTAGTACCAGAGAATTCCTTGCTTTTCTCTCTTCTTTCTTAGTAAGCATACATTTAATATTATAAAACTGGGTTTTTAGTGGTTTGTCTATTTCTGCATTGACAGTATAGTAGAATTATTGTATTTCTAGTTGCCCATTAAAAGAATGGGTGGAGTTGGGACAGATTGGGGGGGAGATGATAGAAAGGGTAACAATGATCAAGATGCATTGTACTCATAATCTGATATGGAACCCTTTTGTATAACTACTTAAAATAATTAAACAAATTTTTAAAAATCAAAAGGAAGGCTATAATTCCCTTCTTAAAGCTACATCTATGCAACAGCTTGATTGGCAAAGATGTTGGTGCATCTATGGCAGACACAGGAACTGAGCCCAGCACTTTTCCTCACTAAGAGGGGGCTTTGGAAACTTCAATTCTGCTCTAGGCAACCACACCTGAACATACCTAGCATGTGGGATGCAAGGTACTAGGTATCTTGCCTGTTAAGTAGTCCTCTTGACTGCCTCAGAGTGGTTTGTTACTGGAGATAACTGGTACTTTGTATCTTTGATGACCAACCAGAGACAAGTCTTAGCATTTTCACTTTTTATTTTACAACTCCATAAATTGCTGGAAAGAAAATTCTGTTTTTTTCTTTCAGTATTCCCAGCCAGTGCGGCATGAATTTAGGGTCTCCTGTTCTAGCTTGGCACTGTGACACCTGAGCCATCCCTCCACTTCTGGCATTTTTCTGGTTATTTGAAGATAGGTCTGTCTTATTGATCTTCTTGGGCTTGTTTTGAACCTCAATCCACAGATCTCAGCCTGCTGATTAGCTTGGATTACAGGTGTGAGCCACTAGCTTGAAATACCTGCTTTTGATGCATTTTTATGGTCCTATCAATTTCTACTTGTGGGATCAGTGAAGGCGCTTGCCTTCTCATTAAGACCGGGAGGGCAGTGTAGAAACTGAATTCAGGATCAGCTTTAGGTCTTACCTTCTTCCTTCCAGTCCAACCATCATCCTATACTGTCTCTTCTCATATGAGTGAAAGCCAACCAACAGTGAGAATAAAAGCTGGCAGTGCATCAAAACCCATTTCCTGTCCCCATACCAGAAAAAAAAAAAAAAACAGGGACAATTTGTCTTATGTAAATTTCACGATACAGAAAACTGCCTCCCCTGAGCCAAAGTGCTATTCAAGTTGGTGTTTTCTTCAGCCAAGTCCTGGCAATAATATGGCATTGGGAAGTTGGCTGCAGGACTGACCTCTGTCCCCCAGGTCCAGGGGCGCATAAGCTGTGCACACACAGCTAATTGCGTTGTTGCAGTAATCCTCTGATTCTGTTCTCACCGGAAGCCCCATTACATCTGAAGATGCTTCGTAAGCCCTGCCCAGAGCCTCTGTCCATCACCTGGGAGGTGTTTGATCTCTCCTTGCCCTCCAGTCTCTCCTTCTCAGGTCCTTGATGACTGTTTCTCTCTTCTAATTTTTTTGGGAGGAGGGAAGGGTGCTTTTTGCTCTCACTTGGCTTTTCGGCTCAAGGCTGGCACTTGGCTGTTGGCTGGTTAATTAGAGACCAGAGTCTCTCAGATGTGTCTGTTTGGGCTGTCTTCGAACATCGATCCACAGACCTCAGCCTCCTGAACAGTTAGGATTACTGGAATGAGCTACCATCACCTACCTCTCTTCCTTTTCCTACTTCAGTTTTCTTAGTGCATTCGTAGACATTTTGTTCTGTGTTCATTGTCTGTATCTTGGACATCATCTGGAGCTGCCTGGCTGTCTCCCTCATGCCTGGGATAGAGCTCTTCCAGCTCAGCACTGGGTATCTTGGACTAGATCCTACTTTGTATGAGGCTATCTCCATTGGGAACTAGCAGCCTAGGTAACACTGACCATGTGGAAAACACAAATACTGGGCAGGTGAGTCAACACTACACCCATGGTGGCTCCCTGCCACTTCCTGTCTCACCTCCGTGCAGACAGTGCTGGCCTCTTGGGGGTGATTGTGGGTCTTAAGAGAGAATCTCCACAAAGCTTCCAGAAGGTAGCAGACAGACGCTCCAGTTTTGCTTCTCCACCTTCAACAACCCCAAGTCCCATCTCCAACCTCAAGTGTGTTCCCAGAAAGAAAACGAGACACTTGTGTGATATGCCTGACCAGCGTCACACAGCCAGGGGACAATGAAGCTGGATTTTGATCCCAGGGGTTTTGGGACTAATGTTCGGTTCAGTCCTTTCTCTTCTGGAGTTTGAACTGTGGGCCTCTTATTTATTGTGAACACAGGTTTTTTTCACTTTCTCAGATAGGGTCTCATAGTTTGCTCCTGAGATCACCTGGGATCGTGGTTCTCCTATGTATGCATGCTTCTCATGTAGCCAGGGTTACGGTTGTTAACTTCTCACTACACTTAGTTTATTGGTTGACATAGGATCTTGATAACTAATTTTTTTTTTTTGCCAGCCCTGAGGCTTGAACCCAGGGCCTAAGCACTGTCCCTGGCTTCTTTTCGCTCAAGGCTAGCACTCTACCACTTGAGCCACAGCACCACTTCTGTTTTTTTCTATATACGTGGTACTGAGGAATCGAACCCAGGGCTTCATGTATGCGAGGCCAGCACTTTACCACTAGGCCACATTCCTGGCCCCAGGATCTTGCTCACTTTTTACCTGCGCTAGCCTCTAACCGTGATCCTCCCAATCTCTTCCTCCAGAGCAGCTGGGCTCACAGTTGTGTACCACCACACCCAGCTCCTTGTAGCTCTTGAAAAAGGGGGCCACTCTGCCACTCAGCACCCTTTCCAGGTTCCAGTCCTGAACTTCCTGCTCATGCTCAGTAAAGCCTGTATCTGCTGACAAGAGCAGAGACTGCCACTAGTTCCTGCCACTTCTCTGTCTTCTCCCTGCAATCTCTCCCTCCCTGCCCCTTTTCTAGATCAGAGTCTCCGAAGGTCTGCTGGCTCTTCCCCTTCTCTTCCCACCTCTCACAGCCCTGCTTGACTGGGCGATAGACACCATCCAACTTCTGAACTGCCCTAGTTGTCTAACCTACATTTACATGGCCTGCTGTTTATGGCCATTCTGGAGCCCCTGTAGTGCTGGCTTTGAGGCCTGGCTAGGCTTCTCTGGCCCTCTCCTCCCACTCCCAGCCTGGGACCCTCCCCATACCCAGGCCAAGGTCAGCTGCCTTGGGTGTGCTTTATCTGTGCTTCTGTACCCTCTTCTTCTTCTTAGCCTTTTCTAAAGGAGCCACCTCCATTCTTTCTCCCTGCCCACCATGGCTCTGCCAGCCTGCTAGCTTGTGGGGAATCACAAGTGACCCCTCCCCCAAGGAAGAGTGTAGCTCCCCCCCCCCCCCGCTTCCCCCAGCTCTTACAAACAACGGGGCTTGTAAAATTTCACTGTTTTAGAGTTTACTCTTGACTTCTATAACTCCATTTTGGTGACTCCATGGTAGAGGGCTGCACCCCCACCCATGAGACTAGTTCCTCATAGTTTGACATATAAAAATATGTGTAGCCCTTGTTCCTCTCTGTACCTAGGTAGCAACCATAGTAACAGATTGAAAAAAAAATGATCATAGTAATAGATTATAGAAATAATCATAGTAGCAGTTATAGAAATGTCATGGCGACTGTTGGGTTGCTCCACTTATGATTGAGTACTGGATTGTTTTAGCCTGCTCATGCTTGCTTAGTTGGTATTAGGGGAACACAGTAACAACGGTTAAAATAAAGTTGGTCAGCCTGACTGCAAAATTCTGCTTCTATAAATGGCTCACTTAACCCATTTGTGACTTGTTCTGACCCCCTCAGAACTGGCACGCAAAAAAAAAGCAACCTCCAGAGGTGTGGTGTCATGAGTCAGTCATAGATGTGGTGCGACACACCTGTAATCCCAGCACTCGGACAAAGGTGGGAGAATTGTGAGTTCAATTCCAGCCTGGGCTATGTAGTAAGACCCTGCTGCAATTCCTGCACCCTCTCCCAAATGAAAAAGAACAGCAACAAAGCCAAAGTCCTATTCTCTGTGTGGTGGCAGAGTCCCCTCAGGGAAAAGAGCAGTCCTCTTCTGCCTGCCACTGGCTGGGAGACCTAACAATGTTAGCCATTTCTATAGTTCCCATTCCTCATCCACAACAGGGCGACTTCTCTCTCACTCCTGAGGTCAATGAATGAGTCTGGATGCTGTCCGGAGTTTCTGTGCCCTTTGATTTCTCCCCTTATTTCTCTCCTGCCCCTTGTTCCTAGCTCGGGAGCTGCAGTCCACATCCCGGCTTCCCCACTATCCTCTCGGCTGGCCTGTTCCTTGTCGGGGCTTGGGTTGCAACTATCCTGCTTCTTTGCCTCTGGTTTTTGAGTGTGTTTGTCTTGGTAGTTTGTCTTGAGCTTGAACTCAGGGTTTTGAATTTCATTCAGCTTTCTTACTTAATAGCTGGTACTCTTGAGCCGTGCCTCCCACCCGACTTTTTGCTAGTTAACTGGAGATGGAATCTTCGAGACTGTTTGTGGGCTCTCTCTCTCAACTTCCCCTCGCTTTGGGGGGGAAGGGGCTTGTCCGCCCCTTCCTGGGTGGCCCTTTATCGCTCTCAAGGGAGCGATGGCCAAGGGTAGCCTCGGTGGCGTGTGGTCGCAGGGTGCCCCAAAGCCGCCAAGAATGACACGGACACGTGGGTCCCTGGAGAAAACCTCTAGGGCTTTTGTCTATTCAAATGAGGAGCCTCCTAGATATACCCCAAAGGCAGGCACAAGAGAGGGGCCCCTGATTGGTCCCAAGGGGCTGTCCCTCAAGTGATGTCAGACTTCCTTCTCTTCCGGTTAAAGACAGGAAGGGGAGGGACAGGCTGAGGTCAGCTGTGGCCCCTTAAAGGTGCAGCTGACCCCAACAACTGTTCTGCCTGGGCTGGCTTTGAACATCGACCCACTAGATCTCAGCCTCCTGAGTAGCTAGGGTTGTAGGTGTGAAGCACTCATGCCAGGGGTCAGCTTCCTGTTTGGCTCACCACTGTATTTCTAAGACCCAGAGCTCTTCTCAACACATTGTTCCTGATTATGTATTGAATAAGTGATGGATGGATGAATAAATGAACACATCGCATACATGCTACAGACTCTGGCCCTGCGACACAGAAGTATGCTGTGACAGGATAAAGCTAACAGTTTCCTCTTTTATTTGGGTATATACTACTGACCACAGTTGCCTTTTATTGCTCTTCAGTGGGGGAAAAAGCCAGTGACTCCCGGTTGGGTTGTCCTAGAGCCAGAGATGGGCTGCCTAGAGCCCCTTCGGAACTAAAGGCCCTGTCCCTATACCTGCTTTGAGACTCAGTGCTAGGAGCCCTCATTGGAAACTGCCCCTGTTTAGAGACAGCTCCAGGGCTGGCCACGCCCCCTCCCTTGACAGACACATCCACGATCCACTGATATAAGTAAGAGTTTAACAACCCTGTCCATAGGCACCAACTCAGCACAGCTCTGAAGGGACAGCCCAGCCTTCTGGCATGTAATACCTGAGGCTGAGGCTTCCCTCAAGAATGTATCACAGCCCAACTTCTCCTTCTGTTGTGTTCTGCCTCTCATTCTCCTCTGACAAGGGTAGTGCCCAGGAACACATTGTTGAGTGTTTGTCCATGTATGTAGCCCATTATACGTGTGTGTACACATGTCACTCATGTGAATCTCTTCTCTCTGTGAACCCATCCTACATCCTGGCCTCTCCCTGGATCCTTAAGGAAGAGCATCCAGTGAGGAGGGCCAGCATGTGCCCAGGGAAGGCTCAGGGGACTGCCCACAGCTAGTGATGACCACTGAAGTGCCATACTCCTTTTATAGTCTCTCCGCTTACAGTTCTGAGTTGGGATGTACCTGGTTAGATGAATTACTCCTAACCTGTGCTCTGCCCACATCAGGCTCTTCCTTGGTAAATGTCTGTTGGGGGCTGGTTGGTCTGGGGGCAAGGAAGGCACAGCTCACACACAGGAGGGAAGTCCTTGTTGGGGGGCCAACTGTGTGTGAGGGGCCACTTGCCTCAGTGGGATACAGGCATGAGTAAACAAGACTCTATGCATCCATCATGCACTGGGTAGGTCTGATGGCTTCAGTCCTGACTACTTCTAGTTTCCAGCCGGAACAGGACACATAACAGACACTGGCAGAGTGCAAGAATAAGAATAGCAAATGGGCAGTGAGCGAAGTAAAAGGGAGGATCCAGCAAAGCGGGGAATGCAGGGGATTCCGTCTCATTCTGGACATCAGGGATGCAGTAGATTGCAGATGTCTCACAGCTCATCAGCGTGTTTCCTTTGTGCAAGGCCACTGCCAAGGGCTGAAATGACACGATTCAACTGTGGTCCCTGTCCAGAAAATGCCTCGACTCACCCTTGGGCATGGCCTCTCACCGTCTTCTTTGGCTTAGCTCTCTTCAAACATGCTCTACTGTACCTGAGTCCCACCTTAGGTCTGACCTGGCATCTCTCTGCCTCCGCGGGCACCATACGTCATTTACCAAGGCCGTACCAGATTGCTGTTAAGTCCTGAGAGCTGCCCACATGCCAGCCATGCCCTGTGCTTAAACCGTTCATCTGTGTGGTTGCAGTTCGTCCTTGCCACTCGGGAAGTTCGGTAGTTACACACACAGACATGGAGTTGAGGCCCTGGGACCTTAAGTCATTTGTTCTGGTTCTTAGCAAACAAGCAGTAGGCCTGGGTCTCTCCCATGATGCCATCCATTCTTTCCACCTGGAGAAGACCATCTTTCCTTTTGTTTTTTTGGCAGTCACAAGGCTCGAACTCGGGGCCTGGGCACTGTCCCTGAGCTCTTTTGCTCAAGGCTAGTGCTCTACCCTGTTGCATCACAGTGCCACTTCTGATTTTCTGGTGGTTCATTGGAGCTAAGAGTCTCACGAACTTTCCTGTCCTGGCTGGCTTCAAACTGTGATCGTCAGATCTCAGCCTCCAGAGTAGCTAGGATTACAGGTGTGAGCCACTAGCACCTGGCTCATCTTTCCGTTTTTTGTGTGATCCCACTGTGACGCCTCCATGGGACCTCAAAGTTACCTTTCAGGTCCTGTAGCCTTCGGGCTTCCAGGCTCTAACACCTGCCCACATCTCTACCAGCCTTGGCTGCTTCTTTAGAAGTGAGAATGGATTTTCTATTACTTGTGAAAATGTCCCCCGATGGGTTTTGGCTGGGCGCCCTGCCCTGTGGACAGGAGTCAGGTTCCGCTGGAAGCTGTAAAACCCCAGGCTGTGGGAAGCCACCTCTGCCTCGTGTGAGAGCTGATCCCATCTTCAGAGCACACAGTAGGAGAAGGTGCTGGAAAGAATCCAAGAAGGAGGATGTCTGGTCCCAGCAGCAGGTGGAGGGGATGTTGAAGGGGAATTCTCTGGGGCTTTCCTGACATCATGGATTATCAGCTGCCTGCAAGTGGCTTTGGGCAAGTCACTGAACTTCCTGGAGCCCATTTCTTGGTCGGCAGGCAGTGGGGGTGGTGGAGAGGGCTCCTCCCATGGGGATACTGGAGTGACACATTTCACTGAAAGCCTTATGGCGCCTGTTGGTGCAGTACAAGGTCCCAGTGATCAGACAGGCTAAATTGAATCTTTCCTCTCTGTCCTCTCTTTTCTTCCCTTGATCACTCCCTTTCTCCTTTCTCAATTTGAGTCGTTGTCAACTGGGGCCATTGCAAACAGAGATGACAAATGGGCCCGGCCTTGAGATGCTTACAGAACCTTCTAGAAGGAAGATTGGTATAAAAGACTCCCTGAAAGATTTGGCTGGAGTCACTGCTTTCCTTGCTCTGGAACTCTGGAACGGGTTGAGTGTCTTTGAATATGAAAAAAGTTCCTTCACCTCCTCAGCAAGGCTTCATAGCTCCCTCCTCTCACAGTGTGGTATCTGCCCACAATTCAGAAGGGAGGCAAACCCCAACCCGCAGCCCCTCTACGCTACTCTGGGCCCTGCCATCCCAAACATGGCACGAGGCTTCAATTCACCGGTGGCCGTTAGAAGCCCTGCCCTTAGCACAATGGTAGAATAGAATGGGTTCTCAGGCACCTGCAGATGGGTTCGGAGCCCCAGCACTGCTTCGCAGACCTGGATTTATGAATGGATGTCACCAGCCTGCTGGTGTGTGGTTTATTGCCAGAGATTACAGAAGATGGGGAAGCTCTTACTTCCTAGAATGCTTTATGATTCTCATTACTCATGAATCTCTGTGTAATTTTCTGGGATTGGGGTGGATTGCCTTTGGGGTTTTTTTTTTTGTTGTTGTTGTTGTTGTTTGTGTTATTCCTTTTCCATATAAACCAGGAAAAATCAACTAAAAGCCAGCAAGTAGAAGTGGTGCCCACGTGAGAACTTGGCTATACCTTGCCCTGCGAAGGAGCTGGTCCTTTCTTGCCTGGGAAACAGTGGCAGGTGTGGGGAGGGGACAGGCAGAAGGAACCTGAACCCAGATTTCTCTGCCTGTGTAGAGGGAGGGAGGCCCCCTAGGGTTTAGACCACACCCTGTGCTTACAGATGGGACAATGGGGAGCCAGAATTAGGAAATGCCCTGTTTAACCCAGGCTTACCTGCTGTCTACTGAACACCCTGTCATGAGTCATGGACACATAATTTTGGGGTGCCTGCTGTGTGTAATTACCTAGAATCAGGGAGTGGCTTTCTTTCTTTGTTTACATTTTTTTCCTTTTTAACACTGAGCTGAGCTGGTATTGCAGTTTCCAAAATAGGATCAATGTACTAATGTGTAGGGTGGTGCACTAGGGACAAGAACATTCTAGAACATGTCTTACTTCCTTCTCATCCTTCCAGTGTTTCTATGCTTGCTATATTTTATAATGAACTATTTAACAATACATCAGTATATAATCCATATGTACATGTACTATGTATACATTTTATATGGCATACGCATACAATGTATAGATCTAGCAGTATATCACAAATATTAAATCATAGATATACCATATACATGATATACTAGGCATATATAATGTGCCCATACATGCATATATGTGCTGTTGTGCACATTATATTATAGACATATATACTACATAACAGTATATCATATATATTTAATTATAGGTTATACTTAGCCCATGTATAGTAAATGCATATACCCGTAGTGATAGACATAAAAATGAAAGGGGTTTGCAGCCAAAAATGTTTAGAGATGACTGGTTTGCAGGATGCAATTTTTTCTAACCATTCTGCTCGCTTCTCCTTCCTCTACTCTCTCCTGAACCCTTCCCCAGACTTTGTACTGCGTTCTGTTTGCTTTACTGGCTCTCCCTGTTGGAGCCATTACCTGTTTGTGTAGATAAATGGCTCTGAAGAGCTGAAGGCTGCTTTACTCTCTGCTGTGCCCCCAGTACCTGCAAAGCCAAAACTTGAGTGGTCACATGCACGGATGGAGAGCTGCTGCGGATAGATTGACCAGGGAACCCCTCAGAGTTGGCCATGTCCAGGGGGTTCTGGCCCAGCCTGAGGGTCTGCAGACACTTCCTAAGGAGGGGACCCCTGAGCTGCAACTGAGGGATGAGAATAGAGGCACACACCAGGTGGGGAACAGCAAGGGCAGTTGGCAGAGGCAAGAGAGGGCAGGACCTTCCAGAAGGTTCTCCCTCATGCTGTTCATCAGGAAAGGGCAGTGGGGGAAGCTGGAAACAAGATTAGACCTGATCATCACAGGCATACTTGTTGATGGAAGGAGGTGAGAATTGGGTCCCACGGGTGAGAAGACCCACGTGGTGTGGTATGGAGCATGGCTGAGGCCTGGACAGTCTATTTGCCTCCCAGTGTTGTACTCGCCACCTGTGTGATGCAAGTTACTCATCTCTCCTGCCTCTGCTTGCTGGCCTGTACAATGGGCTGATAATAGAGCGGGCCTCAGGGGCATTGGGAAGATCAAAGGAGCTACTTCGTGCAAGCCCTGGGGTTGCTTCCTGGCTTGCATTTGTTTCTCTGCAAGCATTGTGCATTACAATTCAGTCTGCGCTTGAGCACCCTGCTGCTCTCCTGGCTGGAATAGAGCTGTTGTCAAACCTACATAAACCACCCGGGCATCAAGCTTACATTTTAATTAGGACAAAAAAGTAATAAATGGATAAAGAAATGAACAAGACCAAATCAGCCATGGAGAAGACCCAGCGGGGGAAAAGCAGGCACAGAGAAAATAGGCCCCGAGGCCTTGGAAGGAGGCTGGAGCTGTCAAGTTCCTGAAAGGACCAGAGAGGGCAGGGCGGGAGGTACAGGTGTCTGGCCAGGAGTAGAGTTGGTTGGAAAAGTCACTGGTGGCTTTGAGCCAGGGCTGAGGTGAGGTTTAACTGCAAGAAGATCCTTGTTGGGTGCCGGAGGTTCACGCCTGTAATCCTAGCTACTGAGGAGGCTGAGATCTGAGGATCACAGCCTTTCTGGGCAGGATAAATCTGAGACTCCTATCTCCAGAGTTAACCATCAGAAAACCAGAAGTGGCACTGCAGTTCAAAGTGGTAGAATGCAACCTTGTGCAGAAAAGCTCATGGACAGAGCCCAGGTCCTGAGTTCAAGCCCCACGACTGAAAGAAAGAAAGAAAAAAAAGACCCTTGTAGTTGCTGCCTGGCTTGCTGCAGGGTGGGAGGCCCTTGAAATGGAGAAAGCAGTGGGCTTGCCTGCATCCCTGTTCCGCGCCTTTTACCTCCCTAGTGGCCCCTTCTGCGGCCCTTCTGGTCTGCTCCAGCCTTGTTCCAAATACAAACAGTGAGCTGCTGATTTGGTGGCCCCTTAGGCTTTGGCAAAGTCAACACAGGCAGTTGCTGCACTGGAGGCCCAGGCCAGCAGCCCTGAAGCAGAGACTTGGAGGCCTTTCTCATTCGGCCTCCGCTCTCATGCACCTGAGTCCATCACCTTGGTCCTCGGCCCCCAGCTCTGGCTTCAGCATTAGCCTCTAGCACCCTGTTGAATCTTCCACACATCGTGTATTGAAAGGTAGCATGGCGTAGAAGTGAAAGCAGCCAGTCCCAAGGTCAGACTGCCTGGCTCAGGTCATCTTCTACTGCTTGCTAGCAGGACAACTCGGGCGAATTTCTAACCTCTCTAGGTTCTGGTTCCCTCCTCCAACTAGGACAGTAATGTCTTACTATGTTTCCTGTTGCTGTTGGAAAATACCCGAGACTGTGATTTATTAAGAATAGAGGTTTCTTTGGCTCTTGAATGTGCAACAGGAAAGTGCAAGAGCCAGGCACCCATCTATCCAAGCTCAGCTACTGGTGGGGGCCTGGTCCTGCACCAAAAACAGGGTGGAAGGAAGTGGAAGTGGAAAGGCAAGGGCGCCGCCCATCTGGAAGGGCAAGTGTGCGCATGTGCAAGAGGCAATGGGGAGGCCTCCTGCCTTCTGACAGTCTGCTTTCCCTCCCTTCCACAGCAACTCATCCGGTCCCGACAAAAGCTTTGTCCCCGAGACCCCAACACCTGCTTCCACAATCCCTACCTCCCCACAGAGCCCCCCGTTGGCCATGACATCCAATGCATGCCTGAGGGAGCACATCATTTTCTGAGCACAGCCAACACTAGCTAGCTGCCAGCTGCCTGGGAGCGCACAGACCTTCACCCCGGGCCCAGCGTGGAGGAAGTGGGTCCCTGTTGTACTATGTTCAGGCTGAATCAAGGGGAGAGGCCTCCTGTTTGCTGCCTACCTTTCCAGAGATGGTTGTAGGATTAATGAGGTAATGATGGCTCATTGTTCAGAGCCTGGCAGAACAAAGGCGCCGCATAAATATGCCTATTATTGTCATCGTGTTTTGCCCAGGCAGGCCTATTGTGACTGGCTGGTTTATGGAAATGGCATGTCCCTAGGTGATCTGAATTAGTGATAAGCAAATTCCAGACAGTTCAGATAATAACAATGATTTCCATCTGCCCAGGGTCTTTCATAGTGAAGGCTTCCAGAAGGATGCAATAAGAGGGGGGTCCCCTGCTCTCCGCTAAACATCCAGCTCCCCTAGTAGTGAACCTCAAGCCCGGGACGTGCAGCATGTTGGGCTGCAGAGACTGAGAACTTGGGTGGCCAGGCTGTTGGCTACATGTTAAATCATGTTGGGTTTCCTAGAAAAGAAGCCCTGACAGATGCTCAGATACTCCGAGGGGCAGTGCTCCTGTGGCCAGCTCAGATGCACCATATTGGACAGGCCTGGAGGTATCCTACTTGGGTATAATCACATGACTGCCTACAGCCAATCAGAACCCCAGGAGCTCAAGGGCTAGACTGGCCCCTCAGCGTTGTCCCCTATTCCCAGGGGTCAGCTCCTTGGATACTGCAGCCCTCCCCACCCCCCACCACCTTGACTGAGATTTCCCAAAGGCTGAGCTGTTCCTGGGAAGAGAAGTAGCAGCTGAGGCTGAGTGCTTTGAACTTGGGTTTGGGCTCGGGAGATGGCTCCCCAGCCTTCACCCTGCCCTGGAGCCTCTGACTTACGTATTTTGTCCCTGTTTGTTTTGCTTTGCTTTTGTGCCAGTCCTGGACCTTGAACTCAGGGGCTGGGTGCTCTCCCTGAACTTTTTTTGATCAAGGCTAGTGCTCTGCCATTTAAGCCACAGCTGCACTTCTGGCTTCTATGGTGGTTAATTAGGGATAAGAGTCTCATGGACTCTTGATCTTTAGATCTCAGCCTCCTGAGTAGCTAGGATTACAGGCGGGAGCCACCAGCGCCGGGCTACTTTCTTCACTCTCTGCCTTTTTACTCAGTGGACTTCATTGAACCTCCTTCAGGTCTCAGTGACATATCATACCTATAAACTGACATGTTGAATTGAAACCCCTTTGTGTAACTACTTAAGGATAGGTTTTTAAAATTATAATTAAACCTCTCCGTGCAGGTTAACAAGTTTCTCGTTACTCGCTGGAATATGCAGTACTAATTCCCTCCCTTCATCACTGATCCGTTTTCAGCTGATGTTTGTGAGACGTTCGGACCACCCCTGTGTACCTCCTAACGGACCGGGGCCCTTGTCCCGGTGGCTGCATTCCTAGCATGGAACACAGCATGTGGTATCTAGTAGCTGCTCAGTGAACAAATATGGGTGAAGACAAAGCAGTTGCAAGAGGGCAGAGTCACCTTCGTAGTGGGATCAGAGCATTGGCCTGGAGCGGCATCTCCAAGACCTGCAGGGGTTTGGGTCACTTTTCTGTCCTGGTCAGCCTGGGTCTGGTGAGCTCTCAACTCTCTGTACTACTGGTCCACCCAGTTTGACCTCGTGGAAGAAGTAGGGGTTCCTGAGTCTCTGGCATGTGGCACCGTTCAGCCTGTCCTGGCTACGTCCTCACACCACAGTTGCTCATCGGCCTGAGTCACGTCACAGTGATAGCTTTGATGTCTCACCTTGGCCTGGGCCTCCAAGGGGGGAAGCTGAGAAGCCTAAGGAAGCAGGGGAGGGTGGGAAATGGGGCTGAACCACGATCCTCCTACTTACACTTCCTGTGTAGCTGAGATGACAGGCATCTGCCACTACACCCCAATGACTGGTTGAGAAAGGTTCACCATAACGTTTTGCCTGGGCTGGCTTTGTGATCCCTGCGTTCTCTACTCCGTGAGTGGCCAGGCTGCCAGGCACATAGTCTTTACTCCCACATAGTTCAGGGAAATTCCTCCTGGAGACTCTTCCAGAAAGCCTGGCCCAGCTGGCACTGAGCCAGGTGGGTGGAGTCTTAACAGCACAGAAGATTCCTTATGCCTGTTCTTTGTTTCCTGGACCTTTCACTCCCTGAATCAGTCCTGGGCTCTCTGGTTCAAGGTCTTTTAAAATATTTTTCCCCTCATATTTTTTTTTCTGTTTTTAAATTCAGCCTTTTTAGCCTTTCTCTTTCCTCCCTGTCATTTTCAAACAGTATTTGTTTCCTTTTGTTTGAGACCCAGGTCTTGTTAGGTAGCCCAGGCTGGCCTAGAACTTGAGATCTTCCTGTTTCCTGTCTCCTAAATCCTGGGATTACAGGTATGTGCCACCACACCCAGCTAGGGGGTCGGTTAATACAGATAAGGTGTTTCTCAGCAATCAGTGATGACTGTCAGTGGTGGATAGAAGGACCATCCACAGAGGCATTCTTTAACAAAGGTCAAATGGGCGGGCCCAGATCTTCAGTGTTCCTTAGCCGAGTTTGCATTTCCTAGGTTGGAGCAAATCAACAGGAAAAGATCAGAGTTTCTGCTCTTTAATTTCCTTTCTCGGGGAAATGGATGTGAGCTTCAGGTGGGCATTTACCCGTGGTAATTGGGCTGGCACCTATGTACTTCAAAGATTACAAACTGAGGGAAGGCTCAAGCTTGGGAAATGGAGCCAGAGACCATGGGATTAACCTCAACAAATCTGCAATAAAATGTGAGGATTTTCCTTAATTACGCAAACCTCTTTAAAGAAGCCACACTCCCCAGGTGACTTCTACCTCCCTCCTCCAGCCTCTTCTCAGCAGCAGCTCTTTTTGTTTTTAATACTTGTGTCCCTGGCCATTTGCATTCATCATCTCATTTAAGTTCAGAGCATCCTTATGACCTCTTATAACTGAGGTATGAGTAGCACACACGCATAATCCCAGCTACGCGGGAGAGAGACACACAGGCAAGATTGTGATTTGAGACCAGCTCAGGCAAAAGTTGGCAGGATTCCATTTAATAAACAGGCCGGGCCTGGTGGTATACATCTGTGGTCCCAGCCAGTTCTGGAGATGGGAAGCTAACAGTCTGATGCCAGTCCCCAGTAAAAAGCACGAGATCTTATCTGGAAAGTAACGAAAGCAAAATGGGCTGGGATGTGGCACGAGTGGTAGGTACCTTGCCTAGCAAGTGCAAGGCCCTGAGTTCAAACCCCAGCACTGCCCAAAAGAAAGGCATTTGAGGTATAGCAAGGATACTTCTCAAGCATTTAGATTTGCACTCAGGCATTGTGACCCCGAAGCCCCCTCTCTTCTGCTCCCCTCCACAATAACCTGTTGGGGTTGTATGTTCTGAAACTAGCAGGCTACCCCAAACTCCGGGGGTGATCAGTGATCACCTCCACCCTCCTGCCAGAGTGAATAGTGTGGCTGTCAACTGCTATGTAGTAAACCACCCCACAGGTACGTGTTCTGACATAAACCGACACCTACCTGGTCTCTTGAAATGCTGGATTGGCTGAACCCAGATGGGTGGGCAGTTCTGCCCCAATGCTATTTGCCAGGGCTGCAGTAGGCTGCTATTGCACAGGGTATGGAGTAAAAGGTGTGACTTGTGTTCGTAACCAGACTTTCTGTGCCTCAGGAAAGTTCTGCCAGCCTTCCAAAGCCCTGATAGTGGATCTTGGGGTGGGGTCGGGCTGGCAGATGGTCCAGGCTGAGGCGCAACATGTTTGCCTGGGGCCTTGACAACCCCCTTTCACTCATACAGGAGCCCTCTGTGGGATTCCTCCATGCTACTTGTACTTGGGGCCACTTACCCCAACGTAGTTTTGTTAGATGTTTTTGCTGAGCAGGTAGGTACTCTGCGTACTGTTTGCAGTGCATTCTCCAAGCCAGTTGCACACAAGGTTTCCTTGATCTCAAGCAGGCAAGCACTGCCAATCACCCATAGGTTGTCTCTGAGCATGTCTGCTGCCTCGCACCTTGGGCATAACACCCCAGGGGCTAGGGGGGGTGCAGCCCAGCCTGGCCCTGCCCTGCCCTGGGTCTCTCCATTCCCAGTTGCCTCCCCTACCCCACTCACTGTCCTCAAAGTTCCCATTTTTTGCACAGAAGGAAGCCAAGGACCAGAGAGGGGAAGGAATTGGTGAAAGGAATCGTGGGAGGGGCTCAGGGATGGTGGGCAGAGATGCTCTAGCTCACAGCTAGATCAGGAAGCCAGCATCAAGTGGTCGGTGAGGTGTGTAGAACAGGCCACAGCCAGCAGGGGCTTCCTGTTAGCTCCTGACAGGGCAGGTCCTCCACCCAGAAGTCCTTCGGCCCACAGGAAACAGGATGTGCCTGGCCTGGACCCCTGTATTTTAATCCCTGGATTACCATCCCAGCCTCCCTCTGCTGCCTACAGTCACCTTAGAGGGCTGTCCTGTGCAGAGGGCCTGCCCCATATCTCCTCGACTGTCTTCTTTCTACCTGTGTCTGTTCAGGTTCGAATCCCACTGACAGCCAGGCATCTGTGGCTCGCGCGCCTGTAATCCTAGCTACTCAGGAGGCTGGATCTGGCCTGGAGCCAAAAAGTCCAAGATGTTCTTCTCTCTGATTCCCCAGCATGAAATTAGAAGTAGAGCCCTGGCTCAAGTGGTAGAGTGCCAGCCTTGAGTGATAAAGCAAAGGGATGGTGCCCAGACCCTGAGTTCAAGCCCAGGACTAGCACCCCCCCCCCAAAAAAAAATATCCATAACTCCTAATCGCATAGTTTGTGATGTCCCCGTCCTCCTTACCCAACTGCATTCTTACACCTGGACAACTGTATGGAGAGATGAGGCAATGCATGGAGAAAGTGTGTGCATTCAGCCACTGCTTACTCAGCTCTGGATCTGCTGCAAAAGCCTGGTAGATTGGAGCCCTGGCCGGCAGGGGAGGAGGTGGGGAGATGGGATACTGGGAGGTGGGCCCGACATAAGCAGCGACCTTTTTTCACGTGATGAATTTTAATTTCATTTGCTTTGAAATGAATGTTCTTTTCAGTCATTAAAATGCAGAGACTTATGAAACCCACCCATTAGAATGAACAGGTGCTAAGAATCTCTCAGATTCGCCTGATTTTTCTCCCGATGAAAGAAGTAAAATGTTTTCACAAAAGCTTGTTAGCCACTCCTTTCCTCTCCCTTCCTTCTTAGGAGGTAAGGAAGCCTTTTTCTTAAATATGGGGCACAGGCTTCTGGGCTGTACTCATAAATTATAGATGGCTTTTTCTTTATGTGTTTCATTTGCAAGTATAACTATGCATGCCACTCTGCAACTCATGTTTTTAATCCCATGCTTTTTGTTCTCCCACGTATATCTGTGTTGAAATATCAGATTCCCGTGTGAATTTTGGCGCCTGTGTGCTTTTCCTCCCGTGTGTGTGTGTGTGTGTGTGTGTGAGAGAGAGAGAGAGAGAGAGAGAGAGAGAGAGAGAGAGAGAGAGAGAGAATCCTGGAGCTTGAACTCAGGGCCTAGGCACTGTCCCTAAGTTTTTTTCTCCTCAGTGCTAGCGCTCTTCCACTTTCGACTTTTGGGGTGGTTCATTGGAAATAAGAGTCTCACGAACTTTTCTGCCCTAGCTGGTTTCGCAAGCCAAGATCCTCAGATCTCAGTGTCCTCAATAGCAAGGATAACAGGTGGGAGTCACAGTGCTCATCTTTGAAGAGTCTCATTTTTTCCACAGTTCTCATCGATTTTTTTTACTGGTCAGATATGCCCAAACGCCTTTTTTCCAGTGTTTTCCTTATTACTGAGTTTTGTTCACATGGTTTTCTGTTATAAAAGGAAGTTAAATAAATTGGCGGGGGGGGGCGGGGAGGGCAGGACTGAAGATTGAACTCAAGGCCTTGAGATTGGTAGGCAGGTGCCCTACCACCTGAACCACGCCTCCAGACCCTTCTTGCGCTGGTAATCTTTAGACTTGGGTCTCACTTGAAGTCTGGGTTGGCCTGGGCTACAGTCCTCCTGCTTGTGCTTTCCTGTGTTGCTGTGGAGGACAGGCATGAGCCACTGCACCCACTGCTTCCCGAGTAGCTGGGATTACAAGTGTGCAACAACTGTGCTCAGCCATGGTTGAGATGGAGGCTTGAACTTCCCCTCCCCCAGGCTAGCCTCGAACCAAGTACCTAGGATCACAGGCTTGAGCCACCACACCAGCTGGAGATTTTCAATCCTGTTACGTTTTACTTGTTTGGCTTTAGGCAAGGTCTAGTACCTTTGCTCAGCCAGCCTCCTGCCAGTCACATCCCAAACAGCTGGGATTACAGGCACATGCAACCATGCCCTGCTGTGTCGCTGTTTTCTTAGCTTTTGTATGAATTATAGATCTTCTTGGCAGTTGCATTGGAGTGGGCCTGGGGTGGGTGCCCACTGGGAAAAGAAAAACAGTGATAGATGTCTGGCCCTTGGGGGTAGCAGTGTGTACACAGACCCAAGTTGGTTTGCTAAGGCCTGGTGTGTGTATCCATGGCGGCTCTCAAGGTGACAGAATCATTTTTCAAAGCAGTTTAACCATGGCCATGGGCCTATCCCTACAGAGATCAGATCACACAGACACACATCAGCACAAGTTGGTTTCCAGAGAGCGATTGAAAATCTCCAAGCTCATTGTCAGGTCAGGTTTCCAATTGTAAGAAGCAGCGGGTGGGGGTGGGGCTTGAGGAGAGGGGAGGTTCTTGGGCTGGGCTGTCCTTGGGCCGGCCCAGTGCAACCAATGGGTTCACCACTGAAATGTGTATGCAAACTGGGGGCCTGGGAGCTGCCTGGTTTGTAACACTACATCCCTGGAACAGCGCTCAGGTGCGTTCTAGAGCATTCAGGAGCATCTCCGTGTTCCAGAGCATTCTAGAACCTCTCTTCATTTTCCCACTGGTGGTGGCTCTTCTGTTCCAGCATGGGGTTCTTGACCCTGGAAGCCTCACTTTAAAATCACTTTCAGCTTAGGAGACCCCTGAATTGGGGTAGGAGGCAGGGAAGGAGATCTAGTGGTTGTTTACATCTGCTACAAAGAAGCCTGCTCTGATGCCTGGCATCCTAGTTACTCAGGAGGCTGAGATCTGAGGATCACAGTTCAAAGCCAGCCTGGGTAGGAAAGTTCATGAGACTCTTATCTCCACTGAACCTTGGCGGGGGGGGGGGGGGGGGGGAAGGGGCCGGTGGAGGCTGAAGGGAGAAGCTAGAAGTGGAACTGTGGTTCGAGTGGAAGAGTGCTAGCCTTGAGCAAAAATGTTGGACACCCAGGCCCTGAGTTTAAGCTCCAGGACTGGCGCGTGCGCGCGCACACACACGCACACACACACAGCGCCTGCTCTGCACTGGACTCACTCAACAGCGAGCTCCCTGCCCCCTCCCACCCCCCCCCACCCCCCAATGTTGCTTGGCCTTGACCTGCCTCTTCCTTTTATTGACAGGCTGCCACTCAGGGCTGGGGGCGGGACTCTCCAGGGTGATGGGGAGACACATCCCCCCCCCCCCCCCCGCCAGGAAACAGAAGATGCAAGGCCTCCCCTCTCCCCTTCATTCCAGGCTGGAACTTATTGATTGGAAAAGAACATAGAACCACCTGCCCAGAAGCCAAATGAGAGTCATGACTGCTTCTGCCCTGGGCCCTGCTTGGCTTAGACTGGCTTTGACTTTACCATTTTTTGACTTAACAGCACACCAAAAGCACACCCATGCATCCCTTCGCTTTCAGTATCATATTCAATAAATTCCATGAAATATTCAGTACTGTGTGTGTAATAGACTTGGCAATAGATGATTTTTCCCCTAGCCCAGGATTGGTATTCGGAGCACGTCCGTGTGAGGCGGGCTAGGCAAGTTACGATGGCCGGCAGGTCGTGGATAGCACATGTATTTTTTCACTTAGGATATCTACAGCTTACAGTGGGTTTATCTGGTCCGAGCTCTCTGTAAGCTGTGTCTAGCACTTGCTAAATGCGTTCTGTGGATTAGCATGATAATATTCATGTAATAAATACTCAGAGCTCACAAAGTTGATTTAGAAGCAGTCAGTAAACCGTCCAAGTGGCCCAGCCTCTCCATTGTATTCCTAATAAAGTGTGTGTGTGTGTGTGTGTGTGTGTGTGTGTGTGTGTGTTTCCTGAGTTTGAAAAAACGCTGTGTCATTACTTCTCTGCGCATGTCAGCTGAGCTGGGACAGTGAGATTGGTGGTCCATGACCAATCGGTAAGTGTGGCTGTCTCTGAGCGTCACCTCTCCATGTCCGAGCATCCTTGTCTGTAACCCAGGATGTAACCGGCCCAGGATGAACTTCCTCCTCTCTGAGCATTCGGCCAGACGATGCATCCAAGCGAGGTGTTGGCACCCAGAATGTGGTCAGCGCTTGTGTTGTCCTTGCTCTTCCTGTTACTTAGGGACACAGACCACATGCTGTCCACCCAGACCCTTGGAACATCCACCAAGGCAGGGTGGCCCACGGCAGGGTGCAGCTCCTGCCCCTCGGCCATGCCCCAGTCCCTCCGGACTTTCGGGTTTTCTTTGTGGACCTGCAGCCTGCAGGACTGGTCGGGAATGGATGACTTCCTGTCGAAGGCCCTGCGTAAATTAAAATGCTTGGAGTTTGCCATCTGGGAAGGGCCGTGCCCGACTCCTGCAGCGTGTGCCAGGCTGGTGACTCATGTCCCCATCCACACACAGGGCCGTGGTGTGCCAAGACTTCTCTTGGGGCCACATCCCGGCTCCCATGGAAACCAAGGGGTTCGGTTCTGAGCCTGGAGACAGAGGAGGTGGCCGGGCGTACTCGGGTTCCCAAATGGCCTGCCTTTCCTGATCCAGGCTTTTCCCTGCCGATGGCAGACGCTCAGACTCAAGAAAGCAGAGCAAAAAGTACAAGAGAAGTACAAGAGGAAAAGAAAAAAACAAAAAACCACAACAGAGACAGACCAACTGAAAGGAAGCTGGGGTGGGGGGGGTAGTTGGGGGGCACTACACAAGCCTGGCAGCCCGGCTGGCTGTCTGAGCCGTATGACTTACTTAGCTGTCTGTCTTTGGGGAATGTCAGGCTCGGTCCTTTCCAGCTGGCTCTCTGCTTTGGTGATTACATTAACACTCCATAATTACGGGAAATGGATACCTCTCCAAGTCATTCCCAAAGTGGCAGAACGGGGGACATTGAAATACCAGGAGGGGCTACTGAGGACAGGCCCTGCCCAAGGCCTTGCCAGGCTGTGGCCAAAGGAGACCGAAAGGACTGCAGGACGCCTTGCCCTCCCACTCAGCCAGCTGAGGTCCTGGCATTTAAATCGCTTTCCGAAAAACGCTGAAAGGACGCCGTGGCTCACCCAGCACACGGCTGGCCCCGATGTGGGAGAAATTGCCAGCGAACGAGTCTGCGAGTTTGAGACTCTGCTTTATGCAGAAAGAAAGCACATAACGAGCAACATGGAATCCCAGGAAACAGAGGCAATCTTTGTCTCTTTTTAAACCTCAGCATGTTGCATTTTTCACTTTGGCCTCTCTTAACACATCAAGTAACAACCACTTAAAGTTGCTGCTGGCTCATCTAGCCTCAGCCTCTCTCCTCCATGCCCTGCCAGTGCACTGGCTTAGTCCTACCTGACTCCTAAGCCGGTCCAGATGGAGACAGACAGACAGATGGAGAAAGCAGTTCTAGTCACAGCTACCCTTCGCTGCTGTGTCTGTACTGGATGTAAATCACTCAGCACCTGCTAGTGAATTTCCATAGCAATCCTGTGATGTGTGGGCACTGTCATTAGCAGGACCAGGCAGAGTGAGGATGTGAACCCTTGACTCTGAACTTTGTATACTCTTAGCCATGAACGACATGGTCTTCTGTGTGGAAACATGATCGGCCCACGTTCAGAATCCAGCATCACTGCCTAAGAGGCTGAGTTGTAACTTCTCTGAGCTATTGCTTTCTGGCTTGTACAGTAATCTTCATAGCAGGTGCCTTCTAGCCATTTCAGTAATGAAGGAAGATGATAGGAGGCCTTTGAGATAGCCTAGCTCTGCCTCCTTTGCTAGCTGGGGACCGAATTCTGTGTTCCGGACTCCCCTGCTGGCCTGCAGTGGCTTCCTTCAAGCCCTGCCTTGTCCTCCACCACACAGATCTGCTGCCTCCCTAATCGCGACTTCCCAATTAGGGAAGTCACTTCCCTTCAGCTACTGCCTCTCCTCTGTCATTCTGGACTTGGCGGAGATGGTGGAGGGTGCCAGTTCTCCCCCAACCCTGTTGTACTCCGAACTGGGCCTTGCAGACGGAAACCCTAGCTAATCCCATTCTGCTAATTTCCTCATTCCCCTTCTGTTGGGATTGGCATCTCTGCCTGACTCCCATTGGAAACCAACGGAGCAAGGGATTTTCAGACAAGTACCGTGACTCTCCGGTCACTCATGTCTTGTTCCTGGTGTCCTCTAAAGCTGGGCTCTTGGGATGTGTGTGTGTGTGTGTCAGGGAAGGGACAGTCCTCAGCCAACCACACACAGATCTGATCTGTGCTCCTTCTCCTTCCAATGCCATGTGCAGATTGTTGAGGGCACTGCTGCAAGCCTTGGACCTAAGTCAGGCCTTCAGATGGTCTTTTGGAACAGCACCTGTCATGGTCCAGGCTTGGTCAGTAGGTCATGTATGAAAGGGACACCTGCCTGTGTAATGGGCCCCTTCTCTTGCATTTCATGGGTGACCAAAGCCAAGCCCAGCAAGGAAGAAGAAGATGGGGACCCACGCCCTCCATGGCAGACCTGGACATGTCCCTGGCCTTCTCCATAGTCCTGAGCCTGGCATGGCACATCCGGAAATGAGTGAGCAGTTCACCTGGCTCCATTTCCAAAATCCACAAGGTTTTGTTTGTTTTTTTGGGGGGTGGTGAGGGAGAGACACTACCTCTTTACCAGCTACCTCTACCTAGGAGGTAACTTGGGGACCCCTTGTGGGGACTCAAGTGGACCTCCCTCATGCCCCTTAGAACTGCAGGAAGAATAAAATGAGATCATGTCTCCAGACTGGCCAGCCTCTGAGGACACTTAGCAAACATTATTCACCTCACCTCTTCTGGGCCAGGCTCTCCACTGATGCAGCACTCTGGTTTTTCTTACAAAGACTTCAGCTCCTGGGGTCGGGGTGGGGGAGGCACAGGCTGGATGGGCAGAGGGCACTTTGTGGACAGCTCTTCAGCAAATTGCTGATCCCAGAGGGCAGAGGAGACTTGAGGCCCCGAGTGCACCACTCCACGGGGTCACGGGGTCCACCAGGGAATGGACGCCAAGGGGCCCATCTCTCCTCAAATCCACTGGAGGACACGAGCAAAGGGGGCCTGACAAAACAAATGCCCGCAAGCCTTCGGAATCCATGTGGAAAATAGATCCGATGACAAGCAGATTGTATTCTAATGATCTGTGTCTGAATGCTGGAAAGAAGTTGTTTCCACAGCGAATGCTTTCCATATTCTATGGTGCAGGAGGTGGGGGGACCAAGCCATGGGGGCGGGGAGAAGCTAGCCCCGTGAGGACATGGTTTTCTGCCCAAGACAGATGGCGCCTGTGTCCTCTCCCCTTGCTCTCCCGAGCCCTCTGTCACTGCGTCTTGTCTTGTTAAGATGTGTACCAGAGACAGACCTACCGAGGAGGCCTTCCACCCCTCTCTCCTGCAGCACCCTAAAAGATGGAGTATTTTGTGAACAGCTTGCTGGATTTGAGCTCTCCTGGGACTGCCTCTGGCTTTCAGGAATAATGCCTACCTAGTTTTTGCACGGGTTTGGGGAGCACTGATTAATGATGTTGGGAGTCTCATTCACGGCAGGTGCTTTATCTCTGCCACAGTCACCCTGATGGATGGCAGGCCACAGGCTTTCCCTGGTTGGGGCAGCCTGCAGGGCTTCCCATCCCCCCCCACCCCCGCTGCCAGCCATTCCCATTTGCTTCCAGGTCTCAGGAGCTGGCTGTGCAAAAACTCTGTTCCCCTTGGCCCTGTGTGTGGGACCGCATAGCCTTCCTCCAGGAGTTGCACTGTTGGGTTGTCTGTCATAAGCTGTCACGGTATTGTTCACAGGTCAGGATGCTGAGACCAGGTGAGAGTGGGGAACTCCACCCAGATCTAGCATCAGTATGATTGGCAGGCCAGGGCTCTGCTGCCTGACTTAGATGAGTGGATAGGGGAACAACAGACACAACCATTGGCTTGACTGGCCAGCTTTTGGAGGTACTTCTGTGTGGGTTGTGACATACAGTTGCCCAGGTTGTACACTGCCCAACTATAGGAGATACTAGCTATGGTATAGAATGTGCAAGTGGTGCCTATGAGAATTAAGCAGGGCATGGTGGCCCAAGCAAAATGGTGGCCCTGGGGTCTTGGCTGTTAGAGCTGTTTATGCATAGGGAAGTTTCTGGAGGGTGAGACCATCCACCTAACTCTAGGCTTAAAGAAGGCAGCCTGAATGCTTTTGCCTGGTATTCAAGACTTCCTCTAAAGGGACAGTTAAGAGTGTGTGTGGGGCCTGCTTGGATGGCTGGTTCCACATTCCCCCATCCTGTGGCCTTATCCCTTCTAGGCCTCCGTTTTCTGGTCTGTACATAGGGAACAATGGACACTGAACATTGGACAGGGGTATAATTTCATCTATGTGCAGAGATCGGGGCAATGCTGGCCCAAGGTACTTTCTGGATGTCTGCTCCAGACTCTGCCTTTTGTGCCCAGTTAGCCCTAGCCATGGTGGGGGGGGGGGGCGGGGATTTGCCTCTCAGGGGTGCAGAAATGGAGGAGGATGGGTGCCGGAAGTCTGGGCTGTGAGCCACGAGAATGCTCTTCTGCCCCTACCCCTGTGTCAAACCTGCCTTTGCTTACAAAATAAGTAAAACTGTCAGCTGGGAAAATGAAGGGCAAGCCAACCAAATATGATAAACTGTCTCTCGCCTAGCATTCATTGTGCTTTCCACAAAAGAAAAAACGGAGGAACAAACTCATGCAGATGCTAAAAATGTATACAGCATTGTGTTGTGCTTGCTTCGGCTGAGATTCTCCAGGCGAGGTAATGTAGCTGCACTGGACATAAAGCAGGGAATGCACAGCGTGGTGATTTGCAAAGTGTGCATCAGGTGCTTTGGCACAAATTCATATCGTGGGTTAGTTTCCTTTTTATTAAAGCCCAGAGCTGCACGGGCTGCGGCTTGGTGTCCTTATCCAGTGCATTTAAGGCAGGTGTTGACAGACCTAATTTGTAAATTTAAAGATTGTCAAGAAATGGTTTAACTACTCAGCATGGTGGTGGAGAGCCCTGTCTTTGTTGGTGACAAGGACTGAGTTTGGGAAAGTGGGGAAAAGCACACACTTAACTGAGCATTTTGTGTCATCTGCGGAGTGCTCTGGGCATGCATTTTATTTTGTGGCACAATTTATTTCTTAGCCAGTCCTGGGCCTTGAACTCTGGGCCTGAGCGCTGTCCCTGTGCTCCTTTTGCTTAACGCTAACTAACTCCACCATTTGAGCCATAATGCCATTTCCGGCTTTTTCTTTGATTAATTGGAGATAAAAGTCTCACGGGTCCTTGCTTTGGCAGCACATATACTAAAATTGGAATGATATGGAGAAGATTAGCAAGGCCTCTTCGCAAATTCCATATTTTTGGAAATAAGTGGTTTATCTTTGTTGTTGTTATTTCCAATGCACCCTATGAAATTATGCCTTTTTTCTTTTGTCTTTCTTCCCCATGGTTTGACCCCTGTTGTCACTGTAACTGACTTGGCTACACTGGGTATCGAATGCACGTTTATTGGAGCTAGGGAAAGGGAACACCAAAATAGAGAGATGAACCAGTGCAACAGCAGTACTTACAGGACAGCATGCTGTAAGCCAATTGTACAACTTGGGGCGGGGAGCTGGGGAAGGGGGAAGATGAGAGAAAAACAAAGGAGGAGGTAATACGTTTGATAAGTAATGTACTCACTGCCTTATGTATGTAACCCCTTTGTACATTACTTTGACAAAAAGTCTCATGGACTTTCCTGCTTGGGCTGGCTTCAAACCATGATCCTCAGATCTCAGCCTCCTGAGTAGCTAGGATTACAGGTGTAAGCCATAGGTGCCTGGCAACAATTTCAATTTTATTTATTTATTTTGCCAGTACTTGTGGTTTGAACTTAGAGCCTTGAGCTTGCTCGATTGGTGCTCTACCACTGAGTCATGCCTCCAGCCTAGCTTTTTGCTGGCTATTTTGGAGATAGAATATCAGACTTTTCTACCTGGGCTGGCTTTGAACCGTTCATTCTCTTCCAGATTTCAGCCTCCTGAATAGCTAGGATGACAGACATGAGCTACCACCAATTTACAGATGAAGATGGTGAGAGCTGGGAACTTAAAGCTTGTCCAAGGTCCTCAGCAACAAAGTGTCAAACCTGGCATTAGAACTGGCACCAACCTCTGTGCCTTGAGCCTACCAACTGTTTTTCTGCCACAGGAAAAGAGAGCGAGCCTTGGAGTTAGGAGGTTTGGAGTTCAAGTTCAGCTGATTATTGTAGACCCTGACTTTTTATTGAGGTATGGTTCAGTGGGTAGTACTGGAAGCTGCCTTGTGCCAGGTCCTAGTCCTGAATTGGGCTTAGGGGCCACCCAGTTCCTGCCCTGGTTATATTTGAGCCCCATGCCACCCCCAAGTACATTGCAAGAAGGGTCATCATGCTCTAAAACACATGGCCAGGAAAAGTGGGGGTTTGGGAAGCATTTGCCAGTAAGGAGCTGGAATGGATGTCTTTTAGAGTAGAAATCAGTTCAGCTATAGCACTCCTCACCCCTGTCCTCTCTCCCCTGTCCTATCTCCCCTCTCCCGCCTCTCCCGTCTCTATAACCTGTATGCTCCAGGTATCTTGAAATGGTTAGGATGTCAAGATGGTGGTCGTGGAGCCATCGCCAAGCATAGGGCCCTTCCAAGAACAGGGCGGGACCTTGGGCAGCTCCACAAGGCGCGTGGCCCACTGAGATCCCAGATTCTGCTGGCAGAACGAGCCACCATCCCAAACCCAGCCACCTGATGACAGCTGTGCGAGAGATCCTGAATAAGAGCCACCCAGGGCACCTCAGGACGGGCACAGGATACGCGTTCATAAATAAATGATTAGAGTTGTCCGTCAATCAAAGCAAGTCAGCGAGGCCAGAGGAGGACACGGGGTGGGTTGTAAGCAGAGGAAATCGTCCAAGTGGCTGGACCAGGTGGCTGGGGCAGGGGGAGCGAGAGGGCAGGAGGAGGAGAGTCAGGGGTCCTGGACTGGGGCCCGATGGGTTTGGAAGAGAAAGGGTCAGGTGGACTTGCATTTTGTCACAGTCACGATGGCTGCTGTGTGTGAGGGACTGGAGTGGGCGCAATGGACCACCAAATAGGCCAGGAAGGGGCAGAACCTTAGTGGTGGTTGCAGGAGGCCTAGGAGGGTGGTGGGGGGAGGCTTGCATAGACTTTGGGGATGTGGTGACAGATTTGAAGGGGAAAGGAAAGGGAACCCTTGAGGGGAAGGGAGCCCACTGCACGATGGAAGGTGCCATTTCCAGCTGATAAGTCAGTTCTTTGTAGCCTGCATGAGCCCTAGTGGTTGCCTCTGTGGAGACAGTAATGGCTGCCTTGTGGGGGTGTTTTATGTAGGAAGATAGCACAATGACCATAGCGCACACCATGCTGTCTGACAGTCCCAAACACCCCTACGGTGATAGAGGGTGCTTAATAAATGTTATTTCTCCATCCTTCTTACCTCAGAGCTTTCCACTGGCATGTGGTAGCATCTCAGTGAGGCTTGTTACCCCTCTGGTCCTCAGTTTCCCCATTCATAAGGAAGCCATGAGCCCCCTGAGCCGCTATGTCTGATTCTGCAGCTATCACCCCCGAGGGCCCATAGAACTAGATAGAATTTGTGCCAGTGGGTTTCTGCTCATCATGACTGACCCACTGTGCCCCCCTAGCATGAGTTTTAACTGGGCTGGTACACAGGTGACCTTGTTTATGATCTGAGTTTCCTCTAGCTAGGCTCAGGCTGGTGGTTCTGCCAACCAATAGCCTGTCATCTTATGGCCCGTGGCTCTGGGAGCCCCAGAGCTATGACTCGCTTTCAGTGGGCTGTATTTGTTCCTGCTTTACAAAGGCCAGGCCGCAGCCCCCCTGACTCATTATGAGAGATGAACAACTTCAATATCATTTGGGCTGTGTGGGTCTTAGTGCGGCCTTCAGTACTTGCAGGGCAGCCGTCTGTGATCCCACTGCTGCCGCCATCAACGAATGTTCACTGAGCACCTGGTAGGCACAAGGCACAGTATCACAGTTGCCTCTCATTGTATTCCTGCAACGGCACCATGTGGGCTCTGTAATCCACTTGGGTAGTTTGCAGATGAGGAAGCTGAGGTTGTGCAGGTCGAGGCCCCACTGTGTGTGTGTGTGTGTGTGTGTGTGTGTGTGAGAGAGAGAGAGAGAGAGAGAGAGAGAGAACTCAGGGCCTGGTCACTATCTCTGAGCTTTTTCACTCAAAACTAGCACTCTACCACCTGAGCCACACCTCCACTTAAGGCTTTTTGGTGGTTCATGGGAGATAAGGGTCTCATGAACCTCCCAGCCCAGGCTGGCTTAAAACCATGATCTTCAGATCTCAGCCTACTGAGTAGCTAGGATTACAGAAGTGAGCCACCGGTGCCCACCCATTCTACTCTTTTAGCAGCGAGAAAGCTGGGGTTCAGGCAAACAATGGTGAGGCACAGATACACGAGGATGCCCCATCACTGACCAGCCAGGCAGATTAAATTAGGCTTGGTCCCTGCCTGGCTTGGAAGCTTGGTTCTACCTCATTAGGGTGGGGACAGCAGCATGGAGTAGTAGCATGGTAGGAAACTGCGAATGAGGGACTTCCCTCTCAGTTGGTTGCTCCCCACTCCCTACCCTGCCCATCTAGTGCCTCCATCACTTCCGTGCCTGACCCTCAAACTCAGGATCATCAATGTTAATAAAGAACCGTGAAAACTCCAGATTTCCACTACCCCCGCCCCACCCCACCCACCCAAGCCCTGGAGCTCCAGATGCAGCCTGCCTGAGGTCGGCTGGAAATGGCACTTCTTTAAAGTCCCTGGTGATTGCAGTATGCAGCAGTTTAGCTCCCTGGAACACCAGCTCTGGTCCGTGGGTGACTGGATAGGGATTGCATACACAGAGTCTTGCAGGCACGTGAGCTGGAGGTAGCTGCACGTTGTCACTTCAGGAGTCATTTCCATTGTGACTACATCCTAGAGTCTCCTGGCAACTGGTGCGTGTGTGCGTGCGTGCATGCGTGCGCATGTGGGGGCCTCTGCCTGTACTGTACTTGTGCCTGTACTGGGGTTTGAACTCAGGACTTCACACTCTCACTTGACTTTTTACGCATGCCTAGCTAGCACTCTTCCACTTGAGCCAGGCCTCCAGTCCAGCTTTTCTGCTGGTTATTTTAGAGATGGAGTCTTGGGGATTTTTCTGTCTGTGCTAACTTTGAACTATGATCCTCTGGTTTTAGCTTCCTGTGTAGTGAGGGTTGCAGACATGAGCCACTGATGCCCAACTGTTCCTGGAAATTTTCCATAGCTTCTGCTGCCAAACAGTGCTCCTGAGTGTGTGTTTGTGTGTCTCTCTGTCTCTCTCTGTCTGTCTGTCTCTCTCTCTCCATCTCTCTCTCTCTCTCTCTCTCTCTCTCTCTCTCTCTCTCTCTCTCTCTCTCTCTCTCTCTCTCGACCCTGGCGTAAAGAGTTTGCAAAGCTCCCAAAAGATTTCAGTGGGTGGCTGTATTACAAGCCTCTGACTGTACTACAAGCTGGCTATTTTGTTTGTTTGACTGATACTGAAGACTGAACTCAGGGCCTTGGCACTTGCTAGGGACATGTTCTATTATGTGAGCCATCCCTCCATCAGCCCTTCTTTTTTCCTTTAGTTTGTTTTCCAGATAAGATGCTTTTGCTTTGGCAGTCAAGTTCAGACTGTGATCCTCCTATCTCTGCCTCCTGAGGAGCCGAGATTGTGCTACCATGCCTAACTAACCTGGCTTTTATTCGTTTTTTAATTGTATAAGTGCTCAGTGCCCTAAATATCAGTTTATACAATGAACCTCTGAAAGGAGAGATAAAGCAGAGTCTTTTCTTAGCCTGCATATCTGGGGCTTGGCTGGGGAAGGGAGGAAGTAGCGCAAGAGTCTTGGTAAGGAGAGATGAGGGTAGGCGATGGGAAATTAGAAGTCATTAGAATTTTGGACTGAAATGAGCGTGAATATTTTTTGTTAGTCTGATTTGGGTACTGGAGATACTTGAGTCATTAGCACTAATCCTCGTGCATTTCAGGCTACACAGTGTCTCCGGATGTGGTAAAAAACAGTGACGTGTGTTGCCTTCGTACAAACATGGTTGATCTGTGGATTGTATGGATTGAGGATGTAGCTCCTGTCATCCTCTGATTAAAAACTCTCGGGAACCCCACCTTTCCACTCCTTGCTTTCTTACAAATCCCCGAGGAATGCGGTCAAAAGCTTTCTATGAAGTACCCTCCCCATCCAAATGCCTTCATTACAAGTGAATTTAGACGGAAATTAAAGACATACTGCCAGCAATAATTGGAGTTGGATTTCCTTCGGAGATTTGAAAAGCGAATGTAACCAGAAGTTCACATTGTTCTCCTGGACTACCACCACCACCCCCCTGGCCAATCCTTGTGGGGGACTCCAGTGTGGAGCCACTGCCCGATCTGGTCCTAGCATTGGCTACGTGGTTCCCAGGGGAATGGACACATGCAGATAAGCCTTCAGGCCACTGGGAAGGCTGGACATGGTCTACCCCTGGCTCCTTTCTGTGGCCACTTTGAGTCACTCAGATCCTTTTTTCTTTTCTTTTTTTCTTTAACAAGGCTGTCTCCTATGAGACAGAATGCCCAGGGCCATTCTGTTTAAAGCCTCACTCCACCCGGCTCTTATTTGCCTATTTCTATTCTCAGTATCACACTTGCCCTCCATGGAACGGCTTCCTTGCTGGCTGATTCAGGGTCTGCTTCCGCCCGTGGGGAGGGGCTCTGTGACTATCAGATGACTGCACAAACTGAGACCTAGAGAGATTGGAACACAGTGTCAGGGCCGAGCTGTCAGTCAATACATGGTGGACCTAAGATATGACTCCCCCTCAAACCACTGTAGCCCCCACGGTTCCTTGCCTCATGCCACCGCTGCCCTCTGTCCTTGAATGGCTGACGAGAGCGGTTTGACAGTTTGGGTCTGAGATCTGTTAGGATGCCAGATGACTGTGGAATCTGAAAGGGTGGAAAAAAAAGAAAAGGAAAAGAAATGACTGGCGTTTTATGCTCTGTTTCACAGCCAGCCAGTAATAGGAGGTTGGGAAAATTCCCAACTGTGAAATAATTCAGGCAGGCCCGGCTTCCCGTTAGAAAAATCTATTGTCAGGAGCCTGAAGTAGGTGAGTGCTCAGCTGGGTGTTACCATGCCAGGACAAGTACTGGGGTCAAAGTGTTTGCAAGACAGGACGAAGGCGTCCAGCTTCCTTTCCACGGTGTGTGTGCAGTTTCAGAGCATACCCTGATGATCTCACCCCTTCCTCCTTGCTCCTGAGTACCTGGCCAGCACTGGATCCACGCTGCAAATCCAGCTAGGTGGTCCTCCCTCTGCCCCCCAAAGCCCACACACCCATTCCACTAGACCTGGGAAAGGAAGACTACACGAGGGAAAGGAGACCGCAGAAAAGAATAGGAACAGAACAGCCAAGGCTCTGTGATCTTTGGAAGAATAAACTGTTTAAATGCGTGGAGGCCTGGTTAGGTATGTGCAGTGAAACCTGTCACCTCCCCCGGTTTCCTCTGTTCTCTTTCCAGGAATAAACCACTCACAGGTGAACTGAAAAGCTCCAGCTTGCCTGACCCAGGCCGTTGTTTCATCTTGTACATGCTCACAGCTGCGCTGGGCAAATCCTGCTGTCCCCAAGAGTCTTTCTGCTCAGCACAGGATTCCTAATGATCAAGGGACAGGCAGAATTAGGAGTGTCAAACACTTGACGGAAAATAAATTAGTCATTGATTTTTGTTCCCCCTTTCAAGATCTCTCTTCCCCATTTGGTCATCAAAGCAACATTGCAGATATTCTGCTACAAGGAGTTTTCTGCCTTCCATCCACCCCTCTGGCTATCCATGCATGCCCGCTTCCGTCCACCCACCAATTCATTCACTCCATCTATCTACCCATCTACCCCATCCATCTACTCCATCCCTCATCTTTCCTTCCTTCTTCCCTTCCATCCATCCACCCACCATCCATCTATCCATCCATCTTTCCTTCCTTTCACCCATCCACCCACTCACCCTTCCACTCCATCCATCTGCCCACTCACCTATACATCCAATCATCCATCCATCTATCCATCCATCCATCCAAGCATGGATCTGTTCATTTAGCCTTTGGAGTGAAACAGAACCATCTCTGCCACCAACTGGCCTGGGGATCTTTCATAGTGTCACAGAGCTACAGTCACAAAACACTACAAGCTGGGCAGTTTTAACAGGAGGTAGGGCTTGGAATATGGCATAGTGGCAAGAGAGCTTGCCTCGTATACATGGAAGCCCTGGGTTCGATTCCCTAGCACCACATATATAGAAAATGACCAGAAGTGGCACTGTGGCTCAAGTCGCAGAGTGCTAGCCTTGAACAAAAGCAAGCCAGGGACACAGCTCAGGCCCTGAGTTCAAGGCCCAGGACTGGCCAAAAAAAAAAAAAAAAAAAAAAAAAAAAACCAGGAGGTAATCTCTCCCATATGAGGGGTGCCAGTCCCTTCTGAAAGTGCTGTGCTCTCTCTGAAGGCTCTGAGGGAGAAGCCTTGCTTTGGGTAGCTGCAGGTGTTATTTGACTTGTGACTACATTACACTCCTGACTTCTGCCCCTGTCCTCCCTTCTACTATCTCAGTGGCAATACTTGCTCTGGATTTAGTGCAACCTGGGTACTGCATGATTATCTAGCTCAGGTTCTTGTTTAGATCTCCAAGCTCCTTTTTTCCAAATGAAGTTGGATTCATGGTTCATATCTTTTGGGCAGGGGGGTCAGTCATTCAATCCATGGAACAACTCTTTGTGACTTTCAACCTCTGAGCTCCATGGCTTCTGTGGTGAGGGAGAGATGCCTCTCTGTCTCCCACCCCCCCACCCCCACCCCTGCCTGCCTGCGCAGCATTCCGGGGGTCATGCTAATAAGCTTTGTGGTGCTCATAAGTGGTTGGTCCTCCATCAGTGCTACTTCCTCCCCTCCCCCCACCCTAGGTCCTAGGACTTGAACTCAGGGTCTGGGTGCTGTCCTTGAGCTTCTGTGCACCAGGATAGCCAAGCTCCACTTCCAGCTTTTCTTTTGTTTCAATGTAGATAAGAGTCTCACGAACTTTCCTGCCTGGGCTGGCTTCAAAGATCTCAGCCTCCTGATTAGCTAGAATGACAGGTATGAGTGCCTGGCTATTGTGCTACTTCTTCATGAGTGTTCTTTATGTGCAGAGACCCCAAGCTGGGCTCACACCACACACGATGGCTGTGTCTCAGCCCTGGTTGGTGTACTACGGCATGACTCCTGTGCACACCCGGGCCTGCCTGTGGGGCCAAAGCCCAGCTGCTCTGACAAACCGGGTTCCCAACAGATGTATGAAATAGTCCACAGCCTCATTAGAAGGGAAATGTTGGGAACTGTTCTGGTAGATTCCTCAGCACATTGCATGCCGCCTTTCTGGGGCTGATGGGGGACAGAGGAAACTGGTGTGCGTGGCGGTGGGAAGTCATTCCACTCCTCCAACGGCCTCTCACCTGGCCTTCCCCACCTAGGGGTTGTCCTCAGTGATGGGGCTCACAAGGACTCTGGTCACCTACTGTCTGATAGTAGGTTGTAGCCACAAACTAGGAAGCCATGACAGAGCTGGCCTGATGGAGAGCCAGCCAGGAAGGGGCTTGATCGGCAGTTCCCTCCTATGACCTTGGTCAAAACTCTCTCCCCTCATCTAAGGCTCGGATGCTTAGTGAGGAGGAGCTGGCTGGGGTTGATTTAGGACAGTACATTTGCAACTTGTTGAATAACAGGGTGGAGCAGCTTTCAGATCTTTCCCAGAATCCCCCTTGGTGGAGAGCCAATGTCCGCGAAGAGCCCCCTGTCCTTGGTCTTGCCCTTCTGGGAGTCCTGCGCCTGAGAGTCCCCACCCAGGAGTGGTTTCAAACATCCAGGTAACAGATGGTGTGATAATTTAACGCAATTAAAAGTAGCAGGTTGCTGGAATTTAATTAAGAAACAAAGGCACTTGGAGAATGCTGGCTCTCGGGGACGGGAGCCGAGGACCGTGAGCAGGGCCACGGGCTGCAGCATAGCAGAGAACCTCATCCACGGCAGAGCACAGACAACAGCGTGTGGAACATGGCCTGCATGGCCCACGAGGGAGGGAGGGAGGGAGGGATGTGTGTTCTGGAACCTTCCCTTTTTGCATTCCATCCCTTCCAGCACTCCCCTGCTTGTGTCCCCATGTAAAATTGATTTGAACCGATGGAACACATAGAATCAAATGGAGACTTTTTTTTTTTTAATGTTGAAAGAGGCTCCACGATCTGGTCTCTCTTATCTCTCCAGATGATTCTAGAATTAGTCTCTGTTTACTTGAAGTACTTCTGTTTCTCCATTATGTGGAATTCATTCCTGTCACAGGGTCTTTGCATGTGGTGTTGAATTCTGGATTGTTCTTCCTGGGATTGTCATTCCCTGATCAACCCATTCTCTTTAATCAGTCTCAGCATTGACAGCCTCTATGCTCTGGCTCCTTATCTATAAAATAATGCTTCTTATTCTTAGGGTGGTTATTAGGGTTCAGTAAGCTAATGCACGTGAAATGCCTGGTCTGGGCATTAGATCACATCAGGCCTGTGTGTGTGTGTGTGTGTGTGTGTGTGTGTGTGTGTGTGTGTGTGTGTGTGTGTAAAACACGTATATGTGTGTGTGTTTTAATCAACTGATGTTTCAGCTCAGACTTGCTCATTTTCACTTGTGCTGAAAGAACAGGAGTTGGAAGACTTCAGGGAACAGTGTCCTTAACAGGGGAACAGTATAGCAGAGGCAAGCCCCCACACTGCAAGCTGGGAAAGGTCAGATGGGTGATGAATGAGGCCTGATGTTTGAGGCCTAAGTCAAGGAGACCTCAATGCCAGGCAGGGAGGGGGCAGCCGTGACAGGCTTCTAGCAGCAGAGTTGTGGTCAGATCTGTGCATTAGGAAGACTAGTGTAGCCTGATCTCCCCATACAAGGAGCCAAACCCAAGGCGAGGGTCCCCATTGTGCCTAAAAATACCCAGTGGGGCTCCAGTGTGCAGACCCAGTGGGATCATTTCAGGGGGTTCCTTCCGATCACGCCTCTTTCCTTCCTAGGCCCTCTGCGCTCTCGCCTCCCTGACCTGCCTGTAGGGTGTCTGGGAGTGTGTTGTCGAGATCCTGACTTAAGTCCTAGTGTGTATCCATGGCTCCATCACTGAGTTCTGGGAGTCCTTGCTGTTGGGTGCCTCTGTGTACCCTGGGAATTAAAAGATACACGGTGTAGCCGGGTGCAGGTGGCTCATGCCTGTGCCTGTCATCCTAGCCACTCAGGAGGCTGAGATGTGAGGACGGTGGTTTGAAGCCAGCTCCAGGCAGGAAAATCTATGAGACTCTTAACTCCAATCAACCACCGAAAGCTGGAAGTAGAGCTGTGGCTCAAGTGGTAGAGGCACAAAAGCTCAGGGACAAGAGCCCAGGCCTAGAATTCAAGCCCTAGGGCCTGTGTGCACACACGCACGTGCACACGCACACCCGCACAGTGTATGTATTGGCTTTAAGAATAATAAAGGCTGCTCTTCCACCTCATTCCTGCTTCCTTCTATTCCTGCCCTCCCCTTCTTCTGCCCCTAAAGGCAGGTCAGTATTCTCCAGGGAGTGGCCCCGATCTGTGCTGTTTCGATTACATGGCTTTGGTTACAAATGTTTCTGGTCTCTTCTGCCAACTTTCTAAGATGATGCAAAAAAAAAGACAGAGTTTCAGAATCTTTGTCTAAAGGGAATTCGGCTGCAGGATTATTGTCTAAGGCTTATTCTGAGCTTCTCCTCCTCCCCCCCCACCCCGCTTTTTTTTTTCATGTACATCTTTCAGTATGCTGAATCTACTGAGAAAAATTTACCTACAGGAGAAGGGGTGAGAGAGAATAGGCAAGAAGCACAGCCCTCTGGGGAAGCATTTTAATTAGACTCATCTGCGGGTTGATTCCCCCCCCCCCTTTCTGTTTAAACCTTACATCTTGGTAGGTCTAGAGAAATTTGCCAGGGCCTTTAAATTGCTTGGAGTAAAATTTAAAGAGAGGTCTGTAGCCAAGTGAGGAGGAGAGAAAGATAATCCTTTCAACATCTGAAGCCCAGAGACTCTACTGGGACCCTCTGTAGTGGATAGGAAGGCAGAGTGCTGACCACATAATGCATTAGTGCCGGAAGGAAGTGACCCCTCAGAGCCTCTTTAATGAAGAGAAAAAGAATCCTCTTAGACTTCCTTAGAATTTAAGGCCAAGAGGACAAATCCACAGAGCTCTTCTACAAAGAGAAAATGTAACAAGTACTGAACTTCCCTGGGGAAGTGGGGGTGGGGGAAAGGGAAGACCATGGGTAGATTTATAGGCCTAGCCTCAAAGTCAATATGTAAAAATGAAGTCCAGCTACTTGATGGAAGCAAGGAAGTGGTCCCTGGGGGACAACCCCCCCCCCACAGCCTGAAGGCCTTATCGAGTCTTCCCACTGTGCTGATGGGAAGTGATGGAGGCGAGAGGCTGCCTGCCCCATAGTCCACTACACACCCTGGCTCTTGGCAGACGTGTGTCTGGTGCACCTGCAGTGTGCCAGGCACTGTTCTGGGCATTAGGCCACAGCAATAAACAAGACTGATTATTTTTACAAGAATGGTCAAGGAAGGGCCTGGAGGAGGTGACATCTGAGCAGAGAGGGAGCCAGGAAAATACTGGAGAAAAAGAGCAGTGGGCCCAGGAAAGGGCAGATGCAAAAGCTGACGCACAAACCAGGCATTGGTGGCTCACACCTGTAATCCTAGCTCTCGGGAGGCTGAGTTCTAAAGATCATGGTTGTAAGCCAGACCCAGCAGGAAAGTCCAGGAGACTCTTAACACCAGTGAACCACCACAAAGCCAGAAGTGGAGCTATGGCTCAAGTGACAGAGCACTAAGCTTGAACAAACACATACATACGTACATACGCACGTATATACATACTCAGACAGAATGTGTGGGCCCTGATTTCAAGCCTCAAGACTAGCACACACACCAAAAAATAGTTGGAACATAGTATGTGATAGAAGTGACTGAGAGCTAGTCAAAACAGCCGGCATAGTCAGAGTCCAGGGAGTGAGGAGCGGTGATAGGAGATGGGACTCCACCCATAGGGGCCCCATGGGACTCCACAGACACCCAGCTAGGAGAAGACCTTAGGTTGTATCAAGAGTAAGATGGTTCAGCACAGAAGAAGAGCATCATTTAATTATAAGGCTCTTTCAGCCTGCCTGCTGAGCAGAGAACAGGGTGCTGGGATGTAAGAAAGGAACGGCAGTGTAGACTTTTCCCAGAGGTTTAGGTGAGTGATACTGGTGGCTTAGACCTTGATGCTAGCAATGGATAATGAAGTCATATGTTCTGAATATATTTTGAAGGTAGATGGCGCCGATTTGGGAATGAATTGCATAAGGAGGTAACTTTTCACACCTCCTCTGGGAAGAGTGCTGTGTTAAGATTCTTTTTGCGCGTAAAAGTAGAAATTGAACTCACATGGACTCTCATGACAGATCAGCCACATGTGGGTTTCAGACAGAGCTGGTTCCAGGAGGGTAAATGATAGGTTCAGGACTTCAGCACACTCTCTTTTCATCCCTGAGCTTGGCTTTCTATCTTGTATGTAGCCCTAAACTGCTCCCAGCTTACACGAACATTCTACATAACGATTAGTATAGGAAGAGAATATTTATTTCAACCACACTCATTTCAACAAAACTGATGATTCATCCACCTCAGCCACTCACCCTTCCTTTCTTCCCAGCTTATCCCTTGTCCAATCAGTCAGCCCCCAAAACAGTAGAATACATGTGCCCAAAATCTTGAGGCAGGGGTGGTGACAAGGGAGAAATTCCCCAGCTCCTCAAGTTGTACATCCTTAGAAATGGCTATTGTAGGCAAAATAATAATAACAACAACAGCAAATTAATTTATACCACCCACCCATAATAAGAAATTTGTTTAAATATGTCTTCACTTACTATGATGGTGAGAGCTATAATGTACTCAATGATACTTCTCAAAGTGTTTGCCCCTACATTATCCAGCTACAGAACATGATAGTTCCATACCAAGAAAAAAAAAAAAAGAGCAGTGGTGGTCATGCGGTCTCCAGTCACCTGGTGAGCCAGGAGAAATCAGAAAGTGTCATCTCTCTCCCATTCAGAGGAGATGGGCTTCGACCTGCAGCTGTTGGATAGAGACTGGAGACTCATAAAAGCCAGGTGGATGGGGCAGGATGGGAGTGGGGACACGCAGAAACTGTGAGGACATGAACCTCCGATGCCTAATCACCTCAGACAATAGGCTTTCTGGTTTTGTGTTGTGTTGTTTTTTTTTAAAGGATAGTTACTTCCCATCGAATTATTCAAGCAAACATTCGGTGACAATCTGATACCTCTCTAAGGGCACTTCCTGCATCCTGGGCTGTTCTGACTTGAGCATGCCTGCCGGACTCATTTATAGACACATCCTGAGAAGAGACTGGTTTACTTTCATTAAAATAGCAGCTCCTCCTTTCTCTCTGCAGCTGTAAATGACACCTATCACCTCCCCCAGAGTTGTTTGCTTTGGGTTGGTTTTCTCTTGCCTGGATTTTGCTTGCCTCTAGGGCTGATTTATTTTTGCTAGTTAAGAAGTTTCCCACCTCCCCTTCCCCCCCTCCCCCCAAAGCCTGGGGTTTGTCTCTGCAATTGTTAGCATGCATCTTCTTCCCCAGATGGTACCATGAGCTAGGTCATGTGATGTGGGAGGGATCAGCAGCTGCCCTTACCTTGAGATGCCAGAGCAGGCTCCCATGTGTTGTTAAAAACCAACAAGCCATATACATAGCTAGACTCGGCACCCCAGGGCCGTCTCCCTGGTTACCTCCTCTGCAGCAACCATCGACCCCGGGGTCTCACTCAAGTTCAGCCATGTCTTCCCTGTGCATCTCAGAATTTTAAGTGTTTACGTGGAGAACAAACTCATCCTGCCTGTCTCTCTCTTCCTGCACCCCCCTCCCCCTGCACTTGACCATGAAAATGGCAGTAGCGTCACTACTCCGAGGTTCACCCAGGCCTGTGTTTCTTCTCCTGTGGCGGTGCTGAGCGGATTGAGAGGCAGGAGTATCCGTGAAAGAATGGAAGAGGCAGTGGAGCTTCACGGAGATTTCCTAAGCTTTGCATATCTGCCAAGGTTGAGGTCATGACAGGAATGGGAATCACAGGAATCAGGTATAAGTAAATGAAGCAAGGGGCCAGGCATGGTATGGCATTTCTTTCATCCCAGATACTTAGCAGGCAGAAGTAGGAAGAATCATAGTCCAAGGGTAATCTGGGCCAAAGTTCAAGGCCCTGTCTCAAAAGAAAGCTTTGAAAACAAAAAGGGGGGGCGGGGCTGGAGGCATGGGTCAAATGGCAGATCATCTGCTTAGCAAGCTCCAGGCCCTGAGTTCAAACCAATACTACCAAAATAAATTAGTTGTTTCATTAATCATAAAAAAAAGGAGACAAGGCTCATAAGCCTCAATCACAGAATCCTCTTCTGACCCAAACCTAGGGGCCACCTCACTGCCACTGAAGGGATCCACCTGAATTATATAGACCCCTGAAACTTAACTTCCTCCTCAGAATGCCTTTCCTCCAGATCTGGCTCACTTCCTGTCCAAGGTGGGCCAGTCTGTCTACTGTAGCCTGGCCAGTCACCTCCCTGGGTCCCTCAGCCTCTGCCTGGAACCTGCTCAGGCCCTCCTCCAACCACCTAGCTGGCTTCCCACTTCACTGACCCATACCACACCCAGAGAATCTGAATCACCTCCTCTAGCCCCCATTATCTGGGTAGAGCCTGAGTCTTACCCCCCCCCGCCCCGCCCCCACCATGCCTGCCTTACACCCATGTTTTATCCATGGTAGGTCTGGCCCTCCCCAACTCACCTCCTCTGTTATGCAGCCAGCCTTTGAAAAGAATAAAGCAGTGATTCCCACTACCTCACACACACCTGTAACCCTAGCTATTCAGAAGGCTAACACCTGAGGATCACCTTTTGAAGCCAAGTCTGTGAAACTCTTAGCTCCAGTTAGCTACCAAAAAGCCAGAAGTGGAGCTGTGTGGTAGAGTGCTAGCCATAAGCAAAAGACACTGAGGGACAGGGTCCAAGCCTTGAGTTCAAGCCCTCGGACTCTGTGCACGCACGTGTGCGCACACATACACACACAGATGTTAAGTGAAAGAAGCCAGAGACAAGAGGTCATCTGTCTTGTGGTTCCATTTATAACTTTCCAGGGAGAAGATTAGGGCTCGATGGAGCCTTGGAATAGGGAAGAATGGAGGGTAACTACCTCGTGGAGCTGATGGAAATGTTTTGGAGCTAGAAAAGATGTGGCGTATGTTTGTATAAAATTGTGCATGAGTGAAATGCTCTAGGTTTGTTCATTTTACAAGGGTTAATTTTAGCCAGGCCTTGCTGGCTAACATCTATAATTCTAGCCACTTGAGCTCTGGGGCTGGGAACATGGCCTAGTGGCAAGCGTGCTTGCCTCGTATACACAAAGCCCTGGGTTCGATGTTCCCAGGACCTCCTTTCACACTCCTCCTGTCCGTGTCTGTGTTCCCCACGGCCCGTGCCCTCCTAGAGAGCCATGCTGTATCTACACCAGGCCCCAGGGGCTCAGGTGGTATTGATCCCCACCCCCAGTCTCCCTGGGTAGCTATAAGCTTTCAAGTCCTCTGAAATAGGGAGGTGACTTCCACCATCACAGCTTTCTGAGGCGCCTGGAGTTCCACCTTCTGGGCTTCTTGCTGCAGCCCCAGATCCCATTTGCATTCTAGCTGGGCCCCGCCTGCCTCCTCCCTCCCTCCTCTGCCTGAGAGGGATTCACGGAGCTCTGGCCTACTTGCATAAATGCTGGCATCTCCTTTTTGGCTCCTATCTCTGGGGTGTTTCTTTTTTATTTACTCTCCTCTCCCCCTTCTGTGCCATCAGCATTTCACTGTGCCAGGTTCCCCCCTTCTTGAAGCAGTTTAGAATGATTAAGGACGAATAGTGGCCTGCTGGCCTGATTGTGTCTAGGAGAGGGATTGGGGGTGGGTGGGGGGAGGGAGCCCCAAGCCTGCAGCAGGAGCTGTGAGCTTGCTGCAATTCAAGGCAGGGCCTGTGAGCAGCTCTCTCTGGCTTCCTTAGTAGCACACACAGCCTGGGAGTCTCATGGTAGACTGGCTACAGCCAAGGGCCAGCTGTGGCCAGCTCCCTGATCACCACAGCAGGCTCCATGCCTAAGCTAAGGCTGGGGGACACAGCTGGTATCCTCCAGTTCACCCAGCCCTCACTGCTTTTCCCTCCTTCCCAGAGTCCCCTGCAGTGCCTCCTCCCCGCACCAGGGTCTCCAGCACACATTGACAAGGTTGGGCTTGCCGATTGGCTCACTAAGACACATTAGCTTTGCCACTTCAGGACTGTACAGAAAGGCAGCCATTGTAAAGGGGAAAAGTCAGTCCTGCCCTGGGTCCGGGGAGAAGAAATCTAGAAACTCAGCCTCGCCTTCTCCCTCCTTCTCCCTTCATGCAAAGTAGAAACCTGGCTACATCTCTCTATCTCTCCTTCCCTCTTCTCCCTGCCCTGCCAAGTCCTAGAGGTTCTATTGTCTCTCATCCATCTCCTACCCTATACCTACTACTGCCCCGTCACTGGGGACCTGGCAGAAGCCCCATACTTTTCTGCTGTTTTCCTCCATCTTCACCAATTTTCTTCACTGCCCTCTTGGCTCTTTAGTTTGTTTTCTTGTTGCTGCTCTGACAAGTGATTACAAACAAGAGTCTTAAACAACACATGTGTTCATACAGTCATAGAGACAGGAAGTCCAGAGGCAGCAGGCCTGACCCCTTCTGGAGGATCCAGCCGAGAGTCTGTTCCTCATTTCTTCTCAAGGCTGTCAACTTGACTTGGCTTGTGGCTGCATCAATCCATTTCCACTTACATGGATCTCTGGCCCCCTCCCCCTTGCCCTTGCATTAAGAAATATATTACAAGGACACTTGAGGTTGCTCTGGGCCTCCCCAGGTGGTCCAGCACATTTCTCCTACTTTGAGCTCCTGCATTCTCTTTTGCCATGTAAGGGTAACACAGGTTCCAGAGATTGAGAAAGTGGACATCTTTGGGCTGCCCTTATTTAAACTACCACGTCCATCTTCCAAAATATTCATCCCTTCTGTCTTTGGAAGTCTGTGCTGCATCTCAGTGGTTTGCATATGGATCAAATGAATACTGACAGCCAAATTCAGTGAGTGCTCTCCATCCTGCATCTGTTAAGAGTGGCGGGGTGGTGTCATCCGTGTGAAGGCCCTGGATGCCAACTGTAGAATACTCTAAGAGACATTTTAAGACCTGGCTGTTTGGAGGCCAGTTCTTTGCACCCAAATTGAAATCCTCCGGAGCAGCCTTAACCACTTGTCGTCTTTGTCTGCATCTGGTCTGTTCTTGTGTCCTGGACCCAGACAGTTGAACCACTCATCACCGCCTCAGGCCTCGGCACTTCAGCCCTTACTTGTCCTGACCCTCTCTCTACTGGGATGCCACCTTGCCCTCTCTCCCCTGCCACCCAACACCAAGTGCTCATTCTCTGACTGTTGTAGTGGCTCACCCCTTGCCTGACACAAGCATTCGGGAGGCACTTACTTAAAAGATGGAAGCAATAACAAACAAAAGAATGGAGTAAGGAAGATTTGCTCACCTAGTGAAATCCTGAATTGACTTCTAGATGTTGATGTGGTCAGCATGCAGGTATTTCATTGTTCAAAATCAAGGCAGTCATCCTCCTTCCCAGGATGCCCTTGGCCTTCTCGGAGTCCTGCTATAGACAGTTAGCATGCACCTGTCTGTCTCTGCCCTGGGTATTTTCTAGCGGCTGGCTCACAGGTAGCCTGACCCAGACAGGCTGGACATGTTGGGAGCTTTTCCCAGGAGAAGCCCTGAATCAATGAATGATGAGAGATAGCAGATAGATACATACCTGGCATCCTCATGTCCTTGGTGGGCCAGTTTTGGAGTGTGTTCCCCACTTTCTCAGTGAATCCCTAAGAAGAGTGAGTCCCAGTGATGATAGAAGTGACTGTCTCGCTGCAGCCCACTTAGATCGGCTTCCTTCCTTTCCTCCCTCATTCTCCCCACTCCTCCCTCTCTGTGCTTCCTAGGGTTGTCTCCCTCCCAAATCAGCAATTCACACCCAGATCTGTGCCTCAGGGTCTGCTTTTGGAGAAATCCAAAAGAAAATATTGCATACTGTGAAAAGGTAAAATCCAATCCAAATAGTGGAGTCTTAACATTTATTGAGCGCTTGCTAGGTGCCAGGCAACATTCATCACACTGTTTAATCCTTAAAGCATCTCTGAGAGGTGGCCCTGTGAGAATTCTCATTATCCACAAGAAATAGAGTACAGGAGGGGTGAGGTTGGTTGCATAGCACAGAGCCGCCATGTTGTTTCACCAAGCTGCGGGCCTGAGCATCTGGTACAGAATGGGAAACGAGGGAGGAAAGATCATCTTTAAATTAGGAGGATTTGTTATATGAGGTAAGATGGAGTAGGGTGTGGTTATTCCTCTGGAGCAAAGCACAGGAAGTACGAGTCCTCTTTTCCCACTGGTTGGCAGGTGTGTCCATTCTTTTGCTTATCTTTGCTTCTCGGTTGAATCAGTTCTGCCCCAACCTGGACAGAGTTCATGAAAGGGGATGGCTTGGGCCAGCTTCTCAGCTGAGCTTTGACTATATTTTTCCTGAATTTTGCATAGCATTAGCCTATCCTTCCTCCAGGCACTACTACTGTCAACCTGGACAACTGGTCGACCACACATCTCAGCCCATGCCAGTTTTTAGAGTTTGATTTTCTGGCTTGTTCTGTGCTCTTCATTAGGATGTGTGGAAGCAGAGTGCACATCTGTCCCCTTCTGCTCACCTGAGCCAAACAGTCCCTTACTCTGGGGTCTAGGTTCTCAGCTCACCTGTCATGTTTGGAAGCTCAGCTTCATAGAAACTACTGACGTTTGTACTGTTCCTTTTTCATTTGGTATAGTATATCATGACCACTTTCTTGGAATAAGTATGATTCACATAAAATATAATTTTAAAGAATGGTTTTGTATTCCTCCCATCTCACAGAGAAATCATATTTACCCAGTTCCCTTTTGTTCATCATTTAGGTTGTTTCTGGTTTTATACTTTTATAAATAGCATGAATTTGAGCATCCTTCAATGTAATATTGATTGTGTATCACCGAGTTTTGTGTGTGTGAGCTTTTTTGCTCAAGGCTGGTGCTCTACCACTTGAGCCACACCTCTAATTTCAGCGTTTTGCTAGTGACTTGGAGATAAAAGTCGCATGGACTTTTCTGCCCCAGGATGGCTTTTGACTCTTAGTCTTCAGATCTCAGCCACCTGGGTAGCTAGAATTATAGGTCTGAAACACTAATGTCTAGGAAGACATCTTATTTTTAACAGGACCTGTGCTTGAACTCAGGGCCTCACATTCACAGGCTCATAGTCTACCAGTTGAGCCATGCTTCTATCCCTGATTTTTTCTTGTGTATGCTTTTAGTGGAAGTATTACCAATGTTCTATTAAATGTGATGATACCCATAATCAAGAGATACTTCCCATCACATTAAAAAAATGTTCTATCCTTAGCACACTGCTAAGCACATTGTGAAATACGCCTTTTCTCAGATATTGAGGTAATCATATTATTTCCTTTGGTCAATCAACACAATGGAGGTGTACTATTAATCTTCTATGCCAGGCATGGTGATACATGCCTATAATCCCAGCACTTGGCATGCTGAAACTGCAAGATTGTCAGTTCAAGACCAGTCTGGGCTACACAGTGAGATGCATTTTCAAGACATAAACAAACAATTTTTTTTCCTAGTGTTGAATCACATTTTATTATTACAATGAACTCTTCTTGGCCGAGGCTTACTATAATTTTGAAACATGCCATCACTGCAGGAAGCTTTAGAGCTGGTTTAACTTCATGAAGTAATGGGAAATTTTCCAGGCTCTTCATTCTCAGCAATATGTGGGCCGGAAGTGCTTGTGTGCCGCGCCCCCCCTCCCCCCATCCCTAGGAGATGAGTCAGACTCTGTATAACCTGGATGAGTGGAGGTGAAGCTGTCAGCCCCAGGTGGGGGCTCTGAATCTGTGTGAGGAAAATGACTCATTCCATTCCATTTCTCTTCTTACTCAATGCTAGCCCATGCGTGTGCAGCAGAGCACAAAGAAAAGGCTCCCCCGTTGCATAGGCAGGCTTGGTGTAGTCACCTCTGCTTTCTGAAGAGTTCTGACATATAGCAGGTACTAAAAAAGAAAAAGCACATAAGGCATTCTGTACAGCTAAACATCAGTTCCAGCTCCACCTGCTCCCCCAATACTGATGTAGCTGGGTGGTGATGAGAACACTGAACTCTAGAGAGCAAAGTTCATCCCAAGGTGTAACACTCAAAGAACAATAATGTGTGCTCTAAAACACTATGTTTTATTAGTCTAGCCAAGTATAGTGGTTCAGCTTGTAATCCTAGATACTTGGGAGGCAGAGATAGGCAGATCGTTGGTCAGGGCCACACCTGGCAAAAAGTTCTTGATGCTCCCTCTCAACAAATGGCTGGACATAGTAGTACATGCCTGTTACCCCAGATATGAGGGAAGCAGATGGCTTGGCATGGTAGTGCAAGCCTACCATCCCCAGAGATGTAAAGATGCACTAATCCAAAGATTTCATCCCAGGCACAAAGCTCTGAAAATAACCAATGTGAAAGGGGCTGAATGTCAAGCACCAGTGTCCAGTACATAAAGTCTTAGCTACTCAGGAGCCTGAGATCTGAGGATTGTGGTGTGAGGCCAGCCCAGGCAGAAAGGACCAAAAGACTATCTCCAGTTAACTAGCAAAATGCCTAACTGGAGGTGTGACTCAAGTAGTAGAGTGCTCAAGTCATGAGCAGAAAAAGCCAAGCAAGAACAAGGGGCCTTGAGTTCAAGCCCAACCAGGGTCAGTGAGTTAGGAGGCATGGTTCAAGTACTAGAGCACCTGCCTAGCAAGCTCTAGACCTTGAGTTCAATCATCAGTACCACCAAAAGAAAAACATACTGGTCCTCGGTGCCCCAGCCCCTCAGCTGTATGGGAGGAACAGGTGTCCCTCCTTTGCCATGGGAAGAGCCCAATATTCTTTCACTCTTCATTGAGGACCTAATGGGTGTTTAAAACTGGTTCCTGGTGTGTGATAAGTAGCAAATATGTGCCCTGATTCATCTGGAAAATACTTCTGGGAATATAGCACTTAGCTGCGTGGCCAGGACAGAGCCGGTGTTCAACAGAGATGTAGAAGGATGGATGGTACGCCTCAGATCCCTTATCAGAAAGTTGCCCAAATGCCAATTTCTGGGCTCCATCCAGATTTTTCTATTGGAATCTGTCCATGGGAGACCCAATTACATGCATAGATTATAGGCTCCTCCCAGAAGTGCTCACGCATGCTTCAATTTGAAACCTCCATGCCCTGGGTGGCTGTTCTTAATGAGATGATGTTGTGAAAAACCGCCTTGTTCACCACCCACTCATTAACCAGCTCACCTCTTTGCCTGCCTCTTCTTCAGTGGCAGAGCTGGGTTAACATATTTAAGACAAGAAGAACAAGAGAGAGGGAGTAATGGGGTGGGGGGATATCTTTAATGGATTTCTCCAAATCATAACCGTGAGTTATAATTAGACATTGTAATTACCCACACAGCTGTTAGGGAAATCATGAAGCATGACGTAGGTAGCCTAGCAAGGCTTTGCCTCTAGAAGCTTGACAGACAAAATGGCCCACAATAGACAGAACAAGGGAAGGAGGGGAGAGGCCTCCATGGAAGGGAAAGTGGCTTTGTTTCATGTCTACTCTGTGCTCCTCGGAGTATGTTCTGCATGCCTAAGCCCTTCTAACAAGACAAGTGGAGGTAGGCCTTTGCTGTAGGCTGGGGTGTCCCCGGAACAAAGATGCAGTGTGTATGGGTGGTAACTGTATAGGAGGGGATGAGAATCGAAAAAAGGATGACCACCAATGAAGAACATTGGGGTGCCGGGCACTGTGGCTCATGCCTTTTATCCTAACTACTCAGGAGGCTGAGCTCTAAGGATTGCAGTTCAAAGCCAGCCCAGGAAGAAAAGTCCATGAGACTCTTACCTCTAGTTAACCACCAGAAAACTGGAAGTGTTGCTGCAGCTCAAAGTGATAGAGCGCTAGCCTTGAGCAGAAAAGGTTCAGGGACAGCTCCCAGGTCCTGAGTCCGAGCCCCACAACCACCATCACCAACAACAAAAAGAACACCTTTGCATGCCTGTTGGACTCATCCAGTTCATTTGTGCTGCTGTAGCAAAGAACCAGAGGCTGGGCAAAAAACAGGAATGCACTGCCCTGGTTTCCAGCAGGAGTTGAGAGGGCATGGTATTCTCAGGGCATGGTTCTGGTGAGGGCCTTCCTCTAGGCTGCAGACTGCTGACTTCCTGGTTTAGCCTCACAAGGTGGAAAGAAGACTAGAGAGCTCTTGGGGTCTTTTAATCAGAGCACTAGACCCATTCATGAGCATCTGTTTTCATGATTGCATACCTTCTCAAGTGTTTGCATACCTTCTCAAGTGTTTAAACCCAGTTTCCAAATGTCATCATGGTGGGAGTGAGGATTTGGGGGATATAGACATTTAGTCCATAATTCCACTATTTCACAGGGGGGCACATGCCCCATCTGTGGGTCAAGGCACCCGGGGTATTTACATGCCATCATTTGTAGAAGGCTATTTCAAATTTGCTGCACAAAGTGAGTTCCCGTGACACAGGAAGCAATACAGGTGGTAGCTGGGCACTGGTGGCTCATGCTTGTAGTCCTAGCTTCTCAAGAGGATGAGATCTGAGAATTGCATTTGGAAGCCAGCCCCGGCAGACAAATCTGAGACACTCTTAACCTCCTAACTACCAGAAACCTGGAAATGGAGGTATGACTCCAGTGGTAGAGTGATAACCCTGCACAGTAAAGCTAAGGAATAGTGCCCAGGCCCTAAGTTCAAGCCACAGTACCAACACAAAAACGAGAGTTAGGTGGTGGCAGTAGGAGTCAGCTAGTGTACCAAAGGGGCAAGGTCAAGGGCATATGGGTAAGATACTCAGGGTCTGCATCAGGCTTCCCATGAGCCCCTGGGGGAGGCCCTTGGTCTTGTTCATCTCTGTGTCCAAAGTGCCTGCCATATATTCAGATGCTCCACACAAGTAGTTAATGCAAATCTGGGAGACATATCCTGACTGTAATGCAATGTCGGAGATGGAGCTTATTTCTCTGTCACTGTAATTCCCCAATATGGAGTGGGACAGCCTACTAGCTCTGCTTATTAGCACACACTGAAGCACATAATAGGTGTTTTCTAACCCGGCTTGAATGAGGAGAGGGGATGAGCAGGCATTGGGGGCTCATGCCTTTGTAATCCTAGCTACTCGGGGGTTGGGGGCGGGGTGAGATCTGAGGGGATTGTGGTTCAAAGCCAACCCAACTAGGAAAGTCTGTGAGACTCCTTACTTTTAATTTAGCAGTGAAAAAGCTGGAAGTAGAGCTGTGGTTCAAGTGGTAGAGCAGAGCGCCAGCCTTAGGTGGAAAAAGTGGAGGTACACTACCCAGGCTCTGTGTTCAAGCTCTAGTACAGGTATAAGAGGGAGAAAGGAACTGTCTGGTCACAGCCAGCTCTGGCCATCATACAGACGGTCAATGCGTGTTGCTGCTTTGAGATATCCTAGCCCCATTTGAACATGTAAAGAAAGCTGTGGATGTTTTCTCCTCTCTAAAGCTCCCAAGTGCCACGTCCATTTTGCATATGATTCCAGGGGTAGAAAAGTGGCCCTTGAAACTTCTAAGGGTCTGAGGACACTTGGGGAGCAAGCTGGAGCTGTGGAGGTGCTGGGCTCTTTGGTCTAGTCATGTGCATCCATTTCCTGTAACTCCTGTAACATTGCCACCAATGGAATGCCTGGACATCAAACATTTCTTCTCTCCCTGCCTGCAGGCCACAAGTTCGAAAGTGAAGGTGTTGGCAGGAGAGCACTCATTCTGGAGCTTGCAGGGGCAAACTTGCTATTTGCCTCTCCCAGCTTCTGGAGCCATTCAAAATTCTTTCCTTCATTTCTGCCTCTGGTTTCAAAGTGCCCCTCTTTGCCTGTCTCCAATCTCCCTCTGCTTTTCCTCTTGCAAAGCCACGTGCCATTGGACACGGAGCCACGAGAGTGATGCGGTCCTTCATTCCTGGATTCCTCACTTAACACATGGCACCTGGCAAAGGCTCCCGCCCCACAGTAAAATGACACCATGGGGTCTGAGCGTGAACATGAGTTAGGAGGTAGACATACCTGAGGCGGGGCACCATTCAACCTTGATTCAATCCAAACGCCTTTGACCTTGATGAGAGTTGCTAAGTCCAGTCAGCAGGGACATAGGTGCACCTCACTTGTTTCCTCTGGCCCCAGGGTCTCTCCTAAGAGTGTTCTCTAATTGGAGGCCATTTACAGAGGACCTTGAAACCCTGAACTGGGCCAGCTTGGTTCTCAGGTGCCATGTCCCTGATTCTTCCTTGAGTTACTGTCACTGTGAACTACACTGTGTGGGGTTGTTTCCTGGACACAAGAAGCTTGGGTGGGGAGGGGATGTCACAAGGAACCTCTTTTTTTGTTCTTTTTGGTTGGGTCGTGGGACTTGAACTCAAGGCTTGAACACTGTCTCTACTATTTTGCTCAAGGCTGGTGCTCTGCCACTCAAGCCACACCCCTACTTCTGGCATTTTGGCAGTCAATTGGAGGTAAGAGTCTCATGGACTTTCCTGCTTGGATTGGCTTCAAACTGAGATCCCAGCCTCCTGAGTGGCTAGGATTTCAGACATGAGCCACGGGTGCCAAGCTTATCTTTCTCTTTTTAACCAATGTATTGCTGCCATTTCTTTTACCCCCACATTGAGTTTTGAGGACCATTCCATTTAGCCTCTTCAGCCTTCTCCCTGAAGATGAGACACCAAGACACATTGTTATTAGCCCCAGATCCTTTTTAGTGAAATAAACTGTAGCATCAGAAGACCACAGCTGCTTGTCTCCAGGAGACAGATGCTCCCGATGAAGTTACTACGAGCATCGCACAAGCACACAACCATTTCTCATTGCATCTCTGTTTAGCCATAGAAAACACACTGGCTTGTGCTAGTATTAGGCAATTAGTAAACAGCAATGTGTTGTGCAAACATAAGGCTTTGCTGGTTTTATTTTATTATCGTAGTTGTTAATAGCCATGGAAATGAGGCTCACATTTGTCTCTTGAACAGTTTGTTGCTTGAACCTACAGACAGTCACACACACACACACACACACACACACACACACACACTTACCCTAAGGGCGAATAATTGCATGTCTGTAAATGGTGCTATAATTCATAGATTTGCACTCAGATGTCGGGGTTTTTGCTTCTTCTAGAACGGAACCTTGGCCAGACATGTTTGACTTAATAATAAGGTTGACAGTATCGCTTTGACAAGGGCCGGGCTGAACTGAACTGTGGGAATGTTCAGAACGTGTAAGGAAGCTCTGTACCCAATTAGCCTCTCATTTCTTGACGGAGGCCTAGGAAGGCACCTGTAAACTAGAAATGCCACTGCTACCTGGCTGTTAGGTTGCTGTCTGATGCATATTGGGGTTCACACAAGTACTGTTCATCCCTATGTAGTAACATGAGTGGGACTTTTGTTTAATGTCTAAACCACTGATTTGAAGTGTGATTGATATATAGCAAGTGATAGCTATATCTATCTATATCGTATATGTATTGGTGCCAGTCCTGGGGCTTGAATTCAGGTCCGAGGCACTGTCCCTGAGGTTTTTGCTCAAAGCTAGCACTCTACCACTTGAGCCACACCTCTTCTTTTGGCTTTTTTTGCTGGTTAACTGGAGGTAAAAGTTGCATGGACTTTCCTGCCTGGGCTGGTATCAAACTGCAATCCTCGGATCTCAGTCTCTTGAGTGGCTAGAATTTCAGTCATGAGCCATTGGTGCCCAGCTAAGTCTCAATGACTTTGAAGGTGAATATGCACCCTTGAAATCCTAACCTTCAGAGCCACATGTACATCCATTCCTGACCATCACTTTCCATACTTTGTCCACTTTATCATTATTGCTGTGTTTCTCGTGTGTGTGTATGTGCGCGCGTGCATGTGTGTGTTTAAAACTTGCTAACAGGGTTTTTTTAAATTGTGAATCTGCTAGCATTAATGCCCTGCTGTTTACCCATTAGTGGCTTCCTGTGGTGCCTAGAATAAAATCTGAATGCTTTCCTAGGACTTATTTGATGGGCTGATAGTCAGCTGATCTCTGCTAGAAAGGCTATGCAGTTATTAGAACTCTTCCCTGGATCATTATCTGGGGCCCCATTGCCTCCCACCTCCCCAGAACTCCTCTTAATCCAGCAGTGATGAATTAATACCTGACACGTGTGGGGGCTCCAAAGTGAGGCCCCACCTCAGTTCTGTGCCTGATACCCGCACTGAGACTAGGGAGATCCAACATGGAGCTTTTCCAGTTCATCACATGCCACCTCACCATACGGCCATACTGACCACCTCCCTCGGTTCCTCAGATACCCTGTGCTCACCTCTTTTCAGCACATTTGTCCTTGCTGTCCCCCTGCCCGGAAGGTCTATGTCCCAGACCTTATTCTTCCCCACCTTGCCTGAGAATACTCAACTCCCTGAAACCTAGAACCATGTGTGCAGTGGACTCCTGTGAGACCCAACCGCCTTACACAGCACCAGGCCCCCCAGTATCACCCACGTATAATTCCCAGAAGGAGACAGGGAAAGGAGGGACAGAGTGGAGGGAGTCACAAGGAGACGCAGGCTGAGCTTGGACCTGATGTCCAGAATCACCTTGGAAGTCTCACCATCGCCCTAGCCTGTTTCTGGAGTCTCTTCTGCTTTACAGTAGGGGGAAAGGAGGCTGCAGTATGGCGTAAAGTGCTTAGATAACACTGCATTGGCTTCCGTCCAAAGTCAGCCAATGGCTAAATGGCTGCTGTTTTCATCCGCGATGAGATTGTGAGCCCAGGGTTGGAAGGAACAGTGTCCCGGCCTCTGCTCCACTGGGGACAGCAGCTCGGGTTGCTGAGACTTTGAAGTACCCAAGAGTCACTGGAGTGTTTGCTTAAAACTCAGAGTTGTGATTTCACTCTCAGAATTTGGATTCTCTTAAGTCTAGAGTTGTGTCCTGGGTCTTAAACAAAAGGTACTCTTGGATTAGAACGAAAGGCATTCTTTTGGTTCTTATTCTCAAGGAGGCCAAACATTTCTGGGGCCCAGTATAGGAGACAGAGCTGACACACCCAGTAAACAATACCTAGATGCATATGTGAGTGATTGAGTCAGTGCGTGAGTGAATGTTTTGATTTTGGATTCTTTTTTCAGTAAAAGAAGAATTTTCAAAGTAATCTAGATCTTGTTGGAACTTAATAGTGATAGCATGGACAGGGCCATAGATGGATGGAGGGTGTGTGGATAGATGGTAGGCTGTATGGGTGGATAGATGGATGGATAAATGGATGGATGGTGGATGGATGGATGGATAGATGGATGAATGGATGGATGGTGATGGTGGATGGATGAGTAAGTGGATAATGGTAGATGGATGGGTAGATGGATATGATAGATAGGTAGGTAGATAGCTGAAAGAAAGAAAGAAAGAAAGAAAGAAAGAAAGAAAGAAAGAAAGAAAGAAAGAAAGAAAGAAAGAAAGGAAGGAAGGAAGAAGGAAGGAAGGAAGGAAGGAAAAGAATTTAATCGTGTTAGCTCTGATCAGTTCCCCTCTCTGGTTATGACCTAATTTATGCCTGAAAAGTAAAGAAGACTATATATTTCATTTTCTCCCTTTTCTCATATAGCCAAACACTCCCTTGGTTTATTTAACTGCACAATGCAGTGTGTACGGTTGATGGGGGGTGGAGGATATTATTTACTTGGCTGAGTGTCTGACAGCTTTCTTCAGGAAAATGGAATTACACGTAAAGAGATGTGTGAGCCTTTTCTTCCTTTTCTCTGGCTTCCTTTCCTTCTTTTCCTCCCATCGTAACGGCTCCTGGATAGGTAGTAAGGGACTCATGAAAAGCAAGAACCATGTAAATCTTGTGATATAATTGTGCTTTGTAGTGGCCCTGGAGAACTCATAAGTAAAGCACATTGAGGAGAGGTAGGGAGCTGGGAACTGCTTGCCAGCCTTCTCTCCTAGACTTGATGTGCTCTATTCCCAGGGAATCTGACTTAGTTTGATTGGGCTGCTATAATAAAATACTGCAAGTCAGATGTGGTGGTGCTCACCTGTAATCCCAGCTACAGAGGAAGCACAAGCAAGAGAATTGCACTTTTGAGGCCAGCCTAGGCAAAGGTAGGGAGACCCAAACTCAAAAACAGCACACAAACATAAAGGCTGGGGTGTGTGACTCACACATACTCTCACACGTAGAGTGAGAGTAGAGTACATGACTCACAAGAAGGTAGCTCTGGTTTTAGTCTTGAGCCCCTCAAAACAACAAAACAGAATAAAATAACCTGGGTGGAATAGAAATCATTATTTCTCACAGCTTTAGGGGCAGCCAAGTCCAAGATGAAGGCACCTACAAATTGTATGTCTGGTAGGGACCCATTTCCTACTTTATAGTCCTGTTCATTCTGTGCTCAGGTAGGGGAACGGCTATGGTGTGTTGTGTATGTATGTGTGTAGGGATATCTCCTCTATAAGGGCACTGATGCCATTCATGAAGGGAGAGCCCACTTCCTTACAAACACTTAGACATAGCAGCTGCCACATTGTTCTCTTGGATTTTTCCAGTAGTAAAGAGGGTAAATGATGACAAGGGTATAAAAGGACCAATTTCTTAAGCAGCAGCAGATTAAGCTACTGAACTAACCGCACCAGAAAGGAATAGGCATTTGGGAAGCCCAAATCTGGAAGAATCAACTGACAGAACATGTAGCTAGATAGACAATCCAGTTCACTCCACTTAATCCATCTGTCCATTTTCCATTTGGCTGTTTCTTCAACCCCTGATAAGTTTCATTTATTACTGTAGCCAGAATACATGACATAGAGAAGAGTCAAGCACCAAAAAGGCCAGGATCTGTTCATCCCAACTGTGTACAAGACACTGGTGAGGTTCATCAGCTTCCCCAATGCTGTGTGTGTGTGTGTGTGTGTGTGTGTGTGTGTGTGTGTGTGTGTGTATGTACTGGGGTTTGGGTGCTCCTGTCCCTCAGCTTTTTCACTCAAGGCTACCACTTGAGCTTCCACCATTTTGCTGGTTAATTGGAGATAAGAGTCTCATGGACTTTTCTGCCCTGCCTGGCTCCACACCACAATCCTCCAATTTCAGCCTCCCAAATAGCAAGGGTTAAAAGCCTGAACCACTGGATCCTGGCTACCTTGACTCATTTAACCCTATAGCCATTCGCCAGCAGGGCTTCCTGGCCAGTCCAGTGACTAGCGCACTCTTTTTTTTTTTTTTTTTTTGGCCAGTCCTGGGCCTTGGACTCAGGGCTTGAGCACTGTCCCTGGCTTCTTTTTGCTCAAGGCTAGCACTCTGCCACTTGAGCCACAGCACCCCCTCTGGCCATTTTCCATATATGTGGTGCTGGGGAATCGAACTGAGAGCTTCATGTGTAGGAGGCAAGCACTCTTGCCACTAGGCCATACTCCCAGCCCCGACTAGCGCACTCTTGATGCTGCATAAATACTCAGTGAACTCATGAACAAATGAAATTTTAAAAACTGAACAAAAGACCTACTGAGATATCTCCATTATTCTTCCCGATTTTAAAACGCGAAAACTAGAGATCAGGGTCAAGGAAAGCTTGTTATTTTCCATAGAAACCACACAATGGGAAAAGAGACGGGCTCTTAAGCCCAGATCTATTTGAGATGAAATTAACAAAATCCATGTCCATTTACTTTAAATGTTTGGAGAATTAATCAGTAAACCTTGAAATTGTATACACACCCTTCTAGGGGAAAGGGAAATGTTCCTGCCCAGGTGAAAATGAAGATCAGGCTCTCTGTGAGGTCTAGTAAAATGCTGTCAGAGTGAGAATGGGAGGGAATGAAGGAGGATAAAAGGGACCAGAGAGAAGGAGGAACAGGGAAGAAGGGCATCATCAAGACAGAGCTGTAGTACTAGAGGCTGTCCTTGTTGGCCACATCTCCTCTGGGCACTTCTCTGCCCAGCCTGGACCCTTGTCTTCCCTCCACTACTTCATGTCTGAAGATCAGGTCTCAATCCAGGTTATCCTGACTCTTGGACATCATCCTCAGGTACCAGTTTAATGTCATTGTCCCAGCCATCGGCCATGAGCATTTACTCACTTGACAAATCTTCTGTCCCATGTTAGGCCCCCAAAAACTCAAGGATGGAAGTAAAAAGGTTGTTACCTGGCTCCAAGCAAGTTACGGTCCAGATATGTTTGAGGCCCAGTGCTTTTTGCAAGTCATGCCTTGGGCTCAGTTTGGAGTTTGGTTATTTGGGTTCTTATCTCTTCTAATTTCTTTGAAACAGACCTTCTTTGCTTCTGGGTGCCATTTTTAATGGGGGTCATCATTGGCCGTCAGGCTCCGAACTGCGCCCCCTGGAGGCAGAGCATGGAATTAGTGGCCAAAGGTTCCTATGGGACTTGGCCACATCAGTCACACAGCTGTCTTGATGGAGTGCAGGCTTGAATTCTACTCCATTCATTAGCACCTCACAGCAACACTTAAAGCCAGAAAGTGATCCTCAAAGCTGTCATGACCAAAGTGCAAATTGCAGAGCGTACCATAAGTGATGGAGCCTGATTTGGGAGATGGGCCTCTATCTTAGGCTAGTCTCATTTCTACTTCCATCTGGGCCTCAGTCTTTTGATTCTCAAAAAAGGAATTGCAAAAGTGGCTGTCGCAGGGTTGCTCTGCAGGTCATTCAAAATAAATGTGCCGGGTGCCGGTAGCCCTCACGTAATCCTAGCAACTCAGGAGACTAAGATCTGAGGATCACAGTTCAAAGTCAGCCAGGGAAGGAAAACCTGTGAGACTCTTATCCCCAATTAAACACACACACACACACACACACACACACACACACACACACACACACGGAAGTTGGGCTATGCCTCAAGTGGTTGAGGAATAAATAGCCTTGAGCAAAAACACTCAGGGGCAGCACCCAGACCCTGAGTTTGAGCTGCAAGACTACCACAAATAATGTTGTTGTTGATGATTGTTGATGATGATGATGATGATGATGATGATGATGTCAAAGTCTTGAGCCAGGCTTATTCCAGCTTAGCATCTGGCCCATGCAGCTCCTTCGCAAATATTTGAGAGACTGAAACACATCACAGGGCCCCACCTGGAGATGAGTCAGAGTTGCAGCTCAAGTTCTCTTGGCATGAAATGTAATTTCCAGCTTGTGTTGTTAGCTTGCAGGAGACTTTAATGAAGAGGCTCACCTGGAGCCTCTGATCTTCCTCTCAGCAGCAGAGGCCTGGAGGCGGCTCCATAATTCATGTGGACAAAACCATTACATGGGTTGACCTGGAGTTCTCTCATGAGCCGTCTACCTGATAATTGATAAAACAGTGTAAGGAAGCACTGTAGCTATTTGAATTTCAAATACAGCAGGGCTGCTCAGAAAGCATTCTGGTTGCAGGTGTGGGGCCTTTCACTGTTATTACACCTGACCCCCACCACTATCTGCTTGGGGTAGGGGGGCGGGTGGTGCATGGGTCCCAGGTAACTGCCAACATGAAGGGCCACGTAGCATTTAGAGATGGAGAGAAGGCTTCAAAATAAACCTCCCTTATTCTGTTTTGTTGTTGTTGTTGGGCAGTAAGTAGATGCCCTGAAACCACGCTGTTCTCCTCAGTGTTCTAGAATACTCTGTGCTGGAAGAGAGAGATCTAAATATCTGAGGTGAGCTCTGCATTCCTGAATGGATGGCCATCTCTTAGAGAATTAGAATTAAAAATAAAACGAGTTATAAGGCCCTTATTTGAAAGGCACTTTCCAATGTATTAGATCTGTCTCAATAGCTCCCTGGAACTTTCCAGACCAAGACACTGGGGCCCGGAGAGGCAGAGTAACTTGTCCAGAGCTACACAGCTTGTCAGCAATGACAGCTGGGATCAGCGCTCCATTCTTCAGGACTTAATCCCAGCCTCTTTTCACTCTGTGCATATTTTGACGATTCTGCCCTTTGAGATAAAATGGTACCCAGGAAAAAAGGAAAGTGGCTTAAAGAAAAAATAAGTTAGTAGAGACCAGAAACAAAAATAACTGAAAACAGAATGTAAAACTCCAAACCAAACCATAAAGAACATCACAAGGAGCCTCTGAACTGGGCCAGAGCCTGGACTGGTTTGTTGTAGGGCTTCAGGACCACTCAGTGAAGATCTTTTGTGATGGTTTCATTAATGGATGGATGGATGGATGGATGGATGGATGGATGGATGGATGGATGGGGGCGGGAGACAGAAATATCTGGAAATGTGTGAGAAAGACTCTATTATAAAGTACAGAGCCCAACACTGAGACATAAGGAGCAGAAAAAGCATCAAGAGAGGCCTGAGCTGGAGTCAGGTGACCAGGACCACTCCTGTCCTTCCACTTAGCTGTGTGCTCCCTGCTGGCACTCTGGTGTTTGGTTACCCAGCAGGAGACCTGCGGGGCTGGGCAGGCTGAGCCTCAGAGTCCCATCCCCTGTGTGCTGGGCTCCGGAAGTCCAGGTGGCGGCAGAAGGGCAGCTGGGATCTCTCTCCTCTGCAGATGGGGTTTCTCTTTACTGGGCAGTGCCAAGCAGGCCGGATACGCTCTGATGAAGCAGAACACCCTAAATCTAGGCTGCTCACCTCCATATCACGTCCACAGATGGCACAGGGGACAAGGAACAGATGGATACCCCCAGCCATAGAAGTGTAAAGCTGAAAGGTCCCTCTTTTTCCCTTCACTCCCTGAATCCTCATCCCACTCCAAGGAGGAGGCAGAGACAGAACTTAGTCATGTCAGCAGTTGGGTCCTGTCTGCATACTCTTAGCCACATGGCCGAATCTTCCAGACCTCTGCTTTCCTACTACCAGAAGGGTCCCCACTGCCAAAGGAAAGCACATAGGACTTCACTGAGATGATATACCAGAGTCTGGCACACAGTAGGTGGTCAAGAAATACCATTGCTGTTCTTCTCTTAATAAGAAGTCCTTGCCGTCTAAGTGGTCTGTATGTGGTTACTGGAATTCTAAGTCTTGAACATCAAGGCCCAGGGGAAATGACTTTCGTTGGGTGTTGCTTGTCTCTGGACCGCCTTTTCCTTATTCTGGTTATCGTTTTCCCCTTTCTTCTGCTAATAAGATAAAAGGAATTCTAATTCCGTCTCTGGGTTAAGATACATATATATATATATATATGTACATATATATATATATATATATATTTAAAGATCCTCTGAAGTGATTCTGTAGATGCCCAGCTTGAGGAATGTGACATTAGAACAGGTGCCCTTCAGCAGGGAAGACAGAAGCCATGCAGTGGCCCCTGCATTGTCACATCACCACTATATGTGTGCGCGTGCACACACATACACACACACATTGCTTTGAAGGCTTTTAGAGAGGTGACATTAAAGACAAACCAAGGTGGCAGTATGGAGAATAACAGCCTTGACATTGGTTCACTTTGATGGCTCTCTCCATCCTTTTCCTTGCAAAACCAGAAGTGGAAACCTCATTTCCACCGAGATTTCAGCGGTGAGTCTGCTTAGGGAATATGGAAGGCCAGCTGTGTGGGGCCACCCTGCCCCTCTGCCACCCAGCTCAGGCCCGAGTCTCCAGAGGACTCAGGTGATGGATGGATGCACTTCTGGAGTTCATAAATAGCCATCTTTGCCTGGCCTGCTCTCATTCATCCTGCACACAACTGCCGGAACATGCTGTTGGAAATAGATCCTATCTCGCTCCAGATTCCTCAGTGTTTTCCAAGCTGTCTTCAAGAGCAAGAAACCTTCAGACAAGAGTAGTCAGGGGAATGGCTTCTCCAGTGTTGGGCCATCCTGGTGAGAACTGAAGGAAGAGAAGAGCCCGTTTGTTTTCCCACCGTGCCTCTGTGGAGATGCCCTCACCCTCTCACTTTAACTCCCTTTTGTCCTCTGAGATTGTACTTTGCAATCAATCAACACCTTGGAGAGCAACAGTCATAACAGCGCACTAGCCAACAGGTGTCCATGAGGTGACTGTGTGCCAGCCACTTAGCTGAGTAGTCCCTTCTGTATACTCCTACTGGTGTTAGGCTCACAGACAAACTGAGGGGTGCCATTCCTGACCCCTTCTGGGTCTCTCCGGTTGGATGAAAACGGACTGCCTCTAGGATGAACTGGGCCTCTTACAGCATTCATTCATTCAGCAGCAAGTACTGAGCACCAACTCTGCATGGGGTCACATCACAGTGACTCTGATGATGTGTCTGCACACGGGGAGCTGACAGTCCCTTTGGGAGAGATTCTGAAAGTTCTAGAAGACTCCATCATCAGAGCAGGCACAGATGGTGGAAGGGCTGAGGGGAAGCAGGCCAAGATGTAATTGTAGAGCCCCCGGATGAGATTGAGAAACCTCCAGACAAGCGTGGTCCAGGAAGTGGCTTCTCCAGAGTTGGGGAATTCCTGGTGAGAAATGAAGGAAGAGGAAGAGCCAGCTGTGGGACAATTGCGGCATGCAGGGAATGTGACCTCTGGATTTAGGAAAGCACACGTGTAAAAAGGCCTTGATGTGGGAATAAGCTTCTGTATTTAGGAAACCAAGAAGCCATAGCATGGTTGGCTATATCATTGGGAGCAAGGGCCAAGAAGTAGGAGGTAAGGCCAGGGAATCAGCTCCTGAGGGTTAAAGCTGAGATTTTATCTTTCTGTATTTATTAACATATTAGCTGTACAACTTAATATTTAAATGTGTGCATATTCAGGGGATTTTTGTTACAGCAGCAGGAACAGACTTAAGACGTTAAACATGGCAGTGGTATGCTAGACTTGGCGGGCTACTTCCTTCAGGAAACCAGAGAATGGCTGGTCGTGGGATCGAATGCACCTGGGAAGAAGGCTGTTGGGGATCTGCAGACAGGAGGGGGAGTGTGACCTGGAAGTGGGGTGCCTGGGAGGAGATGAAGAAGTACACACAGAGCAGAGCTAAAACCCAAGGGGATCTGGCTGCACGTGGAGAGAAGGGGAGGAGACGAGTCAGAATCAGTGAGCCTCAGGGGAGCTGATTGGGAGGAATCCCAGGAGGGAACTGACTCAGGGAGAGGGCCAGATGCCATACGGAGGCAAATTTCTTGAAGACCAAGACCCCCACATTTACTCTTTAACTGTCCCCCGTAGCACTCAGTAGACACCCAATAGGGCCTCAATCTGTGCTTGTCCAGCCTGAGCTCAGACTGGGTGCAGCTGGGGTCACATAGAACGTTCTGGCCCCGCACCCCCTCATGCTTGCGCCCTCTAGGGACAGGCCCTGGTATGGCTGGGGTCCTGCAGGCAAACCACACACAACCCTGCTCCATAGATTCCAGTCTCCATACAGAGGAAATTATTTCCCTCTCCTTCTCTCCCTTTCTCTTCCAACCCCTGTATCTGTACCGGGTGGAGTTTGAATTAGGATAATAGTAATTGTTATTATTAATGGCTGTCAAGTATCCAGCCACCCTGGCATGTGTCGTGGATGGAGAAGAGCTCCTGACAGGCACAGTCATATTTAACCTTTGCCAGGGCTGAAGGTCAGATCACATCTTCCCTTCCCGTCCTTCAGAGATGAAAATGGAGGCTTGGCAAGGTGGACTCCCGTGCCCCAGGCCACTTGATATCTCTGGTGGAAAGAGACAAGTAGCTGTTGAGGATTTCACCCCTCCTGTGTCATCCAGACCCACAAAGGGGTAGGGTGTTGGGGGCCAGAGCTACTCTGGTTCTTCACTCTACCATCTTAGGCTAGGTGCCCTAGCCTGGGTGTAATCTGAGGCTGAGATCTGAGGATCAAAGTTTGAAGCCAGCCAGGGCAGGAAAGACCATGAGCATCTTATATCTCCAGTGAAGCACCAGTAAACTAGAAGTGGTGCTGTGGCTCAAGCCCTGTGGCCAACAAAACAAACTGGACCATCTTACAAGGCCCAATTATGATAGGATTCTTTGTTGGTGTATGTCTCTGGCTGGAGGCTGTATATCCCCAGAGGTTTGGAGCAGTGTCTGGTGTCCCAGCCCCTCCTCTTCCGGTGACTGTTTCTCGGCCCTGTGGTATAACAAGCCACACCCAGATTCACAGTGACTTAGACAGTAAGCATGTGTGAATGAGACTTAGACAGTAAGCATGTGTGAATGCTTGCAAGTCTGGGGACAGCTTAGACGGCTCTCTTGTCTTCTAGGTCAGCTATAGATCATTAGCTTGGTTTTGGGGTTGACCACGCCCTTCGATTTGGGATCAGCTGGCTGCAGACAGGTCTAAGGTAACCTCGGAGCAGACAATTGGGTTTTTCCCACCATCTGGATCCCATAGCAGACCAGCCCAGTTCTGCTCACCTGGCTTCTCTAGGACTTCCAGAGACCGTGGCTTGAATGAGTGTTCTTTACCTCTAGCCTCCAGTCCCCTCAGATGCCTCCCTTACCACTCCCCACCCTGCACCCCCAGCTCCTCCCCCCCCAAAAAAAAACCAGAAACCACAAGGGCAAACTCAGTCAGCACGAAAGGACACTGTCTCTAAGACTGTGTGTGTGAGGTGTGAGAAATTAAAAACACTGGGCATGATTAATGCTTACTAATTCATCAACTGTGCACCTAATATGCACCAAGGTTGTCGTAAACCTGCCTTGCGTGACCACATTTGAACCTGATACTAGGCTCTGAAGTACTTAGTAAACCTCCCCATTTCACAGATGAAGAAACTAAAGCACAGAGGTAGACTTGAAGTTGGGCCTTCGTGGCCCTACAGACCTACTGCCATCTGTGTGTCTCGTGTGTGTATGTGTGTGTGTTTGCGTGCGTGCATGTGTGTACTGGCCCTGAGGTTTTAACTCAGGGCCTGGGCACTGTCCCTGGGCTTATTTTTTTTTTTGTTCAAGGTTAGCACTCTGTCACTTTGAGCCACAACTCCACTTCCAGTTTTCTGGTGTTTCATTGGAGATAAGAGTCTCACAGACTTTTCTGCCTGGGCTGGCTTTGAACCATGATCCTCAGATCTCAGCCTTCTGAATAGCTAGGATTTACAGGTGTGAGCCTCCAGCACCTGGCCCTTTCTGTCTCTTGATAATCACCCTCAGCCAACCTTCCTGAGGGGCAGGGCCTCCCTGAGAGCCTGGGCAGGATGCTCTTTGACAGCAGCGGTTATTTTTAATCTGAAGGTGTGGACCTCTGAGATAGGGCAGTCAAGGCTTATTTAAATACAAACTGCTTCCCAGGCTAGTGCCCATTTGATTGCCTGTTAGCAGAGCTGGCTGGCAGAAAGATAGACTCCCAAGTTTTATTATCTGTCACCATGGCAATTTCAGAGACATTGGTTACATGGAAAGATTCCCTGACTTTCCTTATTCATAAAGGCGCTGGTGAGTCGCGGGCAGGCTGATCCGTGGCTTTTAATCAGCTAATGGATGGCATCGAGTCGCGGTGCTCAGTGTTGTCAGAGCAGGAAGGACTCCATGGGCTCCAGCAGCCCCTGCTCCCGACTGGAGATGACACGTGGCCCCTTCAGCTGCCTGCTGCCTGGCTAGCCCCGTGTCCTGTCCAGTGTCGGCACTCCTAGGGCAGGCAGCTCCGCGGGCCCCGTGTCCCCGCGTGAGAGGCTGTCAGTGCTTTGAGAACATCAGAAAGCAATGAGGTCACACCCTTGCTCTGCCCCTGAGTAGATCAGTGACCTTGGGTGGCCTGCTTGACCTTGCTCAGCCCCAGTGTCTCCCTGAGTGAAAGGAGAATAGGAACGTAGAGAATTTAATGGGCTAACCTTACACAGGGTCAGGTAGGGCCTCTGCACTTTCTTTCTTCTCCTCTTCTTTTTTCTCCTCTTCCCCCTTTTCTTTCTGCCCCTCTCCCTCCTCCCCCTCTTCTTTCTCCTCTTCTTTTTTCTTCTCCTTCTCTTATTCCTTCTCTTTCTCCTCCTCTTTTTTCCTCCTCCTCCTCTTCTTCCTCCTTCTCTTTTTTCTTCTTTTTCCTCTTCTTCCTCCTCCTCCTTGTCCTCCTCCTCTTCTTCTTCCTCTTCCTTCTCTCTTCCTCCTCCTTCTCACCTCCTGCTCCTTCTTGATCTCCTCCTCCTCGATCTCCTCCTCCTCTTCTGTGTCTTCCTCCTCATCTCCCTCCTCTTCCGCTCTCGCCCCCTCCTCCTGGTTTCAGTTGCTGTGCTCTGTCTAATGCCCCCCTCCTCCATGGCCAGGGTGTGCCAGGTACCCAGTGTGTGCCAGGGGCCGGCAGGAGCCTCTCACGGGGCTGAGCTGTCACTGGTCCAGCTCCCGTGGGACAAGGACTTTTTAGTGTCACTAGGCAGGCGGAGATAATGGGATCAGAGTGACAAGCATGGGGTCAGGCACCCCGCAAAGGCGGTGGGGGCAGATGCCCAGGCGGGGCTCACGCCACAGACAGCTCCTGAGCAGCTGGCGGTGGGCCCGATGGCGGGCGGCCGCCCGTTGGGACTGGACAGGATGTGGAGGGAGAGGCTCTGAGGCGGCCATGCGGCCTAGCAGATGTCCCAGCTGGACGGGTCCCGCCCACTTCCCCACCTGCTCTGGGGATGGGGCCTCAGGACACCAACTCACCCTGAGGGTGAGGCCCTTTCCCTGCCATCAGCCACAGACCCACCCTGTGCCAGGCATGGGTGCCACTCTCCATGCTGGCGGGTGCCGATTGCTTGACAGCAGCTGCTGATGTCAGCCCGTGTCCTCTCCCTCCTTCTGCCCCAAGACCCTGCCAGTGCCCATCTCTAAATAAACAGCTAGCAGTGGCCGCGCTGGTGGTTCTCATTTTACAGAGGAAAGCAAGGCCCAGAGACATGGATCTGGGGTGGGGGGAGTGTGGGGGCAGAGAATCCGAGCATAGATGCTGCATGGAGCCCACTGCAAACCCATCCGTTCACAGTGGATTGATCGATTCCACTCAGATGCTTTCCAAGTACCAGCCCCGAGGGCCACACGGGAAATCCAGCCACAGACAAGACGACAGGCCCGCGCTCCTGGATCTGACCTCAACACCCAGGGCCAAGGTGAAGCCCAAAGGCTTCCACAGAGAACTGAGCCAGAAGGGGCTGGGGGGCCCCCCTGCGTGTAGTGTACAGCAGGCTGTTCAGAGATGTCTCAGGCATGAGGAGGCCGACTCTCGTCTTCTCGTCCCTTCTCAGTTGTTCTTTTCCAGGGAAACACCAGCTGGCTTCTTGTGTCCTGCTGGTGCCCGGGTCCTCAGTGTTCCCGGAGGAGCAGATGCCTTCTCACCGGGACAGTTTCTCCCTCAGCTCCTCAGAGTCAAAGCAAAACACTAGCTTTCAGTTGCAAACTTGGTGATGAAAGGTGTGCTAGTCAGCTTTCCTAACTGTAACAAAATGCCTGAGATGATGAGCGTGTAAAGAGAAAAGGGTTGTTTGGACTCACAATTTTGGAGGGTTCGATCTCTTATCAGTTGGTGTGTTGTTACCTTGTGGCGTGTGGCCAGAAGCACATCGTGATGTGACGGGAGGGTGTGAAAGAGAAAAGCCCATCATTCTGTGGGTGGGAAGTGCCAAAACTAGGAAGAAACCAGGATTTACGATTCGTGTCAATGGCACACCCCCAATGACCTAAAGAGCTCAGTAAGCTGTTTATTTTTTAATTAATATTGTGTAATATAGGCTGTTTTTTAAAATTAATTTGTTTTATTGTTACTTAAAAGGTGCTATGCAGAAGGATTGTAATTACCTAAGTCGGGTAATGAGTACATTTCCTATCACGAAGTGTCTTTTTTTTTTTTTTTTTCTTGTGCAGTGCTGGAGATGGGAGCTCGGGCCTGGCTCAGGTTAGGAAAGAGCTCTAACCACCAAACCCAGCACTCGAGTCTTCAAGTTTTCACAGTGTCTCAATAGCACTATGATCGACGGCCAGCCCTCTACCACATAAAGACCTATGAGGGCAAACTCTAGGGAACATACAGAGAGTTTGAGGTGAGAATGCTTGGGTTCTAGGCACCCTGTCTACTTCACAGCTGTGAGACCCCAGGCAAGTGGCCTGACCTCTCCCAGCCCTTCACTCATTGCGGGATGAAGATACCTGTTCTTGCTCTGAGGCCCTTGTGAGTGCTCTAGCTTGTCTGTCTGTCAAGAAGGGCCATGGTGTTGCTTCTGTTACCCACTCGGCATCTCTTTTCTGTCTTCCTCTGGGGCTTGGGGGCTCTGAGACACCCAGGGAGACAGACAGAGAAGGAAGCAGGCCATCTGAAGATACAGGCAGAGACCGGAGTTGGGGGGCTACAACCCCCAGAACACCAAGGTCGCCGGGAGCCAGGAGAGACTTGGGGAGGCGTCGTCCCTCCACACCTCCCGAAGGCACCAGCTGTGCTGGGACTCTGACCTTCTGCCTCCACGCCTCCGAGAATCATTTCTGTTGTTTTCAGCCATGTTTGTCACAGCAGCCCCAGGAAGGAACCGTCCACACTTCGCGCTTTGTCACTTAACCCTGACTCCTTCCTGCTGCGCTTCTGATGCCGCCTGAGGCTTTGCTGTGGTGGCTGCCAGAAGAAAGGCGGCTGTAAGCATGGGGAGGTTGGGAGGTGGAGGCCGGCTGATCTCAGAGCAGCAGAACTCCCAACGCAAAGCAGCCTCCGCTGAAGCTGAGGACGTTGAATGTGGCGTTTGCCATCATCACATACAGGACTCCTGGGGTCGGGGGGGGGAGGTTCCGGATGAGTGAAAGAGGAACTGGGGAGGCGCATTCAGGTGAGCTGATGAACAGATCAAGAGAAGCAAGAGAGCAGGGCGTTCTGGAAGCCTGGCTGCCTGCGTTGTGGAGGGGAGGAGGGGTCCTCCTTCATGGGTTGTTCCCCAGGGATGGGAGAGGGTGCCAACCTTAAGACGTGGCCCCTAGTTAGAAATCCCTTCCATACAAGGCAGGGTGCAGCTTTACAGACCCTGGGAAATGCCCTCATTTTTTATGCCTCCTCATTTGCAGCAAGGTTAACCTTGTGTGTCCCGGTGCTTTAGGAAGAGAGCGCGTTCTAACGGTGGTTTCGTATTGGCCTCCTGTTGTTTCACCTGTAGATCTAGCGCAGGTTCTGAGGTCTGAGGGATCTCTAAGCACAGGTTTGGAAGGAAATAACAGGGATGGAAGGTCAGCCAGTGGTTGTGTGCCTCCTTCCTGCAGGCGGTGCTGGGCTGGGCTTTGTGGGACTTTGGAATGGTGGTGGTGATGATGGTGGTGGTGACGATGGTAGTAACACAGTGATGAAAATGATACCGATGGTGGTGCAGAGGATGATGGTGATGGTGATGATGGTAGTGATGATGGTGGTGGTCATGATGAAAATGATCTTGGTGGTGGTGGTCACGGCGACAGTCATGGCTTAGGATGATGGTGGTGGGGATGACCATGATCATAGTGATGGTAATGATGGTGATTCTGGCGTTGGTGGTGATGGCGATGGTTATGCTGACAACAATGATGGCTGTGATAATGGTGGTGACAGGCAACGAGGGTTATGTGGATGTTAGTGATGGTAGTGTGGTGGTAGTGATAGTGATGGGGGCGGTAAGGAAGGTGATGAGGATGAGAGTAAGGATGATTGTGATAATGATGGTGGTCCTGATAACGAGACTGATGATAGTAATGATGATGGTGGTCACGATGTTGATGGTGGTCGTGACGCTGATGATAGCGAGGTGGAGGATGGTCGTGATGTTGAGGATGGTGATGTTGATGATAGGGGGATGGTGGTGTCAGTGATGAGGACTCGGTGATCTACAGAACGCTGATGGCATCCTTGCCGCCTTGCTCGGCACTGTGTGCTCCCTGCATCGTTTCATTCTTATCAGCTGCCTGTGAAGTTAAAACTCCAGGATTACTCCCGTTTTACACACAGGTAACCGAGGCCCAGGGAGGTGAAGAACTGTGACGTCACACAGTCGTCCACAGACCAAACACTTTCTCTGGTACTGTGCTGTGGGTCCCAAGCAGCCTTCCTCTCATCTCCGTGTCTAGAGAACCAGGCTTGGTTAGGACCCTGAGTGCCACCAATGCCCTGCGGGGCTGTGGACCACTGCCCAGCCCTGAACCTCTGTCCTTTCATCTGAGAACCAGGGGCGGAAGTGAATGCACTCTGCAGCCCTGCCTGCACAGCCCTGGGGAGAGAGGAGACGTGGCAGAGAGGGGCTGATGGAGTCAGGCGTAGATGCAGCCTGGTGTGTGTATGTGTGCATGTGTCTATGTGTGTGTGTGCATGCTTGTGATCACACAATGGTCGGCAATGGCCTCTGCGGAGACCTGAAAATGGCGAGAGATGAAGCCATCCGGTGATTTGGGGGAGAATTGTGCAGGTGCTAAGATGGTGGTCAGGGTCGACTTGTTATTTGGGGAACAGCTAAGAGATGGACAGTTAACAGGGCAGGTCTTGGGGCTGGGGATATGGCCTAGCGGCAAGAGTGCCTGCCTCATATACATGAGGCCCTGGGTTCGATTCCCCAGCACCACATATACAGAAAATGGCCAGCAGTGGCGCTGTGGCTCAAGTGGCAGAGTGCTAGCCTTGAGCAAAAAGAGTCCAGGGACAGTGCTCAGGCCCTGAGTCCAAGCCCCAGGACTGGCCAAAAAAAACAAAACAAAACAAAAAAAACAGGGCAGGTCTTCTCTCCCAGGGCCCCTTTATTTCCCGGGCCACCCAGGGGGTGCCGGGAAGTGTCTTGGACTGTGTGTGGCTGGCGGAGCTGGAGAGATGAGGATGCTCCTGCCTTGGAAGAATCAGAGGCTGATGCTGGACTCCACGCGGATTAACTCGTTTCCACCACACAGCAGCTGGGGAGCTTGGCACCCTGGTTACCTGAGACACAGACAGAAAGAGACTTTCTCAAGGTCACGTGAGTGAGAGTCCTGCCCGGCACCCTCCTAGGCACACAGGCCCAGCATGGAAGCTCGTGGCATTAGGATCAGCCATTGACATCGCTGTCCCCTCAAAGGCCAAGCTTGGCCCACAGGAGGACCTCACTGATAGTTTATTGGCGGGAAGTGGGTGGCTGAGATCTCAGATCAATGCAGTTGTGTCATCATGACAAGTACAGGACTCCTGCCGGGAGGGGTGAGGTTGGAGGGAAGACCTTTTTGGTGACTTTCTGGTGGTGCCAGGGAGGAAGATCCACAGCCCAGGCCTTCGTCCCTATGTCAAGCCCTCAGCTGGTGGGACTCCATCACCAGGCTGCTTGGCTTAGCCCTCAGGCCTCTGGCTCATGCGTCCACTGTCAGGTCTCTTCCTACCTTCCCATAGTCCCAGATCCAGCCCCCAATCTCTCCCCCATGGCGGGAGGGGGAGCGGGAAGGGGCTCTGAGGAGACAGCATGGAGGGAGGAAGAAGTGGGCTTGCCCTTCAGAGGTGACAGAGGCAGCAGGGGCCAGGGACCGGCTAGGGAGAAAGTGGGGAGGCTCAAGCTCTGGACTAGAAGGCCGGATGCGTAAGATCAGGATTCCATTTTCAGCTGGAGGCAGGTGGTGTTCCTAGAGGGTGAACCGCCCCACTCCAGGCCACCTATTCCCCCTACCACCGCCTGTCTGTCACCAAGTAGGCACCTGCTGGGAGAGTGTCTCTTGGTGGCTTCAGGGAAGGGCTGATGTGTGAAAGAGAGCCTAGAGCAAGAGGAGCTGTAAGGCCACCATGATAGCAGGTGAATGTGTGAAGGTAGAGGGGGTGGGTAATCCTTGGACTTTTGCAGAGAATGCAATCTGAGGTCAGCAGCTATTTATTTTTTTTAAAGAGCAGGCAGAGCCTAGATTAAGCAAACCTTGGAAAGTGCCCTCGGATTGTTGAACAAGAAGCTATGTAGCAAGCCCAACACTGGTGGCTCATGCCTGACAATACTGGCTACGCGGGAGGCTGAGATCTGAGGTTGCGGTTCAAAGCAGGAAAGTCTGTGAGACTCTTAAGCTCCAATGAACCACCAGGAAACTGGAAGTGGAGCTGTGGCTTCAAAATGGTAGATCGCTACTCTTCTGCACAAGAGCTCAGGGACAGTGCCCAGACCCTGAGTTCAAGCCCCACCACTGACCAACAAAACAAAACAGTTGTGCAGCTCTTTAAGAGAAACCCAGGGTAATAGGATCACATAGGAGTCACAGAGGAAAGGGCCTTTAAAGGATGAATAGGAGTTGGCTGGCAGAGAGAAGTGATGGCATTCAAGGCAGTGGAAATAAGATTTGGGAATGCAGATGGGGACAACTGGCCTGGCTTGCTCCGGGAACTTGTGGCTGGTTCCTAAGGCAGGCCTGGGGGGGGGGGGGGAAGGGGGTTGTCTGAGAGGTGGGGTGGGGCTGGAAGCCCTGTGCCCGGTTTCTACCCCTGACTCCCTTCATGCCCCCCCCTCCCATTATCCACTCTGCAACTCCCAAAACCCAGGAGGTTCTGGAAACCAGAGGGTCTTCCTCCCACCCCCCAAGCTCAGCACAAATTCATTTGGCAGCTAAACTAAGTCTAAAGAATGTAAGGCCCATCATTGAGCATGGGCCTTATGTTCGAGCCCATGCCTAGAATCAGAAGTCTTGTGGTTCAAAGCAAGACTGGGTAGGAAAAATAGTGAAAGCCCAGATGAAATTAAAAACAACAAAATAGGAGTGGAGTTTCCTATCTGTTATCCCGGCTATAAGGAAGGATCAAGGTTTAGATCAGCCCAAGGCAAACATGTAAGACCCTACCTAAAAACCTAGGTCAAAAGGACTAGAGACATAGCTGTCATTGTACAGTGCTTACTCAGCAAGCAGAAAAGCCCTGAGTTCAAACCCTAGGACTAAATAAAGGGTGGAAAAAAAGCCTTCAGGCATTTGGTTCTGGCTTCATCCTGGGTCCCTTGCAGCTGTTACATAATGCACAGCAAATCTGCTATCTCTGTGTGAAGTGCCAAGGGCTCTGAAAAGGGACAGTGCCCCTCAGTGTCTCTCCCTTACGGTGCTGTGGAGGCTGCAAACTGGTTTGCTCGCGTGGCACCCGGGGACCTGTGCCAGCCTGGTTGCTGCACACTCGAGTATAACCAGGCGCTGTCTCTGGGTCCAGTTTCACGACATGGCAAACTGCAATCTTGCTGTAGCAGCACGCGTTGGGCGGGGGGCGGGGGGGTGTGTGGAAACCAGCTGCACAGATGGCAGCCTGGGCTGGGCGAGGGCCACAGCCGAGCCGGCTTTTGTACTTGGCTCCCGCTGTGTGTGCTGGCTATGGGCCCATGGTCACACCCAGCTCACACCACAGCTCCCAGTGGGCGGGCAGTGCCTGACACAGGCCTGGCCTGGCCGAGCACAGGCAGCCTACTACCGGAAGCTCGGGGCCACACGGGCCTGTCTCTCCCCCCTACCCCCCACCCCTTGTCCTCAAGGCCAACCACAACACTTGGTGACACTCGAGTGAACTGAATCCCAACGATTGATTCTAAGCAGGAGCTGCCTTGCACCCTGCTTAGCTAAGGCCCAGATGCTGTTTAAACCCCAGCTCCAAAAGATACACAGACACGTGCCCATGCACACACAAGGACATACCTGTGCATACACGTGTGCACAGGTGTACTCAGACATGTGTGTGCATCTATACTCGTGCACATTCGTGTGCATCCAGAGGTGTGCCCGCAAACATGCATGTGTGCACACGCTCATGCCTGCATTCAGATATGCACGCGTACCCAGACAGAGGACCCAACTTAATCTTGGCCCTCTCAAGACTCCAGAGAAACCGGTGCCTTGATGTGGTGGACCGTTTTTCTCCTGCTTTTCTCTGCCACAAAAGGACTGAGGGGAAGGCCCGCCCCTCATCAAAGGCTGCCCCTCTTTTCGTTGATGGAGGCCGGTTCCCTTGCTGTTTCACCGCCCACTGGGAAACTCAGAGCAGGGGTGTAGCCGGCTTCTGAGGGCTCCGCCTGTAGCTTCTGACCCCTCCAGATGGGATCCGAGACTGAGACACACACACACACCCCAGAGTGGACCAAGTGCAGATGGGGTGCCTGCAGGGACTCCCCTCCTCTGCGCCCTGACCTGCCACATTCTTGGGCTTTCTGAAGCTCCTTCATGCCTTTCATCCGCAAGGCACAAAACCCGCTCCTTGGCCTTTGATCGCAGCACACCAGGAGCTGAGGCCGGCTGGACTCAGAGCAGAAGGTCCCAGACATAAGCCTCGGTAGCAGGGATCTCTGCATTGTTGTTCTGTCCGTTTTGTCGTGACGGTATTGGGGCTTGAACTCAGGGCCTTGCAGCCTTTTCTGCTCAAGGTTGGTACTCTACCGTTGGAGCCCCTCCTCCACTCCCAGCTTTGTGCTGCTTAATTGGAGATAGGAGATTCTTGGATTTGTCAGCCCAGGCTGGTTTTGGACCTACAGTCATTCCTCAGATCTCAGCCTCCTGGGTACCTAGGGTAAGCCACTGGTGCTAAATATGGCATTGTATTCATCAGACAAAAATTGGGAAACTTGGTTAGTTTCTGGTTCTGTGGGCTGGGCAGGAGGAAAGGGAGAGAGTCAGCGACCTCATGACTGTAAAGGTTAAAAGGACTCTGATTGGTGGGAGGGGGGCCTTGCAGTTCAGAGGACATGACACAGCCCGCGACTACATGTCGGAGACGCTGTGGGAAGACACGGGCAGCAACTGGGAGACTTTGAAGGTTTCTTTGAAAGCAAACAATGCCACTTCACAGTTGCTTATGTAGGTATGGATGCCCCCATCCCCAGAGACTTTCAGATCCTGAGCTGGGGGTGGGGGGGTGTTTCCTACCCCGTGGAAGTGAGGCAGTGGTCTCATCTCTATCTAGAAGGGTCGAGCATGTGGTCTGTATTAGTCAAGCATGAGAGCATCGTGCCCTGTGGACCTTAGGTTCCAAAGTAGGGAAGAAGAAGAAGTCAACAAGTATGTGACTACCGTTTTGATATGAAGAGCCTTGGGGAAATAAAGATGACATGGGTAGAAGGCAGAGATGGGGGTCATCAATTCTGTCGCTCTTAAGAAGGAGCACGAATATGGTGTTTACTGTACTAACCGTTTTCTAGGCCTCCCACCTGTGATTGCTAGCAGTTGATGCAAATGGCCAGACACTCTCTGTGTCCTGTCACTGCTAAAATGGGCTCCAGCCGTGTCCGGTAACACTATCTGAGAATCAAGGTTCAAAGCCAGCCTGGCAGGAAGTTGATGAGATTCTTATCTCCCATCAGCCACCCGAAAACCCGCAGTGGGGTGGGTTGTGGCTCCAAGTGGTAGAGTGCTAGCCTTGAGCAAAAACAAAACAACACAAAACAAAAATCCCAGGGATAACACTCAGGCCCTGAGTTCAAGCCTCATGACCAACAACAACAAAAGTGGGGTCCAGCAGATAATAGCAGGGCTTTCTGACCTTGAAGGCTGACATCTACCAGGTCACACCACCATTCCTGCTTCTGCCAAATAGGGGTGATTGAGGGGGGTGGGGATTGCACAGATCTGTCCAATAGCATCTAAGTTTGCAGTTAATAGAGAGATGGATCCCAGAAGCTCGTAGGCAGACAAGGACAGCACTGTCTCACCACAGCTCAGCCAGGCACAGGCAGCTCCTGACATCGTACGCCTCAGCTGTAGCCCGAGCCTGGAGGATCATGGGAGCACAGTGTGGACTTCCTGTGGGCAGCAGGCTCCCAAAAGTAGAAAAGGAAGGAAGGTAAAAGGGACTGCATGGATGCTGAACAATGGATTCACCAAGGTGGCTTGGTGCTAAGACGCCTGAATGAGATACCAGGCGACCTCCGTTCGAATCCTGACTTTTGACCAGTGGTAGGTAGTTGTCCTCAAACAAGTCACCCAGCCCTTCTGGGACTTGATTTTCTCATTGCCAGGATTGCAACAGCACCCACAGATTCCTGTGGAGTGAATGGGACAGCCTGGGTCACGTCAAGCACACTCAGCAATGCCCTACACCTCCGAGACCTTAACCAGAGGGTGGTAAAAATAGGGAAGAAGTTGTCATTCTTCCATTCTTAGTCAGTTAGTTGTCCTCTTTAGCAGTACTGAGGAATTGAACTCAGGACCTTGTGCTTTCTGGGCAGGTGCTCTACCACTTGAACCACCACATCTCTAGCACTTTATTGCTAGCTAGGCTACCATCCCCCCTATGTTGCTAAGGGTAACAGGTGTGCACCCAAGCACTGTGCTTACTCTGGAGCTGGGGTGGAAGGCACGTGCCACCAAGCCTAGACATAAGTTGAGATGGAGTCTCGGGAACTTCTGTGTGTTCGGGAAAATCTCTCCTCGCTATCCCTTGAGCCCTGGCTCCCAAGGAGCTAGGAGTCCAGGCTTGAGCCACCCTTCCCAGCCCTAGAAAACCAGCAGCTTCAGGATGGTTATGACTGTTACTTCTTCTCATGATATTTCCCACTGGGGCTCAATAATAGTTGAGTTCCTTCTTTGCAGATCACCAGGGCGAGGACACTGAAAGTCTGTCCTCTTCACCCCACTCTGCCCGGTGTCTTTTGTCCTAAGGAGAGCCTGGGCTGCCCCAGCCACTCCACACCTCCCATGCAGCAGGGTCCAGCAGCAGGTGTGGGACAGGCAGCCACGGGAGCCGGTACGGATGCTGCCCTTCGCAGACTCGAATGCTCCCAATTCATCACTCGGAGCAGAGCAGCTTGCCATCTGTGAGGTCACCCCCTGGGCCTTGTCGCTTATTATGACTGCTAATTAAAGATAAGAGTAACTGTCCCTGGCCTGGTGGCACCTGTCCAGTGCCTGGCCGGCTCTGGCTGGCCCAGTGCCAGCTGGGAGGGGCTCTCTGTACGACTTGGGATGGTGGCCAGGAGACAGAAAGAAACCCACTGCGTACAGAGAAAGCACTGAGCCATCTGGGAAGCTAGAGCCTGCCTGGCGCCTCAGCAGCCAGCTGGGTGACAGGAGATCTGGGTCTAATTGGGGAATGACAGGAGAAAGAGGGTGAAATGTGGACGTCTTATTCCCACCGGTACCCCTGGCACCTTAGAACAGTTGTCCTTGTCAGAGACAACAGCTGCAAAGTATTGAACATGCCAGGCATGAAGGGGCACTTCATAAATAATACACAGCTGAATGGCATGATGGACAAGCCATAAGCACACAGTTGGCACTTAGTGTTTTCAGTGCACATTGTAATAGTAGCTACTTTATGGGGCTTTGAGTCAGGTGTTACCCTCTGCATTTAGATGTTAGATGCTGTAGACCTTATCAGTGGATTCTCGGAAGAACTCTATGAAAGCTTAGTTATTACCCCCATTTCCCAGAAGGGGAAATCTAAGTAACAACTGCAGAGTCTCATAACTAAAGTGTCAGGGATGGGGGAAAGATCACAAGAACCACTGCAGAGTCTCACAACTACACAGTGTCAGGGACCGGGGGGGGGGGGGGAAGATCGCGAGACTTGGGAGTCTTTTAAGGGATCCTCTGGATTAACGTGATCTCTCAAAAAGGAGCCTGGTTTTCATTTCCTTGAAATCTTAGCATCAGGTACAGAAGCTAGGGCCCTTGCTGCATGTCAAGAGACTCACTTATACCTCCATCTAATCATAGCATAGAGCTTTGTAAAGACAAAAAGTATGTCTGTTACAGACTAGTTACACATGTAAAACAATTTCATCAGCACCAATGCCATAGATCACATGGGGAATACGACTACAAAATTCAGTCTGTCATTTAACATTGACATCACACCAAAGATGAGCATCTTTGTACTACTTCCGCAGTATTCTATATGATAGAAGATATTGCTGATACCAGCCAGGGGTAACATCACATTTTTTATAACAAGTTTTTGTCACTGACATAAGCAAATAAAGTTATAAAATGGGAACTTTAGGATATCATAAATAACAAAGCAGGTAAATGTATAAATCAGATAAAAAAGAATAGGGTCTGTTAGAATAAAGTATAGATTGAAAGAAAGTTGAGCGAGAATACCTTGACTAAGGTATTGACTAAGAAACAGGTACGTAAAGCAGGAGAGTCAGAGCCAGAGCGATCAGCATCAAACTGAGCGGAAACAGCAGGTGCAGCAACTTGCAGAGGAAAATAGAAAAAAGAGAGAGGAGAAAATTGAGGTACAGTGCTTTCTGAAGAAAAAAAAAAGTTCTATAGTAGTGGAGAATGAAAACAACTTCCAAGACTCTGGTCCCTTGCCTTGCGTTTCTCTATCACTGCACATCAGGTAGTGCAGTCCACAATGCTTACCAAACCTCGCGCTGAGGCCTCGTTTTAACCCTCTGCCGTTCCCAGGATAGAGGTGGTGTTTACTACCCAGGGCTCCCATTGGTGTTGAGTCTAGAGCCTCCTTGATGTTTCTTAACCCGTGGAAGAACATTGGGGACTGGAGAGAAAACATCCAAGAGTGCTTGAACCTGTCTGATGGAAGAGGCCAGAACACAGCCTCCCCCATTGGACCCCACAGAGACAGGAGAAGTTCCCACATGAGCTAGTGATGGGCGATGGTCATGGAGAACTCTGAGCCCTAAGGGCCTCTTCAGTCCTCAAGAATATAGGATGGAAATCTACATATAAAGTGTGGAAGGGAGAGGAGGGCTGGGGCAAACATGGAACAACAGATACTCTGGCTCTCACCAAGGACCCGGCAAGTCAAAGCCCAGCCGGCCGCAATGAGAAAGCCAGAACAAAAGCGAAACACAAACCATGGATCCTGGAGCGCCAGATTCCTTGAGTTTGAAACCCTCCCAGGGTCACAACAGCTAGGTGGCCTTAAACAACTTCCGTTTACACCTGCAAACTGACTGGGACGAAGGCCACAGGGTGCTCTGATGAGTAAATGAGCTCTTGGCTGGCAGGGCTGAGGATAGTGCTTGTGTCTCTGGGTCAAGTCCAAAGGACATGGCGTCCAGCACAAGGCTTCAGAGAACCACCCCACAAACTCCATAGTGACTCGGTGGCCCCAGCTAGACCTGGAAACTACTGCTTTAAGGAACTGATGGCTTTGGTTCTCTCTTGGCCCCATCAATTAGAGGCTAAGCCCCTGCCCTGCTCCTTCTTGCCTGGCACTGAGTGTGATTTTTTTTCTTTTTCTGTGCTGGTCCTGGGGCTTGAACTCAGGGCCTACGTGCTGTCCCTGAGCTCCTTTTGTTCAAGGCAGCTCTCTACCACTTGAGCCGTAGTGCCACTTCCAATGGCATACGATTATTTACCAAGCATCTTGGCTAGCTGCAGCATTAATTCAACTCAGCAGAGGACTTCCTCTCTCTCTCTCTCTCTCTCTCTCTCTCTCTCTCTCTCTCTCTCTCTCCTTTCATCCCCTCTGGGGCCATTCATGTGATGGCAATTCCCTGGATCCAAGATCCAAGGAAGCAGTGTCTTGGAGAAACTGAGCTTAGAATGCCAATGAGACTTGACCTTGACCTCCCTTAGCTTCCTCTCTTGCAGAAGAATGAGACCTAAACTGTCAAGTTGTCTTGATGACCAGCGTCTGGGATGGCCTGACATGGAAACACTGCTTAGCTGGCCACTGGGTGCTCAGAGCAGCCGGAAGCAGAGCCCCAGCTGCCCAGGGCTATTGTGCCCGCCTCCTGCCTGTTGGCTCCCGGTCCTGTCTTGTCTCCCTGCGGCTTTTCTCCACACGGCACACAGAACCATTTTTGTAGAACCCAGCTCTGAGTGTATGGCCAACCCTTACGACCACACAAATCAGGATAACTTCTCAGGTCTCTGGACTGAACCGTGCTTAGGGGCTTCACATGAGCCTTTTCCATTCCTTTTCAGAGCAAAGCCCATGCAGGTGAGGTTGTTACTTTCGTTTTTTAACATGAGGAAACTGAGGCACGAGGGGATCTGAGATGAAGCTGGGCTTTCCATCTGAGTCTTCTGATCCTAATCCATGTTCTGTCCTTGGTGCCAGTTTATATTCTGCCACCGCACCCCAGGTACAGCTGGCTACTTCTGGAGGGAATTATTCATGGCAGTTCGGATGCAGTGTACAAAGTTACCCCCATGTAAGACACCCCAGCCTGGGTACTGAGCATTTTCTGTCTGCCTGAGGCCTGGGGCTCATCGTGGGAGTGTCTTATGATACCAGGGCTCTGTGAGGAGGTCAGATGGCATTTCCGCAGGATGGAGCAGATGCAAACATTCTGCCAGCAGTTGGAGCGTGATTTGCTTCTCTTCAGTGTCACCTGGGCGTGTCCTTTAGCAGGCTGGGATGAGGAAAGCCAAGGAAGGGGACCCTGGGTCAGAGGCAGGGCGCGGGGACATCTGGCTGGTCCCTGGGTTATGCAGGGTAGACTGTCCCTGAGACTGACTCAGATGACTGAGCCCTGGCCTGCCCCTCTCTGGGACTTCTTAGGGGCATGGGGAGATGTCTGCTGGGAACCAGGACTACACAGCTGGCCCCCACCCTCCTGCCACATGTCATCTGGAGATTTTGTTGGATCTGGAAGAAAAAAATGAACCTCAAGTTGACATCTGAAAAGGGGAAATCCTTAGAAGTCATCCAGTCATTGGCTCTTGGCTCCCTCCTCTTGCTCAGTGGGTATCAGGAGATCTGATCCAGCCCCTTCTTAGCCTGAGGGAAACCTGGTTGCACTGCTGGTTTTTGTTGTTTGTTGGGGCTTGAACTTGGGACCTGGGGTGCTGTCGCTGAGCTCTTTCACTCAAGGCTAGAATTCTACCACTTGAGCCACATCTCCACTTCCAGCTTTTTGGTGGCTAATCAGAGATAAGAGTCTCACAGACTTTCCTGCCCGGGCTGGCTTTGAATTGCAATCCTCAGATCTCAGCCTCCTGAGTGGCTAGGATGACAGGCGTGAGCCACCAGTGCCTGGCTTCTGTGTCACACTTTCTAGGGGATACTAATGGCTCATGCTCCCTGAGGCTTTACTTAGATGGGGTGTTAAGGGGGCAATGCAGACCATACCTGCCTTGCAGTAGTTACTCAAGGAGGGTATCTTTTTTTAAAAAACAGGGAGAATGGCAACATCACCCCCTCATTCGCTCAGTCACTCTTCTGGTCTAGTGTCAGGAATTTCCATAATACTCAGCTGTCCCTAGAGCTTCGACACAGACACTGTCAGGGTTGAAGCAGAAATGACTGGCCCAGACAGAGCAAGTGATGCCTGAGCTTTGTTTTCTAGAACCGGGTGGACTATAGTAATCTGTCCCCACCTCCATCCCCAGCTGCACCGCAGCTCCCCGCCGGCAGAGGGCGCTGTGCGGAGAAGAATGCACAAAGTAGGAGTGAGGATCTGAAGGGAGGCAAGACATTCTGCTTAGCACTCGGGTTAAGCAGAAAGCAGTCAAATGGGCATTGCCATCACCCCTTCGGACCAACGTGAAGTCAGAGGGCCTGGGCCTCTCGCATGCAATTGCAGAGGTCAGTGGGAAGGTCAAGCAATACCACGACTAAAAAATATATAGGGAACAAAAAGCGGACTGCCTTTTCATGCTTCCTTGCGTGACGGTGACAAAGAGAGTGGCTTTTTCTTGAGGTTGAGGGTCACGTATGTGGGCAGGCATGCCGTCTCCCCATGTTGCCTCTGCCACACGTGTCAAGGGAGATGGGAATGAGCGTCTGTCATGCTGGAGAGAACACGTGTGAATGTTGTTGTGGGGTTTTCTTCGTGTGTGCTTCTGTGTGAACGCCATAGGTATGGCATACTGGTACCCAGGTAGACTTGGGCAGTATCAGTATTAGTATTATCTTTAAGTAGTTGTACAGGGAGTTGCCACTTAGCAAAGCAGTTTGATCAGTGTCACTCCTTTTGACATTCTCACCCATCCTCCCAACCTCACTTAATTCTTAATTTTATAGGATACACATTAAATGCTTGACTTTTCCTCTTTATCCATCTGCCGAGTTCTTCTTTAATGCTGTCTTGCTGTCTTCTGGCTCATGGCCTCCCTGTGGCTTCATGAGAAAATCTCTTTTAGGAGCTTGGGACGTGTGTGTGTGTGTGTGTGTGTGTGTGTGTGTGTGTGTGTGTTGCATATGTTTTTATACAGCAAGGGCCAAGAAATGAAAATAGCAGAAGGCTTGACCTTCAGAAAAGAATCACCTGACCTTGCCTATAAATCATTGCCATTTCCAGCCCAAGACAGATTAGACCTGCAAGACAATAAATGAGATCATTGTTATTTAATTTGTTTATTTTTCATATTCTCTTGACATATAACTTTATTCCTTTAGAGGGAAGTGGTTCTGAAGCTATACAAAACTGCAGTGGAAATTATTGTAGAGAAACAAAATAATGTCTGTATGGGAGTCTGAAGAAATGACTTCATAGATCTTACTTTACTCTTATAGTGTTCTCTGGAGCACGTGGGGGCAGCAGGGAATTTCTGACTCAGGGTTACTGATAACAGAATTTGTGAACTAAGGAGGGCAGACATTGCTGAGTTTGAACTAGAAAACAACCTGGTTGGGAGAGTTGTAAGAGTAACCTACAGATTGATTAAGGGTGCTTGTATCATAACATGCTTGACCTTGTTACCTGGTACCCACGACCTTGTGAAATCCTCATAACAGGTCACTTATAGGTGAAAAACTGAGATTCTGCAGGGAACTCCGCTCACTTAGCTAGTAAACAGCAAGAGCTAGCTTTGAACCTGGGCTTTTCTGACTCAGAAGCCCACGTACTGTCTAAAAATTCCACCAAGTCATGTTGGGGGTGGGGGGGTGGGGGGCTGAGCAGGCAAGTGAAAGGGTAGAATGAATGCATTTGATAAAGGAACAGTGGCCAGTAGCTCGTGGCTCACCCCTGTAATCGTCGCTACTTAGGAGGCTGAGATCTGAGGTCCATGGTTCAAAGCCAACTCAGGAAGAAAAATCCACATGTGACTATGTCCAGTTAACCAACTGGAAGTGGTGCTGCGGCTCAACGTACGGTAGGGCACTAGCCTTGGGCAAAAAAGCTCAAAGACAGCACTTAGGCCCTGAGTTTAAGCCCCATGACCAACAAAAAAGTAAACAAGAGACAAGAAAAAAAATTAAAAAGAAACTGTGCCCTTCTGGTAACACATTCATTCTATCCTACTTGTACTGGCGAGAACATGCCTGAAGACACCGGACAGTGCCTTCCCAGGGGTTGAATGTGGCCTAGCCGCCTGGGCCAAGGCTTCCTCGATTCCATGGAAGCACTGAGCCTGCAAAAATTCTGCTGGCCCCAGAAAATAGTTCTGCAAATGCCGTTTTACCTCCCCGTTTCACTCCTCTGTGGGCTGATCAGCTACACCGGTCCACCACCAATAGCCATTGCTAGTATGACCCTAAGTGGTGTCTTCCAAGGAGACACGACTGAAAGGTGGCAGGAGATTCAAGAAGACAGTGTGATCCAAAGTTTAGGTTCTGCTTACACATGGTGGTTCATGCCTGCAATCTCACCTACTGGGGAGTCAGAGGGAGGAGGGAGGAGGATCACAATTCGAGACCAGCCTAGGCAAGAAAGAAAAAGGTCCTATTGGAGAAAATTAGAACAGAAAAACTGAAAAGAGCAAAAAGACTGGGAATGGATCTCGCACGGTAGAAGGCTTGCCTTACAAGCCTAAGGCTCTGGGGTCCCTCTCCAGAACCAAAAAAGAAAAATGAATTGATTGTGGAGCTGCAACTGGATCCAGTTCTCACTTATACCCTGTGCTTAGCAGCGTCTCCTTAGGGGGCAGCCTAAATCCCATGATGCTCAAGGGATGATGGGAAATGCTCTATGGCTTTTTTTTTTTAGTAAATACTTATCTTCCTCACTGGGAAAACTTGGGGTTTTTTCCCCCTCTATGGCTTTATTTGGGTCTTAGTTAACTGGATTATTTGAGCAAGTTGTCCATGTGCCGAAAGCAATCAAGTGGTACATTTGGAAAGAATGCAGATAATACCTTCACATGGTTAGTTTTAAAAGGAAGAAATGACTTGGACTCCTTCCTCATCTAAAGAGTGACTGTATCTACTTCACAGGAAGAGGCGGGGCTAGCCAAGACAATACCCGCCAGGTACCCACCTTGCCACGGCTCCATGCGCCTCCTCAATGCTTGTGTTCTGAGTCACTGGCCAGGACCACCTGGTTTATGAGTTGGCAATGGGATTAGGACTCAGCCCTTCCTGACTCCAAGGCTGAGCCAGAGGCCATACCCTCTCAGGGACCACCGAGTGTATAATGATGACTATACCCCTGCCGAGGGGTGCTGTATGGCTGAGGAATCTGTCTGCGCTTAGATCAGAATTTAAAAAGGAGATTCCTTTTCCATCGGTTCATCCATTCATTTCATGAGCCAAGCAATGGCGTCTTAGCCAAGCACCTAGCGCCTTGGCTGTGTGTGCAGTGGGTGTAACCACAGCATCGATACTCCAGGTCTGGCTGCAGGTGGCGTTGATAATCACCAAGAGGGACTGTGACCCCGACGGTCTAAATCCTCATTCTGTTCCTTCACTTGTGTAGCCCTTTGCTCATTTGTTCCATTTGCATCGGGCCTTGCTCTAGGCACTGGTCCTGCCAGGCAGTTCTGCTTCCCAGCATGCAGTGCAAGGGGCTGGATGGAACATTTCACCCAGGGATGGGACTGAGCCCTCGTGCGGGGCTGGTGGGACCCTGGAGCTTTGGAGAGAAGGTTAAAGAATAAACCAAAGTCCAAGGAAACTGTGTTAGCCTCACCTGAAGCCCATGATCTTGGGTAAGAATTGAGATGCTGGGCCTGGGATGATCCCTCCCTACGCAATCCTTTTCCATTACACCTGCTGCTTACCTCGCCCAGGGGAGCCATCACATTCTCATGGTGAGAATTTATTGACCATGCATGGTTTTCCCAGCTGAAGATAAAAGCTGGGGGAGCTGCCTGCCCACAGGGGCCTTGCCGATGCGCATGCGCCCTTCCTCCTTCTTCCCCACCTGGGTGGAGGGGCAGGTTACCTTTGTCCCTCAGAAAAGCACAGGATCAACAGGATGCGCTAGGGGTTCTCCCAGGCTCTGAAGCCCCCATTTTGCCTCCTCACACCAGTAGCTCCAGAATCTTCTTCCACCACCCTGGGGAACTCTGGCCAAGCCCCGCCCCTCGCACCTCTGCCTCCTTCCTGTGCCCTCTTCCTCTCCATCCTCCCTCCCTGCCTTTCCTCCAGCTCCGCCCAGCCACTGAAGGGCCCCTTGGTGGGAGGAGGCCAAACCATCTTAACAGAAGCAATGGAAACAGGGTGGCTGGCACATTTTTGGGGGGGACAGCCTCAGGGAAAAAAAGTCTCCTGCTGACTCTTAGTTGTCCTAGTTGTCAGCTTTGAGCCTGGGGCAGCCTAGCTTCTCCCCTGCCCAAGAGAGAAACCAATGCCCTGGAGGCATGGAAGACTCCTGGGGAGCTTTGCACTGTGAAGTGTCAGCATCTATTGTTGGCTAGGGCTTCTGTGGAGATCAGAGTGACAACAGACAAACAAGGAGCACATTAACCCCCAGGGCTGGACTGCTGAGCTGAGCTGAGCCTCTGCTGGGCATTACTAGCCTTGCCCCAGGCTCTGCTGTAGCTGAAAATAGGGGAGAAAAGGCCAAGCTACAGCCCTAGGAATCTCCTGAGGCCAAGAAAGCCCTGGAGCCCTCCTCACTTAGGGACCTAGCACAGCAGCATTGCTGGAAAAAAAAAATCACCAAGAGTGGGTTGACCCTGGTTCTTCCCTTCTCAGCAATAACAGGCAGGGATACTTGAGAGTGGGACCCGGAGCGGGTTCCTTGGGGGCAGGCCAGGCCGTCCATCTTGGGGAAGTCAGACCCCTGCATGAAGACAAGCCCCCATCCCCATCATGGGGCTGGCCAGGGAATTTTTCCTGTCAGACACTTGTGTCCCACAGCAAAGCCGCTCTGGGCTACTGGAACCTTCTCCACTCACGGCTCTTCCTCTTGCCTAAGGAGTGTGACTGGGTGTCCTGATGAAGCACTGTCAGAGGCGGCTAGCATCTTTCACACTGGCTGAGGGCCGGCCTGGGGGAGGGGATCCTCTTGTGGTGGCTTCTCAGATTGCAGAACCTGGCACCTGGCTATTACTCGTTCTAAATAACAGAAAGACACTTTCAGAAAGCATAATCACATTGAGAAAATCAAGTGGAGCCAACTCCTCCCACCCCCAGGGAGGAGAGTGTCTCCTTTTCCTCTGTAGCTCAGTACTTTGTACTAGAAGATTCTTGATCACTAACACACACACACACCTATGATATATGATGAATACACAACGATGCATGTGGATAAATATATAGATACAAAGGCGCTGTGTGTGTGTGTGTGTGTGTGTCTGTATGCACAGGTGCAGACATTCATCTAACCAGTCCCTGAGCTCCCTGATCAAACCATTTCCAAAAGCCATCTTCAGAACTTGCCCTGATAGGACACGTTTGCTTGCTGTGGAACTGCTGCTGGGTCGGCGCTTCTGAGAGGAGCCCTGGGGAAGGGAAGGACTGCACCCCTGCTCCTCCCTGCCCCCCCCCTATACCTCTAGGTCACTGAGACAGTGCTCCCCACTCCCACTCCCTTCATCCCCGTTAACGCCATCCTGGGTGAAGGCACACAGGCCGCTTCCAGAGGGTCTGTGCGACTGTAATCCTTTCTCAAGCTTTCCAGCTGTGACTTTTGGGTTTCTTGCTGGTTAATTGGAGATAAGGGACTCATGGTCTTCCGTACTTGGGCTGGCTCTGCACTGCCGTCCTCAGATCTCAGCCTCCTAAGTAGCTAGGATTACGCCTTTCATCCATCTTAATAAGTAGCCAGAATGGTAGGTGGGTGGGGACATTCCATTGGACGCCCTTCTGTGAGAAAAGTCAGGGGACTTCCATCTGGGGGAGTCTGGGCACTATTTTTAATGTGTGCACTGACCAACAGGCAGAAAGCCCTGCTCTGGCTGGGAGACCTGCTGAGCAGAGACAGAAGCAGAACATCTCATCCAGAAAAATGAGCAGCTCCCTCTGTCCGGGAGCACAGGAGAATCTGATTGGACAGCTGGGTCAGGGGAAAGGTCACAGAAGTCCTTCAATCCCGGTTAAGAAGTGTTGGTCTTGTCTTCCAGGCAATAGGGAGGTTCTAGGGAGGCTGGAGGTTCTAGCTCTGGGGTGGTCATGGGCACCCAGTTTTCTCTGGGCAGTAAGGGGCATTTAAAATTCCAGAGAAATCAATGTAGAGCTGCCACAACAAATGACCATAACCTCAATGGCATCAAACAGAATATTCTAGAACAAAAGAGTCAGCAGCACTGGCCCCTGAAAGAGGCTTCCTCCAAACTTTTGGTGACCCTGAGGCTCCTGCCTGTAGACACCATAGTAGTGGGGTCTCCATACATCCACCCACCATCCACCCAGCCACCCATCCACCCACCCATCACCCATCCATCTATCTATCCACCCACCCATCCATCCACCCACACACCCATCCATCCACTCACCCACCCACCCATCCATCCATCCACCCACCCATCCACCCATCCATCTATCCATCCATCCATCCATCCACCCATGTGTCCATTCCCTCTGCCTTATGCAATGAGTAAGGACATGCAGTGCTGGATTTCAGGACTACTCTAAATCCAGCATGAACTGGATTTTGAGATCCTTATCTGACATCTGTCTGAGACCCTCTTTCTAAATGAAGTCACATTTGTAGGGTCAAGACACCGACATGCTGCTGGGGGGGGGGGGGGGTCACCATTCAACCCACTGTAAGAGCCGGAAACTTCCCAGGCATGTGTTCACACCCAAACCTCAGACCCTTGGGATGAAAAGGGATGGTGACTCTAGAAATGTAGCCCTGGACCCATTCTTATGTTTTTCCAGCACTTCTGCCTGTAGATGGGCACATGGTGGGCCAGGTTAGACTTGGTGAAGGGGAAGTAGGGCCAACCATAGCCATTAATCGGGCTTAATTCAGGACTTCTCAACTTGGATGCACAATAGAATTGTCATGAAGTACATTGAGAAGATACCAATATGTAGGCCCGGCCCCTCAGACTGGTATCTTTGGTGTGTGGCAGGAACTGGGCATTAGCACCTTGCAAACCATGTGGCCATATTACCCTCGGGCTGAAAACTAAGTCTGAGGGAGCCAGCAATCCAATAAAGTAGCACAGTGTAGTTTATGACCCTCCAAAGGGCCATGGTACCCGAACATATGTAACAATGCATTTAGGGTATTAAAGTTCCATGCCACAAAGCATTTTTGGTTTTGTTTGTTTGTTTGTTGGTACTAGGGTTTAAACTCAGGGCCTCACACTTACTAGGCAGTTACTCCACCATTTGAGCCACAGCCCCTGTCCCTAGCCCTTTTAACTTTGGTTTTTTTCAAATACAGTCTTACACTTTTGCCCAGGCTAGCCTGGAAAAACGATCCTCCTACCTCTATCTCCCAAGTGGCTAGGATTCCAGGTGTGCATGAATGTATTTTCCAAGGTACTACATTCATAGAAAATTCCAAGTGCAGTAATGCTGACAAATAGAAAGATCATCACTATAGAAAGATGGCCTGTCTATTCCCAGAGGAGAGGGGCACATAGCATGTCATCTGAAAGCACCCAAGGAGGATCAGAATGCAGAGAAAGCAGGCAAGGACTGTGACAAAAGCCTGTACTGTGAAACAGACATGAAGGAAGGGGAGAGGCGGGATGAACAGGTGTACTGTTGGGCCGTGAGTAATTTCAGTGGGCTTTGATGCCCAGGGGCTGAGTCTAGTGTTTATGTAGAGCTGAGGAGAAGTGGTTTGGGCAGTCCCCCTCCCACCCTGGTAGGGAAACCTGACAGAGAAGGGACGGTGTGGATTCTCCATTGGTGTGCTTGCATTTCAAAAGTGGGCTTCCTGGCAAGTTGCTTAACATCTCTGGAAATGAACTACTCTGGGGAAGGGAGAGAGAAAGGGGGTATAACAAGGAAAAACAGGAATTCGCCCAGTTGCAACTCAGGGGTTCTCCACATTTTCTTCTTACCGCCACCTCCCTCCCAAGAAGACTGACTGGACAGCCTTTTCCTTCCACCCCGCACAGGCGAGAACGCAAAGCAGCTCCCGTAGCATGGCCCCCCAGATGCCCACGGCAGGACCTGGGCTCTCCCGGGGTCCCTGGCCCCGCTGACGCTGCGCGCTCCCCCGCTGTCCTAACCAGGATGAAAGCGCAGTACCTTTTTAACAGCAGCACCAGAGGACAATTTAGAGTCCTCTTGTGGTTTATTTTGCTCTATAATCAGCTGCTGAATTTGGCCTAATGGGATTCTAATGTTTTTAAAAGGCAATTTAGCAATCTTTATATTTTCGATGGCTTGTGAAAGACCTATTAGTTATTTATATCTGCGTACACATGCATGGCTGAAATGGCAGATTTATGCTTTTATGTGCCATTAACATCTCCACTGTGTTAACAGCAGAATTCAGCTGGTTCTCAAGCTGCTGCTGCTGTGTGCGCATGCGTGTGTGCGTGCACACACACACACACACACACACACACACACACCTCTGTCTTTCCACGTGTTCAGCTATAAGCTATTTCAACCTATTAAACATTCTGGAAAATACTTTCTTCCTATATCAGATCAAATAAGTAATAAGTCTATATCACCAGACTGTTTAATTAAAGATAATCAGTCTTTGAAGACTTAAGAGTACAATTAGATATACTTAGCACTAAAGCTTGGTTGAATGTGATTTAATCTCTTATGGGTGACTCAGGATCTCTCAGGCCTTGTGGAGGGGGGAGCTCTGTTATGAATGTAAATAATCCGCTTACTCTGCAGAAGTTCTAAGGGAAAGAAATTTCTAGTTGGAAACCTGCCAGGTAGTACTACACTGGAGATCATCCTTGATTTTACCTGAAAATGATTTCCACAGATGTCTTGGACCAGACAACACTGTGACCATTTGGTCCTTGGCATAAAATGGTTCTGGTAGAGGGTGTGACTTCTCTCTCTCTCTCTCTCTCTCTCTCTCTCTCTCTCTCTCTCTCTCTCTCTAGTTCTTCATTTCTATACCAGGGAGAAATCCTTATGGGGTATTTATATGGTGTTCACATCTTTCTTTAACACTAACTTTCCTTTTTATCAACAATTTTATCCTGGATTCATTCATCTCTTCATTCAACTTGTCTTTAGGAAACAAATCTCAGCGGGACTAGAACTGGAGAATTGGCAAGCAGGAAATGTCCAGGTAGATTTGTTTCTGAGCTAGAGGCCGATGGCTCACACCGCTAATCCGAGTTTTTCAGGAAGCTGAGATCTGAGGATTGTGGCTCAAAGCCGACCTGGGCAGGAAAGTTTGAGAGACTGTTATCTCCAATTAACTACCAAAAAACAGGAAGTGGAGCTGTAGCTCACACATTAGAGTGCTAGCCTTGAGCAAAAAGCATTGCGACAGTACTTAGGCCCTGGTTTCTGGCCCCAGGACTGGTACACACATACACATATGGTACACACACATACACACACACGCATGCACGCACACACACAGGCACACATATACACACTGCTCCTGAGAACACAGTATATATTCAAATATAAGTCTGGATGTTTTCTATAATGGATTTAACATCCTGACCCTCAACCCACTATTGTCTTGCCTTTCCAATGTGATCACCTTCACAAATTCAACTATAGTCAGATATTCAATGACTCAAAAGTAAGATTAACTAAGGAAAGAAAGAGAAAAAATAAAGTGAGTCATGATGGCTCTACCTGATTTTAAAACATTTGTGAAACTACAGTAACTGAACAATTTCATTCAGAGAGAGGCAAAATAAAATCAATGGGGTAACATAGGAAAAACTAATATGGATCCAACTGTATCTGAGATAAAGCAGTTGACTAAGTGTAATCAATGTAAATCCCTTGGAGAGGAGGAATAGATTGTTCGGCAAATATTGACATAGTTGATTAGTTACTTGGGAGAAAAATAGAAACTAGCTCCTCACCTTACTCTAAATGGGTTACCATTTTCACTAGTCATAATAAAAGTAAAATTACCAACAGGAAACATGGCTAATTTTTAAAAAATAATCTTGAATGGAGGAAAAGACCTCTAAATATAACCCAGACTCAGAGCCTAAAGAGAAAAATTTTTGGCTGATTACTTTTGTCTACATCTAACGAAGACACTTGTACTTGGAAAAACACGGGAAAAACACTTGAAAGACAGTTGTTAAACCTGGAAAATACGTGTGCAGAACACATATCAGACAAAGGGCTGCTTCCTTAACACAGAAAGAACACCTACAGAGCAGTATGAATTCAAGATTTCTATAGAAAATTAAGTAGAAAACATACAGACATGGTATTAACTATAAAAATGTGTCACGTTAATAGTTCTGTACTTTCTCTAGGTCTCATCCTGGCTAGGGTATCACATATAATTCCTTTACACAGTTGTATTTAATGTGGTTAATTGTGTTGTCTTTGCATCAGTATTTGGCCCTCTGACTAGATTCTAAGTTTGTTAAGGATAGGATCTCCTTATACCTTTATCCCCCATTGACAGTTGCGTGTTGTGTAGACTTCATCAGTACTTGCTGAATGAATGAACTCATGAATGAGTGGATAGAAAGTTCTGGAATCTTATACAAGAAACCAGTAGTAGTAGTAACCTGTGAGACGAGGGGCAGAGAAAATGGGGTCGCTTTTGCTTTACCCTTTTATTCACTTCTCATGACTAAAAGTTTTTGAAATTGGAATGACCACCTTGATAATGTTTGGAGAGATGCGTACATGTTTTAAATAGATTTCCAGTACAGGCATGAGATGGCAAGGAAAGAGAGGGCCAGTCTGGAATGGATAGAGAGATTGGTGGGCGGGTAGGGGGATGGATGGATGAGTGGGTGGGTAGGTGGATGGATGGATGGATGGATATGATGGATTTGTGGGTGGACTGGTAGGTAGATGGATGAATGGAAGGATGAATGGACTGATTGGTGGATGGATGGATTTGTGGGTAGACTGGTACATGGATGGATGGATGGATGGATGGATTAGTGCATGGTATGAATACATATAACAACTGCTGGGGGGCCATAGAGAAGCAGAGAGAAAAAGTGATCCTCACATTTGTAATACATATATATCTCTCCATTGCCCATCCATCCCCACTGTTTCTGTGCACCTCCTTCGGTCTACAGTGCGTTCCTAACAACTGACCTTAGCCTAGACTTTAACTAGGTCCCCTGGCTTCTTCTGACCTAACCATAAGGAAAACATGGCTGCCTCTTGCCCATGTGGGGAGGGATAACTGAGAAGTCACCATGGGCTTCCTTTGTCTGCCCCTTCTGTCTTGTCCTTGCCTGTTGATGTCCTTGCCTTAGACCCACCCCTTCTGGGCGGAAAAACAGAACTTCCCACTCCTTTGAATCTTTGGCATGTCTAAAGTAATACTCGGGCTGGAATTGAAAGGATGCATGTGAACTTGCTGGGTAACCAGCAATTCGGAGATGACGAGGTCTACAGGGGATGAGAGGAGGAATTGCATATTGGGTACAGAGCAGTGCAGTGTCTCTAGAGTTGGGGGTGTGAAAGGGAAGCAAGAGGAGTAAGGAAGCTGACAGATGAAGGTTTGGTTTTTAAATCCAAGGTTTGGTTGGGGGCTCATGACCAACGTCCTTTATGGTTCACCTTCCTCCTGGTCAAGACTCTCGTCAGCTGATCTCATCTCATTGCATCTTGACATGTACTTCATGTTTCTCTGGGCCTTTCTTTTCCCTGGGGTGACCTCCAACAATAAGAATTACCATTATCCTAATCATGATGGCTGACACTGATTGGATTGTATATAGAAATGAAGATTTACGTGTATTTATTTTATCTCCCAGTGGGCCAATGAGGATTACATTGTGCCATTTCCTAAAATATTCACAAGGAAACTGAGATATGTACAGAGGAGGCCAAATGAATACCTATGGTGAACCTCCTGAGAACTATGATTCAACCTGGGCCTTCAGGCTTCAGGATCCATGCTTATTATTGTTGTTGTTGTTGTTACCATTTGATGGTGCAGGGACTTGAACTCAGGGCCTCATCTCATTTTGCAAGCCCGTGTCATACCGTTCTGTGATGTCACTGGCCCCATTTGCTTTCATTACTTTTTATTATTTTTCATGAGGCTTTCCCGGGCCAGTCTTGGACTGTGATCTTCCTACTTCTTCCTTCTACATAGCTGGCGTTACAGGTGCGTACCACTAGGCCTGTGTTGTTGAAATGGGAGCCCAGAACCACGATCCTCCTATTTCTGTCTTTAAGTAGCTGCAGTTACAGGTACAAATCACAGTGCCCAGCTGGAATCCACACTCTTTCATCAGCTGGGATGCCGACCTCTATGGAAAGCACCCTTGAAGCTCCAAAGCTACCTCGCGGGCATGCCCTGCTGGTCTCCACTGCAGGAGCCCGAGGGTCCATGCACAGCTCTGCTCTGCATTTTCTTCATTGCATTTTATCTGGGTAATGGAGCGAGCCACACCTCTGAAGAGGCTTTGTGGTGACCAGTGTTTGTAGCTGAATGGATGGCGAACCAGGAATGTCGTTGTGCTCTTGTAAGGTTGACACATGACCCTCCCGTGTATTCAGGCTCTGTGTGCGAGTGTGTCCTTAAGCCCCTTCTGAGCATGCTCCATCTGTGTGTTTCTCTCACCTTCCTTCTGTCATGGTCTGCCGTCAGACTTCCTAGGAACATTCTCTTTTCCGTGGCCCTTGTTCTGGAAGGACATAAAACCATGGTCCAGCCCACAGCGAGTTGGGGTAGGGAGGGCCTGCTTCTTGTAGACAAATGTGTAGATCATGCCAGCTCTAAATTCTTAACCTGCTGCCAAGCATCTTAAAATAAAAAAGAGGTTTCCATGCTGGTTGCACAGCATTTAAGAGGGTTTTTTTTTTTTAATTTCTTCATAAATTTGCCAGTGAGAGAAAGCCTTCTAGCACCATCTGGGTTATTGAATTCCTAAATCTTTAGCTTCAAAGAACTTCATTTACTTAGATTATTAGCAAACATCTATCGACCCTGTCTCTGTGCCAGCTTGTTCATATATATTATCCTATTACCACCTCTCCCAGTCATGCTAGGAGAGTGTGGAGTGCATCAAACTCTGCGGGGGGGGGGGGGCGGGGGGGGGGGGTCTCAGCTCAGGGAAGCAAGCCAGGGCCCTGCTGCACTGTTGTAAGGCTACACACCTTGGCTTTCCAGTTTGGTAAATCTGAGCCTGGTGCCGTGACCCCTGTGTTAAGTTCCAGGGGTTGCTCTACACACAGCCAAGTTGAGCTTGGGAGGTAGCACTTGTCTGTCTTACGATCAGAGACAGATGGGTCAGAACCCACCAGGCTGGCATGTCCAACATGACTCCATTCTCACCACCAGCATCACTGAGGGCTTGGAGGAGGAAGGCTGGTGGCTGTCTAGCCTGGTTCTCTCTGTATGGGTGAATGGCATCCCTGCCCTAGGTCTAGGAGAAGGAAGGCAGGCATTTGCAGAATGGCACGCAGGAAACGCAGCAGGAGAAATGTGCCCTCTTGTGGCTCCCATCAGAGACAAGGCCCCATATGGTTTGTTCAGGGCCCCCCACCCCCACCCCAAAAGTGGCATGTGTTTTATGTCCTGAGTGAACCTACCACCACAAGGCTTTCTGTCTCCAGTGGCATGAGAGTTTGGAAGGATGATCTACAAGACTGAGTGCAGTCTTTAAATCAACCAAGCTACACCTTGGGGGACCAGGTAGGTGGTGGGCTCTCACTGTCAGCCAGAGGCAGCCGATTGGAGAGCAGGAAGCTCCTTGTCTGGGTTGAACAGGACTGAAGGCAGCATGGGTGCTCATCTGCGCAGAAGCCCAAGTCATGTGGACCCCTCTGTCCCACCTCAGCGCCAGGCCCAGGGCAGAAAGCCTATCTATGGATGGGATGTGACATCACAGACATCATTTGTCACTTTTAAGGACCTGCCCATAGACCCTTTAAAGAAGTTAAATGAAAGCCTGGTGGTTCATGCCTGTAATGCTAGCTACTCAGGAGGCTGAGATCTGAGGATGACGGTTCAAAGCCTGCCTGAGCAGGAAAGTTTGTGAAACTCTTATCTTCAATTAAGCACCAAAAAGCAGGAAGTGGAACTGAGGCTCAAATGATGCACCAGGCTTTAGTGATAAAGAAAAAGGAAATTGCCCAGGCCCTGAGTTCAACACCCAGTACTGACACACACACACACACACACACACACACACACACACACACACACACACACACACACGAAGTCCTTATTCAAGTTCACAGCATACCCCAAATCCTAGAATTCCACCTCGCAACCTCACTGCAGACACTTCCAAATGACCACCTGCTCTCCAAGGAACTTAATTCCTTTTCCATATCCTTAAGCTTGGGTCTTAATCATCAGGCCGTGGCTGTCCCTGGCTCCAATAACCAGCCTATCTCTGACATTACATTTGATGCTGGGCCTTCTCCTTCACCTAGATGATTTTATTTTTCCACACAGAAATAAATGATTCATCTTTTGGTATAAACCTCCTATGGAGTCATCAAAAAGAAAAGCCTTAGTATATAATCTTTGCATAATAGATCAATTATAGATTTCCCAAATCTCAGTGATTCCGCTCTCAAAGCTTCTTTGAATAATGATCCTTTCACATTTAAATTTCAAAACTCTCTTAAAGGAGGAGGAATCGTTCCAAGAGGGGGAAATTGTTTACTCATGCCAATAAAGTAACCCAAACTGGGTTGGTACACATGGATTGCTCCTCAGCTCCATGAACACAGGAGAGGCTTGTTGCTAGGCACAGTTAAAATGTGTCGGAGCTGGTCAGCTCCTCTCACTCGCCTTCCCCTGCCCAACCACTAGCCGCCTCCGCTGCTACTCCCATTTCCCAGAACAGGAGCTTGAGGCCCAGAGAAGTTCTGTGACCTCCTCAAGGTCAACCCCAGGCACTGGAAGTGCTGGATTTTGGTCTCTGTGTCTCTGTTTGTCATTTAGCCATTGTGTGAAGCAAATTTGGAGGTGCAGATTCCAAGAAAACAACCATGGGGAAACCTTGAGTCACGTGGACTGTTCCTCACGTCCTCCTCCCTGACTTCCTCAGTTCCTGGGCTTCCTTTGTGCAGCTCTCCACCCCATCCCCCATCTCACAAATGAGAACCCATGACTGTGAAACTGGGGTTACCTGGCACCTTGGGTGGTTAAGTTCTTCAAGGAGCAAGACATCCCTGATGTAGAGTCAGAGAGACATCCAGGGTCTCAGATGATGAATGAACTCCAGGTTCAGACTTGCCTTAGCCTCTGACTCCCAGGACAGAGGTCGGCCCATGGGGGACGAGTGGCCTTGAGTGGCCAGCATTCCTGTACGTCCTGTGCGGGTCTAATCTTCCCTAGGGAAGAGGTGCCGGCATGGCAGAACCTCAGTGCCTAGATCATTGCCCGGCAACAGATGACTAGATAAAGAAAATATGATGCACACATACCATGGAAGATTACTCAGCCAGAAAATAGGATGTATATTTACTGTGAAATACTACTCAGCCATTTTCAGAAAAGTGAGTGGGGCTGAAATAATTATGTCAATGAGATAGACAAAAGCCAAATCCTGCATGGACACTAGACCTAAAATTCATATACACCTGACATATACAAACTGACTACCTATGCAACTGTGGGGCTGGGGGCCGGGGGGCAGGGGAGGGGGAAAGACAATGAGGGTAGAATCATGTGGGACACATGGTATCTCTGTATGAAGGTATTCTAAGAAAACTCACTGAAAGCTATTGGGGTGGGTTGGGGATACAGAAAAGGCAGAAGAGGCAATCAGATACTAAACTGTAATATATGCATAAATAAATGCCATGCTGAAGCCCCTTTGTACAGTTATTATACATGGTATTGTGGAGAGAGAAAATCAGATGGGAAAGTAAGCCACACTGTGTTGGGGGGGGAGGGGGAGCTGGTACTCAGTGCTCCTGTGGACTGGGGAGACCCCAACAGAAAGGAGTCAAAGGCGTGTGTCTGCTTGTATGCAAGTGAAACAATGAAATATAACCCAGTTGTTTCAAGAAGGGGATTGAGATACATTGTACTAGAATCATGAAAGGGGCCACTAGTTGCATTATATTAATATACTATACTTTCTGAATGGCAACTCCTTTGCACAACTACTTAACTATAAAAGTTTAAAGAATAAATGCTTTGGGGTCTGGGAAGGTGGCTTAGTGGTAGAGTGCTTGCCTCACATGCATGAAGCCCTAGGTTCGATTCCTCAGTACCACCTAAACAGAAAAAGCCAGAAGTGGCGCTGTGGCTCAAGTGGCAGAGTGCTAGCCTTGAGCAAAAAGAAGCTCAGGGACGGTGCCAGTGCCCAGGCCCTGAGTTCAAGCACTAGGACTGGCAAAACAAAACAATGAATGCTTTTTAAAAAGATACATTGTAGTAGGAGAGCCAGTGGCTCACCTCTGGAATCCAAGCTACTCAGGGAGGCTGAGATCTAGGGATCATGGTTCAAAGCCAGCCCAGGCAGGAAAGCCCATGCCACTCTTATCTCCAGTTGACCGGTCACCAGAAAACCGGAAGTCGAGCTGTGGCTCCAAGTGGTAGAGCACCAGCCTTGAGGGAAAAAGCTCAGGGTCAGCACTCAGTCCATGAGTTCAAGCCCCACGACTGGAGGGGGTAAACTGACATGTTGAGCTGAAAACCCTTTTCCAAGCCGCATCGGACTTGTGCCACAACCCTTTTGTACAACTACTTAAAGATATTCTTATGTTTAAAAAAAAATAGAAAAGAAGAAAGGGAGGAGGAGACTGAGGATCAGTGATGGAGGGCGTAAGGTTGGTGGGATACATTGTAGGCGTCTGTCCATCTGTGGAAATGTCACCATGAAATCCCTCTTGTACAACTAGCATATAGTAATTTTTTTTTAAATTGAAAACTTTACAGAGTGGAGATGTGGCCCAAATGATAGACCACTAGCCCAGAGTAAGAAAGCTAAGTGATAGTGCCCAAGCCTTGGGTTCAAAAATATTAATGATAGTAATAATAATAATTTTTGTCAGTCGTGGAACTTGAACTCGGGCCTAAGTACAGTACCTGAGCTTTTTCCATGAAAGACAGCACTTTCCAGCTTGAGCCACAGCTCCACTTCTGGTTTTCTGGTGGTTCACTGGAGATAAGACTCTCATGGCCTTTGCTGCTTGGGCTGGCTTTGAATGGCGACGCTCAGATCTGAGCCTCTTGAGTTGCTACCATGACAGGTGTGAGCCACCAGCGCCAGGCTAGTTTTTAAAATGAAAATGTATGTAAAACCTCACAGAATGATCCAGAAACTTTACTTCACAGATCCCAACCCAGCCACATTAGTTTGATATCAGTTAAACCAACAGAGCGAGCCTTCGGAAGCCAGGACTGGCAGCCTGTCCACGTGCACTTGGGAGGGCGGGAGGGGGAGGGACTGGCGGGAGGGAGCGAAGGAGGGACGGTTCTGTGTCTTCGGGCATTGTGCATCCCCTGAGAAAAAGGTGTGCCCACATGTTTGTGAAAATCACCAGATCTGGTGTCTGGGGAGGTCTTGGAAGGAATGCTGGCCAGCTCACCTGCCTTCCTCTCTGCCCCCCTTCTCGCTGCAGGGGTGCTGTGCCTGCCGGACAGCTTGAATCTCCACCGGGACCCCCAGCGGCCCAGCAAGCCAGGGGAGCTGCCCATGTTCAGCCAGTCGGAGCTGAGGACCATCGAGCAGTCCCTGCTGGCCACCCGGGTGGGCAGCATCGCCGAGCTGAGTGAGTACTTTCCCGGCCGGTTCGGATCAGTGCCCTGCTGGTGCGTGGTGCCAGCACCCACCTCTAGGGGGCAGTGGGTGGTGACCAGGAGGGTGACCTTGGATGCAGTGCATGCTGGGTGCCAGGGGCAGCCGGATGGGAGGTGGGGGAGCGGGAGCTAGGCAGGTCTAACAGTCTTCCCAGGCCACGCAGTGAAGGACAAGTTCTTCATCTGTCCTTCCTTGTAAGATGGAGAAGACCACTTCCCAACACAGAGAGAGTGAAGCTGTTGGGATTCAGTGGACGAGGGCCCGGGAATGGCCTGGCATGGTACCCGGGACACAGGTAGCACCTGTTGACTTCCCCCTGGGACCCATCTCAGTGAATCACCTCACCCCTCTGTTTAGAATCCCCTCTGGCCCACAGCCAAAGCCAACCCCCTCAGAATTGTGTCTACACCCCCCGTGATCTGCTGCTTCCCTGTAGGTGGTGCCTTGCTCCTCGAACATCGCAGTCGTACTCAGGACCTTTGTACTTACTGTCCTCTCACCCTGAATTGCACGCACTATCTCTCTCTCTGAGATACGGCTTGCTCCCTTGTGACCTTCAGATTTCATCCCCTTGTTGCTCTCTCAATGAGGTTTTCTCTGACTTGTGTAAAAGGGTAATTTCCTGAGGACTCTTGTCCTTGTCAACTCGGGCTGTGGTGACAAAAAAAAAACCCCACCATAAATAAGGGGGCTTAAAAGACAGACATTTTAACTTAATGCTGGGGAGTCACGCCTGTAATCCGAGCTACTAAGGAGGCTGAGTTCTGAGGGCCGTGGTTCAAAGCCAGTCCGGGCAGGAAAGTCCAGTTATCTCCAGTTAACCACCAGAAAACCAGAAGTTGGAGCTGTGGCTCAAAGTGATTAGAGCACTAGCTTTGAGCAAAAGAGATCAGAGACAGAGCCCAGGCCCTGAGTTCAAGCCCCATGACTGATACCCTCCCCCCCCAAAAAAAAAGAAAGAAAAAAGCAGTTACTACAGGAAGGAAGAACTGGGAGAGAATGAAGGAAAGGGTGACAATTGCCCAAAACGAAATGTACTCATTACCAGACTAATGAAACAGTGACCCCTTTGTATATCCCCATTCTGTGCTTTTAGTCCTGTGTGACATCACAAGGCTTAGCGTGTGCTCCCCCATCTGCATTGGGGACGCAAGCACCCCAGGGAAACTGCAAGAAGGAATGGCCACGGAGTGGGGACACCCCTGACCCTGGAAATGTCCACTCGGAGCACACAGCTGAACATGGCTCTATGGCCTGGCCAGGGAGAGGCCCCCACACTAGGCAGCCCCTCCGTTCACAGCTCTGTCCTGGGGTAGCTCCAAGGCCCCGCCTGGCCTGTTGCTCATGGGATTGACCCTGCCTAATTCTGGTTCTGTCTTAGTAGCAAGGGTTTCTCTCCACAAACGCTCTGCTTACCTAAGCAGGCAGCCTGCCAGGGAGACTGGCTACACAAACTCTTTTTCAGGAGGATTTGCTCTAGCAATTAAACACTGTCACCACCGGGTGTTGATTTTCACAGGTGAATTGTTGGCACACAAATGAGGATCACTAATTGTCACTGCATTTTACACATTGGTTTTCGAAGTCAGTCCTGCAGACTGTGAGTCCTGCTGGTGTCAGCCACAGGGAATAAGACCTTCCCTCCCCCGCCACCCCACCCCCCGCCCCCGCTATTGGACTTGAACTCAAAGGGTCTGAGAAACTGTCTCTTTGCTTTTGCACTCAGGGCTGACACTCTACCACTTGAGCTGTAGCTCCACTTCCGGCATTATGGTAGTTACCTGACATAAGAGTTGCATGCATCTTCCAGCCTGTGCTGGCTTTGAACCTTGATCCTCAGATCTCAGCCTCCTGAGTAGCTAGGATTACAGGCATGAGTCACCAATGCCTAGTGGTGATAACCGTTTATGGGAATCACCTCTGGTCTCTGAGCCAGGGAGGAAGGCTAAAGAACCTGACCAAGGTCAAGCACACTGGTGAGCTGAAGAGCTGGAGTAGAATCTGGGATGGAGCCAAGCTGCCCCTGGAGGAGCCTGAGCTGGGTCCCCCAGAGTAGGCCAGATGAGATGCACAACACTTTTTAATTTTAATAGCTATGCATATTTTATGAGTAGGAGAAAGGCATTCGTTTTCCATTTATAGCACTGATAGGAAGTTTCCCTTTTAATAGGTATGTTTGTGTGAATGAACGAGCCAATTTAAAGAGAACTATTAAGCAAATAAATCGAACCAGCTGTGCATAGACAGGAGAGGCAGGGTGATGGTGATTCCCAAAGGAATGACATCTGGGAAAAACTCAGTTCTCAGAGGACTGAACCCCAGGAAGTGTCCTGGAGCTGCACTCCAGCCGCCAAGAGATAGCAGGTAGCACTGGAGAGCTCAGAGTTGGAAACAGAGCTCAGCCAGGGACCCTGGAGGAGGCCCTGTGCTACCTCAGCTACTGTGTCCAGTTCAGCCAGAAAGCCTCCAGCCCAGGGATGAAGCTGATAGCAGTGGTGCTGGCGATGGAGATGATGGAAATGTTGTAGTAATGATAGCAGTGGATGGTAGTGGTGATGACAATGATGGTTATGATGACGATAATAATGATAACTGTAATGTCAAAGATGGTGATGATGGTGGTGGTGGTGGTGATGATGAGGACGATGGTACAGATGCTGGAAATAATGTAGCACGGTGCTGAACTTGGTAATGGTAACCACTCAAGTGGTCCTGAGTGCTGGAAAGCGGAGCTAGGTACTTCCTGAGGGCATTTCATGTAATCCACACAGCCAGTCCGTTATCACCCCCACTTACAGAGAGCTTGAATAGCCCACTCAGGGTCACGCAGCTCACACAGCTAGTAGTGGTAGCTTAGGACACTCAGAGCATGGAGTCGGAGGGGAGCACTCCTGACCGCTGACCAAGGAGGAGGAGGAGGACATCACACACCCTGTGCTCCCAAACCTCGAGGCCCCATGGGGAAGCGAGGAGTGGACTCCTCCTTACTGTGAGGCACTACAACTTAAAGCAGGACTCGCAGGTTCACAGGGGAAGGGAGGGGCTTGAGTCTGACCAGGGGCATCCAGAAGGCTTCCTAGAGGAGGGGACAGAGGACTGAAGTCCTCCCTAGTTAGGAGGAGGTGGGGAGGGGCAGTCACTGAGTGGAGCCTGTGAGATGAGGAGACAGGCAGCTGGACCAGGGGCCTATACCCTTTTCTCTCCTCCACTCCCACCTCTTTATCATGGTGCTGTGGTTGGGATCAGGGGCCTGGATGGCAGGTGCTCTTACCACTTGAGCCACACTCCCATCCCTTTCTCTCTAGGCGTTGGACTGCCATCTCCCTCTTTACACTTCCCTCATAGCAGAGATTACAAGCATGTTCCAATATGCCAAGGCGTGTGTGTGTTTGTGTGTGTGTGAGAGAGGGGGGGGGGGGAGTCTTGTAAACTTTCTTCCTGGCTTTCTTTGGCTTTTATTTCTTTTGAGCCATTTATTGGGACCCATTGAGAGTGGGAGAAAGACAGAATAAGACAGAGACAGAGAGAGAGAGAGAGAGAAGCAGATGGAAAGGTACGTGTATTCACCCTGAGCCTAGGTGGACAAGCAAAGAAGTGACCACTCACCCCCCTCACCTATAAATCAGTTATGCTAATTATAGAAATAGCATATACCAGAGTCAAATGCTTGGCTATTATCATGAAGTTGGACAGGAATATTACCCACAATCCCATGAGGCAGAGAAGTCTTTGGTCGGAGGCCTTTATATCCTGGTATTGACTTGGCCACATCACTTTTAATAACTTAATCCTGGTCACACTGGGGGCGATTTTGAATTTCACTATCTTCCCACTTACCATGTTCACACAAATCCTCTTCCTCGTGAAGCGGCAGTTCTGTTCAGACATTTCCAATGACTGCTTACGCATGCTGCTTTAGCTTGTGGCTGGCTGTCCTGGATTTTCTTTTAACTGGACTATTTTTATTTGGGGAACAACCAAAATTTGACCTACCAATTAAGACTTGGGTGTACAAATCCTTAGGCAAGAAGATCCAGCTGTAGTTTGAAGACATTGGGACAGATTCCCTAACTTGCTTACTGACTCAGGGGCTTGGCAGCGTGAATGCCTTTTGCTTCGTGATGCAGAATTGCTCCAAAGTGGATGAAGAGCTGGCCGGCTGTGTTGAGCTCCTTTGAAGGAGGGACTTGGGTCACTGGAATGAAGGGTCTGAGCATCAGCCCGCCTAGGACGGGACCCTTGTCTGTCTTTAAAAACCCTGGGGGCAGGGCTGGGGATATGGCCTAGTGGCAAGAGTGCTTGCCTCGTATACATGAAGCCCTGGGTTCAATTCCCCAGCACCACATATATAGAAAATGGCCAGAAGTGGCACTGTGGCTCAAGTGGCAGAGTGCTAGCCTTGAGCAAGAGGAAGCCAGGGACAGTGCTCAGGCCCTGAGTCCAAGGCCCAGGACTGGCCAAAAAAAAAAAAAAAAGAAAAACCCTGGGCCCTCCATTCCCAAGCTCAGTACTGTGGACCTCATTGTTCACAGCGGGGACTGTCATCCTTGACCTCAGCCCATCTTCTTGAAGAAAGTTCCCTGGATAGGACAGCTAAAGATGTCTCTGAGTATTGGCAGACATCCCCTGCCTAAAAGAGCAGCCATTTTTTGCAGTTTTCCTTTCCTAGGTCCTCCTGGGGTCTTCCCGCTCATCTGCCTCAAGCATTCCCTTCCCTGGCCCTTCTTTTGCTTCTTGTCTGTGTTTTCCCAGCTACAAGAGCTGGGAAGAGAAGAGGCACACCCTTGGCTAGGTGTGGTAAGATGCAGAGAGGTTCAAGGAGGCAGCCTCTTGGTCTGCTGTAACAGAACATGTGAGACTGGGTAACTTGTTCAAGAACAGACATTTGTTTCCTCGTGGTGGACACTGGGAAGTCCAAGATCAAGAATCCCACAGGATCCATGTCTGGTGCCAAGAATGCGCCCTGGTGCTGTGCCCTAACATGGCGGAAGGTGTGAGAGAAAGAGAAGAGAGTATTCCAGCTCCAAAAGACAGAGAATCCTCCTCAGTTTCCCCTGCCTTTGTGTTGTGTCGGGGCCTTCGGGTTGCACTTTAGGGTGAGGGTGTCCTCTACTCAGTCCACTGACTGAAACACCAAGCCCTTCAAGAACCGCCCGCACAGACACCCCCAGAGATAATGCCTCACCCACTATCTGGGCAGCCCTAGTCTAGTCACCTTCACCTCTGAAGTTAACCACTCCACCCCTGGCTGGGATTTGCTCATCCCTGCTCCGGCTGTCCAGGTGTGTCAAGACAGTGTGTTGAATTCCAGTGATGTTGTGTTTGTGTGGCCTGAGGACTCACACAGTGTGGAAGCTTCCTTCCTTCTGGCAGTTTCGGTCACAAGTAGTGGCTGCTGGAGTCTTAGCCTTGGAAAGGATTTTACACTGAATGGAAAGAACTAAAGAGCTCATTTCCATAAGCAGCTGTCCAGCCAATCATGGTTCCAAGAAGCCCTTACTTGGGCTTGGGTTTCAGGTAGAATTGTTCCTTCAGAAGACTCGGGAGGAGAGTGGAGAGTCCGTGGGCTCTTAGAGCCTGCTTTCAGGTGGATGATGAGGAACAGAGGTTAGGACAGACATTACATTAGGGCTCCCTAGAAAAGTAGAGCCGATAGATTGTAGGGAGAGAATGAGAGAGAAGAAACGTTGTTTGAACAACGTGTATAGAGCTACAAGTCCACTGTTTGTAAGGCAGGCCAGTGGGTCAGGCCAGTGTGAGCTGATATCACAGAACCAGATTTTAACTAGACTATTTGTTCCCAAACTGGATTTGTTCCCCAAATAAAAATAGTTCAGTTAAAGTCTGGGGCAGAATTCCTTCCTCTTTGGGGAATTTCAATCTTTGCTTTTAAGACTTGCAACTGATTGGATGATGATACCCACCCACATCTTGAAGAGTAATAGCCTTGACTCCACTTGACTAGACCCATGTCTGACCACCCCAGGGGACCATAGCCCAGCCACATGGATCCATAAAAGTAACCACTGCGGGTGTCTTAAACAAGGGCCACCCAAGTGTACAGCACCCTCCCCTGTGCACAGGATGGTTTCAAGTGTGACTGGGGCTGTGCATCCAATCACATTGATCATAGAATGCTTCTCCTATTGCTATTACTGTTATTGTAAATTATTTATTGTCTCATAGTACTGGGATTGAAGCCAGGGCCTTGGGCATGTTAAAGGAGTGCTCTATGTCTTGAATCACACCTCCATTCCCACGGTGATGCTTTTATATTTGTCTTGGTCTTAATGCCTTAGGAAGAAGGGCTATACTTGATAGGAACCGGCAATTTTTCCCTCTATGACAGTGACATAGCTTTCTCTTCTTTTTTATTAGATAGACTGTGTTAGATACATGTATTTGTATTGTAGATATATAAACCCATTTAAAATTGAGTAACATAAACTGGACACCAGTGACTCACGCCTGTAACCTCAGCTACTCAGGAGGCTGACATCTGAGGATCATGGTTTGAAACAAGCTCGAACAGGAAAGTCTAGGAGACTCTTATTTTTCATTAACTAGCAAGAAGCCAAAAGTGGAGGTGTGGCTCACATGGTAGAGCACCAGCCTTGAGCAATAAAAACAAAAAAAAAAAGCTAAGTGAGAGTGTGAAGCTCTGAGTTCAATCCTCAATGCGAACACACAAAAAAATAAAGTAAACGTAGACGAAACAGAGCAGCGGTGACACTTTGGACATAGCCACGCTTGGGAAGGTGGCATGAATGATGGTAGCGCAGTAGGAAGAGCCAGGGCTTCTGGCAGCCCCGCCCCCTCCACAGGAAGTTCCGCCCTGAACTTGCCAAGGAGGAGGAGGAGGCACACCAGTGTGGGTTGAACAGAAAGCACAGTGACACTGTCTCCCCAGAGGGTCTAAAGTCTCGCTTCTCTCCACAGGTGACTTGGTGTCTCGGGCCATGCATCACCTGCAGCCCCTCAATGCCAAACACCATGGCAACGGCACTCCCCTGCACCACAAGCAGGGGGCGCTATACTGGGAGCCGGAGGCCCTGTACACCCTCTGCTACTTCATGCACTGCCCCCAGATGGAGTGGGAGAACCCCAACGTGGAGCCGTCCAAAGTCAACCTCCAGGTGGAAAGGTAGGACAGGGGGGCCACGGCTGGCACAGCCTGGAGGTGGGGGTGGCATTGTCCCTGCATGGGGTGGGGGAGGGCTGAGAGGAAGAAATACCACTTCCTAACACTTACTGGAGGGGTACGCCTGGCAACCTTGGGCACCATAGAGGCAGGGATTATCTTTTCAGGTAGATTTCAAGATAGCTGGTCCAGCCTGGCGTCCGTGGCTCATGCCTGTCATCCTAGCTACTCAGGAGGCTGAGATCGAAGGATCATGGTTCGAAGCCAGCCCAGGCAGGAAAGTCCGTGAGACCCTTATCTCCAGTTTACCGCCAAAAAAGCTAGAAGTGGAGCTGTGGCTCAAGTAGTAGAGCGCTAGCCTTGACCAAAAATCTCAAGGACAGTGCCCAGGCTCTGGGTTCAAGCCCCAGGACCAGCGCGCACACACACACACACACACACACACACACACACACACACACACACACACACGGCCATCCCAGTTCAGGATGAAGGTAGCTTGGGTCAGAGGAATGGGTCTGTGAATTCCCGAGGTGGGGCAGTTTTCCCGGGTGCCGCATGGGGGACATGACATGGGGTACGCCAGGGCACCCGGCAGAGCAGAAGTGGATCACGGGTCAGGAGGTGACCTCTCGGTGCGCAGGAGGAAGCTCTGGTGGAGGCTGCTTTGCTGTCCTGTGACCCAGAATCCTTGTGGGAGAGGCTCGTGGGGGGAGCACGGTTTCTGAAGCCCCCATCCCAATGCATCCATGCCTGCATGCCTCAACTTCTCCTTCTGGTATACCCGGACATGCCAGGATTCTATAGAAGCGGAGAGGCAGGTCAGAAATGGCCTTCGCCGCAGGAGGTCCCCTCTCCCGCTTCTTAGATCCTTTCCCCAGGCCTCACTTCCTCTGAAGTACTGTGCAGGATCCTCCACTGAGAAGAGCATGTGGTTGGGGGGGTGGGGAGGGGGCAGGACCCGTGATCCCGACTATCTGGGCTCAAACCCAGCTTGCTGTGACTGGAGGCTGAGGGGCCTTGGGAAAGTGCCTTCGCCCCTCTGTGCCTCCATTCTTCACCTGCAGAACAGGGCTGCCAAGATTCAATCCTCTGAGCAGGGCAATGGGAAATGTGAACCAATGGAACAGTGCCAGGCTCACAAAAGCCCTGGGTGAATGCCAGCGTTTATTATGATATTGTAACCATTTTATTCACACGTTCACAGATGAATAACTCCTCACTTGGGTTCAATGTGGCTTTCCTTTCTAGAACTTGGTTTCAGGTGATTCTGGAAAGTTCACTGGTTGGTCAAGTTTTGCCGGGGTAGATTGGGCCTCCTTTATAAGTGTTTCTTTTTTTCTTTTTACACTATTGGGATTCGAACTCAGGGCCTTGCAACTTGCTAAGGCAGGTGTTCTACTTTGTGTTTTGAAAACTGAGCCAAGTGGGGGAATAGAAGGATGGAGTTGAACTAGCCTACAGCTAGGCTTCCTTACAAACTCACCTCTCAGCTCTCCGTGAAGGGAAGAGAAAGGAAAGGAGCCAAGTGGAAGTGGATTTTTTTTTTTTTATCTCAGGAGCCCCAGGTTAGCATTGGTATTCAGTCCAGTAAGGAGTTAATGAACCAGGGTGGTGTTCAGGTCTGCCAGGCTCTGGGCCAAACCATGGACGCCTAGGGCATATTTCACTGACACCCATGGTCCTTGAGCAAAGATAAACCTTAGTCTTCTGTGATGGTGAGTCCTGGGGGCTTGTGCCTAGGGGATAAGCTAGCCCTTCAGCCATTCTCTGACTTCCCCTACTCTTCTAGAACTTTCTCATCCCACTGGACCAACTTGCACCGTGAAGGCTCAAGCTCCAGTGGGCTCTTCTGAAAGCAAGCATTCTTCTCCACCACCACCCCTAGTTTTTGTCACTCCATTCTGCGGACTCCCTCCCGTGTCCAGCATATCTTCTCAATGAAACATCTTGGATGTTCCGTGTGTGTGTGTGTGTGTGTGTGTGTGTGTGTGTGTGTGTGTGCGCGCGCACATGTGCATGTACACAAAGCACGCATGTACCCACTGGGGCTTTCACTCAAGGCTTCATGCTTTTGCTTGACTTTTCTGCTCCACTACTTGAGCCATGCCTCCCGCTTCCGGCTTTTTGCTGGTTGACTGGAGATAAGAGTCTTAGGGACTTTCCTGCTGGGGCTGGCTTTGAGCCATGCTCCTTAGATCTCAGCCTCCTGAGTAGTTAGGATGACAGACGTGAACCACCAGCGCCCGGCTGGAATACATTTGAAAGAGGCCTGAGGCATCAAGAAGAACAAAGTGAACCGGGCCCGGGATTTGTCAAAGCCGTTCATCTCCGTCCTTCTATTCCCCCACCTGGCTCAATTTTCAAAACACAAAGTAGAAGTGAACAATGCTTGTTCTTTGTCAGTCCTGTTCACTCTTGTCTTCGGGCAAGTGGAAGGCTCGGGGACTCCAGTAGACCTCAGAAGTGAGCCCCCCAACTTGGTTTCTCACAACTCTGGAAACGGAAACAACGTGGTGTCACCTCTGTCCCCCTCCTTGTCGCCTGTGGAATGGGAGAGGCCCGTGCTCACAGGACCGGCATCTCAATGAATCAGAAGCCAGAGCTGAGCCGTCCGGAGCCATGCCTGGCCTGGCGCGGAGGGAGTTCCCTTTCCCCCAGTGAGAATGGCAGTTTAAAGGAGGCAACCTTTTCTTCTGTTTTGGTCTAAAATGCTGCTGGCCTTGTCCCTGCAGAGGCCCCGGGCAAGGTCATTTCTAGAGTAGTAGCTACTTCTTTGAGATCCCTAATGCTGTTCACTAGGTGCTGGTGGTTAGCATAGGAATCAAAACCAGGACGGAACACCAAAGCTGACCCCAGTAATCTTGATGATAGGCTACTGATGGGTTTGAGAGTTGGTTATTTATTTGCTTACTTATTTTTGATGGTGCTTTTCTTTAAAAAAAAAAAAATCCCTTGTATGTCCTTAGCAAGTGCTCAACCACTTAAGCCATACCACAAGCCCCCCCCCCTTTTTTTGCCTCCAGTCATTTATTCATTCATTCATTCAGTAGGGACTCCTATTTTAGTTTTTTTTATTATCCTTGGGCCTCCTGTCTCTGCCTGGAACCAGATTAGACAGCCATACTCCTGGCTTCCTGAGCAGCTGGAACCCCAGGTGTATACCACCTTGCCTTGCTTATAGTTTCTTGAGCTGGAGTCTCCCTGTCCTGCCTGAACAGGCCTCCAACCATGACCCTCCCTATCTCTACCTCCCAAGTAATTGGGACTACAACAGGCTTAACCTCTCATACCTGGCAGATTGTTTCCAAATTGAATCGTCCTGAAACTCGGACAAGATTGTCTTCCCCTCTCTCACGACCGTTGCTGGGAACAGCTGTGATCCCCTGATGGTTTGGGCCATGGATAACCTCAAAAGTGGTTGCCACAGTGTAGAAACCAAATTGATTAAAAAGGAGGAGTTTGTGCCTGTAAGAAGCTGGAATTGCCTGGGAGGAACTCTGGAGTCTAGACAGATCGTTAGCTCTGCCTCACCCCATCTCACCAAAAACAGAGCAGAGTTTCTAACTAGGGATGACAGCTCTTGCCCCTGCTCTGAGCTGGACATACCAACAGATGTGGTAGACACAACCACATAACCAATCACCAGTGGCCAGTGACTGGAGGGAAGTGATTGATGTGAAACAAAATAGAATTAACATGTGGAAGAATTTACACGCCCAAAGAAACAGAGCCCACAAAGCCGGCAGAGCAACAGGAGACACCAGTGGCCCCCGAATCCATCTTCCAGGGGGCTCTGTCTTTACCAACAGCGCTTTCTCCTCTCACAGCCCACGTGTCTCCTTCGCGCACCCTGCTGACGGGTGTGGCCCATTTCCACAGACTCGGAATGGCAGTGAGAGCCTTGTTCCACGCCAGTGGCTCCACCAGCCAGGAGGCTTCCCACAAACATCCACTGGACGGTAGCCGCTCAGAGCAGAAGAAAACCTGGGGAGACCCCACCAGGGTACAAAGGGCTCGCTTCCTTTTCCCCTCTGCAGAAGAGTTTGACTTTGGGTTAATTCTGTGGTTCTGTCTCCCTGGAAACTGGTTGAAACTTGCATCCTCCGCTGTGTTACTACGGCAACACTACTCACAGTCAAGAGTGACCCCACCGCTGGTGAATCACATCTGGCCCGGGGTTCTGGAAACGCCTGATAAAGAGTCGGAGCTCTGGGCTTCCTGAATCCCTCCGCTCTTAGAACTGGCCATGCGTCTGCGGGGAACCTTGGAAAATGGACTCCAAGCAGTGGTTTCAGGAGCTCCTGGGGTTGGTAGGCCCGGACAGCTTCCATGACCGCCTAAGCGGATCTCACGTGCGCACACCTGTGAGTCCCCTGGGCAGATGGGTGTGGAACCACCACAGAAGCCAGTGTGCTGTGCTGGCCTGCTGAGCCAGGTGTGGCCTCTGAATCTGAATGTGCAGTCTCTACTCAATCTTCTAAGGGTCACAGAAGCCGGAGTGCCAGGCTGCCCGGTCACACAGCCCCGAGCAGTGTCCCGGTTTAAGTTTCCTCCAGCACGGACCTCACAGCTGTCATGCTGAGCACAGGCCCAACACCTCATACCACCACTGCAGCCCTGGCACTCCCGGGAGTCACCCCACACCTCTGTCCCCAGGAACTGAGAGCTAATGTCTCTCTCACTACCTGTCCCGGCTGCTTACTGGCTTTGATGGCACAGCCTGGGCACACGCAAGGGGAAGATGGACTCCCTCAGATAACTATGGATGCGTGGTGTGAGAAGTTCTCCAAACTCAGGAATGAGGGCCACGCCTCTGGGCGGCTCACGACACACTCTTTTAGTTTACTTTTCTCAAATAAATAGCAGAGGCCGGTTGCATTATTGGCATAATCCAGTACTTTGGGCTCTGATTGGCTGACCACTGATTTGGCTGACAAACCAGAAGTCAGAGCTAAATACAGCTCCAATCTGGAATGTCTCATTTGCATATTTCAGTACTTTGGGCCCTGATTGGCTGATGACGGATTGGCTGACAGTTGCAGCTGATTGGTTGACAAACCAGAAATGAGAGCCAAAAAGGGAGAGAGAGGAGAAAGGTACAGGCACTTCAGCAGGGGTCCTGAGTGCCTTTTCTCAGGGGAAGAATGCTAGTTCCTCATCTTCTGGAGGAAGGAGCATGTCCAGCTCATTTAGAAGGCCCTACAAGATCCAGCTCAGGGCCAGTGAGTCTGGGGGAACACAGGGTTACTGGATAAATAAGGATGTGCTAGAGCGAAGAGGCCAGTTATTAAACTGTGGCTGCAGGGCTGCATGTGAACATTTGGAACAGACCCAGAATCCCAACTGCCATATAAATGGTTGCAGCTTTCCATTCACTCATTCATTTGTTCATTCATTATTTGTGGTACTGGGGTTTGAACTCAGGGCTTCGCATTTGCTAGGCAAACACTTGACTACTTGAGCCAAACTGCCAGCCCTTTATTGGTTCAGTTAGTTGTGTTTTTTTTTTTGTCGGTTTGGGGGCTTGAACTTTGGGCCTGGGCACTGTTCCTGAGCTCTTCAGCTCAAAGCTAGCTAGCACTATACCAGTTGAGCCACAGTGCCACTTCTGGCTTTCTGGGGGTTTATTGGAGATAAGAGTCTCACAGACTTTTCTGCCCAGGCTGGCTTTGAACCATGGTCCTCAGATCTCAGCCTCCTGAGTAGCTAGGATTACAGACGTGAGCCACTGGCTCCTGGCTGGTTCATTTATTTTTGAAATAGAGCCTTATACTTTTTGCGCAGAAGACAGACCACAGTTCTTCTGCTTATGCCAACCTGTGTGGCTGGGATTATAGACATGTGTCACCCCACCTGTCTGTAAATGCTAAAGCAAAAAAAAAAAAAAAAAGTGCAGGGGGCTGGGAATATGGCCTAGTGGCAAGAGTCCTTGCCTCATATACATAAAGCCCTGGGTTCAATTCCCCAGCACCAAATATACAGGAAATGGCCAGAAGTGGCACTGTGGCTCAAGTGACAGAGTGCTAGCCTTGAGCATAAAGAAGCCAGGGACGGTGCTCAGACCCTGAGTTCAAGCCCCAGGACTAGCCAAAAAAAAAAAAAAAAAAGTGCATGCAGAATTGGAAATAATTGACTCAAGAAACAGTTTGTGTGTGTATAGTGGCTCATGCCTGTATTCAATTCAGCTATTCAAGAGGAGATCAGAAAGATTACAGTTCAGTGCCATCAAGAAGAAGGAGGAAATAAAAGAAGAAGGGAGAAAGAAGAAACTTTTAGATATGATCCATTTACAATTTGAGCATTATTATAACTGGTTTCATGTGGCCAGGATAAAAATTATTCTAACCCTATATGTTTGAAGCTGCAAGCCATTAAATCAAGGTAGCACAGAGTTTATCAAATAAATCCCACCCACTGCCCATTCCCTTGCTAATAAAGTTTTATTGGCACATCCTCATACCTGCATGCTTACATATTACTCATGGCAGTTTTTGCACTGTGGCTCAGTTGATTCATTTTGACAAGAGACTTACAGGTCCATATTTCTGAAAAACAGTACTTGGCCTTTTCCAGAAGAAAATTGCCGACTTTAATGTTCCTTTTTAAAACTTGAACTGGGGGCTGGGGATATAGCCTAGTGGCAAGAGTGCCTGCCTCGGATACACGAGGCCCTAGGTTCGATTCCCCAGCACCACATATACAGAAAACAGCCAGAAGTGGCGCTGTGGCTCAAGTGGCAGAGTGCTAGCCTTGAGCGGGAAGAAGCCAGGGACAGTGCTCAGGCCCTGAGTCCAAGGCCCAGGACTGGCCAAAAAAAAAAAAAAAAAAAACTTGAACTGGAATCAAATTTTTAGGTATCAGCGTATTCTGCAAGAGATAAGGCAGGAGGTGGATGGAACTCCCCCTTCTCTCTCCCCCCCCCCCGCCCCCGTTCACATTAACTGGAGCTGGTATGTTTACCCGAAATCCTGCACTAGTTGGAACTGGAATGCTTGTGTCGAGCTCCAATCCCAGCCATGAATCCCCTGGGCAACTTCACTGTCTTAGACCAGAACGAATAATGTTTGAAAGCTTCACCTCCAGTCCCTAGAAGGATTTCCTAATCTTCATGAATGTTTACAGGATATCAAATGAATACAAGTCACTAAAGAAAATGTGATTGAGTACAAATAGAGAAGGGAACACTCTGCGTCTCTGGGGCCAGAGATGAGCTCTATGACTATCTGTGAAGGCGTTGCCATCCAGCCTGAGTCCCCTGCCCATGCGCAGAAGTAGCTGGGCTCCTTTGTGCTCCAGGAAGAAGAGAGTGAGCCCATGGGGTTGTTTTTATTACCTCAGCAGAGTAGACATGCATGGGTTTTCGCTGGACCGTTCTGTTGTTAGACGTGGGATTGAAAGTCAAGAGAGATCTTAGAACGAGAGAAAGTTCATCTGCTTCCTGTGAAAGATAAAGACCAGGAGGGACTGGAGGATTCATCTGTAGCCATGAGCACAGTGCAAGGTGGCACCTCCGTGCCTCTGCACTTGCTTTTGCTGCCGTCTTAGAACACTCTCAGTCCATCCTTCCAAGACTCGTCTTCAGCCTCACCTTCCTTCCCTCCCACCTGAAACGGCACTAAGCCATCCTAGCCGGTGAACAGCATATAGGAAGTGCTCGATAAATGCTTGGAGAAGGAAACAGATCTACATCTGAAACCATGCCCCACCGACCAGCCCAGAACCTACTGTATGTAGCTGTTTGTGTTCTGGACTGTCCGTCACCCACTACAGAGCCTCGTTTCTGGGGTCTCCAGCTTTTCAGCAATAGCGGGGCTGACAGTGGCCAGCAATTCGCTGGGCCTCACAGGACAGGATGGTAAACTCGGTCCTCTGCCCCTACCAGGGACACAGAGCTGGGTTGATTTTGCTCTTTGTAAAAAGCCTGTGTTTGCAAACAAGGCCTCCTTGTGTCTGCGATTTTCCAGGGTTTTTATGGATTTAATCACAGACTGAGTGACTTACTCAGTCCATGTGGCCTCGGGTTCTGGGTTTTGTTTTTTTCCAGCTACAACTCAAGGAGCTTTACGTGAAAAACTTTATGCCATCTTTTTTTTCTGGAAAAGGTATATATGCACATTTCTTTCTAACTTTAGAAACTTTAAAAAAAAACAAACACCTATAAAAAGGAAAGTTAAGGGGCTGGGGATATAGCCTAGTGGCAAGAGTGCCTGCCTCGGATACACGAGGCCCTGGGTTCGATTCCCCAGCACCACATATACAGAAAACGGCCAGAAGCGGCGCTGTGGCTCAAGTGGCAGAGTGCTAGCCTTGAGCGGGAAGAAGCCAGGGACAGTGCTCAGGCCCTGAGTCCAAGGCCCAGGACTGGCAAAAAAAAAAAAAAAAAAAAGGAAAGTTAAGGGCTGGGGATATGGCCTAGTGGCAAGAGTGCCTGCCTCGGATACACGAGGCCCTGGGTTCGATTCCCCAGCACCACATATACAGAAAACGGCCAGAAGCGGCGCTGTGGCTCAAGTGGCAGAGTGCTAGCCTTGAGCGGGAAGAAGCCAGGGACAGTGCTCAGGCCCTGAGTCCAAGGCCCAGGACTGGCAAAAAAAAAAAAAAGGAAAGTTAAAATTCTCTATAATTTTGCTACCCAGAGGTTAGCTACAATTAGTACACTATACATTTTTTTCTTTTTTAATACAAATTGTGAGAATTATTTTTTAAGGGAGTTGTGTTGGACTTGTGTAACTTTATGTCCTTTTTAATTTCTCTTTATAGCCTGCTATAAGCATTTTCTGCTGCTCTGGAATATTCTCACCCATCATTTTTAATCACTGCATAATATTCCATCTTCTGAATGTGTGCTAATGTGCCTCAGAGTTCCCATATTGCTGATGGGTCGTTTTGGGTGGTTTCCAGCTTGTGAATTGCTATTCCTTTATAAACTACCCACCAAAGGATCACTAAACTATCCAGAGAGAGGAAATAGATGAACAAAGAGTAATCTGTTTGGAATGGAGCCACAGAGGGGCTCATTTGTGCAGGGCCTCTGTGAGAAATTGCGAGAGAATGAGAACCCCTGAATTCTTCCGGAGGAGCCAGAAGGAGCCATTCCCAGCCTGCCCCACCCTGGCTGCCTTTGAGCTCACATCCCATAGGAATGACAGATCTTAGCACCAGCACCTCACAGGCCGGGACTTCGTCCCACCTGACTCTCATCTCTGCATCTTGAGACATTGACTACCAAAGAATGATGAGATTTCCCAACCATGTAGTGAGTGGCCCACTTTAGGACCTGGGGTGGGGCCCTCAGGATGTGCAGCAATTCTACACACACACACACACACACACACACACACACACACACACACTCACTCACTCACCACCCTCCTGTGTTGCTTCTAGAAGGGAGAGAGGCATTAAGGCAGCATCAGAAAGCAAGCTGTGACCTTGTTGTATCTGCCAAGTTTACTATCGCTCGTGCACTCAGCCAGTTCTGTAGGAACGAGCACGCCACGGGTCCAGGAATTCATCTGCTTGCTGTGTTTGCTTGTGTGGGTGTGCTCGTTTATTTGTTTAACTCTGGGGTTCAGTTTTCTCTATATTATATCTTCCCTGAATGTAAGAAACATTATAGCCAGGTGCCAGGGGATTACATGCCTGACATCCTAGCTACTCAGGAGGCTGAGATCTGAAGATCACAGTTCAAAGCCAGCCTGGACAGGAATGTCTATGAGACTCTTATCTCCAGTGAAACACCAGAAAATTGGAAGTGGCGCTGTGGCTCAAGCGGTAGAGCGGTGCCCTTGAGCAAACTAGCTCAGGAACAGTGCCCCAGGCCCAGAGTTCAAATCCCAGGACCAGCACACAAAATGAAACAGGAAGAAAGAAACATAGCAGCCAGAGCTGGGAGCTGGCGCCTGTAGCTTTTATTCAGGAGGCTGAGATCTGAGGGTCACAACTAGAAGCCAGCCCAGGCAGAAGAGTCCATGAGACTCTTATATCCACCTAATCAGCAAAAAGCCACAAGTGGAGCTGTGGCTGAGTTCATGACACAGCACAGGCACACACGCATGCACGCGCGCGCACACACACACACACACACACACACACACACACACCACTGCCTGAGAAGTTAGTTGTACAAACAGGGGTGAGGAATTCAGTGTAGATTCACCCTGTCAGGTTCAAGCCTGCCTGGGAATTTAGGCCCAGGTGTTGGCAGAGGAAGACGGAAATTTTCCCAGGCTTCCCAGGGTCAAGCTACAGGGCTGGAGCAAGCCCCTCCTGCTGCCCTTGGCCACAGTGCTCTCAAAGCCCCTGACTACAGCCCCATCCCCACCCCCACACCGCCCCTCCCCAGACCCTGGGAAGGGCCACAAGGAACAGAAGGAACTTCTTAGGTCAGTGAGAAAGGAAACCAGTCCCCGACAAAAGCCAGGCAGCCCTTTGTAGAAGGCACCACCCAAGGCCACAGAGAACCTTCCAGAAACACCTCCAGGGCGCTTGCTAGGTCTACCCTGACTTTTAGTTATCTTCCTTGATGGCTCCTTTCTGCCATCCCACTAGGTCATGATGTAACAAGCACGCAGGCCGAGCCCCACACAGCCAGATGCCTTGTGGGGGAGCCCCAGAGCAAAGCGTCTAATTCTACGAGTCCTCTGGACGCTGCCCCTGGAGCTCCTCAGTTAACAAAACCAGCCACACACTGGTAGCTCACACCATGCAACCTTAATGATTCAGAATTGCTCCCCTCAGTGCATCGGAAAGCGAGCCACATTTTGCTATTTTTATTCTTCCACCGAGGTCCTTACATTGCATTCCCATGAGCACCTCCTACCCATCCCACCCCTGGTCCAGCAGGAAATCCACCAGACGGGAACCAAGCAGATTTCACAGGATTCTGTCACACATTCATTCATTCACTTGACACGATCGTTCATTTACTGCATGAAAGACAGAACCCAGGACACATCCCTGTCCTCCCTCCGGGGACAATCTAGGGAAACAAGCCAGGAAATGCGTGGGAAATGAGATAAACCTTACGGCCTGCAAGACTGGAGGACACAAGTACGAATACTTCACAAACGCACCCTTGGCTGAGGGGTGCTAAAGACATGTGATGACCCACTGCATTGTGGGTTTGGGAGGTGGGGTGTGGAGCACAGCCCAGGAGAGCTGAGGGTGATGGAGACTATAGATGTGACAAGTCAATAAGTGGAGAGAGGGCTGGGGATATGGCCTAGTGGTAAAGTGCTCACCTTGCATACATAAAGCCCTGGGTTCAACTCCTCAGCACCACATATATAGAAGAAGCCAGAAGTGGTGCTGTGGCTCAAGTGGCAGAATGCTATCCTTGAGCAAAAAGAAGCCAGGGACAGTGCTCAGGCCCTAAGTTCAAGCCCCAGGCCTGGAAAAAAGCAAAAAGAACAATAGATATGTGGAGAGACAGGTACATACCGATGGATAGACAAACAGATAAGTCAATGGGTGAATGGATGGATGGGTGGGTCCACTGATACATAGATTGATTGTCAAATCAATATGTAGAAAGATGGTACACTGAGCTCTGGCTCTGTAAAAACCTGACTGTGAATGTTGCGGGGGGGGGGGGGGCATGCATGAGAGAAAACGAGACAGATTAACTCTGGAGATCCAAGGAGGAGTCGATGTTGTGCTGAGTGAGGCCAAGAGAACTCAGAGGTGGTCCCTCTGCTCTCCAGCTCTTTGTAGCAGGCAGGGCAGCCTGCCTCACTCAACATCCTGCCGATTCCAGTGCCAAATCTCATGCAAAAATCTTCTCCCCAAGACCTGCTGATGAATGCTTGACCAAATACCTGGGGCCGTAACTGAGAGAGGACACACAAAATGAACCGTCCCAAGGGGTATTGTTTTTAAGTTTGTATTTCCGGGATGATGCTAAGCCATCAAGAACTCAATACATTCACGGGTGGAGAAAGGCTGAGGCGGGCAGATCCTTGCAGCAACACACATGCTTGGGAAATAGGCTGGGCCAATCTGAGTAGCCACCCTCCACCTCTATCTACCTCAGCCCCTCTCAAAGCTCCCAGGGGCCACCATCCTTCTCCAAAAACCTTAAACATCAGGTCACAACCCACCTTCTTTGCTTTCTGGCTTGAGACCAATGTGGTCCTCAGACCAGCAGCCCGTGATTACAAGCGTAGAATCCTGGGCTGCCCCAAGTCCACTGAACTGGAATCTGCTTTCTCACAAAATCCCAGAAGCATTATATGCACACTCAGGTTTGAAACCAGGGAAGTTCCCTTTGGCTCCTCCCTTTCCTTTGGGAACCGCACCCCTACTCGCCTGGCCACGCCTCTCACCAGAGCGCTGTTACTATAGTAACAGCCACCTCTCACCTCTGCCTTCCTTCTGGCTTTGGTACCCACAGCTCCAGTGAGATTGCAAGAACACTGCTCTAGAAACATGCCTGTAACCCTAGCTGCTCAGGAGACTGAGAGCTGAGAATTCCAGCTCGAAGCCAGCTCAGGCAGGAAAGTGTGAGATTCTACCTCCAATTAACCACCAAAAAGCTGGATGTGGAGCTGTGGCTCAAGTGGTAGAGTGCTAGCCTTGAGTGGAAAAGCTAAGAGGCAGTGTTCATGCCCTGAGTTCAAGCCCCAAGCTTGCTCAGTTGGTGCTTTACTAGTTGAGCCATGTCTCCAGCCTAGTTTCTTGCTGGCCCTTTTGGAGGGGATAAAATCTCAGACTCTTCTACCTGGACTTGCTTAGAGTCATGATCTTCTGCATCTCAGCCTTCTGAGTCACTGGTATTACAAGCACTACCAGAGCCCTTAATGTAAAATCAGGGTCTTCACAAAACTTCACCAGACCATAGGCTTTTCAGGCTGCTGCCAGTTCTCGTTGTTGCAGACAACTCACAATAAAGTTGGGGAGTGGGGCGGATGGAATATTGTTCTCTTAAATATGTATAGAACCAAAAGGCAGTATGTTTTTCCTAAGCATTCTCCACCCTCTCTTTGACCCAAGGCCCTAAAATTCTTCCCATCTCCAGCTCTTCAAAAAAAAGAGAAAGGGAGGGAAAGAAAAGAAAAGCACCACAATGCCATTTGCCCCTCTCTGAGCAGACAAGATAAGAAGATTTTTTTAAATGAGTGGCTGGCAAAGAATTTATGAGCTTATAAACTATTGAGTTCAGAGTGACAAAAATAAGGGTCTGTTGAAAGGAGCGGGTAAGTGCATAGACAAATCCAGAGGAAGCTGACGGTTTCTTATGCTGAGACCCGCCAGCAGTACTGGTCAAAGCGTGATTTGGGCAGGCAGCGGGGCCTCTCTTTGCTGCTCTTTGGTAGTTATTCCTCAGGCATGCTGTGTGCCCTGGGCCTATGCATAGCATCAAAAGCAGCAATCCAAGGACAGCTCTGTGACAGACACATAGCCCTTCAGGGACCAGAGCTGTGAGCTGTGTTCAAGGCCAGCAAGTGAAGTGCAGGAAAGACAGGAGGGGGAGGGGGGGTCCAACTCTGCCAAATAACCCCTGAGGAGGGGGTGGGGTGGGGTGGGGGTGGGGGAGGGGGAGTCCTCTGGACGGGTTTACGGGTTTCCAGCTGTGATGGAGACAGTGACAACGGAAATCAGTCCTGCCTCACCTGAGACAGTAGAATCCAATTCAATTTCAAGTCGCTGTGTGTGTGTGTGTGTGTGTGTGTGTGTGTGTGTGTGTGTGTGTTTTGAGTGCCTGACTCTCTGGGTGATGGAGAGAGGTGCAGAATGAGGGAGGCAGCCTCAGCCCCTGGCTGGTGCTGCGAGTCTGTCCCACAGGTCCACTGGTCCAGAAACTCGATGTTATTAGTTTTACCAGTAAGAACTTGGTAAATCTTCGCCTTATTTCATGAACAAATATTTATGAAGCGTCTACAGCCTGCCAGCTGCTGCTGTCTTGCAGCTGAGGCCGGCAGTGCGCTCAGCCCAGTGGTCCTGTGCCCCTCCCTCTCCCTCTCCCTGGCCCAACAGAGGACTTGCAGGGGCAGCAGAGCGGGAGGTGGAGGGGTGGGGAGGGTGAGGAGAGTGGGGAGGGAGGGTCCACGTGGAAGGGATCCCTGAGAGGCAACATCTAGAGAGAAACATCTAGAGCATGATGTGGGTTTTGAACTGCGGTTTGAAGGTTAAATGGGGTGTTTTGTTTTTTCAGAGCTGGGGGTAGGTGTGGCGGCTTTACATTTAGGAAATGAAGCTGTGTAACCAGGAGTGAATGTACCATGCCATCAAGGGCGTTTGGCCAGAGGCATGCTGGGTCACAGGGTGCATGCTGGGAAAGGAGAAAACAACCTTGGTATTACATGAAGTTTGCAGCACATGGACTATCTATCACACAGGTTAAATTTCTGGACTGGGGTGTAACTCAGTGGCAAAGCACCTGCCTAGCAAGTGCAACATTCTGGGTTGGACCGCCCCCCCCCAGTACCAAAAAAAAAAGTTTAAAAATAAATAGGTAAAAACAGGTCTGATTTAACTGTCAGTATCGTTGCATGATCCAGGACAGGCTCCTACATCTCAGGAAACCTCGCTTCTCCCGGCTGTGAAATGGGCAGATTCAGCTAGCCCTTTGTTGGTCCTCAGTGCTTGACTGGGCTCTCCTGGGGTGGACGTTTTGAAAAACTCAGTGGTTGTATATGGGCAGCTGTCTATAAAGTAGGTCTGACTCAAAGAATCTGACACCAAAAATTTGTGGCAAGTTCACGGCATCTGCCTACCTCAAGGAGATGGGCTGCCTTCCTGTACCTCTTTGCCCCATGGCCTCCTGGCTGGGCTGTCAGCCCCATGGAAAGGGGGAAATCGAGAGGAACAGAGAACATACTGCATTGCCTGGCCTCTTGCTCCTAGCAGTTCAGGCCCTGTTGAATGGCTGGAAACCCTTTTGAGTAGTCTGTAGAATACATTGTGCCAAGTGTGGTCCACCTCTTCTGAACCACACGGGATGCCGATTGCACTTGTACCCTTGGTTGCTACGCAGTCCGCATCGCTGGAGACGGGCCAGGGAATCCGCCTGCCACACACACACACACATACAGACACACACACACACACACACACACACACACACACCTCTTTCTCAGGCCCTTCCACAATGACTTCAGATTCTATGTCCCTAACCCAGCAGCACAGGTGTCCAGAACAGCTTTAAAAAGCCAGTTCCTGGGTCCACTCCCAAATCAGAAATGCTCAGGGGATGGGGTCCAGCAACCTATCTTAACAAGGCGGCAGGGTAATTTTGTTGCTCATTCAGTTCATAAGAATAAATAGTATTTTGTTCTGTTTTTGTGCTGGTCCTGGGGCTCGGACTTGGGGCCCGGGTTCTGTCCCTGCGTTTGTGTGTTTATTTGTTTGCTTTCTTGCTTGCTTCCCCCCCCCCCCCCCAAGTTTAGTGCTCTGCTATGTAAGCCACAGCTCCACTTTTGGCATTTTTGGTGATTAATTGAACATAAGCGTTTCAGGGACTTTCCTGCCTGGGCTGGCTTTTAAACCTCAATCCTCAAACCTCAGCCTTCAGAGTAGCTAGGATTACAGGGCTGAGCCACCAGCACTGAACATCAGGAAAAGTCTGTTCAAACCTCCTACCACCCTATACCAGAGTCCTAGGACAGGGGCCTGGGTGTCTTTTATGCTTTAAGCCTCCCCACCCCCACACCCCAGCCAGGCCAGTGGTAGTAGGGTTTGTGATCCCAGAAGAAATAGGAACGTGTACAGATAGACTTAGAAAGTAAGAGCTAAGCCCGCAGCAAGTTAAATCTCCCTGCCAGCACCTCCTTGCTTTCCGCAGCTCAGGGGTTCGCACCAGGGGGCTCCCCCCCTCCCCAACTGGGCGTTTGCCGGCAGCTTGCTGTATGGCTGAACTTTAAGGGAGACTGATGGTGGGCTTGGCTTTCTTGCCTTGGGCAGAGCTAAGGCTGGGAGGAGGGAGGGCTCTGGAAAGGGGCTGGGATCCCCTCAAGGCAGGGGGGAGACAGCCCCTGACCCCAGGAGCTCCCCGGGGCGTCTCCCGAGCTGCTCCAGACCCTGCGCTGGGCCCTTGGAGTGACTCATCCATCTCCTTGGCGCTCACATGACCACGAAGGGGGGGACAGCGCCAGTCACTCGGCGGCACCCCCAGAGTGGCCTCCCGTTGTACAGATGAGGAAACCGAGGCCCAAGGGTTCCAGACAGCCGGCCCCGGGGTCGCCGCCCGAGGAGGGGTCGGGATGTCTCCAAAGGTCCCCGGCCCGCTGGGGAGGGGGTGGGGGAAGGGTTCCGTGGCGGGGTCCGCGGGGCCCGGGCGGGGTTCCGGGCGGGGTCCCCGGCGGCCCCCTGAACCGATCCTCCTCTTCCTCCTCCTCCCCCCCCCCCCACCCCGCAGGCCCTTCCTCGTGCTGCCCCCGCTGATGGAGTGGATCCGGGTGGCCGTGGCGCACGCCGGCCACCGCCGCAGCTTCTCCATGGACAGCGACGACGTCCGCCAGGCCGCGCGGCTGCTGCTGCCCGGCGTGGACTGCGAGCCGCGCCAGCTCAGGTAGGCGGGGGCCGGGGCCGGGGGTGGGGAGGCACGGGGAGCAGCGGGGAGGGGGCGGCCGGGGACCCTGGGGCGGGCGCCGGAGCGGGGCGCAGCTTGCGCGGTCGGGAGCGGGATCGGATCGGGGACCCCAGCGCCCGGGAGGGAGCGGGGAGCCCGGACGCAGCCAGCGCCGGGCGGTGGGGGGGGGGGGGGGCGGGAAATCCACCCGCGCGCGCGGGTTGACCGATGGATCTGTGGATCGCAGGCACCGCCCCCGTGCGAGGATGCGGCGCCCCGGGTGAAGGCTCCAGGCGTGGGGCTCCCAGGGGCAGGCGCCCTGGGCGTGTGTCAGGGGATGGGGGGGGGTATCTACCTTCTCCCCAGCGGGTCCCTGCTGACGGCTCTCCTGCCAGTGCTCCTCCTATCCCTCCCCTCCCTGCGGCTCCGGGGTCCCCTTCACCCCTCCCTCCTGCTCGCCCCATCCCCCAAGCCCTCCCTCCTGCTAGGTGTTCCCCACCAGTACTCCTGATCCAGGGTCTCGCCCCAGCCCTCCCTCCTGCTCCACACCCCCCCCCAGCCCTCCTTCATGCTCTGGGGCTCCCCCCTCAGCCCTCCCTCCCCCTCTGGGCGCGCCCCATGCATGGAGCTGACTTTGTCCACCTCAATCAAGTGATTCCTCCATGGCTCAAATCACAAAAACTCAATGGGTGTGCCTGTGCGTGCCTGGGGGTGGGTGGGGGTGCGTGCACCCCATAGCCGTTGCTGTTGTCATTGTCAAATCCCCTTGCACCCACCTGATGAGAAAGCAGGGACCCTCCTTCTGGAGCTCACCCCAGCCCCTTCACAGCCAGGGCTCAGGGGGTTTGCCCTTCTAGGACCTGATGGTTGTCTAACAAGGAAATGAAACCACCCCCCAAAAAAACAAGAAAGAACTAAAATACCACCCACCAAGTCCCAGAGCTGCCTCAGCCCTAGAACACACAGGGCTGATCAAAGCCATGACGGCTAGCATTGATCAAATGCTGAGCCATAAGCTGAGCCCTGCTTGAATGGCTTAATTAAGATCTGATATTCCCCCCAAACCCACTTGAAAGATAAGGAAACTGAGGCCCCACTAGCTGAAGTCACTGGACTAGTGTCATTGATCGCTGTGTGAATTCAGACAGTCCAGACCTCTAGGCCCAGATTTCCAACCATCGGCTTTACTGCCTCTGGGTTTCTGTCTAGACAGTTTCTGACTATGCTACCATCCTGCACACCTGATCACTAAGAACAGCAGCCGGTCTCAGAGAGAGACTTGAGGAGCATCCATTTCTTGAGCACCTACTCTATGCCAGTCACCATCTAGCCTCAGTGAGTGGTCGGCACAGTCTGTACAGCATCAGAAACGACTGGTGGCATCGTTTCTTGATGGGAGTGCCCAGCACATAGGCCAAGCCCAGCCTCTGGCCACCATGCTTCCTGGGGGAGGGAGGAGGAATTGCCCACCGCTTACTCCTTCCATTTTTTTTTTTTTTTTGGCCAGTCCTGGGCATTGAACTCAGGGCCTGAGCACTGTCCCTGGCTTCCTTTTGCTCAAGGCTAGCACTCTGCCACTTGAGCCACAGCGCCACTTCTGGCCGTTTTCTGTATATGTAGTGCTGGGGAATTGAACCCAGGGACTCATGTATACGAGGCAAGCTCTCTTGACACTAGGCCATATCCCCAGCCCTACTCCTTCCATTTTTTACTTGCAACCTCCTGTGCGGGCAGTCAACCCTGGATTGCTGGGGGTGGGGAAATAGAGAGACGTCTCCATAATGTTTGCCCACAAAGTGCTGTTTGTCATCATGCTTCTGGAGACCCCTTAGCTTAATGGTGAAGAACATGAGCTTCAGAGTCCCATTACCTATGTCCAAATATCATCACTATGGTTCAATTCACTGTGCAACCATAGGTGGGCAAATTAACCTCTCTGGGCCTTCGTTTCCCCCCCAGATTAATGTGAAAGATATTAAGAGCAGAGGCTAGTGTGAGCACAGGACCAAGTCATGGATGGGAAACCTCTGCATAGACGATACTCAGAGAGTGAGCTTCTGTTGTCTTAGCGAAAATCCCCAGGTCTCCCCTACCCAGAAAGAATCATGACCGCTCATACCTAGGTCTTGCTTTAGAAGTTTGAAAGGCCCTTGATACCTTCTCATGACCCAGATGTGAAGTGACAGAATCACAGAGCACACCCAGATACCTCAAAGTATACACATGTACAATGTGCATTCAGATCCCTCAGCATGGGGGGGGGGTCTCCATTCTTGGATCCAACCCAAGACCTTGGGGGAAGGGGGAATCGTGTCTGTCCTGAGCATGAATAGATAACTGTTCTTGTCATGAGTCCCTACGCAATATAGTATAAGCTGGGGCATTGGTGGCTCACACCTGTAATCCTATTTACTCAGAGGGCTAAGATCTGAGGATCATGGTTCAAAGCCAGCCTGGACAGGAAAGATCATGGGATTCTTACCCACAATTAACCAGCAAAAGGCCAGAAATGGAGGTGTGGCTCAAGTGGTAGAATACCAACCTCGAGTGAAAAGGCCTACCAAGACCATGAGTCCCTGAGTTCAAGTCTCAATACTGGCACAGAATTTCTTAATATAGTATAATACGGTACTTCATAGCACTGACACTGCATTAGGTACCATAAGCGATCTAGAAATGATTTCATATGTGCAGGACAATGGGTGTGTGTGAAATTGCTATTCTCTCTTACATAAGAAACTTAAGCACCCTAGGATTTTGATATCTTTAGGGGGTCCTGAAGATAGCTGTATCATTTGGGGGCCCCTTACCCTAGCCTGTCAGAGGATGGTGGTAGCCTTCTTCTGGAAGGTTCTGGTCCTTGTCAGAATTCCCTAGAGGAGGGGCCCCTGTGCAGGGAGCTGTCGGGCCCTTCAGTGACCAAGTATGTGTCTCTAGTCACTGCCAGCATTCCCATCTCTACATCTGCCGGGCTGGAGGCCTCTGTCCGGGCACGTGAGACTCCAGGGTGATGAGCACTTGGTCCAAAATGCACAGGGGAGCAAAGGAGCCCCCCCCCATGACTTCCCAGGCCCCTCTTAGTCTTCTGTCTTTCTACCCTTGATTCGTTGGTCTCCTAAATGTCCACCTGGATGTAGAAAATGTACTGGTGGATTGTTCCGGATACGTTCTCATCCACCGTGGACGTGATTTTCAAAGACCAATGGAAACAGTCAGCCCTCGTATCTGCATCCTTGGATTCCACCAATGGTGCACTGGCTATGTTCATGACCACACTAACCATGCACATACAAGACACATGACACGTAGTTACCAAGCACTGGCACTGGATAGGGGAATGTGTGTGCAGGTTGCGTGCAGACTCCATGCCACTGCCCATGGAACTTGAACATCCATAGATTTGGCCAACCATGGAACACTCTAAAACTGACCCTCCAAGTTCTAGACTGTCTACTAGTCCATCCGCTTCGGGCTATGGTGTCCCTCGGGGGTAGCTCTCTTGTTGAGCATGAGAGAGGCCCTGGGCTCCATCCTCAGCACTGCAAAATAAATTACGTAAATAGTAAAACGTACAACGCCCATGACCTAGACAGATTCAGTACATGACTCTGTACTTTTCAGCCTAATCACATGTGACTCACATGATATGAATAATGAATTGTCTCCACCGTGAAGGTGACGGGATCAAAGACATTTTATTTAATTTCAACATCCAGCAAAGATATCAGGGACCTATTCTGCACCTTACACAAGCTGTCCTTGTAGCGTGTGTGTGTGTGTTATGGCCATCCCCAACAACTGGCAAAGCAGACTCATTATCCCACTTTGCAAATTAGAAGGCCAGGGCTCACGCCTGTAATCCTAGCTACTCAGGAGGCCTGAGATCTGAAGATTGTGGCTCAAAGCCAACCCAGGCAAGAAAGTCTATAAAACTCTTATTTCCAATTAACTACCAAAAAGACCAAAAAAAAACACCTGGAGGTAGAGCTGTGACTCAAGTGGTAGCGTGATAGCCTTGAGAAAAAGAAGCTCAGGGACAGCACCCAGGCCCTGAGTTCAAGTCCCAGGACTAGCATAAAAATAAAAAACAAAACAAAAGGCTGTGGCTCATTGGTTCATGGAACCTGCCCAGAGCCACACAGCCGTATGAGGTGGAGCAAGTCTAGAATGGAGGACGTGCAGGAGTAGGAAACGCCTTCCTGCCCTGCTAGCCCTTCACCCTAGAACTTTCTAGGCGGGGCCTCTAATTGTGAGTCAGAGCTGAGTTCCCCAGTCTAAATATAAACAGTAGGGGAAAGGTGAGGGTCGCTCTGGTGTTGTAGCAGATGCAGGAGCTGTGACACATTGTGGAGAGAGTTGGGGGGCGGGGGAACATTAGCACCTGTAATTGCCTAACAGCTGGCCACGGTCTCCTGGCAGGAAATCCCCAGGAAAGGACCTTGGTCCAGGATCCCCAGCTTGAATGCTAGTGTGTCAGTGATTTTCAGAGTGACCTCGGTCAGATGCCATGGGAGCTCCGCTTTTGTCTTTGTTCTGCTATGGGGAGGCCTCACCATGGTGATGAGATAGGATAAAGGTACCACAGCACACAGCCACAGCTTCCCAGCCGACCGGGGCGACCCATTTATTCTTCCTTAATGAAAGGATCAGATCATCTAAGCCTTTTCTTCTTCTTTTCTTCATGTTCCTGAAGCAGTACATGAATTAGGAGGAGCGGTGGAGGGGAGGGATAGAATAATTAATATGCTTTGACAGGGTTCATATGTTTTCTTAATGGTTGGTTTAGAAATACTTTGAAAATACTAAGGTAGATGCTGTTTCTTGCCTTGTGTGGGTGATCTGGAGAGAAGACTTACATTAACAGGAAGGCAGTTAGGAGTGTATTCACATTCTCTCTTCCATGATAAATGACACCCACCTACAGGCTCTGGCTGGTTGTCTTTCCAGACAGTGGTTCGTCTTTGTGCCACTGTTTCAAAGCAGATAGATTAGAGCTGATCCCGAATAAAAAGGCACAGCGATGGAGAGATATACTGTTTTAGAATGGGACCCAGGAGGCCTGTGTCATTACTTGCTTGCCTTTGATTTTGGCATTTATTGAGCACCTGCTACATACCAGGCTCTACACGGATGCTTTCCTCTAGGTCCTGCTGCTTTCTAGCACTCTCCCCTCCCCCCATCCTGTGCATGGATGGATGTCATGGTAGACTATGGTAGGGCCGGGGATGGACTTACCGAATCTGACCTCCTCCTCACAACGCTTGCCAAGTCTCCTGAGCACCTCCTGAGCCAGACAGGTTTTGTTTGTTTTTTGCCAGTCCTGGGGCTTGGACTCAGGGGCTGAGCACTGTCCCTGGCTTCTTTTTGCTCAAGGCTAGCACTCTGCCACTTGAGCCACAGTGCCACTTCTGGCCATTTTCTGTATATGTGGTGCTGGGGAATCGAACCCAGGACTTCATGTATATGAGGCAAGCACTCTTGCCACTAGGCCATATCCCCAGCCCCGCCTGACAGGTTTTGTTATTTGTTTTGGGATAGTTTGAACTATAGATTCTAAAGTGAAGGGTTTGCCACACGAGCACTGGGTAGGAAATGGCAGCCTAGTGGTGGCCGTAGGAAGTTCTGAGCCGTGCGTGAGGCGTGGTCCATGCTGACAGCCTCCTGGACCCACTGAGGGAGGAGTAGCTCGATAAAAGGAATGGAAAGCCTTGAGTCAGAAGGCCTGGCCAGGGCTGGGGATATGGCCTAGTGGCAAGAGTGCTTGCCTCATATACATGAAGCCCTGGGTTCGATTCCCCAGCACCACATATATAGAAAGTGGTCAGAAGTGGCGCTGTGGCTCAAGTGGTAGAGTGCTAGCCTTGAGCAAAAAGAAGCCAGGGACAGTGCTCAGGCAGGCCCTGAGTTCAAGGCCCAGGACTGCCAAAAAAAAAAAAAAAAAAAAGAAGGCCTGGCCAGTCCCTGGCCCACGCCCCCATAAACACAAAATCTGCACACCCAAGGCCTTTATATCAAGTTGTATCCTACTTGCTTATAATTGTGTATATTCTTTAAAATATTCATTTTGGGTGCTAACACTGCTCATGAGCACTGTCCCTGAGCTTTTGTGCTCAAAGGTGGCACTCTACCACTTGAGCCACAGCTTCACTTCTAGCTTTTTGGTGGTTAATGGGAAATAAGAGTCTTAGTGGATTTTCCTGCCAGGCTGGCCTCGGACTCCAATCCTCAGATCTCAGCCTCCTGAGTAGCTAGGATGACAAGTGAGCCACTGGTGCCCAGATTTCTCTGGTATACTTTAAACCGTCTCTAGATGACACACCTAAAACAATGGAAATGCTGGATTGTATAGGGAGAGAATGATGAGAAGTGGCCTGTGAGCTTGCAGTACAATTGTAAGCTTTTCCTGAACTTTGTTGTTATGTTTTGTTAGTACTATGGCTTGAACTTGAGGCCACCTGGCACTTGCTGGGCTTGCCTGAAGCTGGTGTTCTACCACCTAAGCCACACCTCCAGCCCAGCTTCTTGCTGGTTGTTTTGAAGATGGGAATCTAAAGGACTTTTCTGCCCAGGCTAGCTTCAAACGGTGATCATTTGGATCTCAGCCTCCTGAGTAGCTGGAACTATAGGTGTGAATCACCAGTGTCTGGCTTTTTTTCTGAACATGTTGGATCACAGCTGACCATCTCCTCAGCCCTACAGATTTGGCGGGCCCCATCTGTGCGATCTGTTTGGTCCAGAGATCTGTCTGGTACCAGACCTGACCTATGCAGACAAGAGACAGAGTCATCGGGACTTAAACAATATATGCACGTGTGTGTGTGCAATATGTGTGTATATACATATGTATGTATGCATGTGCACACACACAGAGTGTGAGAACCATCAAGAAAATAAAACAGGATGTGCACTAGAGGCGAACTGAGGCAAAGGATTCACAGGGCCTGTGTGTTCGGAGAGGCCCTTGGGACTCATGGGCTGTGTGGAGCTCCTGCTATAGATGAGCACATAGCACCTCATGGAACAAGAGGCTTCAGGGGACAGCTGGGCTCGAGGGCAGATTGGATCTGGAGCTGCAGTCGCACCACATCCATCCCTGGTTCCGACCTGGAGCCTCTCATTCCCTCCTTGAAGGACATCTGCGGAAGCTGAACACCTGGGCCCGCACCTGGCTCGGTGGGGTGCTGGAAACTGCCCAGCCCCGCAGTCTGCTCTCTCCTCTCGCCTTGTGTGTCCTTGTCACTCCCCTCACAAGGCCCCGTGGACTCATGGCCATAGACGTGCATCTTGGGGAGGCCAAGGAATAGGAGGCTCCAGCCGCACTCCCCATAGGTCCATGCATTGGCAAGGGAGATGCCCTCTCCTCATGCCAGCAGAGTCCCTCTGGGGCTCAGCTGTCCTCTTCTAATAGCATCAAGGACAGAGCCTGGAGCCTGCCTCGAGCTAAGCTAAACACACACACACACACACACACACACACACACACACACACACACGCCCCTTCTATGTCACAGAGAGGTCCCCAAATAATTACATCAGACCACAGTGTCTGTTCTGATAGAGGCCAGTAGCTCAGGTTGCTGCAGTGCCTCCCTTTAGGGATAATTCTTAACTTTCCTCCTGAAGAAGAGACCAGAATGTTCCAAGGGAGACAAGTTAGGAGGGGTGGGGGGTGTTGGGGGAGAAATCGCTCCATGCAGAGCCACATACATGCACACAGGCATCAAAAATGAGGACCCCATGCGGGAAGAAACACAAGAAATCCAGACAGAGCATAAGTTTCCAACAAACCCTGAGTTCTCCTCCCTAGCAGGCACTGGATTGAGGGGGGAGAGCGTGGATAAACTCAGCCGGGGGGGCGATGTTTCATGTGATGCCAAACAACTCGGGCTTCTCCTGTAGGAGGTGGGAGCACTCGCTGATTTCTAATCAGAGAAGCGACATCAGATGTATAATTTAGAAAGAGGGACGTCTAGCAGTGTGGAAGATGGGTAGAGGCAGGCAGGGTAGAAAGGCCGAGGTCACGTGATCCAGGAGACAGGCTGAAGCGGGAGATGGAGAGAGGGGGAGGAGAGATGGAAAAGGGGTAGAAAGGACAGGACTTGCCAGGCACCAGTGGATCCAGTTAAGAAACAGCCTACAGGCGCTGGTGGCTTATGCCTGTAATCCCAGCTACTCGGGAGGCTGAGATCTGAGGACCATGGTTCAAAGCCAGCCCAGGCAGGAAAATCCATGAGACTCTTATCTCCAATTAACCACCAGAAAACTGGAAGTGGCGCTGTGGATCTAGTGGTAGAGCACTGGCCTTGAGCTAAGGGGAGGGACATGTTTGCAGACAGCAACTGTGGCCCCCTGATTGGGTGGGCTTTGTCTCAGTAGAGCAGAAGCTAAGGGAAGCTGCTGGAATCTTCTGGAAGAAAGGCTCACAGCATGAACTTGTATCTCAGAGAGTTGACGTCCTTTCTTCTCTCTTAGGACTAGAGCAAAAATCAGCTACCTTGGTCATGGGGCCGGGCACATTGTTGGGGCCTAATAAACATTCATGGAAGAACAGGAAAGAAGGAAGGGAGGGAGGGATACGAGGGCTGTAATGAAGCATGTTGACAATACTATAAGTGAAATGACTAGACTTGTATTGGGGGGATACTACTGGGGGACTCATGCTTGCTAGGCTAGGCAAGCACTCTGCCCCTGGAGCCACACCCCCAGCCCTTTTTATTTTAGTTTAGTTTTTCAGATAAGGTCTTGCTTGTGCTTTTGCCAGAGCAAAATCTCAGGCTGAGATTCTTCTACCTCTGCCTCCTGATTCGCTGGGATTGCAGACATGTGCCTCCATCTCCCTGGCCCCAGACAAGACTCTTCCGGAACTCATTAAGATGCCAAAACTAAAAAAGAAGTGAGATCCTTATAGGGAGATGAGACCTCCATCCGGCACAGGACTCAGGGAAGAGAGATCTAACTCAAGAAGTTTCTGGAGGGCGTGATTCTGGCAAACACCTACCATTGCAGTCAGAAACATGGGGGAAGTTAGAGGCGTCACTACGAGAGAAGGTCAGAGGAGAAACAAGTAGCCAGCACCAGGGGCCTCGGATGAACGGGGGACCCAGAAGACGGGGTGGCTCCTGGCAGAGGCAGTGCAGGCTGGAAGCAGCCACATGCCTGGCACTGAGGAAATCAAGAGTCCTCTTAGCAGCCTGTGTGGGTGGGAACCAGACTGCAGGCGACAGACGGTTTGCCAACACTGGGAGTTTGTCCCACGCTTCCCAAGTGTTAAAAGCAAAACAGAAACGCACTGGGGACTTACAGCAGCAACACGGAGGGGCTCCCCCCCACCACCACACCGTGATAAGAAGCATTGGGGGTTCACTCCCAGATCTCCGGGGCTTCAGATCCAGGCTTTCAGTTGGACAGTGAGGAGTTTGCTATCTGGGAAACGAGGATTTTTTTTTTTTAGCTTTGTATTTGTTGGCCCATTTCTGGTTCTGTTAGCTTTCTGCCCAATGTGTCGCTTTACTCACAGAGAAACCTCCCAAACTCCAGTTTGAAAGTATGCGTTCCTCAGGATGGTTGTCTTGGCTGAGCAGTTCACCGGGCAGCCAGCCCTTAGCACAAAGCCAGAGCCTCCATCCCAAAGAGCTCAGCAGGAATCCTAGGCCAAAGACGCTTCCAGCCAGTGGGAGAGCGCCCCACCCGTCTGAGCTAATGTGTGCCCCACAACTCCACAGTAGACCACCGTTCATCCAACCAGGTCACACGAGCTCCAGTGCCTCCCGGCTCTGACAGCTATGCAAGCTTTGTGGTCAGACGTGCCAGGTGCCAAGCGGCTGTGATGTTCAGACCTGCAGGGGAAACTGAGGCACGAGTCCTCTCTTAGGTCCCTGTGAGATGGTAGAACAATTGACATGGCTCCAGGTCTTGTTCTACCCCTACTCCATGCTGTCCCTACTCCCACCCCCTGGAAGGGCATTCTCCCCTCGGTCCAAACAGATACCAACTAGTGCTCTGAGAGATTAGGCAATCGACCCAACAACCAAGGCTACATGGGAAATATGGCCCAATTGGAGTTGGAACCAGAGCCGCCTGACTCCACGGCTCCTTTCTTCTACAAGGAGGCAGCTCTGGTCACAGGCTCCCCAGGAAATGCGGCGGTCCCTTTAACAGCAGGCCCACAGGCCTGTTCCTCTTAGGAATTCCAGTGCCAACGCTAGACCTCCCCCCTGAAGGCCACGTGTAGGAATATTCTACCAAGTGACCAGGAAATAAGCAAGAAGGGCTCAAGCTCCCCAGCCACTTGGAATGCAGTCAGAACCACACTCAGGTATGCATTTCATACCTGGCAGATGGCCAGGATAAATAGAATAAAATAAAAGGCTGGTGATTACACGGTAGGAGTAAAAATGTAGAGTAGGAAGAACACAGACACCCCCCGGAGGAGATGCTGAACCTGCTTTTAAGTAAACTTGAAAACATATTCTACTCTTTGGTCTGTCCCCTAAAGAAACACTTCCATGTGGAAATAGGGAGACCTGTAAAATGATGTTCAGAAACATGATGTTTATAATAGCAAAAAGAAAAAAAAAAAAAGTAGGGGGAAACCAAGCTGTCTGTCTCCAGGCGCATAGATAAATAAATGATGGTATATTCTTTTTAATAGGAAGCCAAATAGCAATGAAAATAAGCGAACCAAACCCCTGTGCTGTTATGTGGCTTAATTCTCTGATAATGTACCAAAAGAGCAACTTGAAGAAGGATGTATGTTGTATGCTAACTTTTTATTTTTAAGTCTTTTCAAACATATGCTGGGCACGGATGGCTCACACCTGTAATCCTAGCATCTCAGGAGGCTAAGATCTGAGGATCACAGTTTCAAGCCAGCCTGGGCAGGAAAGTCCCTGAGACTCTTATCTCCAGTTAATCACCAAAAGGCTGGAAGTAGAGCTGTGGCTCAAGTAGTAGAGCACTAGCCTTGAGCACAAAAGCTTAGGGACAGTGTCCAAGCCCTGAGTTCAAACCCCAGGACCAGCCAAAGAAAAAAGTTTTTGAACATGCAAGAGGCTACATAATGTTAGAAATTCCTTGGCACAGTGCAAAGTATAAAGCAAACCCCGGTCCTCCCAGAAAGGCAAAAGACAGAATGGGATCTGAAACGCATGGAGTCTTTGCTTATCCTTGCAAAGCTTATAATGGTTTGTCTTGGTTGGTTGGCCAGCATGTAAGTGGTCTCTGGACTAGTCTAAATGTTATTTATGCCTAAAGATAATTCTTTAACAATGGAAGTTATCTACTTAGTGTTTGCACCCATGCATTTAGAAAGCCAGTTCTGGGATCTTAATAAGCATTATTTTTTTTTTAAGTATAATGTGCTTCAATCAATTTGGGAAACACTAGCTTACATAAAATTTGAATAGGCTTTAATTTTTTGTCTGGCAGTGCTTTTCAGATCCTGTGTTTCTTGTAAGTCTCAGAGACGGTTACTGTATTTGTGAACATGTTGCTGTAGAGATAGGAGGCCAGCCGATTCCAGCTCCCTGCTCTCTGTGTTTGTAAGGGAAGTTGCATGGGGAAAGCCACATCCACTTTTGCTTGTTAGGTGGTTGGTTGGTTTACCAGTGCCTGCTTTCCCACTGCTATGGCAAAGGTCATTAGTCATGGCAGAGACCATGGGGCCCACAGAGCCTTCACTTTCTGGCTCTTCGTGTGAAGTCTGTGGACCCCGTAAGAGAGCATCTTGGGGAGTTGGGGTTGAAGGACTGTAACATTAGATCTTTGCTCTCACATCTCAAGAATCGGCTTGGTTTATTGGTTGATGAAAAGTGCCACACAAAGAAGCCCACCAGTTCTTCCTAGAATCCCTTGAGGATATCTTTGCATCTCCAGCATGAGGAAGGTGCTACAATAGGTTCTTCCTGTGTGTCTCAGTGAAGTGATTTAAATTTAAAAAGCACTTGTGGCATGGGTTAATTAGGCTATAGATTCATTAACTGCAACAAGCTGGCAGAATATCTAGGTATAGATGACAGAAGTTTAAAACTCCCCCTCATGTAACAGACCAAGGGTGAGACCTTGACTGTTATGGGAACTCCATAGTTCAGGACCCACACTCTGTCCCTCTTGTTTTTCCGCTGTCCTGTAAGTAGTGCCTTCTTCTGTATGGCCCCCCTCAAAGGACTTTGTCTATTTATCTAGTGGGGAGACAGGAAGTGGAAGAGCAAGGCAGGCCCCAGAGATGGCACATACTGCTTCCTGTTGTCAGCACTTAGCCATATGACTAACCATAGCTGCAAGGGAATCTGGGAAATGTAGTCTTCCTGTAAACAGCTAAGTATTGTGCTAAGGATTCAAATCCTACAACAGTATACAAAGATAAAGGCCAGGCATTAGTGGCTCACGCCTGTAATCCTAGCTATTCAGGAGGCTGAGATCTGAGGACCATGGTTCAGAGGCAGCCTGGGCAGGAAAGTCTGTGAGACTCTCATCTCCAATTAACCACTCAAAAACTGGAAGTAGCACTGTGGCTTGAAAGTGGTAGAGTGTTAATCTTGAGCAGAAGAGCTCAGGGACAGCACTTAGGCTCTGAGTTCAAACCCCACAACCTACTGAAAGAAAAAAAAAAGGGAAGAGTATTCTGAAGGACAATAACCAGTCTCTGCTAGAAGAAATACTACTAAGAGCTTGCATCCTTAATCACAGGTGACTCTTTTCCCTTGAAGTAGATCTTATTTTTCAGATTCAAAATAAGCCATGCTGCCAAAGCAAAAGATCTAGAAGTCTACTTCATCATTTTTTACTCAAAATAATGCAACATACATTGGGATATTAGCACACCAGTTCCATTCTCCTGGGTGTTTGCAGCCCTTTGGTTCTGAGATAAATCTTCTAGAGTAGGTTTTAAACATGTTTGAACAGACCCAGATTTTCCATCTTTTGTGGGAAACAAAGACAGCAGATTTTGCCAGAAGGGCCATCGTCTTCAGGAGGGAAGGTTCTGGACTTGGTGCTCTTCCTTTTAAAGCAAGAGGGATCAGTGGGACCGAGGGTTATGGGGTCACCCTTCCTCTTCTATATCTCTTGCAGGTTTAATGACCTGGTTCTTTCTTGAACTTCAGTAGCAGCATTAAGCAAGCAAGTAGGCAGAGTCTTAGGACCAAGATTTCTCCTAGGAACTTTACACACATTACACATTCCATTTGCTGCAGTAATATCACTTTATTTTTTTCTCCACAGAAAGGTGCATGGGGATCTCACTACCACTGCCCTCTACACAAAAACACTCTTGGTCTGTCCATCTTTTTTTTTTCTACCCAAAAGAAAAGGGGGAGAGGGGGCAGTCCCCAGTTGTGGGACTTGATGTCTGTGAAAGGGACTTGGCTAGGGCTGGCTGGGGACGTATGGGGGGGGTGGGACTTAGGGCCCCCCGTAGCCCCCTGCTTTGTCATTTCACGATTCATTTCCAAAGGCTCCATTTGATTGTCACACTCACTCGGGTCCTGTAATGGGAAGTGCTTCACATAGAAGAAATGATGCCCAAATGGTTTCTCACCCTACACCAAGCTTCCCAACTTCCCTGTGCTGGGTGATTCGGTGATTCTCCGTTGAGCAGAGAAGGGGGGGGGGAATGCGCCCCCCCCCCCCGTGCATTCATCTCTACCCTGATGCCAGAAGCACCTCCCTAGCATGACAACCACAGACATCCCCCCCCCACCCCGCCCCAACTCCGACCTTGTCCAGAGTGCCCTGGGTGTCAAAATCACCCCCTGTGGCCCACAATTCCCAGCCTGCCGGCTTAGACCAAAGATGTGGATTCGTTCCCTAAGAAACCAAACAACTCTGACTCACCCCAATGAATGGACCTCTCGGCTCCGGCTCCCAGTTTCCTGACCTGGAGGAAGCGCAGTGGTGAGGTGCGCTGTGTGCTCCTTCAGCATTAGCAGTCTGGAGTTCTGTCTGCAAGCCGAGGCTGTTCAATGGGACTTGTCTCCAGAAGGTGATTTGAAGGAAGGCATATGGGAAGGGGTAGAAGAACTGAAGGAGCCGCTCCCCACTCCCCCCACCCCAGTGCATAGGGTGGGAACGTGTGGGGGGAGGGGAGCCTGGCTTGCTGGGAGGCAGGATGGGGAAAGGGGATGGCTGGGAAATAGGGATCCCCCTGAGGAGAACCTTACACTCCGAAGGCTGCACATGGGATTTGTGTTTCTTTGGCTCTGAGCCCAGACTATAACATCTTGTAGCTACTTAGACTGCACTGAGAGAGGAGCTAAGCCAAGAGTGCTCCTGGTTGGATTTTAGCTCTGCACAGCACAGAGGTTCAAACCTCAGTTCTTACCACTGACTGGCTGTGTGTCCTCAGGGAAGTTTCTTAGCCTTCCTAAGGCCACAATGTCTTCTTCTAAGAAATAAGGACACAGGCAGATGCTGGTGGCTCACGCCTAGAATCCTAGCTACCCAGGAGGCTGCGATCTGAGGATCGTGGTTCAGAGCCAGTCTGGGAAGACAAATCGTTGAGACTCTTAGCTCCAATGAATCAGCAAAACTCAGGATGTGGAGGTGTGGATCAAGAGCCGATAGAGCACCAGCCTTGAGCAGAAAAGCCAAGCAAGAGCATGAGGTCCTGAGTTCAAGCCCTAGTGCTGGCCTAGAAAGAAAAGAAAGGGAGGGGGGAAGAAGGAAGGAGAAGAAAGGAAGAAAAAGAGAAAGAAAGAGGGAGGGAGGGAAGGGAAGGGAAGGGAAGGGAAGGGAAGGGAAGGGAAGGGAAGGGAAAGGAGATTTGTAAAGTTAGAAAGGATCAGATGGAGTCATATATATAAAGTTATATGTGTATTCTATACTCATGCATATGTGCAAGGACAAAAGTACAGGTGTGTGCTTATATGTGTGCAATGAGAATAATTCCTGACAGACACATGATAAATGCCTCCTGAGTATTTGCTGTGATTCTTACTATTTGAGAAGCAACAGAGCACTCTTGGTGTAGAAATGGAATAGGCAGTTGGAATGGTTTAATGAATATTTCTTAGAACGAACACCTGTCATATTTCATTTTTCCCACAGCCAGGGTCCAAACACAAATGCCCCTCGGGCCAGGCTGAACAGACCCCTGAATGGCCCTGACTGGACAGAAGACCCAGCGGGGAGTGGGCCAGCGGGCTCTTGCCCACGTTAAGTTGTCCCATTGGGACTGTTTGAAGGACCTCCTTAGGGGATAGCATGGGTCTGACCAGCAAATGGACCACAACCCTAGGGTTCCCCCCTCTGCCCTGCCAACCACCTCCCGTTCCCCCGCTTCTCTCTTCAACCTCTGCTTTCCTTCATTACATTCTCTTGCTTTCTCACAGCAAGAACAAGATGCTTTTGGGGAGGGAGGGGTGGAATTAAACCCAGGGCCTCCTTCTTTAGCAACAGAACACCAACTCTTTTGTTTCCCCTCTCTCTCTCTCTTTGTGCCAGTCCTGGGTGCTGTCCTTGAACTCTTTTTTTGCTCAAGGCTAGCAGAGTTCCACCATTCTAGCCACAGCTCCACGTCTGGCTTTTTGGTGGTTAATTGGAGATAAAAAGTCTCATAGATTCAGAAAAAAAATAAGTCTCATAGACTATCCTGCCCAGGCTGGCTTCCACCTGTAGCCCTCGGCTCTCACCCTCCTGAGTAGCTAGGATCATAGGTATGAGCCACCAATGTTCAGCTCCAGCTCTTTTGCTGACAAAGTAATGTACAGAGGGGTTACAGTCACATACGTAAGGCAGTGAGTACATTTCCTATCCAACTTGTTACCTCCTCCTTCGTTTTTCTCCCACCATTCCCTCACCCCAGTTCCCTCCCCTGAGATGTACAGTTGGTTTACAGCATATTTTCTTGTAAGTACTGCTATTGCATTGGTTCACCTTTTACCCTTCGCCTCTCCATGTTGGTGTTCCCTTTCCCTAGTTCCTATAAACGTGCATACAATATCCAGTGTGGGTTTGTGTGTTGTTGTTTTTAAAGACACAAATCTAAGTTGAAAGGGAGGTACAAAGAGCCCAACAGCTAACTCTTCCCCTCATCTGTTTCCCTCCCCTCTCTGTACCCTGAGTACAAAGGCCAGCCTTTGGGGCTCCCGGTGTGGCTTAATTAAGCAAGATGCTAGAGACCATGAGCTCAGCTCACTGCCTGGTGTCCGAGCCAGTTCCACTGCCCACCAGCCGTGACACCTTGCGAAGGTGACATGGGACCTTGGTTCCTCCGTCTTTCCTCTATAAGCTGAGGATGAACATATCTGGTTCAGGGGTTATTTTGAAGAAAAAGAAGTGAGCTGCCCTATGTAAAATGCTTCTTAGCAAATGGGGCGCTTATTTCTACGATTGGGCTTATTCTCACTGTAGTGGGGAGTTCGGAGTTGACTGTTTCTCTCGTTCTGACCCTCGCTCTCTCCCTTTCTCGACAACCAATCTGACCGTGGCTTTGGGGAGCCGTAGTGAAACCCAATGGACAGATTGTGAGGGCCTGGACAGCATGGCAAGGATGCACGTTCATATTCATCCTGATACTACAAATGCCTGCAATCCTGCAGCCATAGGCTTCTAGAACCTTCCCCATGAGCCAGGGAAGACATCCCAGTCTGCACCTTTTGAGACAGGCTTACCAAGGCAACACTGGATCCTGTCCTCAAGGAGCCTGAGAGCTGCCAGATGCCTTCCAGCCCTCGTGGGGTCAGGGTTCCAGAAACAGTTTGCACATGACAAGGACTCTCCCCAACCTCTGTCCTAGCTTGTAACTTGCTGGCAAATCAGCACTGGACAGGACAGTAGCCAGCCTTGTGGGAACCTGGCTAGCCTCGACTCTGGGGGGATTTGTGAGATGCGGCATCTAATTTGAGACCATAAGATGCGCTGTGGTTGCCTCATTCTGTAGTCACTGCCTCTGTGTTTACTTCTTCCACACACCGTGTCCTTTCCAGTTGACACAGTTTGCCCTGTGATCGAGAATGACCACGGTGATGGACTGCTGACCTTTACTGAGACCTGGGCTCTGACGTTGTTTGTACATAGATTATCTCACTTAATCTGCACCCAACACCCTAGAAGGAGGAATTATTATTACTAAGCTCACATTACAAATGGGGAAACCAAATAGCAAAGCAGAGAAGTAAAGGGCTCCAAGGTTATAGCCTGGGAGTAGCAGAGCTGGGATTTGAACTCAGACAGCAAGGTATCGGCATTCCTGCTTATCACATAGCTTTAAAAGATAGTGAATGAGGCTGAGCACCATGACTATGCCTGTAGATCCTAGCTACTCAGATGCCAGACATTAAAGTTCATGAGATTCCATCACAACCAACGGCTAGGTGTAATGCCTGCCTGTCCTCTCAGCGACACAGAGAAACAAATAGGAAGATCACAGTCCAGGCCAGCTCCAGCATAAAAGCAAGACCCTAGATCAAAACCAACCAACACCAAAGAAAGGCTAGTGGAGTAGCTCAAGTTACAGCGCACTTGCCTAGCATATGTAAGGCCCTGAGTTTAGTTCCTAGCGCTGCCAAAAGGGGGTAAAGAAAACCCACAAGATAACAAATGCATAAAGGGTGTATGGCCATCACCAGCTATATGCATCACTTAGGACTGAAAGGTCAACAGGATGTACTCAACACCCCCCTGTCTGAACACCACTTCCTGCCTGAAAGAGAAATGGTTCACAGGCCTCTGGAAAATCTCCCTCTCTCTAGTCCTGTCCCTGAAGTGGCGAAGACACTAAGCCAGTCTCTCTGAGCTGGGGCACTTGAGAAATCAGAGAAATGGTCTGCCTTGGTAGTTGAAGAAGGGACTTAGAGACTTCTTAAATCGATTGGGATTTCTATTGCACTGTCGAAAGCCACTCAAAAGGAAACCACAACATTGGGGAAACCCCAGGTGAGCAGCTTAATAGATTTCTGCATAAGTCAAGCACATGAGTTTTCTCAGGACACTGGGGGCCCCGTATCCCAGAGACTTCCTAGAGGCGATCGTGAAACGCCCCCAGCCCTGCTCCCTTGCTACACTGTAATGAAGGTTTTCTGCACAGTTCGATTTTCCAACCAACCAAGCCAAACAGAAAGCCGTGTTTTCACACTTTCACAGGAAATGTGTTGCTTACCTGCTTTGCTTGCTTGCCTGACTCAGCTGGCTTGAGTTCAGTAAGCAGAGCTACTCTTTACTTTGTGGGTCTCGGGGATTCTTGGCAAACAGGTACTTCTCAGAGCTTCAAGAGTGAATGAAGGATGCGGCCTGGCGCCCGGGGCTCATGCCTATAATCCTAGCTATTTAGGAAGTTGAGATTGGAGGATTACTGTTCAAAGCCAGCCGGGCAAAAAAAAAAAAAGTCAGGAGATTCTGATCTCGAATTAGCCACCAAAAGCCAGAAGTAGAGCCAGTGGCTCAAGTGGTAGGGTGGTGGCAGCTTTGAGCAAAAAACCTAAGGGACAGCTCCCTGGTCCTGAATTCAAGCCCCAGTACTGTAAAATCAATAAATATACATACAGACATACACTTAAACACTAGCTTCATGTGTCACTGCTCAACATCATCGTAGCTGTAGCCCTCTTCCTGTTGCTTGTCTCTTTCTTATTAAAATCAAGGACCTCAGGGGCTGCTAACCACTTCTGATGTTTGTGGAATTCTCTGAGCCTGGAAACTCTTTGAACACAGGGTCCATCTCTCGCCTCAGAAGTCCCTAGCATGGGGCCCAGGATACCATGTCTACCAGGCAAGAAGAATATAGTGTGGCCACAGGGGCACAGGGAAACTTAATTGAATAAATCCGTGAAACACTGGGCCCTCAGAGGAAAAATGGCAGTGCAGGCTTTACCATGACAGTGACCATTTATAGCTTCTTGATCAATTTCAAATGCATCCTCACTGGGCACTGTTGTGGCTCACACCTATAATCCTAGCCACTTAGGAGGCAGGGATCTGAGGACTGCAGTTCAAAGCCAGCCTGGGCAGAAAAGTCAGGAGACTCTTATCTCCAATTAACCACAAAAAGCTGGAAGTAGAGATGTGGCTCAAGCGGTATTGCTCTAGCCTTGAGCAAAAGAGCTTAGGGACAGCAAGAGCCCTGAGTTCAAGACTCAAGCCCAGCACAAACAAAAACAAAAAAAACAAATAAGCAGCCTCTGTCAATCAGCAGTGGTGCTCAGAACAAAGGTTGTGCATGCAGTAAGTCAGATTTCACACATACACACACACCCTCCAATCTAGGATCCAGACACCTCACATTTACCTCTACTCGAGGCCCGTGACACAGGCCCCAGGACCTTGTGCTGTTATGCCATCACGCTTCACTAACAGGTTTTAGGGAGCATGGGTCCCTTTGGTGATGCTCCCCCTTGCATTGTTCCTTTAGTGATTTTGTTTGCTTAATCTGCCTACTGTCTATAGGAGACTCAAGTTCAAAGCCCACCCCTCCCCCCACCATGAGCTGGGCACAGTCTGTGTCCTAGAAGTTCATATCCAGGATTCTGATGCTGAATGAAGGCTTATGGTGGTCCTTCCCCCCTGCCACTACCCATTACCCACTCTAGCTCCTAGTCTTCCCTGGAGGGATTGCCCAGTAATGTTGGGGTGCCATGGAAGGACCTGATCCCTGGAGCCCAGGTCCTGGCCAACTGTAAGTCCCTAAATACCTTCGCTGCCCCTCCCCAGGGCTCTCATACAAACGGACCTGTCCTGACACCCCATTCCTGGGTTATCTATGCAGATTAGCCTGCATGGAGTCCGGCTGTACCACACCAGCGCCCTCTGGTGGCCGGAAGCAACACTAGCATCTTCATCTTCGCTGTGATAACGAGGAATGAACTAGCCCAAGAGACAGTAGTCACCCCAAGCAGAAGGTGACAAGAGACTGAGTTAGGGTGGGATTTTATCTTCTCCAGTGCAGATGCCTATCTGTCAGAATTACCTATCAGAAGCAGGTGAACGTTTACTGTTTCCCAGGGGTTGAACAAGGAACCATGACCATACTTCATACTTGTATGGGGATTCAATGAGGTGATGCGCATAAAGATTTCAGCAGAGCTTCTAAGCCATACAGATATTCCATCCATGGGGCTGGGAATGTGGCCTAGTGGTAAGGTGTTCGCCTCATATACATGAAGCCCTGGGTTCGATTCCCCAGCACTACATATATAGAAAAAGCCGGAAGTAGCGCTGTGGCTCAAGTGGTAGGGTGCTAGCCTTGAACTGAAAGAAGCCAGGGACAGTGCTCAGGCCCTGAGTTCAAGCCCCAGGACTGGCAAAAAAAAAAACAGATATTCCATTTGTGTTGGCATTGGAAGGGATAATGGGGAGGAACAAGATGGACAGAAGACGGCCATCCTCATGGACGGAGGATGGAGAGACGTCGGGAGGCACTTGTTTCCACAGAGGCCCAGCCCTGGGGATACCACTACACCCACTGACTTACCTTTCCCTTCCTCAGGGCCGATGACTGCTTTTGCGCCTCACGGAAGCTGGATGCCGTGGCCATTGAAGCCAAATTTAAGCAGGACCTGGGCTTCCGGATGCTGAACTGTGGGCGGACGGACCTGGTGAAGCAAGCCGTGTCCCTGCTGGGGCCTGACGGAATCAACACCATGAGTGAACAGGTACAGGGTCCCAAGACCCAAACCCCCACCCAACCCACCACCTCAGGCATCAGGGCAAGACGGGGTGCGGCTGGCACCCGACAGAGGCTCCCCCTGCTGTCACTTGGGTTTTTTTTTTTTAAGTTTCTAAAATATAAAAATAGCCTTGTTCATGTAGATAGCTGTAGCACATGACCGTTGCAGCTGAAATGGAATAAAAAGGGGGGAAATCGTGTTATTTTAAGCAAGGAAATGAGTGCCACCAGCCAGATGACCATCATTTATATTTAGTATGTGTCCTTCAAGGTCTTTCTCCGGCATTGTTGACATTAACCCATCTGTCTGTCACTGCACAGGACAAGCCCTTGCCAGCTTCGCCACATTTTAGGATGCGTTTAAGAGACACGAGGAACTAGTCAGGCACTGGTGGCTGGTGGCTAGAATCTTAGCGATCCACGAGGCTGAGATCAGAGGATTGCAGTTCAAAGGCAATTCAGGCATGAAACGCTTATCTGCAATTAAGCACCAGAAATCCAGAAGTGGATGAGCTGTGGTTCCAGAGGGAGAGCATCAACCTTGAGCACAAAACCCCAGGCAAGAATGCAAGCCCCAGTGCTGCCCGGAGCGGACAAAAGCCTGAGAATCAATCAGCAGGCACCCGAGATAGGCCACAGCCCCCCAGATCTTGAAACTGATACAGTGGGAGGCATTGTTCAGCAGTCCAGGAGATAACTTTCCCGGGGAAAATATCACAGACAGAGAAAACACACATAGATTTGGAGACATGGCTCAGTTGGTAGAGCACTAGCCAGTGAGCAAAAGCATCAACTACCAAGTTTGAATCCCACACTCAGACCAAAAAAAGAAAAAAGAAAACACGGAATTTGTGTGTGTGTGCGTGCCAATCCTGGGGCTTGAACTCAGGGCCTGGGCACTGTTCTTGAGCTTCTGTGCTTAAGGCTCATGCTCTACCACTTAAGCCACAGCTCCACTGCTGGCTTTTTGGTGTTTAATTGGAGATAAGAGTCTCCCAGACTTTCCTACCCAGGTTGGCTTCAAACCACAGGCCTCAGATCTCAGCTTCATGAGTAGCTAGGATTACAGGCATGAGCCACCCGTGCCCAGTCACCACACAGAAATTTCCACCTTGACTTTGCAGATGGAAGATTACCGTGCATAGATGGAACAGTTTCTCACATGGACTGCTCCTGCAGCCAGACTCAGAAAGGAGCTAACAGCAGCTATGATTTAATCACAGCTAATTGTTTTCTTGAATAACACTAAGGGACCCTAACACACACACACACACACACACACACACACACACACACACACACACACTTTTTAAAAGGGATTCATTGTATTGCTCGTTTCAGTATTTTGTGTTACAGCTACTTTGCAACATTGTTAATAGTCTTTTGTTAGAAATCACTTTTAATGGCTACATAAAATGATCCTATGACTTGTTCATTAACCATACCTCAATTATTGGTTATTTCAGGGATGTCTAATTACTTTTAAGAATAATGCTGGGCTGAACATACTTGCATAGTCTTTCTTCGGATCTTTGATTATTTCAATAGGAACATGTTTGTTTGTTTTTGTCTTTTAATGGCTCAAACCTTTCTTAAGATTCTAAATCATCCATTACTTCCCCAGAAGTTTGATTAGTGTTTCTACTAATGTGCTTATCTTTATTTTTTTTTTCCTCATCCAAGTTTTACTGTTTATCTGGAACCTAACTCTTTATATAGTAAGCACTTAACCTTTTGCTCTACTATAACAAATATGCCCTACAGAGGGTTTAAAACTTGTTCTCAATTATGGGTTCTCCATGCTAGAATGATTTCTCTCACCGCTTTTATACCTAGCAATAGATCCAAGTTAGCTCTCCCGGAAGACCTCCCATGTTTTCTAGGTATCCCTAATGACACTAGAAGTCATTTTGGTTCATGGTGTTAGGAATGGCTCTGAGTTGAGTTGAATGTTTTCCCAATGGCTGCCTGCACAACACTGATCATCAAAAACCCATCCTGCCTTCTGTCGGTTGTGGTGCTCTGTTTATCAGGAGCAGGAGCGAGGGGCAGCTGAGGATCCCTAATGCCAGCCCTCCTGTGCTTGCCCTGTTGCTGTAATAATGGCAAACCCATCCGTGCGGGGCTACCACATGCTCAGGTCACCCTTGAACCCCGAAAGCAAAGCGGACACGTGTTGTCTGAGACGAGAAACGTTGTCCAGGGTAGAGTATACCCCCGTGAGGCAGCTGAGGATGGATGTTGCAGAATCTAGAAAGTTCCAAAGAGCCCCAAGTTGACTTTGAAAGCACTCTTGGGCCCCTTGCCTGCTGAGACGGGGATCCTCCACAAAGGCAGATGCTGAAAGCATCAGCGGCCGCTCTCTTCTCCCCTCCACTGCGGTTTCCAGAATGCATCAGGTTATGACGTCCAGGGTCACAAGGCTGTGCATTTCTTTCTGCCATGCTGGGTTTGGAGCACAAGTTTCACCTCTCTCTCACACACACACACGCACACACGTGCGTGCCTCCATGCACACGCATGCACGCTCACACGCTCGTTCCATTTATTCGTGCTGACGGAGCCCAGCCACCTTGTAAATGTTCTCCATCTCTGGTTTTGACCACCGCAGGGCATGACCCCCCTGATGTACGCCTGCGTCCGTGGGGACGAGGCGATGGTGCAGATGCTGCTGGATGCCGGAGCTGACCTGAATGTGGAGGTGAGGGTGCTGAGGGCTGCAGACCCCCCCGCGAGCCCCATGAGGGGCCTTTTCCTTCCAGAGCCTGCCCCCCACCCACCCCCACCACCCCCCCGAAGGGAACTCAGGTCAGCACACATCATTGCTCAGTCCTTTCAGTGGCCGCGGTGTTGGGTGAGATGGCACGGAGCGGCAGGCAGTGCTGGCTTTGATGGACTGAGTGATCCCCAGCCCCTGACTCTGTGGCACCAGTCTGTTCGTTCTGGATCCAGGCAGCAAGCGCCCTCAGGAGCTAGCAGCCCATTCCTCTCTCGAAGGTTCTTTCTTCAGATCCCCTACCCTTCTCGGACTAAATCCTGGCCTGCTCCCCTTGGGGGCTAAGTTGAGGGATATGTCTTCCAGTGAATCTTTAGGCTCCCATGAGGCAATGCGGGAGAATGAGACACAGAGCCCCCTCCCCCCAACCCCCTCCCGGCAGGCGTTAGAATCGGACAGACGTCTGCCGCCCTTGCTACTCTGGAGTCTGAGATCTGAGCATGGCAAGGCAATGCCGGGAGAGATTCTCACCTCCAGTGAACTAGCAAAAGATCCAAAAGTGAAGGTGTGTGTGGCTGAAGCGGGAGAGGGCCAGCCTTGAGTGAAAAAGGCAAGTGAGAACACAAGGACCTGTGTTCAAACCCCAGAACAAAATAAATATAAAAACACCTGACGATTGTAATTCAAGTTCTAAAATCACCACCTTCAGCGTGACTGGCTGTAGAGAGTTTGTGAAGTGCTGTGACCTTTCTGTCCCCACCTGTGGAATGACAGAATAGTGGCGGCATCCCTTTACTGTGGTTAGAAGGAACAGATCAAGATCGTACTCAGCATAGATTTATACCTGGCCTCCTATCAGTTGCTCTACCCCACACTGAGACTCAAAGGGTATAAAATCTGGCCAGTGACTCATGGCTCACGCCTGTAACCCTAGCTATTCGGGAGGCTGAGATCTGAAGATTGTGGTTTTGGAAGCCATACTGGGCCAGGAAAGTACATGAGACTCCTGCCTCCAGCGAACCATCTGAACGCTGAAAGTGAGGTTGTGACTCGAGTGGTAGAGTTCCAGCCTTGAGTGATAAAGCTAAGGGAGGGCGTCCTGGCTCTGAGTTCAAGCCCAATACTGGTACCAAAAATAAAAAGAAAGAAGAAGAAATGTTACTCTACTGACTAAACACAGGTTCTGCCAAATATTAGCAAGGGCAGCTGTCACAGAGATTGGATTCTACCACCATCAATCAGTAACCCCGGAAAGCCTTTCCAATCCAAAGTTAGATGCCCCTGCAGTCTTAAAATATGATTTTTTGGGAAAAAAATAGTTTTATATTCATCTGAAGAAAGCAGATAATAGACATCCTTTTGGATCCAGACCCTTCTGGGGTCTTACAAATTTCAAATATCCCTGGATTTGGCAGCCAGCCCTTCAGTGAGTCCCTAAGCACCTCACAGAGCCCTCCCATGACCCCTTGGCCTTGGTCCTCAACAGAGTGGGCTCGCAGACCCCCCCTCGCCAGCCCCCCCCCCCACCAGCACCAGGGCTGATCTACAGCCACCAAGGTTGCATGGCCCTGGGGAATGCCAGAAAGAGAAACCTTATGCCGGTGCTCATCTTACAAGACCCCCATTTTTGGCTTCCCCTACCCCCTGTCTCTTGGCCTGCGGTGTTACCAAGGCCTCCATGCTGAAAAAAGGGCCAGTCTCACATTGCTCACGTGCAATGTGTCCAGTGGAAGTTTCATACCCACGTTTCCATGACCTTGTCAACCAGGAAGGGTGAACTGAGCCAATGGAAGCGCACGCTGTGAGCAGACAGGAAGTCCCGCCCTCAGAGAGGCAATGGTTTCCCCTGGCCTGAAAACTTGAAGTACACAATCAGTTGCCTGGGATTCACACTGCCTGCTGAGAACCTATGAGAAACGTAGGTGACAGTCACTCTCAGAACAAGGAAGAAGGACAGAGACGCAGAGGCAGTGACATAGGGTAATCACCATTACTGCTATTCCAGGGCACAGGCATTCATGCCATTCAGAGATGTAAAGCAGTCTTTTATTCCACTGAGAAATAATGTCACCGCCTTCTAGATAAAATTTCCACATCACAGCAAAAGATCACTGTTACAAGCAAGGTCATAGGACCAGCCTTTCCCCCTCTCCCCAGTTCTGGAGAGAAATATTTGGGGGCTTTCCACTGGGGAAAATCCCACCTAGAACTCCCACCAGCACTTCCCGAGGAACTTTCCAGATTATGTTAGTTTCTTCGTATAATCCCAGCCCATGCTCCCGGCCACAGAGAGGTTAGATTTGCTAGCCTGAATCTTGTGAAGGTCACATTTTGAAAATAACTTCGATTTGTTTATAGGTTGTCAGTACTCCTCATAAATATCCATCCGTCCACCCCGAGACCCGCCATTGGACGGCTCTGACTTTTGCCGTGTTGCATGGACATATTCCTGTAGTTCAGGTATTAATGTGCTTCCCTCTCCACATCTGACCCTTGAACTCTAACCTCCTCCGCGATGCAAGTCTAAACCTCTCCCCGCATGCACCTCCCCCACGAGGTTCATATTGGTTCATTGCAGTTCCTTGTGGCATATTTATCTCTGCTTAATAGAAACATCCTGCGAGCCATCTATTTGGTGATGCTTTAACCAATATGAAATCATCAGGTACCCACATGCAGCCTCGCACACAAAGTAGCAAACCTACCAAGTGCTTCCAGTGGCTCTGGGGTGGCGCCTCAGCTGTGACTTGGTGGATTTGCTCGTTTGGTTTCTCGTGATGTGAACGTGAGACTTGCCTCAGCATCTTCCCCTTGGGTGTGGTCCTGGTATCCTGTAGAATCCAATGGTTTCCAATGAGTAGAAAGAAGCATGCAGATGGCCATGGGAGTGTTTCCAATAGATGTTTGGCTTGGGTTGGAGCTGGAGAGTCTTGAACAAGGCCTTAGTGTGTGAAGTAGCTCTGAGTATTGTGGCGAGCCCTTACCTCAGGTCGTGTGGACATAGGAATGTCTATCGCTGACACTTCCGGCTGTTGGAGAGTTGATGGTCAAGGAATGGCCATCACTGTGCTCTTAATCTCTGCCTTTACTGCATCTGGAAAGGGAGACTGGTGCTCTCAGATCTGCACCACACCTGACCCCACAGTGAGCGCTGAGCCTGGGGAACCACAGGAACTCGGCTCCTTAACACAGCCCACGCCCCTGAATGCTGCAGAGCTGGGAACAACAGCCCAGCAAGGTTGGAGACTCGCAGTAACCTTTGTCATTTGTTGGATCATGGAGACTCCTTGGATCAGCCCGAAGTCATGTTTCAGGAGGCTGAGTGTGTGGCATGTCCTCCAGGGAGCTTTTGTCTGCCTGTAGCACAGTATACTCAGTCCTCCTTCCTAGTAAAAGACTTAAGACAGAAGGGTTGGGTAGAGGTCTAGGGGGACACAGATGCCACCCCTTAGCAGGCAGTGACATCTCCAGACTTCCAGTCAGGAACAGTGGCACACAGCAGTCAGGCTGACTCCCTGCCAAGGTGCAGCAGCCATGAGGTGACTGCCAAGCAGGCCGCCCCCACCCTGCAGCCCTAGGGAAGTAGGAAAGATGGCAGATTCCCTTTGTTTTACATCTGCAGTGCTGACAGCATGTTCCCTGTGAGTTAGGTCCACGTGGACAGAATCTCTGTCTCCTTTAAGTAGCTCGGGGATGTTGGGGAATATACAGAATGGAGTCATGAAGCCAAACTTCTGGGACTTCTGCCACTTTTGTTAACTGATCTTGTTGGCCAGGAAACTTAGCCTTCACCAGCCTGTCCTCATGGCCCTCCATTGGGTTCTGGGAGGGATTTTTACTTTGGGTGACCACAGATGTTGACCACGGGTGTCCCCCCGAAAGCATCTGAAGTCCTGAGGGCAAGATGGTAAGAGGCCACTGCAGTGCCCACCGAGGACTGTATAACCAACCCAAGAGAATCTTCCAGCACTCTGGTGCCCAGGACTTCTAGCTCTGTGCTTCTAGAAACTTTAATGTACACACAGATATCCTGGAGATCTTGTTTAAAAAACAAACAAACAAAAAGCCTGCAAAATGTCCTTCAGTAGCTATGGGGTGGGGCCGGACGGGCAGCCTTTCTGACATGCTCTCAGGTGAGGATACTACATGGTGCATGGACCCCACTGGGTAGGTAGTCTGAGGTTCTAGAAGGTTCACGAGGCCCTCAGCTCATCCTCCCAGGTACAGCTGCCCTCCAGCCCTGTGCACGGGGTCACCAACCCAGAGGGAGGGAAAGAATTTGGGCCTGGCACCGATGGCCACCAGTCTTGCGGAATCCTCCTCACCATGCATGCACTTGACACGTCTCAGCGGCCACTCTTCCTTTGCAGCTCCTCCTGGATGCCGGGGCCAAGGTGGAAGGCTCGGTCGAGCATGGCGAGGAGAACTACTCAGAGACGCCCCTCCAGCTTGCCGCTGCTGTAGGTATGTTGTCCTTTCTCTGTTACTCCAGCCAAGGTCTTCAATACCCTGGTCTCTTGACTTGCCAGTGATTCTTTTTATTTATTTATTTTTTGCTTTATTCACATATATATGTATATATATATAAAACCCTTCTCTGGGCTTGCAGGAAATTTTGAGCTGGTTAGTTTGCTGTTGGAGCGTGGTGCGGATCCCCTAATAGGAACCATGTACAGGAATGGAATTTCTACCACCCCCCAGGGTGACATGAACTCTTTCAGCCAGGCTGCAGCCCATGGACACAGGTAGGCTAGGATGGGCCTTAAGGTCCCAAATGGTGCTTGTTAAAAATGCAGATTCCCAGGCCTACCCCAGACCCATTATATCTCTGGATGCAGGGCCCAATGGTAGGTCTAGGACCCAGGTCTGGCTAGAGTGACCTTCCCTGCAAGTTTTCTACAAAGAGTTGTGGCTGCACAGCCCAGGGCCACACACGCTGGCTCTATCTGTTCATTTCCAGCCATCTTTCACCACACAGATGGGTCACTCTTGGCCAGTTTGGGTCCAGCTACACTAGACGTCAGCTACCACGAAGTAACAGGAATCCATGTAAAAATAACAGAGCCTTTCCAGTTTGCCTAGTCCCCTTCTACATTTCCTTCAGGGTCCCCATCAAAACATGTTGTCCATCACCCTAGATTCAATGTCAGGGCAGAGTTCTAGAACCTTCTAAATATAGTTCTACATTTGCCCTCCAGGAAACATGATCAGAAACATCCACTGTCTCCTTGATCCCCAGAGACCCAACCCCTGAAGCCATCACCCCTGAAGTTTCCCTGGAGGAGCAACAGCCCCAGCCTCCCACCACACCACACCCCAGCCCACCACTTCCATCTCTGAGTGTATTCCTCTCTGGGTTTATGATTGACAGGAATGTGTTCCGCAAACTGCTCGCTCAGCCAGAGAAGGAGAAGAGCGATATCCTGTCCCTGGAGGAGATTCTGGCTGAGGGGACTGACCTGGCAGAGACAGCCCCGCCCCCCCTGTGTGCCAGCCGAAACAGCAAAGCCAAACTGAGGGCCCTGAGGGAGGCCATGTATCACAGCGCAGAGCATGGCTACGTGGATGTCACAATTGATATCAGGAGCATAGGTCAGTCTGGGCACCCTTCACCAGCAGCCATGGCACTGCTCCCTGGCTGGCTGGCTCGCTCGCTCTCTCTTTCTCTCTCTCTCTCTCTCTCTCTCTCACACACACACACACACACACACACACACACACACACACACACACACTCATGGGCCCAAGGAGCTTCTTCACTGATGAGACCATTCTAAGCCAAGCCAACATACTCTCTTCATGGACAGCAGCACCCAGCTTTCCCCAAAAACCCATCCTCAGACTTTCAATCCCAAACTCAGCCCTGGGTTAGGGGCCCCAGTCACCTGACAAGTTTGTCTGAATACAGATTGCCAGGCCCTACACCCAGAGGCTCTGCTGTTGAGGGTCTGGCTGGACAAAGGCTGGGAATCTTTATGTTTAACAATCATCCCAGGTGTCCCCAGAGCTGAAGGAGGAATGGCAGCTGACAGCCCCGACAGCCCCCACAGCATAGAGGCTGGACAACTGTCAGGATGAGGACCCACCCCTTCCTCAGTAGCTCCTTCTCCACACAAGCGTCAGCAGCCAGAGCCACTCATAAATGCCAGGGAGGGTCACTCTTCCTTGAGTGAACCAGACCAGAGCCATCTGTGCCATGTCTAAGGATTGAGACTAGTCTAAGCTATAGCCTGGAAATGGGTCTGTGAACTAGGAAGGCAGGCAGGGGCTGAGGAGAGGGCTCCGTGGTGATTGTTCAGTGTTGGGGATGTATATGCCATTACAGCGGAGAGCCTGTTTCGTAGGATTGGTCTAGCTGCTAGGAACAGGGTGAGATGTGGTGCTTTCCTTCATCTCTGCCTTACCACGAGGCGGATAAGCAGGTTCCAGCAATCCGCTGCTGGAAGCCGCATTAAAAAGGAACACCTGATGAGGTACTCAGGTGGGAGTATTTCATACGGGAGACCAGCAGCAGCGTCTTCCTATTCAGGTGCCGCTGTCCACCCGAGCATTGCTGGAGATGGTAAAGGTGGGTTTCGTCAGCTGTCAGCAATCACCTGGACATGGACATGTCAGCTGATCCCTTCCCTGAGCTTCTCCCCAGAAAGTAGAGAGGGTGGAGATTGTAAATGCACAGGAATAGAATAGACCTAAGCCGTGTGCTTAACAATTCCAGTAGTTCACACAGTGATTCTGTATCGGAAAATTCTGTAATGTCGTACCATATAATAATAATAATGATGCCAACAGAAAAACAGACACTCATAGTTCAGAGAATTGAGCTATGACCTGCAATTCCTACCTCTGCAAATCTTGGCTCTATTTATCAGTCCTTTGAGCTCATAGTTTAGCTAAAGTCTGCCGGGGAGCGGGGGAGGGGAATAACCAACTTCCAGATTAAAAACATGCTTCCTCTCCTGGTTGTTTCCTGCCCTCCCCTCTTCCATCCCCCCTTCCACCTTCCCTGGTCCTCTTCCCTTCCAGGTGTCCCGTGGACTCTGCACACGTGGCTCGAGTCTCTGCGGATCGCCTTCCAGCAGCACCGCAGGCCGCTCATCCAGTGCCTGCTCAAGGAGTTCAAGACCATCCAAGAGGAGGAGTACACAGAGGAACTCATCACCCAAGGCCTGCCCCTCATGTTTGAGATCCTGAAAGCAAGCAAGGTACGAGTGGGCTGAAGCGATTGTGACTGTTAGAACGGGAGGTTCTCGCATCCGAATGGTCTCTGAGTCTGACGCTGCCCTTCGAGTGGAAGGGCTGTTGTCATATCAGTCATGAGTGGTCAATGCACCCCAGCTGCCTTCAGCTACTGACGCAAAAATCCTTTGTGGTGCAAGTGTTCAGCAGATGAGATAGATTCTAACTCAAAAGGGATTTGCTCTAAAGCTGGGGCTGATACCAACAGGTGCACCCCAATACCTTGGGAGGCAGTGTCTACCCTAGGGAACAGTGTCTCCTGGGAAGGGTCTATGAGGTATATGATTCAGAAGGAGAAAGGGGTGAGTAGGCTCTTGGGGGCTCACAGGGCTAAAAGGACCCTGGCTGACAATGGTGCAGGAAGAGGGAAGGGATGAGGGTCCCTGGATAAACAGGCCTCAAATCTCTGCTATGGATGCTGAAAAGCCAGGCCCTAGACAGAAGCCTTTGTGGGTTAGAGAGAGTTGGAGGACTCTAGCTCTGACTGCTGAGTGTTGGCCCTGCTCACCACCCCATTACCAGAAACAAGGACATGCAATACCCTCTTATCCCTTCCCAAGTACCAGCCCAACCCTTGAAGTAATCTTAAAAATCTTTCTGGGGATGGATGCTGATGGCTCACGCCTGTCATCCTAGCTACTCAGGAAGCTGAGATCTGAGCAACGTGGTTCAAAGCCAGCCCAGACAGGAAAGTCTATGAGAGTCTTACCTCCAGTTAACCACCAGAAAACCAGAAGTGGCGCTGTGGCTCAGAGTGGCAGAGCACTGGCCTTCAGCAAAAAAAAAGCTCAGGGACAGCACCAAAGCCCTGAGTTCAAGACCCGTGACTGACAACAAAGAAAAATAAATCTCTCTGGGATCCTGGAAATACCTGAAGATGATGCATTCCCCGTTGGGGGATCCCTAAAATCCCACTGTTTGTGCTGATGGGGACATGGAGCGAGGCTAGGCTGTCTTGTTGCTGTTGCCCCCTGCTGGCCATCAGTGTCAATAGCCAAATAGTGACCAGGAGAATACCAGGGAGGACCAGGCTGCCTGTCAGGCTCCAAGGACCTGGTGCCATGGACCTTATCACATACCTAAGGACCCCCAGCCAGGCTGAGGGTCAATGCAGCACAGTGGTTAAGTGCCTAGAATCTGGAGCCAATGTACAGGGGTTCAAATCCTGGTGCTGCCGTTTACTTACCTTATGTCTCCACCTCCATTTCCTATGAGAGCGGAAATATGGGCATGTACAGTCTGTATATGTGGAGATAGGGCCATACATATTTACGCCTCAATGGAGAGTACCCTGATGACATTTGAATGGTCTCCAACGCCAACCAAACACTTGCCAAATGTCTGCCCGTGCTGAGGAGGACCAGAACAAATGAAAGCGAAGCCTTTAACAGCAGCAGCTCCTGCAGATCCCATGCGGAGAACAGGCCGCCTCTCCT